>NC_037329.1:33410637-34051137 GCF_002263795.3 Bos taurus
TATCAAAATAACTGACGTATCTAATTATGCCAGAGAAATATCTTCCAGATGTTTTGCAGATGGTTATTCAGAATAAGGAAACATTTAAATAATATTTAGGGACTTCCCTGGCAGCCCCATGGTTAAAACTTTGCCTTCCAGTGTAGGGTGTCTGGGTTCAATACCTAGTCAAGTCCCTAAGATCCCACATGCCTCTTGGCCAAAACCCCAAATGTAAGACAGAAGCAATGCTGTAACAAGTTCAATACAGACTTTATAAATGGTCCACATCAGAAAAGTAAATAAAGTAACATTCAACCATCCCTTTTCCTTGACTTCTTTTCCCTTCCTCCCATTTCCCTAGCTTCTTTCTAGCCATCTGACTTTCACCCCGTCGTTTTTCGCCTGATTCCCTCACACCTTAGGCTGTCCATGATGCCTTTGGCCCCTTGTCTTCCTGATCAGCCATTGTACACACACACACACAACTTAAAGGCAGGGTGGTAAGTTCTATTTAATCACAGGATGGTTTCACATTGTTCCATAATTGTTTTATATATGTAAATTTCACCTCTCTTCCCTACAAATTTCTTGAGAATGTAAATGGGTCAGACACTTCCTTTGTCCATGTATCAGACTTTGCAGAGCCTTGGACAACCAGAAGACACTCAGTGAATGGTTACCCAAGTGAAGTGCTTTTTTTAGCAAGTGGATTCAAAGACCAAAGAGGAGACTGTACCCCTGATGTTAGGAAACAATAATACCTGACAAATATAAATTCTTAATAAGCTCTCAGTAGCAATAGAAGTTTGCTTTGGGAAAAAAATGACTTTATGGTACACTAAAATTGAAAAAAAATCATTTCAATCCAGTGGTTCCTACTGTTCTAAAGGGATTGCTGCTATATTGGTTTTGATAGCCACCTTAATTCAACATGCTAATGATAGGCTTGTAATAGAATTTACAGACATATTAGGATGCAAAGCTTAGTACCTAAGAATACTGTTTTAATTATAAAATGACAAAATAAGAAATTTTCAGGCTGGAATTGGACTTTCAGGTCTAAGTACTTAATCTTAACTGATTCCCATCTTCATATTTCAACCAATTCAATCAAGTCATACATACACACACACACACACACACACACATGCACGTGCGTGAGAGAAGGGGTTCTCTGGAGGTTCAGTGGTAAAAAAGTCTGTCTGCCAATGCAGGAGATATGTGTTTGATCCTTGGGTTGGGAAGATCCCCTGGAGAAGGGAATGGCTGCACACTCTGGTATTCTTGCTTGAAGAATCCCATGGACAGAAGAGCCTGGTGGGCTGCAGTCCATGGGATTGCAAAATGAGTTGGACATGACTTAGTGACTAAACAACAAGAAGAAGAATATTTATGAGAGAGAGCAAGAGAAGGAGGGGGAGTGAGGTGGGACTTGAAATGCCAAGCATTTAAAAAAATATTTTCAGTTGATTTTGATGTGTATTCAGAGTCAGCAGTGATGTAGTTTAATCACAGATCGGTTCTAGAGTCACTTGTATAACATGCCTTCCCAAGATCAAGCAACCTATTTTTTTTAACACCTTCAAACAACAGAGCGGTCAGTGTACATCATTACACTCCTGAACTAAAAACCTTGGTCACTTGTAAAATGTAGTATTTACAACCAGAAAATCACCTCTGATTAAAGCATACAAGGCTTTATATCTCAAAATTAGTGTATTTGAAACATTTACTTCATAATTTAAAAAATATACTAGATAATATAACTTTAAATCCAATTTCTTATTCTCAGTGAGAGAACTGGAGAAATCAAGTGGAAGATGGCTAAGAAAAGAGTCTCAAAAACAAAACAATAGGAAAAGGAGAACAAGAGATTAAGTTGGAAAAATAATCATTACCTAGCACATTATTCTGCATGTTTGATCATATCCTTTGCTTAATTTTCAACAGCCAGCTTTAAGTCACAGAAAAAGAACACTAGAAATCTGAGTTGTTTAAGAATGCTGGCCTGCTTGATAAACTTACTTGCTAGTGAAATGAACTAATACTTCTTGAATATCTGCTATGTGAAAGACACTGTTAGAAAAATGACTTCCTGAAAGGTAGCAGGACTAGCCAGTATATGGAGGCCCTGACAAAATTAAAAAGGCTTGTTGAGGAGGACTAGTCTGGTTTGAAAGAGACCAGAGACAACCTATAGCTAGAGACAGAGACAGAAAAACATATCAATGTCTGAGGAGAATGGTAAAAGCAGTGAAAAATGATTCTAAGTGGGAAGGGAGCTTGGCCTCCTGTCATAGAAGAAGAATAAAGGTCATTAGAAAATATTAATAATTACCCACTTAGGAAGACAACCTTCTGAATGATTTGATAATATTGAACTAATGATTTCTATCTTTTCCTTGACCAAGAATCATATTATTATCCCCAAATTGGAGTTTACAGAAAGGATGGGAAGGATGATATTGCAAGTGGAAGATAATGTGAATTTCAGTTGTAGTTATTTAAAGTTCTCCTGGATAGGGCCCAAGAAGATCATCAGACACTGTGCTATATATAATCAAAGATATCAAAGGGATTAAGGTATCCTTTTCCAACAGACATGTTCATAAGGAGATAATAAGGAACAATAAAGTTCAACATCTCAGAAAAGTTGTCATGAGATTACAGAATATTAATTGCCTAAGAATTTGAGTTGTTCAGATAATATTGTCTCTGAGTCTCAAAGAGGTACAGATCCCTTCAATTGGAAAGGACAGAAATCTGAAGGCAAAAACCTCATATAACTCGAAGGCAACATTCCAAGGGAGAAGCATTTTGTCACTAAATGCTTAGAGGCAGAGTCCTAAAACAGTCATATTAAATGATTTATTTGTTAGGAATGGGATATTTGGAAAGGATAGCTAGGTTTAGGTACTAGAAAACATGCTGAATAGTTTGGGCTTTATTTTAGAAACAACGGGGACCCATGAAAATGAAAATGTTAGTCGCTCAATTGTGTCCGACTTTTTGTGATTCCATGGGCTGCAGCCCACCAGGCTCCTCTGTCCATGGAATTCTCCAGGCAAGAATATAGACCGTCCTTTTAGAGGAAAGTTACTTGTGATCCAAATAGTATTAGAGAAAATTGACTTAATTATTTATATAGGACTAATGGAAGGGGAGAGAAATCGGAGCACTGAAAATCAGTTGGGAAATTGTCACAAGAGACTAAACTTAAGGATCTGAATTTGGATCATGACAGTGAAATAGAAAGAAAAGGTCCCATGCAGGAGGTATTCAATGAGTGAATTGAGATGTTGCAAATACTTCTTATTAATTTTTGTACTTCTATCATTGAACTGTGATCAGAAGTCTCAAATAAGTTGATTTGGTGAAATATTAGCTCAGTTGAAATGTGTGACAATTTGTCACTTAAAAGGTCACACAAGTCAAACCTGAAAGGCTTTCTTATCTGGATATAATTATTCAAACACAATTTGGAAGCAGCATTTTCACTTAGATGCTGCCTAGCAAAATATAGCCAGCCCTCTTATTCAGGCCTTTTCACCCGTGGATCTCATCCAAGTCAATAATGTTCCTTGGCCTCTGATGTCCTTTCCAAATACTAGCTGACAAGGAGAGAACCCTCTGTCTGTACTGAAGAGAGAAAATAGCATTAAATTCTAAGGCAATACAGATTCATTATCATTTAAAATGATTTTGAAAACACAAAGGTTATGAATTTAAAAGCTCTACTTAGCTGGTTGGGTGCTTTAGGTGGTGGTGTCGAGAGGTCAGTTTTGTAGGTGGCAAGAGCAACGACAGTAATGAGAAAAAAAAATAAACTGTAAAAGTCCTTAAAACAAGATAAAAACTATTTAACTTTGGAATTTTTCCAATAATTGAATATTTTCCAGGTAAATTCTGTTTATAGGGAATAGTTGAAATTTTTATTACCTAAAATATATGAATTTTAGAAGAGTATATCCCCTAATTATTTTCCAAAGATCTATTGTTAGATGATATAGGTAGAATCTTCATTTTGGTTCTATTTGCCTTACCTTCCCTGAAAGTCCCCAGGTTCATAAGGTGTAACTTTCTCATTCGTCAGTGATCTACTCTGTAATTTGTTCTATGTAAAACATTCTGGGATTATACAGGTATCTTCAGAACATCCTCTTTTCTGCTTTATTGACTATGCCAAAGCCTTTGACTGTGTGGATCACAATAAACTGTGGAAAATTCTGAAAAGGACGGGAATACCAGACCACCTGACCTGCCTCTTGAGAAATCTGAATGCAGGTCAGGAAGCAACAGTTAGAACTGGACGTGGAACAACACACTGGTTCCAAATAGGAAAAGGAGTACGTCAAGGCTGTATATTGTCACCCTGCTTATTTAACTTATATGCAGAGTACATCATGGGAAACGCTGGGCTGGAAGAAGCACAAGCTGGAATCAAGATTGCCGGGAGAAATATCAATAACCTCAGATATGCAGATGATACCACCCTTATGGCAAAAAGTGAAGAGGAACTAAAAAGCCTCTTGATGAAGGTGAAAGAGGAGAGTGAAAAAGTTGGCTTAAAACTCAACATTCAGAAAATGAAGATCATGGCATCCAGTCCCATCACTTCATGGGAAATAGATGGAGAAACAGTGGAAACAGTGTCAGACTTTATTTTTCTGGGCTCCAAAATCACTACAGATGGTGACTGCAGCCATGAAATGAAAAGATGCTTACTCCTTGGAAGGAAAGTTATGACCAACCTAGATAGCATATTAAAAAGCAGAGAGATTACTTTGCCAACAAAGGTCTGTCTAGTCAAGGCTATGGTTTTTCCTGTGGTCATGTATGGATGTGAGAGTTGCACTGTGAAGAAAGCTGAGTGTTGAAGAATTGATGCTTTTGAACTGTGGTGTTGAAAAAGACTCTTGAGAGTCCCTTGGACTGCAAGGAGATCCAACCAGTCCATTCTGAAGGAGATCAGCCCTGGGATTCTTTGGCAGGAATGATGCTAAAGCTGAAACTCCAGTACTTTGGCCACTTCATGTGAAGAGTTGATTCATTGGAGAAGATCCTGATGCTGGGAGGGATTGGGGGCAGGAAGAGAAGGAGACAACAGAGGATGAGATGGCTGGATGGCATCACTGACTCGATGGCCGTGAGTCTGAGTGAACTCCAGGAGTTGGTGATGGACAGGGAGGCCTGGCGTGCTGTGATTCATAGGGTCACAAAGAGTCAGACACTACTGAGCGACTGAACTGAACTGAACTCAGAACATCCTCAGAGATGATAATCCTTCATGGAAACATGACATCTTAAATTTGGAAAATCCTTTTGAAATTATATAGCTACCTCCCACTCAAAATGGAAATACCTTCTCTGACAAAGATATCCCTGACAGAAATTATCACCCAGACTGAATGCTTTGCAAGTATTCCATTCTATAGCAATCCACTCAAAAAAAGTCTTTCTTCTATACCTATCTAAGGCATTTGTAAAATTGTTGAAAAAACAGAGCCAAATGCTGATTGCACAGTACTGGAGACCTATTAGAAACATCACAATTCCATTATTTATTTATTTTTTTCTTTTGTATTTGACCATATCTCATCACCTTGCCCATAATGACATAAGAGATTTTAAGACCTAAGTAATTAGATACTTTTGAAGTAAAAGCATTTCTAAACAGAAAAATCCAGGTGCTCCATCTAAGGAATTCTCATCTGCTGAAGGCATTTTCATCTGATTTTCTATAGAAAACCATGAGGTTTTCCAGTCATACCATTTTATTTTCAAAGTGCAAACAACTGATCTATTTAATAATTTATTCTAGAATTTTTTCAAGGCTTCATATTAAATTCTGTAGATACATATTTATGCTATAATTTATTGATTCATTTGGTTAGATAAATATCATTAAGCATCTACTTTATACCAGCTACTCATCTAGGTTCTAGTGATGTGATGGTAAGTATATGCTCTACATTCTAGGAGCTTACAAGCTTACAAGCAAAATCAAAATTTAAATAGCCAATTTAAACACACTGGTAGAAAAGATAAGAAAGGAATAGTACGACTTTTGACAGCACATTGAAGGATCATTTATTGAGGCTAATAAATGTGTTTTAGAGGATTTTAGATCTCAACTGAGATACAATCAATAGGTGGTAGTTAAGTAAAGACAAGTATAATCAATGTGGAGGAATCAGCATGTTTGGAGGTCCTAATGATAGATTTTCAGTTCAGTGGAGAAGGTCGGAGTATGTAGAGAGAGGGTGTTGGGCTAGATTGTGGGGAAGGTGGTAGGGAGGCTGTCAGAAGAAATGAGACAAAAGAGAAGAGTACACAGAGGAGCCATAACAGCCAGGGAACATACTGTGTGAATTTAAAAGATATTGAGATATAGAAATGAGAAAGGTTGAAGGAAAGCCAGGACAATGTGGTGGCATGAATGCCAAAGGAAGACCATTTGCAAGCAGGAGTCAATTATGCCTCAGTTGTATTTTAAGATATTAAGCAAGGGTTTGGGAAGGGTTTATTGGATCTGGCTACACACAGGCTCTTGGTAACTGGTGTGAACAATATCAGTGGAGGTAGATTTGCTAAATCCTAATTGTTATGGGTTGAGGAGAGACTGCAAGGGGAAACATGAGTATAAGTATAGAAAACCCTATGGATAACTTTACTGTGAACAGAGGATAGGATAATACAGTAGCTACAAAGAAATTTCAAGGGAGAATTTTTTTAAGCATAGAAACATTAAAGTTAGAAAATGTTTAAATCTTGATATGGAATTATACCAAGGAATAGAATTAGGTATAGAAAAAGGAACAAAAATAACTTATATAACAAAGATTTAAGAGAGAATAAGATCAAGATCAAGTAAAATCACGATAGCTAAGAAAAGATACACTTCATTTTAAAAGGAAGAAAGGTAAAAAAAGATGACTGTACATGCAGGGACGTTTTTAAGTTTGTTCATAGCTATAGGAAATCAGGAAATGCTAATCTGATGCTTTCTACTTTCTCAACCACTTAAATGGAGATATATCTTTAAATTCAATGTTTACAAGAGTGGAGAAGGCTTTGCAGTGAAGAGATCTGGAGGTTGGAATGGCTTGTTTTCCAATTCATTGGAAATCTTGAGAATATTAAAGCATTGACACATCATAAAAGTATCATCTAGTAGCACTGAAGTTTCATTTAGGGATGATAACCATCAAGTTATAACTTCCGCAGTTTTGTGAAACTTATCCATCAGGGTCATTGGAGAGATTGTGAGCTGTGAGAAAAAAGCAAATATTTAGATTAAAAATGTCTAAGAAACATTGGCTAAAGTAGAATAATGGTGAGAGTTATTGGAGTTAAGACCAAAATACTAAGAGACTGAGGTAGCTGAATGATTTGTCATTGTGGAGGCAGATGTCCCTCAGCACGATTGAAGAACTGGAGTGGAAAAGAAGACAGACACTAAAATCTCCAGTGAATGAGGAATACACACACACACACACACACACACACACACACACATATGTATGCTGCTGGTGGTGCTAAGTTGCTTCAGTCGTATCTGACTCTGCAACTCCGTAGACGGCAGCCCACCAGGCTCCCCTGTCCCTGGGAATCTCCAGGCAAGAACACTGGAGTGGGTTGCCATTTCCTTCTATGTATATGTAAATACAGTTGGGTTGTGTATGACTGCAGTGAGGAGGACTAAGGCTTGTATTATTCACCTCCAAAGATGTGCTGTTACAAGGAAATAGAGAAACAATGTCTTGGAGTCAGTACTTGAAATCTTGACAGGAGCAGACTTTGAGATGTGGGTGAAATAGTCTCTTTTTGAGGAGTCTGCAGAAGGGCGGATGTGGGTGATAACATTTTACTTTATTTTAAAAAGTAGAAATTGGAGTTGCAGATCCAATCTCTGGTTCCTCTGGGTTTGATAAAAGATGGATGATAAGGCATTTGAAAGGTGACTGAGGTGTCCAGGATCCTCACAGTTGTGAGTGCTAGACCATTATAAGTGATTGCTTAGTGGCCACTAGCAGGTTTTGCCCCATCCCATATTAAAGAATGTTCTTACTGATATAAAGGACAAGCCAGACTAGAAAAATGTGATTCTGACTGAGAAATAATTCCTTCTCACTACTGGTTCTAATAGAACACCACGTTCCCTGCTGACTCACCAGGACTCTGTCATGCAACCTCACCAACACATGTGTCTTTACATGTGGCTTCTGGCTTGCATCATTTCCTTTTGTTGGTCTAGTTTAAACATTTGTGGAGTTCCCTGTTCTCAGCCACTGCACCAGTATTAAGTGCCATGCTAAGAAACAGAAATGTAAGATAACTTCACTGCCTTTCAAGGAAGTTAGAAACCTAAAAGATGACTAAGGAGATCTTTTCAAGGCTCTCTGATCTGGAATCTTATAAGCGGACAACTGAACTTAAAAAATAGATGGTAATTGCAATTTGTGTGGGTGTGCTCAGTTGTGTCCGACTCTTTGTGACTCAAGGGACTGTAGCCCTCCAGGCTCCTCTGTTCATGGGATTCTCCAGGCAAGAATACTGGAGTGGGTTGTCCATTTTCTTCTCCAGGGGATCTTCCCAACCCAGGCATTGAACCCACAGTCTGCTGCATCTCCTGCACTGGCAGACAGATTCTTTACCACTGTTCCACCTGGGATTTTTCTTTAAAACCCTGAATTTCCATGATTCTGTGATCCATTCTTCGGGTTACACTATCTTGTTCTCCAACATGCTCCAGACTTTTGTGATTTTTTTGAAAATTCTAATCCCTAGTATATAAGTGGGAATTAAACCTCTTGAGATTATGGGCCAGAATACCTATAACTCTTTGAAACTGATTGTATTTTGCAAGCCTGCAGAGCTTGATAAGCAAGTAAGCATGGATGGAATATATTAATACAACAAATTTTCTCTGGACATGAAGTAAATATTTATATGCTCACAGAAAAAGAAATATTTCTACACTCTAAAATGACAACTTACTTAAACATTTTACTTCTTTCATTCATTCACCTTATAAGTATTTTTAAATGATTACTATTGGCAAGGAAGTTGGAAGGGTACAAAAAAGAACTCAAAAAAATCCAATTACAAAAGATGATTTCCCCCCATAGTGAAGAACAGATGTGAATGTGAATAATTATCATTTGTGAGAAATATTTTAAAGGCCTTAGGAATCTCAGCATAAATTTAGCCACAATATTTAATGCTGACTGTGGGGATTATAATTACTGTTCTCAATTTTTTATATACTGATGGATACAAGAAACTGGCAGCAATTTTTCTCAGTGATAGGCTGGTAGGGAAGAGTTGGAAGGAGAATAGAATATTTACCAAGATCTCTGTAGGTGGGAGGCATGCATGATTTTTTTAAAAACTTCCAAAGGATTAGTGTATAGTATCGCCCTCCCCCTGCCCAAAAATCCCATGGATAGAGGAGCCTGGCAGGCTACTGTACTAGGGTCTCAAAGAGTCAGACACAACTGAACGACTAAACTTCCACACCACCACAACCACCACACACATGAACAGGCACAAGTGTGCATCTTTTGAGGACTTCTGGGCAAAACAAACAAAAACTATACTGAGATAATTCTTTATTCATAATTTGGGAAGACTGACTGGTGGCTAAGAGATTATTGTTGGGTTTAGATTATTATTTAGATTATTATTAACCTAATTAATATTTAGATAATTATTGTTGGGTTTTAATTAAACTTAAGATTTAGAGTTCACTGCTTCTTATTAGAGAGTTTCCAAACTAGAAAATATATTTAGTTAAAATTTTTAATGATTAATGACAAAATACTTTTCTAATTATTATAAATATTTTAAAAATACAGATTGGATTCTGGGTAGAAGAGGGAAAGCGATGTGAATTTCAGGTTAAAACTGTATAATGAGTTTATGAAATACAAACTGAAGAAAAAGTTGAAACAGAAAACTAGACCTAAAAAAAAAAAAGAAAAGAAAAGAAAACTAGACCTAATTGGCTGAATATCTTTAATGTTATTAATCAAGAAGAAAATTCTTAAATACTTCAAGGTGCTCGTTGCCGTGGATTTAATAAGAGGAAAGGCTTATCTACCACATATAACACAGTAGTCAGTCATTTCGGTCAATTCAGTTTTTCAGTCGTGTCCAACTCTTTGCAACCCCATGGACTGCAGCATGCCAGGCTTCCCTGTCCAGTGCTAACTCCCTGAGCTTACTCAAACTCATGTTCATTGAGTTGTGATGTCATCCAACCATCTCATCCCCTGTCCTCCTTGTGTAGAGTCTTCTGTTGTGTTGTTGGAAGAGGGTGTTTGCTATGACCAGTGTGTTCTCTTGGCAAAACTCTGTTAGCCTTTGACCTGCTTTATTTTGTACTCCAAGGCCAAACTTGCCTGTTAACTCCAGGTATCTCTTGACTTCCTACTTTGGCGTTCCAGTCCCCTATAATGAAAAGGACATCTTTTTTAGGTGTTAGTTCTAGAAGGTCTTGTAGGTCTTCATAGAATCATTCAACTTCAGCTTCTTCTGTGTGACTGGTAGGGGCATCAGTCAGTCAGTTCAGTTGCTCAGTCATGTCCAACTCTTTGTGACCCCATGAACCACAGCCCACCAGGCCTCCCTGTTCATCAGCAACTCCAGGAGTCTACCCAAACTTGTGTCCATTGAGTCAGTGATGCCATTAAACCATCTCCTCCTCTGTCGTCCCCTTCTCCTGCCTTCAATCTTTCCCAACATCAGGGTCTTTTCAAATGATTCAGCTCTTTGCACCAGGTAGCCAAAATATTGGAGTTTCAGCTTCAACATCAGTCCTTCCAATGAACACCCAGGAATGACTTCCTTTAGGATGGACTGGTTGGATCTCCTTGCAGTCCAAGGGACTCTCAAGAGTTTTCTCCAACACCACAGTTCAAAAGCATCAATTCTTCGGTGCTCAGCTTTCTTTATAGTCCAACTCTCACATCCATACATGACTACTGGAAAAACCATAGCCTTGACTAGATGGACCTTTGTTGACAAAGTAATGCCTCTGCTTTTTAATATACTGTCTAGGTTGGTCATAACTTTCCTTCCAAGGAGTAAGTGTCTTTTAATTTCATGGCCGTAATCACCATCTGCAGTGATTTTGGAGCCCCCAAAATAAAGCCAGCCACTGTATAGACTTGGATTACTGTGATATTGAATGGTTTGCCTTGGAAATGAACAGAGATCATTCTGTCGGTTTTGAGATTGCATCCAAATACTGCATTTTGGACTCTTTTGTTGACTATGATGGCTACTCCATTTCTTCTAAGGGCTTCTTGCCCACAGTAATAGATATAATGGTCATCTGAGTTAAATTTGCCTATTTCAGTTCACTGATTCCTAAAATGTTGATGTTCACTCTTGCCATCTCCTGTTTGACCATTTCCAATTTGCCTTGATTCATGGACCTAATATTTCAGGTTTCTGTGCAATATTGCTCTTTACGGCATTGGACTATTACTTCCATCACCAGTCACATCCACAAACTGGGTGTTGTTTTTGCTTTGGCTCCATCTCTTCATTCTTTCTGAAATTATTTCTCCACTGATCTCCAGTAGTATATTGGGCACCTATCAACCCAGGGAATTCAACTTTCTGTGTCATCTTTTTGCCTTTTCATACTGTTCATGGGGTTCTCAAGGCAAGAATACTAAAGTGGTTTGCCATTCCCTTCTCCAGTGGTTTGCCATTCCCTTCTCCATTGGACTGCATAGAAGACAGTAGTAGAATCAGCTTTATTAGTCCACTTTTCCCAAGTGCAGAATAGGATGCTGATGAAATGCTCTGCTTGAGTAAAGGAGGAGCTGTTTAATGAGAAGTCTCATGCTGCAGGCACTGGAGGAGGGTGAGATAGGCAGGAGTTTTAGACTTGGAGCTCCAATGGTCAAGTATTAACGGAAGAGTCCTGTGTTCTATAAGGATGTTTATCCCTTGATAGTCATATTGCAAAAGCAGGCATGTAGGGTCAAATGGCAAGGATTTCTATACTTGCTATGATTGCATGTAAGAGTTAAAATGTACAGAAAGATTCTCCATGTCCATTCACCTCTGTGCGACAAGACAAAGCAAATCCACAATTTCCAATACAATTAACAAAAATGGCCTTGGCCTGCTTATGGACTTTTTTATCCTCTCTTTTTCTTTCCACCACTCTCTTTTGCTTTCTTTATTCTTTCCTTAGTCCAATACGCATATCTACCAGATCTACAGAGTTCATTTAGTTTATGCCATATAGTTTATGACAAAAAGCAAGTAAAAAGAAAAACTGGGTCCATGAAAATACGTACTGCTGCTGCTGCTGTCGCTTTAGTTGTGTCGGACTCTGTGCGACCCCAGAGAAGGCAGCCCACCAGGCTTCCCCATCCCTGGGATTCTCCAGGCAAGAACACTGGAGTGGGTTGCCATTTCCGTCTCCAAGGCATGAAAGTGAAAAGTGAAAGTGAAGTCACTCAGTTGTGTCCGACTCTTAGCGACCCCATGGACTGCAGCCTTCCAGGCTCCTCGGTCCATGGGATTTTCCAGGCAAGAGTACTGGAGTGTGTTGCCATTGCCCTCTCCGAAAATACGTACATATATATGTAAAACAAAGTAACAATGACAGAAATAGGATTCAAATGATGACTTATAAAGTTAAAAATATCAGTACTTACAAAATATAGTAAAATATATTTCATTTACAACAGTAACAAAATATAATTTAAGAATAAACGTATGAGTATTGTGGATTTATAATAAAATAAAACTAATAAATAAAAGAAAATACATTTTATTATGGCATATAAAATAAAATTTGAATACATGGAGGCTATTGAATTAGAAATTTCAAAGCTGTAAAGATGTTAATACATGATATATTGTTCTAGAAACCTAATAAATTATTAAATCCCAAAGTATTAATTGTGGTGTTTTTTTAATATCTAAAAGAAAAAATCTCCCATTCTATTTTTTCCCAAGTTTTCACAGATATTCTTATTTGTGCATTATATTAACTTATTTTTAGGATTATTACATCAAATCACTAAGTAAATGACCAATTTTTTGATAGAAGATTGTGCAAAGGTTTAAATGTAGAATGCAAAGAAAAAGAACATAAATAAAAATAGCCAAGGAATATTTGTAAGGTACATTTGTAACTTCCATCATATGAAATGCAAATAAGAACATGCGTGACTTCTTTTCCACCCCAGAATGACATTTTAAAACATCATACTACTCTGTGTTAGTAAGGGTACGAGATAATGGTGTCCTCTACTGCTGGTATGAACATAAGGTTATAAAGAGCAAAATCCTTAATCTTTAATATAGTGACTCCCTGCCCCTTCCCCTATGCCCCAGAAATTCAACTTCCAGGAAATAATCTGAAAGAAATAATGGAATGAAAAAACAAAAGATATTTATGAACCTATTTAGAATACAATACTTCACAGAGAATAGGTCATCAATCAGCATTTTAATGGATTAGGGATAGTTGCTTAACTCCCCAGCTCTCTATTTTCCCACCTTTGAGATGGGATCAAAATCGCTATCATTCAGGATTGCTATGAGGACAACTATGATGATGTAGGTAAAACACAGAGCTTATTCTGCACAAGGAAAGTAGTGCTTGATAAGGGCATTTAAAGAAAAAGATACATAAATACATTGTTGTTATTGTTTAGTCACTAAGTTGTATCCAATTCTTTCAGGACCCCTGGACTGTACCTTACCAGGCTTCTCTGTCCATGGGATTTCCCAGGCAAGAATACTTGAGTGGATTCCCATTTCCCTCTCCAGGGGATCTTCCCAATCCACGGATCGAACCTGGGTCTCCTGCATTGCAGGCAGATTCTTTACCATCTGAGTGTTAATACTTGATATATGTTGATCTAGAAAGCGAATAAATTATTAAATCCTTCCTGCATTGGCAGGAGGATTCTTTACCATTGAGCTACCTGGGAACTCCATATAAATATATTATTTATGCATATATAAGATTAAACATTTTTGTATGTGCTTATAGACTGTTTCAACAGAATATTGCTTTATTTTCTATTCAAATATAGCTTTAAAATGTTTTTAACTAAAATGTTTTAAATCATTTATTTTTTCCCTACATAAATAGAGCTGCTGGAAATGTAGCTGTGTCCCAGCACATTTATCTTTTGCTGTGTAGGTGAAAACATCTTAGTAAATTATAATCTGGGGAAAAATGAAATTGTTAAATATTTAATTTCCCTACAGCCTCCCCAACCACTTGTTCTCAGAAAACACACACACACACACACACACACACACACACTCACACATATTGTACTGAGGTATACAGTAGTATTTAGTCTCATGCTCTACAACCTATTATTTCTTATTTCATAAGCTTCCCTGAAATCATCTAATGTATCCTCATGATTGCATTTATGCCTAATATTGATATCTTTAGTGCATACACTGCCACCACTTTAGAGCAAAAGAAAAATATAGACTATGACTCGAGACTGACTGCTTCAAGGAAGGACAGGTGTATTGTTGGCTCTTCTGTTCCATTTCTTCGTGTTCTTGGCAGAGCTGTTTGCCCAATATAGCAGCCTGGGACTGTTTGATTGTTTACACAAAAACCTCATCTTAGTGTCTTACAAACTACACTGAAACCAAAGTCACACATAGCAATGACACAAGTTAATTACACCATTCTCAACAGTGTCAGAACACAGGGTAATGTGGGAGGAAGGCTACTTGAAGGAGAACTCTATTTAAACTTCTAAAGACAGCCAAAAGTAGGTTGCTTACTCCTATTATCACTAACCAAAGAAGGAGTCAACCTCTCTATAAACTCCACTATTTAAAAGTCTTTCTGCAGCTTGGTGTATTTTAACCTAGAAACAATGCAATCCAGGTGCAAGCACTGTGTCTCCTTTACATTTTTCTACAAATACACAATTTATGAATCATCTCTTAAGACACAAATTGAAAAAAGTAAATGATTTTGAGTTGACACAAAATGTTCCCAAATTTTTTACTGACCAGCCAAGATTATTTCTTAACAAATTTATTAGATTTAAAATTTCTAAAGCTGAACTTTCAGGTCACATTTTCTTGGATGAATTAATCCTTCCTAATTATCCTAGTCTCCTCCAGAGTGAAATGTAAGCACTGCACTGCTCTATTTCCAATGTGGAGGTAGAATTCCTTTGGGTTTTGGTTCTCTTAGCTAGAAAGTAAGCCACAGTAACCAGAAGTTCTTGCCCTGGCTTTTTTTGCCTGACTACATTGAAAACTCTCTAGACTACTGGAAGTTCAGAATATAAGGTTAATGATCCAAAGAACTAAACAGGCTTGGTAAGAAAAATCACAATAGGATATGCCAGAATGGGTTGTGCATTTTTGTAACCCTTGTGTTATGTGGAGTGCTGAGCAAAAAAGTCATTTTGCATTTTAATAGTTAGCTTCTGAAAACAGTACATCATATCCAGCATTAAAGTGAGAATCAGAAGTCTCCAGTGATCTCCGGGAGATCAAGTGTCTCACTTAGATAAAATGAAACATTAGGATGCCATTACTTTAGCATTTCAGGTTTGGAAAATGACCTACTGTGTTTCCTATATTTCTTACTGTAATTCTGGAGTCCATTCACTTGAAATAAACTGATACACTGACAGATAAACTGGCACTGTGGAAAGGGCTATAGCAAAACTAGACCCTCTGGGGTCTAAACTGAAGATGTATGACAACTGAAGCATAATAAGAAGCAAATTGTTGATAGTAGGAACATTCACATTTAGGAAATACTGTAGACTGTTCCCTGAATTGCAGGAGATGTGGATCCATCTTGAAGATATTCATGACCTGGAATGATCACTCCAGCTCCCAAAATCATCCATATTGGAGTTTAAATATCTTGCTCATATTTTGGACAACATAAGTATCTTTGGAATTGTTACTGTGAATTGTCATGTCTTGATTGAGAGATGGAGAACACGAAACATGATAGGTAGCAGAGAATGACTGGATAGGATAAAAAATATTTGCTTAGTTTGTTCCCATACGGAATAATTCATGGATAACTAAAAAAGTTGAATTTTTAAATTATTCAGATGAAAGATAACATCTAAGTCTTTTATATTGCTATCACTAATATGATTATATCAGTTCTTATATTGCTATCACTAATATGATTACAGCAGTTCTAGATATGGGTAGTTAATTTACAGCTCAAATAGTCTAGCTTCCTATATGATATTTGAGGAAGTTAGGTGAAATAATTTGCACAACAATTTGCACAATCACATGCCCAGAATCAAGAATGGAATCCATATATATTCTTCTACTATAAAAGGTGGTCAAGAGACTTGATCAGGACTTAAGAGCCCTAAGTGAAATTTTACTAAAAATATAAATACATGCACAAACTGCTAGGCAGAATAATAGTTCCCTAAAGATATCCACATTCTAACCTCTAGAACTTGGAACCTGTGAATATATCACCTTACTTGGCAAATGGGATTTGCAGCTGTGATTAAGGATATAGACCTTGAGATGGGGAGATATCATGGATTATTCAGGCATTATTCAGTTGCTGGCTTTGAAAATGAAGGGAGACAGCCATTAATTCAGTTAAGTTGATCAGTTGTGTCGGACTCTTTGTAACCCCATGGACTGCAGCACACCAGTGTTCCCTGTCCATCACCAGCTCCCAAAGCTTACTCAAACTCATGTTCATCGAGTTGGTGATGCCAATCCAACTATCTCATCGTCTGTGGTACACTATTCCTCCCACCTTCAATCTTCCCCAGCATCAGGGTCTTTCCAATGAGTCAATTCTTCGCATCAGGTGGCCAAAATTTTGGAGTTTCAGCTTCAGATCAGGCTTTCCAATGAATATTCAGGACTGATTTCCTTTAGGATTGACTGGTTGGATCTCCTTACAGTCCAAGGGACTCAAGAGTCTTCTCCAACACCACAGTTCAAAAGCATCAATTCTTCGGTGCTCAGCTTTCTTTATAGTCCAACTCTCACAGTCATATAAGACTACTGGAAAAACCATAACTTTGACTAAACGGACCTTTGTTAGCAGAGTAGTGTCTCTTCTTTTTAATATGCTGTATAGGTTTGTCATAGCTTTTCTTTTCTTTTTTTTCTTTTTTTTAAATTTTATTTTATTTTTAAACTTTACAATATGCTGTATAGGTTTGTCATAGCTTTTCTTACAAGGAACAAGTGTCTTTTAATTTCATGGCTGCAGTCACTATCCACAGTAATTTTGGAGCCCAAGAAAATAAAGTCTGTGACTGTTTCCATATTTCTCCATCTATTTGTTATGAAGTGATGAGATCAGATACCATGATCTTAGATTTTTGAATGTTGAGTTTTAAGCCAAATTTTCACTCTTCTCTTTCACCTTAATCAAGAGACTCTGTAGTTCCTCTTCTGTTTCTGCCATAAGTGTGGTGTATTTTGCATATCTCAGGTTATTGATATTTCTCCCAGCAATCTTGATTCCAGCTTGTGTTTCTTCCAGTCCAGCGTTTCTCATGATGTACTCTGCATATAAGTTAAATAAGCAGGGTGACAATATGCAGCCTTAATGTACTCCTTTCATGATTTGAAACCAGTCCATTGTCCCATGTCAATTATAACTCTTGCTTCATGACCTACATACAAGTTTCTCTTGAGGCAGGTAAGGTGGTCTGGTAGTCCCATCTCTTGAAGAATTTTCCACAGTTTGTTGTGATCCACACAGTCAAAGGCTTTGATGTAGTCAATGAAGCAGGAGTAGATTTTTTTTTTTTTTCCTGAAATTCCCTTGTTTTTTTCTATGATCCAGTGGATGCTGGCAAGTTGATGTCTGGTTCCTCTGCCTTTTCTAAATCCAGCTTGTACATTGGGAATTTCTCAGTTTACCTACTGTTGAAGCCTAGCTTGAAGGATTTTAACCATGACCTTGCTAGCATGTGAAATGAGTGCAATTGTGTGGTAATTTGAACATTCTTTGGCATTGTTCTTCCTTGGGATTGGAATGAAAACTGACCTTTTCCTGTCCTGTGGTCAATGCTGAGTTTTCAAATCTGCTGGCAAGTAGAGTGAAGCACTTTAACTGTTTAAGATTGTATTTTATGTATTGTATTTTAAGACTGTATTTTATGATTCATCAATTCCTATCTTTTAATTTTTACCGTGTCTATGTGTTTATATTAAAAACATTTTTCTTCTTAGCAGAATAGTTATTCTTAATTTCAAACTGACAAGTGTAATACTTTAATTAAAATACCAATTCCATTTTCCTTTAATGTAATTATTGATAATTTTATTGTTGTTCTTTACTCACTAAGTCATGTCCTACTCTTTTATAACCCCAAGTGTGTAGCCTGCCAGCCTCCTCATCCATGGGATTTGCTTTCCCTGGCAAGACTCCTGGAGTGGTTTCCATATTCTTCTCCAGGGGATCTTCCTGACCCAGGGATTGAACCTGTGTCTTCTGCATTTGTAGGTGGATTCTTTACAAGTGAGCCACCAGGGAAGCCAATTATTGACATTTGTTGTTGTTGCTTAGTTGCTAAATTGTTTCCAATTCTTTGCGACTCCATGACTGTAGCCTGCCAGGCTCTTTTGGCCATGAGATTTCCCAGACAGGAATACTGGAGTTGAGATTTTCCCAACTGAGGGATCGAACCCATATCTCTTACATCTCTTGTATTCCATATCTCTTACATCTCCTGTATGTTCTTTATCATTATCCTTATGTTCTTTATCACTAGCGCCACATAGATTTAAACCTCGATTTTACTATTTTCTCTCCATTCTGTCTCATTTATCCTTTTGTTTCTCCATTTAATTTTTTTTTGATTTGCAGAATGTTTTTATTATTATATTTTCTGTCTCTAATATCTTGGAATTATACATGTTAAAAATTATTCTTTTAATGCTTACTGATTAAAGATTCATCATTGACTTATTGCCAATAAATACAGGTTTTTAATAGTTTCACTTCCCTGTAATGCTAACATCTTAGGACACTTTTAAGAATTCACCTCTCGTGTTTGGATCATTGTTGTAATGCATTCTAAGTTTGTATTTATGCTATAAACTTTATGACATTAAATTATTCTTTTATACAACCAGTATATATTTATACAAATACTTACCATTCCCAATGCTCTTAACTCCTTTGTGTGTTCCATTTATTTGCCTGGAATTATTTAACTTCTGCTTAAGAACTTTTATATGTTTCCTAATGCCTTTTAATGACATTCTCTTAGTTTTTCCTTGCTGAGAACATCTTAATTTCATGTTTGCCTTTGAAGAATATTTTTCTAAGCATGTGTTTCTAAACTAACAATTATTTCAACACTTTAAAAATATCAACTACTTACTTTACAACTCCATTATTTCTGATGAGAAGTCATCTGTCACTTTTGTTTCTGTTCTTTTGGGAATAATATCTGTTTTATTAATTGCCACTTGTCAGACTTTCTCCTGATCTTTAGTAATCTGCAAATTGACTATAAAATTCATAGTAATATATCTTTAAATCTTGCTTGTGGTTTGCTAAGTTTTTATCTGTGTCGATGATGTTCAGCTGTTTTCTGAAATTCTCAGCTAACATTTCTTTAAATGTGTCTGTTCTGCCCCATTTACACATATATTGGACTTTTATAGAGTCCATTATGTCTATTATGCTCTTTTTTTGTTATTCTGTACTTCAGACTTGGTATTTCCTATTGACCTGTCTTCTACTGTCTAAACTTAGGTCAAAACTGTTCATTATTTTACTCATTTTCAAATGTTGTGTTTTTCCTTCCACAATATTCATTTTATTCTTGTAGTATATTGAATTTCTCCATGTTACCAATTTTCCATATTGCCCATAATTTCTTGATTAGTCACAGTCATTGACTTCTGATTTCAATATTAGGATCACCTGAAAGTCTGATTCTATTGTCTGTTTTTCTTCTTGGTTATTGATCATATGGTCTTATCTTCTTCCTTATTACATTAAAAAATGTAAAGGTTCATATTATAGATGCCATTTTTTTTCACCAGCGGTGTTCTAAGAAATGAAATAATCACTTTAATCCAATCAGAAATGGGGCCAGGTCAAAAGTGCACTTGATTATCAAGATTCACTTTTTTTCTACTTTGTCTTTATTCTTCGAGTACACCCACCAAGACCTTTTAATCAAGAGACTGGAAAGGATTTTTCTTCTCACCTCTGGGAGACTGTTGGAAATCTTGCTCTGTCTTTCAAAATTTTTCTTTTTCTTTTTAAAAAATTTGTAATATAAATTTATTTATTTTAATTGGAGGCTAATTACTTTACAATATTGTATTGGTTTTGCCATACATTGGCATGAATCAGCCATGGGGACACATGTGTTCCCCATCCTGAACCCCGCTCCCACCCCTCTCCATCCCATCCCTCTGGGTCATCCCAGTGCACTTAGTCTTGTCCTGTACAGCTTTTGAAAAGCAGTTATGAGAAATTCTGGCTATGTGTTTGATTGACAAAGTGCTTGTATGGTTTTTATTGTGTTTGTTTTGTTTTGTTTTAAGGCCACCCACATGGCATTTGGGATTTTAGTTCCCCAACCTGTGCCCCTGCAATGGAAGTTTGGAGTCTTAACAATTGGACTGCCAAGAAAGTCCTCTCCAGCTGTATTCAGAATAAGCAAACATTCCCAGAGAGAAAAGCTAATAGAATATCAGCGTCAGTTCACTGCTTTCTCCAGTACCTTTAAAAATTATTTTATGGACCTTTCCTCTAGCAGAGAGACTTCAGTAAATTTCATTAGTCAGTAAAAAATTAAATACAGTTTCCAACTTAGTTCTTTAAATACTCACCATACCCATCTATAAATTATGTTCTTTTTAGAGAAACTGACCATGTTTGAGACAATTTAAGTCTCCAGCCCTCCATGACTACTAAAAACCCTGTTGGTTTATGTATCCCTTCTCATTGGTTTTCTCCCTGAAGGAAGCCCAGATTCTCAAGCTCTAGATGACACTCAAAATTATCACATGCTGCCTTGAAAAGACAGCTGAAAAATCTGAGCTCATATCTGAATATTTTCCAAAATTTTCTCCAAATATTTGGTTCCTCTAATCTTCCTTGCATTCACAGCTCTCTGATGTCTTTAAAATATGATTTGTATAATTTATCTGATTTTCTTGGGTTCTCACATTAAGAATGTTAGCCTTCTGAAAATTATTTCATCTTACTTGGAAATGAAAGAATCCATAGATCTTCATTTTAATTTGAATACCAAAAAGAAGAGCAATTGTAGTTTTCCAAAGATTTGATGAACCTCTATTGTCTAAAATTCACAGCCTGATGCCTTGTAGAGGAAGTTTGTGACCACAATACTAAAAGACACTATACATTTTTTTGTCTCCTTTGCTGCACAGTTTGTATCCTTTTTTTTTTTTTTTTTTTTTGAGGTTCACATCAAGCCAAACTCCCGTGGGACACCTTGTCTTACTGGCAAGAGATATCTAACTTTCAATAAATTCCTTGACACTATTCTTCTCTGCCATACTACTCAAAAATAAATATTTTCAAAGAGCTCATGTGTTCCAAAATATAAAAACATCCCTATTGTCTGAAATAGTTTAGATGTGAATAGAGGACCAGGGAAGAATGGAGTTTGACTCTTGCCAATTTCATCTCACTCTTATAATTTTGGTTTATAAGGTTTTACTAGCTGTAGATTTCATGGAAGATAAGCAAATAGGTTTTTGAAAGAAGCAGGTCTTAGAATACTTTGGAAAATGTATATTATAGGTCTCCTCAGTGCTATCCTGTTTCTGCAAACTGAAGACAATAAACAAAGAAAAAAAAAGTGCACCCAGGAATCAGTTGTCCCTAATAGAAATATCAAATTTATCCCACTGGATCTGTTAAGTTGTTCACTTGACTATTCTGCTTCTGGCTACACTTAAAATCCCTCAAGAACCAGAGTTAAGTGAAAGACCCATGATCCTATTAATAAATTTTCTCTTCCCAGTTTAGGTAACGGTATCCCTCTTGGCCTACAGGCAATCAACTAGTGCCCCAAAGCACGCAACTGAAGTATACAATTACTAATGTTAATAAAATGATGGCCCTTATTTTTAAAAATAGCTTATAGCAGTATTGATAATATTCCAGCAGCAGAATTTGGAAGTCCAGCCACAATATCTTAATATTATATCTGCATATTCAGTACTGTACATTTATCAATACATTGCCACATGATTTATTCATACCACTCACCCACTGTCCTCTAGCATTGATCTCAAGGCTGTGTTTTTTTTAGCTCTGTAATGAAAACTCTAGAGCTCAAAATCCTGATCAAATGTCATCACTATACCAAATCAGAAATAGGGCCTATAGGGGTTAAGGTAAGATAAATTATTTTGGGCTTTAATTATAAAATCTTACCCAGAGATAATATTGAAAAAGGGGGAAAAAATAACTCAGTGGGTCAGAAGATTTACTGTAATTTTCCCCTCATCAGGGTAGATTGTGTTTATCCTTCTGAACCACGTGCTCCAAATATATATATATATGTATATATATATATATATATATGTATATTTAAAGTGCTGTTGAGAATGTGTTAAACCTTGATGAGAGTTTGGAAATGCATTTATGATGGAAAGTAAGAACAGCAAACAAATTTAAGGAACTAAAAAAAATATCATTTAAAATGAGGCTAATTTAAAAATAGAAACAACCTTGGAATGATAGTAGTGAGACCCTTACTAAATTGCTCCATTTTGTGTGTATTTGTTAAGTTGCTTCAGTCATATCCAACGCTATGAACTGTAACCCTCCAGGTTCCGCTGTCCATGAAATTCTCCAGGCAAGCATACTAGAGTGTGTTGCCATGCCCTCCTCCAGAGGTTTTTCCTGGCCCAGGGCTTGTACTTGTGTCTCTTAGTCTCCTTTATTGGCAGGCGGGATCTTTACCACTAGTGCCACTTGGGAAGCCCATATTGCTCCATTATCATTGTTAAATACTTGGAAAAGAGCTCTGGTTTGGATGAGTAATGGTCATCCAAATGTTACCATTTCTAATGCCATAGGCTCTGAGTCATGAAAATGACTGTTTCATAAGCAAAAAAAAAAAAAAAAAAATCCAAGGAGACCACTGAAGTATTTTTGGTCAAATTCTTCTTGGAGGGCACCTTATAAACAAAAGATCTCTGTCTATATGGTGGAGCTGGAGATGGTGGTCAGTTCAGTTCAGTCGCTCAGCTCTGTCTGACTCTTTGTGACCCCATGGACTGCAGCACGCCAGGCATCCCTGTCCTGGAGTTTACCAACTCCTGGACTTTACCTCAAACTCATGTCCAATGAGTTGGTGATTCCATCCAACCATCTCATCATCTGTTGTCCCCTTCTCCTCCTGCCTTCAATCTTTCCCAGCATCAGGGGCTTTTCCAGTCAGTTCTTCGCATCAGGTGGCCAAAGTATTGGAGTTTCAGCTTCAACATCAGTCCTTTCAATGAATATTCAGGACTGACTTCCTTTAGGATGGATTGGTTGGATCTCTCTGCAGTCTAAGGGACTCTCAAGAGTCTTCTCCAACACCACAGTTCAAAAGAATCAATTCTTCGGTGCTCCACTTTCTTTATAGTCCAACTCTCACATTCATACATGACTACTGGAAAAACCATAGCCTTGACTAGACAGACCTTTGTTGGCAAAGTAATGTCTCTGCTTTTTAATGTCTATGTCTAGGTTGGTCATAACTTTTCTTCCAAGGAGTAAGTGTCTTTTAATTTCATGGCTGCAGTCACCATCTGCAGTGATTTTGGAACCCCCAAAATTAAAATCTGCCACTGTTTCTAGAGATTGTGGTGGGGTGTGACAATTTGCTTTTAAAAGATAGCAGAGTATCTAGTTTCTATATTGCTTTATTCAAACAAAAATTTCCATCATATATATTTAAGAACTTGGGATGCTAATAAAGTCAGTCCTCTTTTTTTATATTTTTACACTTCTATATTAACAGTATACACAGATCTATATAAGAATCAAAAGTAATATATAAGAAAACAAGATCCCATATGCTTACAAATACTTATTGACCCAGGAAAAATCAGACTGTAGCTACAATAAATATTCACAAAACTGACAGGATACCTTCTAGCAATGAAACATAATCTCTAAGTTTAATTAATTTTTAAGATATAACAGTATTTTCCTGAAGGTTAGGAAACACAATTCAGTAATCTTAACATAAGTCATTGGTTAATGTTGTTTGGAATTATAATCCAGGTAACTGTATAAATCATGATTAAACAAGAGAAGCAGAATGCTTTCCTTTTATAAAGGAAATGTAAATTAAGAGATGTATTGTAGGGAACTGACTGACACCGTTTGGGGGACTGGCTACGCACGTCTGGAACTTGTATGGCAGGCTGTCAGGAAGGTCAGGCTGGAACACTCAGGCCCAGGATAAAAGCCTTGTCAGCATCGTTTCTTCTTATGGAAGCCTCAGCTCTGCCTTAAACCCCTTTCAGCTGATTGAATCAGGCCCTCCCAAACTATCTAAAATAAATTCTATTTTCAAAGTCAGCTGATTATAGATTTTAATCCCATCTACAAAAATCTTCACAGCAACCCCTAAAATAGTGTTTGAAAAAATAACTGGAGATTAGCCAATTTGGCACATCAAAAAGACTACTACAGTACTACATGTAAGTTTAAGTATTGGTTGATTTACTCAAATCTCTAAAAGCACTGAAGATTTCTTATTTGATATTCAAACTCTGCTGTCTTTAAGAAACCATCAAATGTGGTATGTATTATGTTCTCTGATCTTTCCTTCTTATCTGGCTTTCTTGAAAATAAAGTTAAGTTAAAGAAAGCTCAGATCTTTCTTACTATAAATTTTTGTCTCAGTTTTAATAAATATAATATGCAGAGGAGGTACTTCTGGATAAAGAATTTCCTATAACATGAAGCCATATGAAGGAAAGAATATGAATTTCCACTATTTCTCTTTTTAAAAATAAAAAATAGAAGGGATAATTCTGTTCACATATCTAGTGCAATTGTCGATAATGGATAGCATTAACTCTTATACATTGATATATTAACAGAGAATTAGAGAACTTGTTTTCATAATCCTTAATTAGTACTGTAGAAATCTTAATGTATAGGAAGATAGGGGAGATTTCAGTTATTGAGGAAGATACACCGTGGTCTGTCCCCAGCATTTTAGAATGAGTGATGCAAGTTTCATTGTTTGCTTTTGGTTTTGTGATTTTCACCATTTAAAACTGTGTGGTGCTCACTTTGACAGTACGTTTACTAAAATTGTATGAGCAATACAAGCAAAATCAGAAAACCTCCCTATAAACAAACGTCCAAGACCAGATAGCTTGACATATAAATTCTACAATACATTTAAAGAAGAGTTAACACTATCCTCTTAAAGTATTCCCAAAAATTGCAGAGGAAGAAATACTTCCAAACTCATTCTAAGAGACCAACATCACCCTGATGCTAAAACCAGACAAAGGCATCCCCCCCACCAAAAAAGAAAAGTACAGGCCAATGTCACTGATGACCATAGATGCAAAAATCCTCAACAAAATATTGGCAAGCTGAATTCAATAATATATTAAAATAATCATTCACTATGATCAAGTGGGATTTATTTCATGTATGCAAGAATGGCTCAATACTTGAAAATCAGTTAAGGTGATACATCACATTAACAAATTGAAGAATAAAAATTATATCAATATCTCAATAGATTTAGATAACATTTTAGGTAAAATTCAACATCCATTTATGATTTTAAATAAACTCCCAACAAAGTGGCTATAGAAGGCACATACTGCAATATAATTAAAGCCAGCTATGATAAACCTACAGGCAACATCATACTCAATAATGAAAAATGGAAGACTTCTTTTTTACATCTGCTTTATAATCTCTAATCCTTAATTAATGTCTGAACATTACATTCCTAGGAAAACTCCACTTGATGTGGGTATTAGTCTTCTTCTCTACGACTTCACTGAGTTTTCACTTCACAGGATCCTCACTTCCCTGCCCTCTGGCTAGAAAGCCAGGGTTTTATTTCCCCCAGTCTGTGGCATACTGTTAATAATTGTGACTGCCTTTGAAACTGCTTCCCTTGTGGCTCAGAGGGTAAGCGTCTGCCTACAATGCAGGAGACCTGGGTTCAATCCCTGGGTAGGGAAGATCTCCTGGAGAAGGGAATGGCAACCCACTCCAGTACACTTGCCTGAAAAATCCCATGGACTGAGAAGCCTGGTAGGCTACAGTCCATGGGGTCGCAAAGAGTTGGACATGACTGAGTGACTTCACTTCACTTTGAGAGTAAGTGATGAGATAATGGAAAGAGCGAATAAAAAATGATAGACATCCTCTCCACATGTTGAGGAATACAGTTCCTCTAGACAGAGAGAAGGGTTCACATCTTTATAATTATAGAGTTTCTGGAGTCTGATCAAATATTGATTCCATTGCTGCTCCCACTGCCATAGGAATGCCTGGGGCTACAAAAGAGGAGAATGGATGGAACAAAAAATATAGGTGTTTTCCTTTACTCTCTCTGACTCATTAGAGCTTTCTTTCTCACTCCTCAGATCAGAGATGAGGCCTTCCCTTTCCCACTTTCTGTCTACATATAGGGCACTTCATTTAGAAGCAGTGAAATACATTCTTTTCAGGAAACATTATTTTCAAGTGAGCATGGGACATTCTCCAGTATGGTTCATGTACTAAGCCAATCTTAATAAATCTAAGAAGATGGAAACACTGTCAAGCATCTTCTTCAACATAGTGAGTAGTTACAGGGCTCAGATTTCCTTTGAGTCTTGCCTGGGAATCACTGGAAGAAAAATTAAATGGGAAACTCCCCTAGTTCAATGGTATTTCACTTGATCTTAGCCAAAAGGCTGAGAAGTGATTCAATGGTATTTCAAATTATGGTTTCTTTTTCCAGTCCACTCACTAATTATTTTTCAGAGCTCTTAGAGGGCTGCTGCCTGAAATGTATTCAGAGATTTTAGTTTCATTTAGTATGAGAGAGAGAGTAAAAATTTCTTACTCCATCTTACCTGGAACCAGCATTTACACAGTTTTTCTTTTTCTTTTTTTTTTTACTTAATAAATGAAGTACCTTTCATACCTCTGAGTAGAATTTGTTGTTGTTGTTGAGTCACTAAGTTGTGTCTGACTTTTGTGATCCCAGAGACTGTAGCAAGCCAGGCTCCTCTGTCCTCCACTATCTCCCACAGTTTGCTCAGATTTATGTCCATTGAGTCGGTGATGCTCATCTGCTGCCACTCCCTTCTCCTTTTGCCTTCAATCTTTCCCAGCATCAGTCTTTTTCCAATGAGCTGGCTTTAAGCATCAGGTGGCCAAACTATTGGAGCTTAAGCTTCAGCATCAGTCCTTCCAATGAATATTCAAGGCTAATATCCTTTAAGATTGACTGGTTTGATCCTCCTGAAGTACAAGGAACTCTCAAGAGTCTTCTCCAGCACCACAATTTGAAAGTATCAATTTGTTGGTGCTCAGCCTTCTTTATGATCCAACTCTAACATCTGTACATGACTGCTGGAAAAACCATCACTTTGACTATATAGACCTTTGTCAGCAAAGAGATATCTATACTTTTAAATACAGTGTCTAGATTTGTCATAGCTGTTCTTCCAAGGTGCAAGCATATTTTAATTTCATGGCTGCAGTCACCATCCACAGTGATTTTGGAGTCCAAGAAAATAAAGTCTGTCACCTGCGGGGAGCCGGCGTGAGGACCTCTACCCGTGGCAAAGGTCATAAGGAAGGAGGCTTGACATACGCAAAGGCGGGATCAAGCCTCAGGAGCCCCCTGGAAATTATTGAGCATCTGCCCCCAAAACCAGAGTCTGTCTACTTTACTACTTTGTGCTCTCACCTACACCTCTGACTTTATGGGAGGCTGTCCCCCACCACCTCTTTCGGAGGAGTTCACTTAGAACTCTAGTTAATAATTTTTGGGTGTGACAGGAGTGTTCTAAACTTACAAACTCCTTTGAAGTTTCTCTAGCCTGCCTGACAGGCTTGTCCGGCCACATGTGATTGTTCACAGCCTCCCAACCGTGAGAGGCACAAGATGTTAAAAACAGGTTCCTTAGAGAAGTTAGAAAACTATTAGTATAAGTATAGTGGGCTGATTAGAAATTGTATTGGTGAAGGGTTTCTCATTTGTTGAGCCAATGTTTGCTGCTAAGTCTCCACATCCCCTGCTCTTACACACATTAATGAATATATAGAAGAAATAAGTATTAACCTTTGATATAAATCACGTTAGACCTTAGGCTAAGTAAATTCTTTTCTTAATTAAAACCCACTACACCCTCACCCTATAGGAATGTAACTTTATTTGGGTGGCATCTGTTTTAAGAATAATCACCCCTGGAGAAATAAGTGTTCTGGTTGACTGACTGCTGTCACAAGGAGAGGGTCATAAATTGTCAGCAGGCCCCCTGGCCAGAAGATGATGTAACCTCCCTAAGACCTCTGTATACATCTGTATGAAGCACCTGACTTTAATAAAAGTCAGGACTGCTGACCCTGCATGACTTTTGTATAACATCTCAGTGTATAAAAACAGACCCCGGAAAATAAAAAATTGGGATCAGTTCCTCGAAAGACTGGTCTCCCCATGTCGTTCTCTCTCTCAAACTCTGGCTAAGTTTCCATCTGAAGTGCGGAGCCCACCAAGCTTATTAATTATGCCTGGGCTTCTAAGATCCGACTGGGAAGGCCTCAGTGTCTCCTCTCCTTTGGGAGAACGGAAGGACGCCTGCGGCCTACGTAAGTGGTGCAAACTTCTTGTCTTGAAGTTTTATTGGTTTCCCGCATAAACCAAGCTACTCAGCCTCTTTTCTCTACTGAATTTTCCTGCTGAGCTATCCTCATTCTATTACTTTTTATATCTCTAATTAATATCTAATTAAAGCCAGTGTATTCGCCAATGCCATCTCTCCTTCGAATTTCCCTGGATCCACCAGGGCTGGACCCCGACAAGTGGTGCCCAGATAGGCTGATTCAAAGGTAAGCCCCCCACAAGGTATCTGCAATCATCAGCCCTGAAACCCACCCCCCAGGACAATTAGGGTCATCAGCCCTATTGTTCCCCCTGTGTTGAGTTTAGGCTGCGCTTTTTCATCTTCTATTTGCCATGAAGTGATGTGACCAGATGTCTGATCTTAGTTTTTTTAATGTTGGGTTTCAAGCCAGCTTTTTCACTCTCTTCTTTCACCCTCATCAAGAAGCTCTTTATATTTTACTTTAAAGTGCATTTTGATCTTCAAAAGAGGGTCATTCCTCTGTATAGTTGAACTGTACATATTTTTAATTTACAAACTTCAGTCTTTAGAAATTACAGCAGAAAAAGATGCATATCATAGATTTAAAATAACAAATCAGAGTCACAGATCAGACTACATATATAACAAAAATCTGATTTATTTTTAGTTTAGGAGTTAGAAAATAATTGCCTTTCCCTGAATTTTCCTTAATAAAAACCACTTATTATTGGGAACAGCTTGTGAGGCTATCATCAGATGCAGCTCATTATGTGGCCTTGCGTTGCTATTATCCACTTTGGCTTAGCATGACTTACTCTTAGCAGGGTGGCAGCTTCTGCACTGTCGTCATCGAAGTGCTTTATGTGAGGTAGCAAGGTGATGGTGGAAAGAAACAATAGGTGTAGAGTGTGAGCGAACATTCAGACTTGAATTTTCCCCTTGAAGGGAGTTATTTCCCATCTGGCACCTTTTAGCTAAAAATATTAGATGCTTGCTTTCACTATTACCTCTGTTGCTAAGCCCCAAGGAAAGAAAAAAGAAAAGATATGTATCTATAAATTGGAAGACTTCTAGGTTCATGGAAACTGCAGGCTACCTGAAGAAGTATTTGGCATGCCTGGGTCCAAGTTGTCCAGGATCTCAGTTTAGTTCAGTCATCTTTCAGTGATGTCCAACTCTTTGCAACCCTTAGGACTGCAGCACACCAGGCTTTCCTGTCCACACCAACTCCCAGAGCCTACTCAAATTCATGTCTGTTGAGTCGGTGATGCCATCCAACCCTCTCATGCTCTGTCGTCCCCTTCTCCTCCTGCTTCGCATCAGGTGGCCAAAGTATTGGAGTTTCAGCTTCAGCATCAGTCCTTCCAATGAATATTCAGGACTGATTTCCTTTAGGATGGACTGGCTGGATCTCTTTGCTGTCCAAGAAACTCTCAAGAGTCTTCTCCAACACCACAGTTCAAAAGCATCAGTTCTTCAGTGCCCAGTTTTCTTTATGGTCCAACTCTCATATCCATACATGATTATAGGAAAAACCATAGCTTTGACTAGATGGACCTCTGTCAGCAAAGTAATGTCTCTGCTTTTTAATATGCTATCTAGGTTGGTCATAGGTTTTCTTCCACAGAGCAAGTGTCTTTTATTTTTTTTTTGCAAGTGTCTTTTAAATTCATGGCTGCAGTTGCCACCTGAAGTGATTTTGGAGCCCAAGAAAATAAAGTCTATCACTGTTTCCATTGTTTCCCTTTCTGTTTGCCATGAAGTGATGGGACCAGATGCCCTGATGTTAGTTTTTTGAATGTTGCATTTTAAGCCAACTTTTTCACTCTCCTCTTTCACTTTCATCAAGAGGCTCTTTAGTTCTTCTTTGCTTTCTACCATAAGGGTGGTGTCATCTGCATATCTGAGATTATTGATATTTCTCCTGGCAATCTTGAGTCCAGCTTATTGGATGGATGCTTCATCCAAGCTGGCATTTCACATTATGTACTGTGCATATAAAACTTCCCTGGTGGCTCAGACGGTAAAGCATCTGTCTATAATGTGGGAGACCCAGGTTCAATCCATGGGTCAGGAAGATCCCCTGGAGAAGGAAATGGCAATCCACTCCAGTACTATTGCCTGGAAAATCCCATGGACAGAGGAGCCTGGTAGGCTACAGTCCATGGGGTTGCAAAAAGTCAGACATGACTGAGCGATTTCACTTATCACTTACTGTGCATATAAGTTAAATAAGCAGGGTGACAATATTCAGCCTTGACATACTCCTTCACCAGGATCTATAAAATGACTATGAACAGAACTCCCTGTATCAGGCAGCATAGTGCTGGACAAAGAGAATGAGCTAGAATAACTGAATTCTAGACCTAGTTTTACCATAGAGCAATCAATGCCTTACCTTTCTATTGTGGGTTAGAATTTTAAAACACTCAAACTCCCACGGTCTCATTTGATCTTCCCAACCTTGTTTTCAGCCAAGAAGAACTCATATTGTTTTCTCAGTTCTCAGGATGAGAAGTAAAGACTCAATGCAGTTAGCATCTACTTTCTGTTAGTCTAAGATTCTTTCCACTTGAATGTCATTATTCATTTGTGTTTCTAGAAGACTCAGTTTGTGATCTATAAATGTAAAGATTTTCAGTGAATTTTTTTCCAGGTCTTTTCAGTTTTATCTAGTCATATTCTTACATTTTAGACACCTATCACCTCATAAATGGTTTATTAGGAAATTTTTCACAATTGCTCAACCTATAAGATGTCCCATATTCTGTCATTAAGATATAAAGCATTTCTTCTGATCATACTCCAGTGCGTAAGTACCAGCTGGGTATAAGAGAGCATATTTCTTAGTATATCATCTGATTTCTCACTGTGTGTGTTAAGTCATGTCCAGCACTTTGTGATACTAGGCGCTGTAGCCTGCCAGGCTCCTCTGTCCATGGGATTCTTGCCTGGGGCAAGAATACTGGAGTGGGTAGCCAGGCCTTTCTTCAGGGGTTCTTCCTGACCGGGGATGGAACCTGTGTCTCCTGTAGCTCTTGCCGTGCCACCGGGGAAGGGTCCAGTTTCTCATTGTGTTTATAGAATTATATAACTTGAGAATTGCAATCTATTTTACAGTCTATTAAATTTTGTTGACTTCAACCACTCACTCAAATTCTCTTGATTTAATTTGTCTCATTAATATAAACATCCAGTAGAAAGGCAGAAGATATAAATGGCCAATTCATTAAAGAAGAAAATAATTAGACCATATATAGATAGATAGGTACTCAGCCTCATTAATAGCCAACTAAGTGCAAATTTAACAATACGACACCATTTTGCACACATTAGGCTGGAAAAATTGTAAAAGATTAATAACGTACCATGATAGTATGCATATACAGAAATGAGAAAGCTCATATACTGTGTTACTTGAGTAACAGCTCATACACTGTTGAGCCTGGTGGCTCAGATGGTAAAGAATCTTCCTGGAATGTGGGAGACCCGGATTTGATCCCTGGGTTGGGAAGATCCCCTGGAGAAGAGAAAGGCTATGCAATACAGTATTCCTGGACAATTCCTGGACTATATATTCCATGGGACTGGGAAGAATCAGACACAACTGAGCGACTTTCACTTTCACAGCTTTCAAGCCCTTCATAGTGTCTGGCTTATAGCAAGCATTTAAAGCAAGCATTAAAAAAAAATTCAGTCAATAAAATAAACTGCTATTGCAAGTGTTAATTGTTTCAAATCTTTTGGAAAGTTATCTGGAAATACCTAGAATCACTAAAAATTCATTTAAACTTTGAGTGAGTACTGCTACTACTACTACTACTACTACTAAGTCACTTCAGTCGTGTCCGACTCTGTGTGACCCCATAGATGGCAGCCCACCAGGCCCCACCGTCCCTGGGATTCTCCAGGCAAGAACACTGGAGTGGGTTGCTATTTCCTCCTCCAATGCATGAAGTGAAAAGTGAAATTGAAGTCACTCAGTCGTATCCGACTCTTAGCGACCCCATGGACTGCAGCCTACCAGGCTCTTCCATCCATCGGATTTTCCAGGCAAGAGTACTGGAGTGGGTTGCCATTGATGCTTTTGGCAAATACCTCACAGAAATAAGGGCACCATTATTTAATAAAATATATGGAGAAGGATGTTTATTTCAGCAAAAAATGCTGAAAATAAAGTAATTTTTCATCAGCAAGGGAATGATTAAATAATTTTATCAGAGTCCCAAGAAAACAAATAAGTCATGGAAATTTGAGGGAAGTTTATTCACAAAAGGGGTATTTTAAAAGTATAATCAGTATGAAAGCAGTCATAGATTTTATTTTCTTGGGCTCCAAAATCACTGCAGACCATGATTGCAGATATGAAACTAAAAGACACTTGCTACTTGGCAGGAAAGCTATGACAAACCTAGACAGTGTATTAAAAAGGAGAGACATCACTTTGCCTGAATATTCATTGGAAGGACTTTTGCTGAAACTGAAGTTACAATACCTTGGCCACCTGATGCAAAATGCCGACTCACTGGAAAAGACCCTGATGCTGTGAAAGACAGAAGGAAAAAGGAGAAGAGGGCGGCAGAAGATGAGCTTGTTAGATAGCATCACCACCAACTCAATGGATGTGAATTTGAGTGAACTCTTGGAGATACTGGAAGACAGAGAAACTGGTATGTTACAATCCATGAAGTTGCAATGAGTCAGACACAGTTTATCTACTGAAAAATGACAACAAGGGAAAATCTATTTTAATAACCTAGTTTGAATAGGAAGAAGGCAATGGCAACCCACTCCAGTGCTCTTGCCTGGAGAATCCCAGGGACAGAGGAGCCTAGTGGGCTGCCGTCTATGGGGTCGCACAGAGTCGGACACGACTGAAGTGACTTAGCAGCAGCAGCAGCAGATCTATTATCTTCCTGGGCTCAAAGTGAGGAATCTGTGACCAGAGCACAGAAGGAAAGTGCAGTAGTGGAGAAGTTCTCCTCTTTGGGAGAAGTGGCCTTCAGCTGAGGGACACAGCCAGGCAGAGGCAAACTTGAATGGAGGGATCCAGGAATAAATACCCTGCCCTCAGCATTTTTTCTTTCATCTCTTGCCAAGGCTGCCTATTTGTTACCTCAATCAGAACCAACCAAGAGCAAGGGAAGCCATAAGAGTCTGCCTCCCAAAATGCAGAATAGAAACGGGGGGAGAGAGAATCTAGGTCATCAAGCAAAAGGCATCTAACACAATACTCATGTCACGTAGTGACTGTGGAATAATACAAAGCAATGGAAATATTATGAACTGATATGGATGGCCCATTTCATGGATCCATGTATGCTACATATTTGGGAAAAATGGAGTGTGAAGTTTTGAATATGATTTAAGTTTAAAAGCAATAATGGTATGTATGTAAATGTATATATGTACCTGCTAAGTCACTTCAGTCATCTCTGACTCTTTGCAGCCCCGCGGACTGTAGCCCACCAGACTCCTCTGTCCATAGAATTTTCCAAGCAAGAATAGAGGAGAGGGTTGCCATTTCCTCCTCTAGGGGATCTTCCCGACCCAGGGAGTGAACTCTCATCTCCTGCATCTCCTGCATTGGCAGGCAGATTCTTTACCACTACCGCCACCTGAGAAGCACATATGTATGTATACATGTATAAAAGTGTATATATATATAAACATGCATGTGAATATGTCAACTTTTTATATTAGTGTTTCTACAAAGTGCTTTGAAATCCATTAGAATGATAGGACGTCAGGAAGATTGTAATAGTGCTAAATGCACTTTGCATGCTCATGGCAGGTGATTAGTAACATGGATTGGTTGATGGAGATGGCTGAAATATTATTTGTAATTTGCATAAACTAAATTTTGCCTTGTAATAATGACTAGACTAAACAGTGTACAGATAAATGAACCTTCACACAAAAAAGATGCAAATTCTATGTTTTTCTCATATCCACATGGCTGGAGTTGCAATGGACCAAAGCATAATGGGATCTGACCTGCTTTTGAGTCAGGGAAATTTAACAATCATTTGTGTATGTGTGCTAAGTTGCTTCAGTCATGTCTGACTTTTTGTGAACCCATTGACTGTAGCCCACCAGGCTCCTCTATTCATGAGATTTCGGAAGCAAGGATTCCCTTCTCCAGGGGGTCTTCCCAACCCATGGATCAAACTTGAGTCTCCTAAATTGCAGACAGATTCTTTACCATCTGAGTCACCAGAGAAGCCCAACAATCACTTGTAGTCAACTCCGAAGTCAGGAATTCAATGAGGCCCTCAGCTCCATGGCAACTTATCTCAAAGTCAAATTTTTACCCTCAAATCTGGAACATTTTTTAGATGTTATCAGGTAACAATTCTGTTTTCTACTGTTCAGCTGAGGTTCTCTAAATATTCAGGAACTTTTTGTTGACAGAAAGATATTTTTATAAATATCCCCTCCCCCATTTTTAATGGATGCGTATGTTTACAACACATTTCTCATTTTTTAAAGTATTTTCAAACGTCACTAACTTTCAAATATTACTTTTTCACAAACCTACTTGCAGACCTTGCTGTTTTTAAAACACATGCCAGACTTGGACTTGCTACAGATAACACACCACACTTGCACAGCTGTTTCATCAGCCTTACCTGGGATCGTTTTCAAAATTCCAGGGCAGGACAGGAGTCCCACAGCATAGTGCCTGGAACACAGCCAGTCTCACAGCACTGAGTCAATATGACACACACTCAGTCAAAAGTACATTTGATTCTTGAGTCTAAAAGACACAAAACACCTGGTGTTGTCTTCTTTCTTTCTCTCTGTCTCTCTCTCTCTGTCTCTCAATCTCTGTCTCTTTGAGAGAAATATGGAAGCTCTGGAATTATGGGCAGAGAGTCTATTGGGAACAGTCCTAAGAGAGCCAAGGTTTATATGTGAGCGCCTGGGAAGGAACATGAGTCACACTTGGATCTTTTCAAGCCTGGCTGCAAACGTGCTGAGCCTTAGCCATTATTAGTGCTGGTTTCTGATGTGAGAAGCAGCAACTCCATAGCTGCTTTTTAAAAAGAAAAACTCAGGTTTGACAAAGAATTTGCTAAAAGGATATTAAAATAGAACTCTTACTTTTTAACCTGCAGGAGTAGAGCCTTACACCAAGGATATTTGTTGGTACTTAGTGATGAACTTTCAGATTTTCAAGCTGGTTTTAGAAAAGGCAGAGGAACCAGAGATAAAATTGCCAACATCAGCTGGATCATGGAAAAAGCAAGAGAGTTCCAGAAAAATATCTATTTCTGCTATATTGACTATGCCAAAGCCTTTGACTGTGTGGATCACAATAAACTGTGGAAACTTCTGAAAGAGATGGGAATACCAGAGCACCTGACCTGCCTCTTGAGAAACCTAGATGTAGGTCAGGAAGCAACAGTTAGAACTGGACATGGAACAACAGACTGGTTCCAAATAGGAAAAGGAGCACGTCAAGGCTGTATATTGTCACCCTGCTTATTTAACTTCTATGCAGAGTACACCATGAGAAACGCTGGACTGGAAGAAGCACAAGCTGGAATCAAGACTGCCGGGAGAAATATCAGTAACCTCAGATATGCAGATGACACCACCCTTATGGCAGAAAGTGAAGAGGAACTAAAAAGCCTCTTGATGAAAGTGAAAGAGAAGAGTGAAAAAGTTGGCTTAAATCTCAACATTCAGAAAACTAAGATCATGGCATCCAGTCCTATCACTTCATGGGAAATAGATGGGGAAACAGTGTTAGTCTTTATTTTCTTGGGCTCCAAAATCACTGCAGATGGTGATTGCAGCCTTGAAATTAAAAGATGCTTACTCCTTGGAGGGAAAGTTATGACCAACTTAGATAGCATATTGAAAAGCAGAGATATTACTTTGCCAACAAAGGTCCGTCTGGTCAAGGCTATGGTTTTTCCAGAGGTCATGTATGGATGTGAGAGTTGAACTGTGAAGAAAGCTGAGCGCTGAAAAATTGATGCTTTTGAACTGTGGTGTTGGAGAAGACTCTTGAGAGTCCCTTGGACTGCAAGGAGATCCAACCAGTCCATCCTAAAGAAAGTCATTCCTGGGTGTTCATTGGAAGGACTGATGCTGAGGAGCAAACTCCAATGCTTTGGCACCTCATGCAAAGAGTTATCTCATTGGAAAAGACCCTGATACTGGGAGGGATTGAGGGCAGGAGGAGAAGGGGATGACAGAGGATGAGATGGCTGGATGGCATCACCGAATCGATGCACATGAGTTTGGGTGAACTCCCGGAGTTGGCGATGAACAGGGAGGCCTGGCATGCTGCCATTCATGGGGTCGCAAAGAGTCGGACATGACTGAGTGACTGAACTGAACTGAACTGAGTGATCGATTTGTATCCCTTTGCCTGAGGAACAATTCCTTTAGTTCTAAATTTGATTACTTTACCTGAATGATCTACCAGATATAAATTATACCCTTGACACTATAAAATTATAACTCAAGCTAAGTATCTTATAATTAGTAAATTATGAATGTTGTATTAATAAAAAATTACATGTAGCAAGTTAGCAATATAGTGAATGAGATAGTCTAATAATTGCTTACCCTATTTTCATGATTCATCTTTGTAACTCTGGACGCTTGAAGGTGGTGGTATAGCTAGAATTTCATAAGGTGTCTGTAAGCTTTAATCACAAATAACAAGCTGGTAATTACTACTGAAAAACTTACACAAATCAGGTCAAAGTCTGAGAATATTAGCATTTTCCCATGTCTCCACTACCCACTACTTTAGAACATGGGAGGTTTCTACGCTGGTAGGAAATGGAGCAGAAAGCAAAACAGTAGCAAAATAGAGCAATAAAAAGTTAAGTGAATAGGTAACCTGTGGGGTAAATCAGAGACTGTGACTATTTTGTAATGTCGGGAAAGTTAGAACAAATGGCCACCATATGATATAATAAACTTCCTGTGAATTACAACCCAAAAGCAGAATGACAGATCAATACTAAAGGTAGGATGCTGGAAAAGGGGGGCTTTATCTGAATAAGAATCTTTCAACTGTTTTCTAAGTGCAGCATTGCACTCAATCCATTTTCTTCTTTACTCCTACAGAATTACTAGTAAAGGGATCTACCAGGAAGCAATTTTGACAGTGTCATGTAACAGTATGTTTGCAGATTGGAACCTACTGATAATCCTTACAGAGCTAATACTAAATATTTACTGGCAGCCCATGACTTAGTACTGATCCATAGATAAAAATGCCTGTAATTTTCCCTGCTGCCTCTCAACACCACTGATTTTCTCTGAGTGTTACCTGCCCTTTCCCTACTCCTCCCATAGTGTGTTAGCTCTTAAGGAAAAGCTAAGAATTTGCTACCCAATTAGGGAGCCTGTGGATTCAGAGGTTTTCCTGGTGGCTCAGATGGTAAAGAATCTGCCTGCAGTGTGGGAGACCTGGGTTCAATCCCTGGGTCGGGAATCATTCCCTTCTCCCTCCTCCGGAGAAGGGAATGACAATCCACTCCAGTATTCTTGCCTAGAGAATTCCATAGACAGAAGAACCTGGTGGGCCACAGTCCATGGGGTCACAAAGAGTCAATCCTGCTGCTGCTGCTGCTGCTAAGTCGCTTCAGTCCTGTCCAACTCTGTGCGACCCCATAGACAGCAGGCCACCAGGCCCTGCCGTCCCTGGGATTCTCCAGGCAAGAACACTGGAGTGGGTTGCCATTTCCTTCTCCAAGACATGAAAGTGAAAAGTGGAAGTGAAGTCGCTCAGTCGTGCCCGACTCTTATCGACCCCATGGACTGCAGCCTACCAGGCTCCTCCATCCATGGGATTTTCCAGGCAAGAGTACCGGAGTGGGTTGCCATTGCCTTCTCCGAGTCAATCCTGAGTGACATTTTCAGAAGCAGAAGTTAAAAGGTGCGAAAGCAAAAAAAAAAAATAAAAGTGATCTTAGGGGAAGAAGTATTTCACACTCCTAGATCGGGCTGATATGTCTACTTGGTGATCCACTGCCAAAAATTCCTCTTGAGCTAGCTGAATTTTCCACTTAACATAATATTGGATCAAAAGCCAAAAGCCTCTTGTTGGGTTTCAAAAATTACCAAAAGTGTCCAATCACTGTTGAGAGACTGCTAAGTAACAAGCATTTTGATAGACATTTTATTCTTACAATCAGCCTGTGAGTTATGATACTATTAATCAAATTTAAGATGCAGGCAAACAAAAGCTCAGAAAAAGGTTAAGTGATTTATCAAAGCCAGGGTAATGGAGTCAGAATTCAAAGACAGGTGTCAAGCCCTAGAGAGTATCTCTGCTGCTGCTTCTGCATTCTACATTGTCTTCTTCATTGTTGGCAGTGTTTCATATTTTAGTTTGATTTAACTCAACCCTGATCCATGCATTTATCCAGCATTCAACAGGCATTTGTAGAGTGCTGTGTGGGCTACCCTGTTACTTCCCGAAGCTTCCTGAAATTAGGTGCACTGGGGAATTGTTTGATGTGGGGGTGGGTCAGGTGGCTACAAACTGATTATTTAGCTCAGGCATTTGATAGGCACTTCCTGGTTTGGACCCCCAGGGACTTTGTGGGCTGAAAATTGGAAAAGAACTAGGTAACGGGAAGTGAGAAGGTACTAGTGACTAGTTTTACATCTTTAATATAATCACTAGATTATATAGCCTTTAAATGTGTCAACTGTACTACATTTCCCATAATTCTCTGTGTGTTTCTGCTTAGGGTGGGGAAAAAAAATCTTTTCATGGGAGATTTGGAAGGCAAGAGTGAAGCAGCAGCCATTTTTGTCTTCATGCTCAGGTCAAGGCAGGTGGTTTTGTAGTTCATGCGTATTGTCACTTAGTTGATGGCTCACCTTGGGAGGAGTGAGTAGCCAGGCCCACAACTGCCTCACCTTCCCTTCATTCTCCTTCAGTGTTTCTGACTCCTGGGACAGAACTGTGCCTAGCTCCATGATAATTGGGTCCCAGGTCTGTCCTCATAGAGTTATAATTGGTGGGTGCTGATAGATGCCAGCTGGCTCTTGCACTTCTTACTTAGAGTCATCTTCTCTTCCAGACCATCTGCAACCTGTGTGTTTCAATCTCCAGGTTCCCAAAACAAAGGAAGTAGTCTTACTGAGACTGCTTTCACATTGTGTGAGATCAAATTTCTATATCAAAATCTGCTTCTCTGGTTCACCTCTCACCAATATACTAGGAAAGGAGGGGTCTAAATATTTTCCTCCCTCCCTTCTAGATTGCATAACCTGACTGCATCTGATACTCTTGGAAACTCAACTGTTTAGCTGCCTCAGGGATTGCATGTCTGTGAGCCAGGAAGCAGGTTCTCACCAGACACCAAATCTCCCAACATCCTGATCTTAAACTTCTCAGCCTCGGGAACTGTGAGAAGTAAATTTCTGGTGTTTATTAGTCACACTGTGATTTCAAGTGCCCATTCTAAGGCCCTGTGAGCTAACAAGTATCCCTCTCTATCGGGAGGCCAAATTTCTCTTCTGCACTTCAAACTTGTATATTGGGTTGTCTACTGAGAAAGCCCAATGAGATGTACTATATACAAAGTGAAGTGAAAGTTTCTCAGTCCTGCCTAACTCTTTGCGACCCCATGAACTACACAGTCCATGGAATTCTCCAGGCTAGAATACTGGAGTGGATAGCCTTTCCCTTATCCAGGGGATCTTCCCAACCCAGGGATTGAACCCAGGTCTCCCCATTGGAGGCAGATTCTTTGCCAGCTGAGCCACAAGGGAGCCCAAGAATACTGGAGTGGGTAGCCTATCCCTTCTCCAGCAGATATTCCTGAACCAGGAATTGACCCAGGTTCTGCAGCATTGCAGGCAGATTCTTTGTACTAAATACAAACTAGCATTTAATTTCTTCAATATCAAACTGATGATTGCTCATCCCATACTCTGAAAATGCAAACTAATAGACAAATACCCCAAATATTCTCTCAATGTTTTTTTTCTTTAGCTACTGGAACAACTGTCAATCCAGTGCTCAAGTCAGAATACTAGCAGTTCTTTTTTATTCCTTGGTATTCTCTTTTTCTTTACATTCAGTCACTCAGCTATAAAATTTCAAAACATTTATCAAATCCATTCATTTCTCTCCACAGCCACTATTTCAGCTCAAGACACCCATTCTCCAAGAATTATTAATAAGTGTGTGTATCATAAGATATAATGCAATATATGCTTTTGCTACATGTACATTATATATTCAGTTCAGTTCAGTTCAGTCGCTCAGTCGTGTCTGACTCTTTGCGACCCCATGAATCACAGCACGCCAGGCCTCCCTGTCCATCACCAGCTCCCGGAGCTTACTCAGATTCAAGTCCATCGAGTCAGTGATGCCATCCAGCCATCTCATCCTCTGTCATCCCCTTCTCCTCCTGCCCCCAATCCCTCCCAGCATCAAAGTCTTTTCCAATGAATCAACTCTTCACATGAGGTGGCCAAAGTACTGGAGTTTCAGCTTCAGCATCATTCCCTCCAAAGAAATCCCAGAGCTGATCTCCTTCAGAATGGACTGGTTGGGTCTCCTTGCAGTCCAAGGGACTCTCAAGAGTCTTCTCAAACACCACAGTTCAAAAGCATCAATTCTTCAGCGCTCAGCCTTCTTCACAGTCCAACTCTCACATCCATACATGACCACAGGAAAAACCATAGCCTTGACTATCTGGACCTTTGTTGGCCAAGTAATGTCTCTGCTTTGAATATGCTATCTAGGTTGGTCATAACTTTCCTTCCAAGGAGTAAGCATCTTTTAATTTCATGGCTGCAGTCACCATCTGCAGTCATTTTGGAGCCCCAAAAAATAAAGTCTGACACTGTGTCCACTGTTTCCCCATCTATTTCCCATGAAGTGATGGGACTGGATGCCATGATCTTTGTTTTCTGAATGTTGAGTTTTAAGCCAACTTTTTCACTCTCCTCTTTCACTTTCATCAAGAGGCTTTTTAGTTCCTCTTCACTTTCTGCCATAAGGGTGGTGTCATCTGCATATCTGAGGTTATTGATACTTCTCCCGGCAATCTTGATTCCAGCTTGTGTTTGTTCCAGTCCAGCGTTTCTCATGATGTACTCTGCATAGAAGTTAAGTAAGCAGGGTGACAATATACAGCCTTGACGTACTCCTTTTCCTATTTGGAACCAGTCTGTTGTTTCATGTCCAGTTCTAACTGTTGCTTCCTGACCTGCATACAGATTTCTCAAGGGGCAGGTCAGGTGGTCTGGTGTTCCCATCTCTTTCAGAATTTTCCACAGTTTATTGTGATCCACAGAGTCAAAGGCTTTGGCATAGTCAATAAAACAGAAATAGATGTTTTTCCAGAACTCTCTTGCTTTTTCCATGATCCAGCAGATGTTGGCAATTTTATCTCTGGTTCCTCTGCCTTTTCTAAAACCAGCTTGAACATCAGGAAGTTCACGGTTCACGTATTGCTGAAGCCTGGCTTGGAGAATTTTGAGCATTACTTTACTAGTGTGTGAGATGAGTGCAATTGTGCAGTAGTTTGAGCATTCTTTGGCATTGCCCTTCTTTGGGATTGGAATGAAAATGGAGCTTTTCCAGTCCTATGGCCACTGCTGAGTTTTCCAAGTTTGCTGGCATATTGAGTGCAGCACTTTCACAGCATCATCTTTCAGGATTTGAAATAGCTCAACTGGAATTCCATCACCTCCACTAGCTTGGTTCATAGTGATGCTTTCTAATGCCCACTTGACTTCACATTCCAGGATGTCTGGCTCTAGGTAAGTGATCACACCATCATGAGTATCTTGGTCATGAAGATCTTTTTTGTACAGTTCTTCTGTGTATTCTTGCCACCTCTTCTTAATATCTTCTGCTTCTGTTGGCAATATATACTTTATGTATATTTGCGTGTATGATATCATGTTATACATACTTTTCTGAAACTTACTTTTTACTTAATATCTTATAAACCACTCTTTATCTAGTGCAAATATGTGTTATGGGTGTACCATTAGTTGTTTAAATTATACAAGTAATAGATGCATATAGTCAAGAATGCATGCAGAAAGCTATGAAATATAGAATAAAGTATTCCTTTTCCCATGACCCCATTTTCATTCTGCTATTGCAATCACTGCTAAAAGTTTATTGCATTAGTCACACCAAATTTAATATTTCACTTTAAATCCTGTGCTATACCTCTGTTTTTTCATCTGTCAACATTAAAGATTAACTTATTTACTCCCTTAAATAAAAGATGAGAATTCACTGCATTTATATCATCTTCCATTTCTTTGCCACAAACTAGGCAACATTTTCTGATTTAGCTTTAGTTTTTCATGTATTAATTTTAACTTTAAACTATATTCTTAAGCTTTTATTTCTTCCTTTATCAACTTTCGGCAATATCTACTGATTCCACTTTATGAAAAATGAGAAAATTAATTAACCTGCTGGTCTTTTCCTAGATCTTATTTTTCTCCATATCATATCTCAGTTTCTGTTGATTAAATCATTTTTTCCAACATCAAGATTAATAATATTGCTTAGTATGTTGAGTTACATCATTATAGTTAAAAAGCTCTTTTTATTTCTAGGTTTCTTCTCAAAGATAAAAAACAATAAATAATGTGGGTTTTACCCACATCTAAATATACCTATTTACTATACAACAAAATAAAATATTTGGACCATAAAAGGAGCAATAAAATGGTGTGACTGGAGACTCCAAAAGACAAGCCTCATGGCTTCTCTTTTATTTTCATGTTGAGTATCCATTTCTTCTGGATATTTTTCAAATACCTCTGTTTTTTAAATCCTGTTAATACTTCCTTAGATCAACAGGAACACATCCAACTGCTGAACATGTTGGGTTTATTACCTGTTGCAGTAGGGAAGACACAGATCAATGGGAATTGCTGGATATCTCAGTGAGAGGGCATTAAAATGAACTATCGGAAATTTTCTGAGTTCTTTAATATACCCTAAGGTTTATTTTCTTCTCAGTTGATTAATGATTTGACTAGCTATAGAACTGTAGGCTTAGAATTTAAAGTAGTCAATTATCTTCTATAATTCAATTTCATATAGCTGATGAAAAGTCTGAGGTAAATGTGGTTTTTATTTCTTGATATATGTTTTTTACTCTCCCTGTTTCTCTTAAATCTTTAAGGATTTATCTAGGTATGGGTTTATTTATATTTTTTCCATTAATTTCATGGGTATTTTCAATGTAAATATTTATGCTATCCTTCAGTTTAGAAACTTTTCTTTTAGTTTTAAATGTTTTCTCTCCTCCATTAACCCTGTTTTCTATGCTCTATGCCTTTGGAATCTATCCTCCATATATTGTTAACTTTTCTTGGATACTTTCCTACACTTTATCTTTTATTGTATATTCTAGGAAACTTCTTTAATTTGGATCACATATTTCATCTTCGGTTATTTTATTAACCAGAAAATTCACTATTTTTTTTGAAAATAAGAACTTCCAAGAACTTTACGTTTTCCTTTGATTTTCTTTTCTTTATCATGTCATCCTGATTTATTTTAAAAGTGCAGTACCATTTGAAAAGCTATGAAATTATTCATTGTATATTTTAATTACCTTTTTTTCTTTCAGTGATTTGTTTCCTAGGCAGTTTTATTATTGCTGTCACTCAGGATGTTGATTGTCCTCTGCTCTCTGCTTAATCTTGATTGCTCACTTATAATTAATTGAATGAATAAATTGATTGATATAGTCAGGGAGCCTGGAGACTTAACCAATTGCCGAAAGGAGGGCTTGACTTCTCTAGAGATGGAGCAAGATAAGTTACTTCCCTCAACAACAGATTGGATTTTTCAGTTCCTATTATCTGGGCTTCCCTGGTGGCTCGGACTGTAAAGACTCTGCCCATAATGTGGGAGGCCCTGGTTCAGTCCCTGGGTCAGGAAGATCACCTGAAGAAAGGAATGGCTACCCACTTGCCAGGAGAATTCCCTGGACAGAGGAGCCTTGATGGCCACAGTCCATGGGATTGCAAAGAGTTGGGCACGACTGAGTGACAAACACTTTCAAACTTTCATACCTTATCTGATATGGCAGTCAGGCGTGCTCAAACCTCCAGTGTGCCTCTCTCCTAGGACCTTAAACCCTCCACAGACAGATTACAAACTTTCTTTAGTTTGTGTCAGGATTTTATCCAGATGGCAAAGTACTTTGTGTTAAGTCACTCCTCTTTATTTTTTTCAGTACAAGAGAGGAAGGAGTTACTCAGCGTTTTTGTTATCAGTTATGTAATGACTTTTCCTGATGGCTCCAAGGCCCACTTTCTGTTCTTAGGATTTGTTGGCTTTAATTTAGCACTCCTTTAGGAATCACTTCGGAAAAATAGTACTCAAGGATTGTAGGCTTCTCTGTCTAGGGCCTCTCTGCAGGTTTGTGTAGGATGAACTGGGCACTTATCTGTGTGAATGGAGACCCCCAGAATTGCACAGTGCACAGCTTGAAAACTGAGGCTTGCTATTTCATCTCTACCTAGCTCCTGAAATGTCTCCAAATTCTTATCTTCATGGATTCCCAGTGATATTCTTTTTTGTCTTAAAAAATACTTTAAGTACTTTAACGTGACTTTGGAAGTACAGGAAAAAACAAATATTCTTAGATGAATGACTTGAATCAGAAACCATGTATTAGTTTTATTATTTCTTCTAGATATTATCTGTACTTAGATTAATACCCTAAATATTATCACCCTAAAACTGATGGAATGGGGAAAATAATCATGCTTCTCACAACATTTATGTATAAAAATTTCAATTCTTTTTGAAAAACTATGATTGCCTCAGGTTATTTTAGGGTGAGAAATTTAGGGGGAACTATCTTTATCAGATACTGATCATTTAAACATAGAAATACATTAAATAAAGGTTTATGTATATAAATGAGAGAGAGTCATGAGGATGAAAATTATTTTTAAAAATAAATGATAATATTTATGCTTGAGAAATTCCTCTACTTACAAATTTCAGGTAAGGTAACTAAATTTGATTTAAGGGCAAAAGGATTAGAAACTTGTAGTTAAGAAAGAAGAAATTAAGAGATAGAAAGCAATAAAGACCTGATTATTGACTGTCTCTTTCTTTCCTATCGCAGCCAATGTGAAACATTCAATGGTGTCCTTGGCTTACTATTTGTCAGCCAAAGAAGGATAAGGTATGTGTCTCACTGGTTGGGTTACCTGAGAAGCGGACTCTGCAATGATCAGCAGGATATTTATCAGAGTGCTCTTAGGATCAATACATATGGAAAGGAAACAGGAGGACATAGTTGAACTAGTTTATAAGCCCCAGACCTCAGCCCACCCCAGATATAGCTTTGGAACTCATCTGCTCTTTCAGAGATGTCTTGAATTCGGGGGCTGTGTATCCTGGGAATGATCATCCACTGGATGTGGGCACACCTGAAAAGAGGTGTGACTTGACAAGTAGCTTTCTTCTCCTGTGGCTAGGCTCCCAAAACACCAATAGTTGACTACTATCCTCTAACATCACACCCATCAGCCAGGGAAGTATTTAATATTATAATAAATCCTTTATTTCTGAGAGAAGCTCAAGGCATCTTATATCAACCATAATCTACCCTTGCTACCACTTGGAATCATTTCTTACAGGTTCTGGGAGCATCTTCCTTCTCTTAGTGAAAGGGAAAATAAAGTAGAAAGATTAGTGGGAAAAACCAGCCCCAGCTATTAGCCTCAGGTCCCAACAGCACACCAGGAAATATTTCTCAAAAGCCATAAATCTCAACTGTAAATGCAATGGCCTTGCTCCAAAACCCTAGAAGGCTGCATGATATTCTCCTGCTAGGGCTTATCATAAAATCAGTATGGGTAACCCTTCCCACCACTAATATCTCTATCTAGCACCACAGGGTCTACTGAGTCGTATGTCCACCATCCAAGCGGCTGAATTACTTGTACTTAAGCCTGGAATTGCCGCAGAGCCCTTCCATGATCTGGGATCCACTCATAGCTGCCAGCCTTTCAGACACTAGCTATATCCCCAGGTGGAAAATATGCTACCTCTGGGTCTGTCAGCCACTGTGTTTCTTCATGGTGCGAGGCACAAGATGCAATAGTTTGTCCTTTACTTTGGAGAGAATGTCCTCACACACGGAGACCACAGACATTTTTATTAACTTGGTGGGCCTTGGAATCTTTCTATGATTTGTTTTGTGCTTTCTGGAGGACGTATGGCTTACAAGACTTTAATCATGCTGGCTACTTCTTGCTCATGCAGTCCAATTAGAATAATGTCATTTATATGATCGTGAAACAAAATGATATTCAGACATCCTGGAAACTATGTTATGACAAAGGACAGACTAGCTACCAGAGTCCTAGCACAAAACTGTAAATATATTCTGTTATTTGGGTCTTTCTTCTGACAAAGATACAAAAGAAAACATTCTCCAGATCAAATCAATGACCACTTACCAAGTTCCTGAGGACATGCTAATTCGTTCTAACAAACATTTCACATCTGGCTCCACAGCAGTATTTGGAGCTACTATTTTCTTGAGTTTACAGTAATTCACTTTACTCTTCAATATTTGTTGGCTTTGGTTTTGCTCTTTGTTGTAGGAACATGACGTGTATGAAGCAGAGATAGGAGGATAGCTGTTACTTGTGCACCTTTTACGTATTTAAGGGTGATGCTAATTTCTGTTCTTCCCCTGCCATGGGAGATGTGATTTATTTGCTCTCCTAGCAAGGTGTGTAGGTGGCGCAGTTCAGAGACACCGTCTTGGCCTTCATAGCGCTTACACTATAGGCCAAGAACCCATTATATGGGTTGCTGAAAGTGAAAGTGTTAGTCGCAGCAAATATAACCATTATACATTTAGGGACTCTAGAAACTACCATTGGGTGAGTCTGCAAATCCAGTCAACCCACTGTGAACTATGACTGGGCTAGAACCCTGTTTATTAGCTATCCTCATATGATCCCTCTAGAGCAGAGAGTGTGTGTGATAAGTCGCTTCAGTCATGTCTGACTCTTTGCAACTCTATGGACTATAGCCTGCCAAACTCTTCTGTCCATGGGGATTCTCCAGGCAAGAATACCGGAGTGGGTTGCCATGCCCTCCACGGGAATCTTCCCAACCCAGAGATTATACTCATGTCTCTTATGTCTCCTGCATTGGCAGGTAGGTTCTTTACCACTAGTGCCACTTGGAACTATAATAGAGTTCAGATCAATTCAGTTCAGTCTCTCAGTTATGTATAACTCTTTGCGACCCCATGGACCAGCATGCCAGACCTCCCTGTCCATCAGCAACTCCCAGAGCCTACTCAAATTCATGTCCATTAAGTCGGTGATGCCATCCAACCTTTTCATCCTCTATTGTCCCCTTCTCCTCCTGCCTTCAGTCTTTCCCAGCATCAGGGTCTTTTCCAATGAGTCAGTTCTTTGCATCAGGTGACCAAAGTATTAGAGTTTCAGCTTCAGCATCAGTCCTTCCAATGAATATTGAGGACTGATTTCCTTTAGGATGAACTGGTTGGATCTCCTTGCAGTCCAAGGTACTCTCAAGAGTCTTCTCCAACACCATAGTTCAAAAGCATCAATTCTTCAGCACTGAGCTTTCTTTATAGTCCAACTCTCACATCTGTACATGACATGTTAGACATGTTCATGTCCAACTCTTTGCCACTCCATGGACCATCCATGAAATTCTCCAGGCTAGAATACTGAATTGGGTAGCCTATCCCTTCTCCAGGGGATCTTCCTGACACACGAATCTAACTGGGGTGTCTTGCATTGCAGGCGGATTCCTTACCAACTGAGCTATGAGGGAAACCCTTAGTAAATTCTTATGGGTCCCTTTGAGACAAAACTTTGGAATTACAGTAATGTACAGTTGCTGGGGCTTGGCAGGGCTCCTTCTCCTGGTGACCTAGTCTCTTTTTCAGTCATTAGGTTTTAGATTCCAAAGCTGGCTTGGGGTGAAAACTGGTTAAGACATTATGAATTTTATCAGTATTTCTAGCCTTACTCTCAGTTTACTGATTTTTTTTTATTATTGAATTTATAGATTGAGTAATATAGTACTTTACTTTTTGGTTACCTATTATTTCCCTTGAGATGCTATATTCTATTAACCATCACTGTAATTCTCTGTGACTTGATTTTCTTGGCCCTTTGACTTGACTCCAATCTTTTTTTAATCAAAGTGGAGTTGATTTACAATGTTGTGTTAGTTTCTTGCATATAGCAAAATGATTCAGTTATATATATTTTTAAAATGTTATGTTACTTTCTGGTGTACAGTAAAGTGATTCAGATATATATATATATATATATATATATATATATATATATATACACACACATATATAAAAGATTATATATATGCATAATATTTTATATTATTTTCCATTATGCTTTATTACAAGATATTGAATGTAATTTCCTGTTCATTAATATACAGTGGTAGGAACTTTTTCATTTATTTTATATATAATAGTATGTATCTGCTAATTCCAAGCTCCTAATTTATCCTCCCCTTTCCCCTTGCTAACCATAAGTTTGTTTTTTCTTTCTTTGAGAACTTGACTCCAATCTTAATGCTCTTTACAGCAAACACACTCATCTGCCTATTGATGCTTATGTGCTGCCACCTGGACTCTACTGTGCTGGGTCTTATGATGCCCCTTCAGTTCTATGATGGTATTTTCCACTCACCTGGCCTAGAGAATAAAGCAATAGATGAACTTCTCAGTGAGGTTGGGACCAGTCTCACTGGCATATTCATTAAATGTTTCAAAAACTGGCCCTCCCGTGGAACAGAAGAGTCTAATGGGATTTCTCTATAATATATCCCCTCTAACATAACCATATCTCTAAGACTTTTGCCTCTTAGTCCATCATTTGCCATGACAATTCTGACATTTCCACCTCACCTAGATTAGCCATCTAACTGGCATGTTAGTAATGTCATCTTAGCTGTGTGTTCGCATCATCTCCCAGAGACCTTACCATGGTGATAAATTCTATACTATTTTCCTGACCCAGGGATCAAACCTGTGCCTCTTCCATCTCCTGAATTGCAGACATTCTTTTCCACTGAGCCATCTGGGAAGCCTGAAGAGTACTAACCAAATTTATTTTCTACCCTCCCCTTGGTTCAGCATGCTCAGAATCCAGTCTCAAGCATGTCCTTCCACCTCATCTTAGTATATGTTGTTCAGATCCAAGTGTTCCTTTGAGGCTTAATCTCTTTTTTCTCCCTAGCAAGGCTAGCACTTCCCTGCCTGGATTGTTGTAAATTTTTGCCTCAATTATTTTCCTGGTGGCCAAAAGGTGGAAAGAATGTAGATCTGGAAGACGTGTTGCTTTTTAGGGAAGGTGCCTCTGCCTTTTGTTTAGACAAAGGGAATTTCTAACTTTAATAAAGTTAGCTGGGCCATTTCTATGAGTTTGGAAGGTTCAGAGGGATCTGGAGATTAAAGATCTATTACCTCAGGTATCTCCATTCCAGGTGTCAGTGCCTTGTTCTTCCCCAACAAAGACTCTGATTTTGGCATGGCACATCTCCTTTGACTGGGAATTTAGCCTTATTTTGGAGCTTGGTATGCTAACCAGTTCAGTGCTGGGCCTGGCCCTCAGCTTTCTCTTCCCTTTTGCTCTAGGAGATGAGAGCCTCTTTATACCAAGCAAGCTTTCTGGCTTTGATATTTAGCTGTTAATTGCTTATTAATCACTCTTAATTTGTTATATTTTTTCCAGAAGATTGACAGAGCTTAGCGAGAATGATCCAATTCTAATGTCCTGGGGTTACCATTTCCCACATATTTCCAAGTGTCTAATGCATCACCCAAGCTAATGCAGTTTCTTCACAGTATGACATCCCAGTTTGCTGCTGATGAAAATTTTGATAATTGAATTGCTAACTTGTGCTCAAGGGCTATCCATGTTCAATTACTACTAAAGATGGACTCCTTATTCCCTACACCAGACAGGGACAGGTGATCCAGTTTTCAAATGCCTGTCAGTGTCTGGTTCTCTGACCAATACCATTGTAGCAAAGTTGGTTGACCTGGGAAGCTGGCTCTGAGATCGAGATTAATGCGCAGGAGCAGCTTTATAAGGAGTACATTTGGGATCAACATTTGTGGAGGGAAATTCAGGAAATAAAGTGTGATTAGGCAGTGGGCAGGCTTTCCTGGTTGCTCAGATGGAAAAGAATCTGCCTGCAATGCAGGAGACCTGGGTTTGATCCCTGGGTTGGGAAGATCCCCTGGAGGAGTCCATGTTAGCACACTCCAGTATTCTTACCTGGAGAATCCCAATGGACAGAGGAGCCTGGCAGGCAACAGTCTATGGAGCAGCAAAGAGTCAGATATACCTGAGCAACTAAGACCAGCACAGGCAGAGGGAGAAGAGAGACTGGGATGAAGTTCCAACAGAAGCCTAAGCTGACAAAATGGGGAGTTCTGGACATGTAATGGCCCATCAGAGTTGTCCCAACTTGGGACAAGGGGGCTTTTTGCTCCTTATTTATAAGTCTTTGAATATAAGCTTTTCCTGGAAGAAACTATGAAGTTAAATGAAGCAATTTTCCTTAACTAAAGGTAATTCTAAAGAGAACTGAATTTGAAGACACATTCCAACAGCTAGGGAAAAAATCCTTCACTCAAAAATGTGATCTAGATGATGCATCATAGCATCTATTTCATGATGCGATCCATTATAGCTGAAAGAACATTTTTCAAACTGAGGATGGAAAAAAAAATTTATGGCAAAATAATGTTAACAGTTCCTATTCTAGTTGTTTTCAAGATGTGACTAGAATAAAATTATTTAAATAAGAAAGACACTCATCTGTTATTTTCTGACTTGCTTAAAAAATCACCTATTGAGTAAAAATGTCTCATTTTAGACTCTGTTGAATTCAAATGTAAATATAAGTCCTACTTTCAAGATTATATTTTATGAGTGGGTACAAATATTAAATACATATGTAAATAAATATATGGGATAATTTCAGAAATTTAATAATAATGATATGTTATCAAGATAATTTAGTATATTTTATTGGGCAACAGTTCTATGCATATGTTAAGTACTGAGTGGAATACAGAAAAAAATACATTCTGTTTGTATCCTCTGCTAAATTAACTAAACATAGAGGTCATTAGACTGATGTTATTCTGATGTCCTGATCATAAACAAACTGAAATTTAAGCCTGTAAATGCCTCAGACCCACCTCCCAGAATATTGGAAATAAAAGCAAAAATAAACAAATGGGACCTAATTAAACTTAAAAGCTTCTGCACAACAAAGGAAACTATAAGCAAGGTGAAAAGACAGCCTTCAGAATGGGAGAAAATAATAGCAAATGAAGTAACTGACAAACAACTAATCTCAAAAATATAAGCAACTCCTACAGCTCAATTCCAGAAAAATAAATGACCCAATCAAAAAATGGGCCAAAGGACTAAATAGACATTTCTCCAAAGAAGACATACAGATGGCCAACAAATACATGAAAAGATGCTCAACATCACTCATTATCAGAGAAATGCAAATCAAAACCACTATAAGGTACCATTTCACGCCAGTCAGAATGGCTGCGATCCAAAAGTCTACAAGCAATAAATGCTGGAGAGGATGTGGAGAAAAGGGAACCCTCTTACACTGTTGGTGGGAATGCAAACTAGTATAGCCACTATGGAGAACAGTGTGGAGATTCCTTAAAAAACTGGAAATAGAACTGCCTTATGATCCAGCAATCCCACTGCTGGGCATACACACTGAAGAAACCAGAAGGGAAAAAGACACGTGTACCCCAATGTTCATCACAGCACTGTTTATAATAGCCAGGACATGGAAGCAACCTAGATGTCCATCAGCAGATGAATGGATAAGAAAGCAGTGGTACAAATACACAATGGAGTATTACTCAGCCATTAAAAAGAATACATTTGAATCAGTTCTAATGCAGTGGATGAAACTGGAGCCTATTATACAGAGTGAAGTAAGCCATAAAGAAAAACACCAATACAGTATACTAACACATATATATGGAATTTAGAAAAACGGTAACGATAACCCTGTATGCGAGACAGCAAAAGAGATCCAGATGTATAGAACAGTCTTTGGACTCTGTGGGAGAGGGAGAGGGTGGGATGATTTGGGAGAATGGCACCGCAACATGTATAATATCATATATGAAACAAATCGCCAGTCCAAGTTCGATGCAGGATACAGGATGCTTGGGGCTGGTGCACTGGGATGGTACGGGGAGGGAGATGGGAGGGGGGTTCAGGATGGAGAGCACGTGTACACCCGAGGCAGATTCATGTTGATGTATGGCAAAACCAATACAATATTGTAAAGTAATTAACCTCCAATTAAAATAAATAAGTTTATGTTTAAAAAAAATGGTAGGGATGCACAGAAAAGAATAACATAATGTCATTTGCAGAAATATGGATGGACTTAGAGATTATCCTTATAAGTGAAGTAAGTCAAATGCAAATATCACATGATATCACTTATATGTAGAATATAAAAAATGATACAAATGAGTCTATTTATAATACAGAAATAGACTTTCAGACATAAAAAACAAACCTATGGGTGTGTGCTTAGTTGCTCAGTTGTGTCTGACTCTTTGTGACCCCAGGAACTGTAGCCCACTGGGCTCCTCTGTCCATGAGGATTCTCCAGGCAAGAATACTGGAGTGATTCCCATGCCCTCCTCCGGGGGATTTTTCCGATCCAGGGATCGAACCCAGGTCTCCCACATTGCAGGTGGATTCTTTATCACCTGAAGAGAGGGATAAATTAGGATTTGAGGATTAATGGATACACAGTACTATATATAAAATAGATAAACAAAAAGGACCTACTGTATAGCACAGGGAACTATATTCTTTATCTTGTAAGAATCTATAATGGAAAAGAATCTGAAAAAGAATGTGTGTGTGTGTGTGTGTAACTGAATCACTTTGCTGTATATCTGAAATATTGTAAATCAACTATGCTTCGATTTTTTTTAAAGATACCGGATAAATAAAACATGGCTTCTTCTTTTAAAAAAACCAAGGACAATCAGTCACAACCAACCAACCAGACTTTAAGTTATAACAAATCAAGTGATTTCCTCTCTTTACTTCCATAATTTCCTGTCTGTCTCCTGTCCCTGGAGGCTTCTAACCACATCCTGTTTGGTTCTATCCCATGTGAATAGACTTGTGCTCAAATAAAATGGTAAAAATTTTAATATGCTTCAGTTTATCCTGAATACTTAATTGAATTTACAATCTTACTGGAGAAATCAGAGACAAATACAGACATATCTCAGAGATACTGGGAGTTCAGTTCCAGACTGCCACAATAAGGTGAATATTTCAATAAAGAAAGGAACATTAATATTTTGGATTGCTAGTGTTTAAAATATTATGTTTACACATAGTATTCTATTAAGTGTGTAATATCAGTAGGTCTAAAAAATGTACATACCTTAATCTTAAAAAGCTTTATTTCTTCAATTAAATAAAAAAGATAATTGCATCTAAGGGCCTGTGAACTTAAATATAAAATGTGCTGTAGTGGGATTAATCTTTTAGGGAAAATAGAGGGGTGACTGTAAAAATGATTTTTGAACATACCCCCACACAAATACTTTATTACTAAAGCATGCTAACCATTATCTGAGACCTCAGTGAATTGAACTCTTTTTGCTAATGGAGGGTCTTGCCTCAATGTTGATGGCTGCTCGCTGATCAGGGTGTGGTTGCTGAAGTTTAGCGAGGCTATGGCAATTTCTTTTTTTTTTTCCATTCATGGATGGGTTTTTTAAACCCACTTTTATTCATTAATTGTAAGTAATACAAATATTTCAAAAATATAAACAGACACTTAATGGCATCCTACATTTCAAGTTTTTGAATACAACAAATTTATCAAATTATGGACTTGTAAGCAAGGTGGTCAGAACCCCAGAGCCCAGTCACAGTGGGAGGCAGATCTCCCTGACCCTCCAGATGGCGTCTTGAAGGGGGTTGAGCGGCACAACAGAGACAGGTCAAATCTGAGATAACTACAAGCAAAGAAGCTCAGGGCCCCAAAGATGAGAGTCTGCTCCAGGGGCATGCCCCACAGCATTAAGAGAATGTGGCAGGGGGCCAGACCTCTGCCTCCCCTCTTGCTTTCATTTGAATGCTTGGAAGCCATTGTTCAGTTCAGTTCAGTCGCTCAGTCGTATCCGACTCTGCGACCCCATGAATCGCAGCACGCCAGGCCTCCCTGTCCATCTCCAACTCCCGGAGTTCACTCATACTCATGTCCATCAAGTCAGTGATGCCATCCAGCCATCTCATCCTCTGTCGTCATTGTAGGATTATTATTAATTTTTTGTTGTATAGTTGACTTATTACATTAGTTTCAGGTGTATAGAGTGGTAATTTGATATTTATATAGGTTATACTCCATATACCACTCCAGTACTCTTGCCTGGAAAATCCCATGGATGGAGGAGCCTGGTAGGCTGAAGTCCTGAGGTCGCTAAGAGTTGGACATGACTGAGCGACTTCACTTTCACTTTCATGCATTGGAGAAGGAAATGGCAACCCACTCCAGTGTTCTTGCCTGGAGAATCCCAGGGATGGGGAAGCATGGTGGGCTGCCATCTATGGGGTCGCACAGAGTTGGACACAACTGAAGCGACTTAGCAGCAGCATACTCCATATAAAGTTATTATAAAATATTGACTATATTCCACATGCTATAATTACATTCTTGTAACTTATGAGTTTACACTTAGTATTTTGTACCTCTTAATCCTCCTCATCTCTTTTATACCTCTCCTCAGCCTGTCCCTTTTAGTTACTAGTTTGTTTTCTGCATCTGTGAGTCTGTTTCTATTTTGTTATATGTTTGCTTTATTTTTAGATTTCCCATATAAATGAAAATATACATTATTTGTCTTTCCCTGACTTATTTCACTAACCATAATACCCTCTAGATCTATCCATGCTGTTGCAAATATTTGCTGGCTTAATTTCAATACTGTGTCTTAGGGAACACGGAGCCCCAAGGAGAGGAAGAGAGATGGAGTAGCAGTCAAAACATACAGAATATTTGTCTATTAAGTTTACTGCCATATAATGCAGATTCCTGGTGCCTCAAAATAATTACAATAGTAGCATCAAAGATCACTGATCATAGATAATTACAATAACTACATAGATAACTACAATAACATAGATAACTACAATAAAATAATAATGAAAAAGTTTAAAATTTGCAAGAATTATCAAAATGTGACACACAGATATGAAGTGAGCAAATGTTGCTAGAAAAACAGAACTGATAAACTTGCTTAATGCAAGGTTGCTACAGACCTTCAGTTTATAAAATATTCAGTTTATCTGCAAAGCTCAGTAAAGTGAAGTACAGTAAAATGAAGAGTGTCTAAAGAAAATCTGCAAACTGCAAATGAGAGTGATTAAGACTCAAATGAACTAGACGATAATTGCTGTGCCATGTTTCTAGAAGTGTACTCACAGATTCACCAGAGTAAATCAACTACATTTTTTTGTTAAAAATATAGATTCTGGGGAGCTACCTCAGATTCAAAATTTCTAGAATGTATCCTGCATTCTACTAGCATTGCAAGTCATACTGATGTACAGTTATGTGTGAGAGGAACTTGTGAAAATGGCAGCTTATAAGAGGTTAAAATAATTGTCAGAATGCAATAAAGAATCTAGGAGCTATGAGTCTTGAGGCAAACCATGAAATGGATGGAATTTAGATCAAGAAAGAGGAGAGAATATTTTAGACAAGGGGAACTGAATCCTAGAGATAAATAAATGAGCAAGAGATATTTAAGATAGATTGAGAAGAATAGACAATTATGATGTACAAATTGGAGAACAGTAGGAAATGAAGTTGGGCAGAGAGTTTGCACCAGGTGGTAGAGAACTCTGAATGCCAGACTTGAAGAATTTTTAACTTTATTCTGGAAGTCATGAGGAATATTTGATTTATACAAAAAGAAAGTATTGGTACAAGCAAAGTTTTGAGAATATCAACCTGGTGTGGTACATGAGATAGCTTGAAGAAATACTCTAAACAGGATCTCAGTTAAGAGATCATTGAGATAAACAAGGTATGATGTCAATGGCCTAGATTAGCAAGTGAAAATACAAGAGGTAGATGGATATGAGAGATTACAGAAATACTCTGTGTGTTTTCATTCATTCTTATTTTTATGAAAGCTGAGAGTTAGTTATTATCCTGAGGGATTCAGATAAACTTAAATAAGATAAATATTTGATATCACTTATCAAATGAGTGATATTTGGTAAGTTATAATGTGGGCCTTGTCTGGTCACTAACATGGAGCTGATGCTCACTGAGTGCCAGCTCTAATACTGATTATTATTCATATGTGGACAAATTTGTGCTGTCAGGAAAGGACCATAATTGACTAGAGTCAGAAGTGCTGGGCTCAAATGCTGGCAAGGTCTCGCCTTTTGCTGACCCATCTAGGATGTGCAGAAAATTAGTTACACAAGAGAGCTTTAAGGTCCTCTAAAGTTCTGAACATCTATGATTTTAAGAAATGATAACTTAATGGATCTTGTAATAGATATCCTATAAAAGAATATGTATCATACATTATGAAAACAGTAGCAATTTCTTGAGTCTCTTCTAGACAGAGATAATCCCCTTCTCACATAAAAGTTTTCTTTTTTAAAATTCCTTTATTTGTTCTATTTTCAGGATACAATGTAACATTTGATTTTGAAGAAAAGAATTTTATTTAAAAATCACATAAGAACCAAGTTTTAGTGCTCTATGAAAGAAAATCAGTGTGGTAGACAAAAGATTAGAACTAGGCATCTTTCATTTACTTACACTTGTAGAAATCATTTTACAAATCTTGTCTCCAAGAAAAAAGACACAGAAGCAGAAAGGAATTTATAGATGAACTTGCAAGGCTCAGAAATTGTTGGACAACTCAGCTTTTCATGTTGAGTTTAAGAACCAAAAAATATGATTCTGAACTGTCTTTTACATTACCTATGAAGAAAATGATAAACTGATTTGGACCAGACTCACCCTATTGAAAACTGTATACTGCAAAGACAGATACCAGTATTTTTAAGTTTGGAAAACAAATTACTTTCTTCAGTTTAAAATCATTGGTTTAAAATAAAAGCAACTTGTTTTCCATAATATAATCTCTCTAGGGAGAAAAGAAAAAGAATGGAGGTGGGGGGGATGCGTGCCTTGAAATTTAGCATTTAGGTAAGCATTTCTAGGGAAGTCCTTTTTAAATTAATATTAGTAGGCAATATGTAAATAAACAGCAGCTTTAAAATAAATTAAGTTTTTTTAATGACAATAACTATGAAAAGTTCTTATGTCAACAAGGACTTATTTTAAAATAGATTTGTTTTTGACTAAAAAATACTCTTCCTGATGCATAATTAACAGATTGAAATTGTGGTTTAGATTTGGAAATATTCACCCTAGGAATAATTGTGGAAATATTCACCCTAGGAATAATTTGAATAGCCAATTTCTCAAGTATATTAAAAAGAGATTCAATTACCCAAAATGTATTTATATTTGTTTCTAAGGTTTACATTTAGTGAGTTTATATATACCTATATAGTGAGTCCTGTGTGGTGAATATTGAATATTTGAATTAGCTACCTGGAATTTAACAAAGAAATTGATTAGCCCTGACATTATGCACCAGGCAAATGATATAAGCCCAACCAGAATAAAATATGTGCATAAAGCTTTTTAAATTTATGTATTATTTTCATAATATAATGACATTTATCTTGTTTTCAAAGCAGCTTTAAGAGTTTTAGAATAAATGTTCTTTTTATGTTTTATTCTCAACAATATAATGTTTAGATATAGTCAGTATAAATATGGAAAACCATGTGAGATATGTAATTTCATCACCAGCTTTGTCTTTGGAATCACACTAACAGAACTATTTGGCAGAGAAGGAGCTGAGGGAGGTAGGTGTGAGGTCTGTTATGTAGTCACTGCTGGGCCATGACTGGGAGACAGCATTAGTGTTGAGAAGTACAAACAGATCACAAAGCCACTGCAAGGGGACTCAGAAGAAGCATCCAGAAATAGGGAGGCTTAAATAGATTTAGGCAAGAAGTCCTTCAGTTGTCCTTGGGGTATCTTAAAGGTATCATAAGGGCCCTGTGGCTGAGGGACTTAGATTTTTCATACCTTGAAAAACACTTGAAGATCCTCTTCCCTCCAGACCCACTTAAGAAGAATCAGTGCCCCAAAACAACTTTGGGGGAAAAAAAAAAGAAAGAGAAGAAAAAATACCCCAAGAGGGATTTTAATAACTTGTTGAGCAGGTTTTGAATTTGGAAGGCACGTGTCAGAACTAAATATTCCCATTAACCCCAAAGCTAGTAAAAGCAATTCCTAAAAGAATACTGCAAGATGTCAGAGGATTTGTAGACTGATTTCACATTTTCAGACCTTGCTTATTTTTTCAGCAATGTTTATTCCCAAATGAATATTTGACAAGGTAGGTAGCTGAAAGCTGTCTTCATTCTGTATTTTTCTTTTTCAATCCAAGCCAAGAAACTATGGAAGACTGGCAAAGTGACAGTAAAGAAAGAGCTGGAAATCTGGGTCAGACAGAAATGCATGATGATAATAACCTGAACATGTTTGAATTATAGCATTCTGAGCAGGTGATAAAGATTGCTGAATTATCAACCTGCTTTTTCTGAAGCCTTAATTTCTTCCAATTTGAGAGCCTCATTTTATACTGCACTATGAATTGAGTTTTATTTCATTAATATTGATTTAATTAGAGAAATAAGCCCATTGACAGGTGAGATGAATAGAAAAATTTACAGCCGCTAATTAACAACATTTTGGTTACTTCTTTCTTTCCTTACTTTTCAGTATATTCACTGTACACTGAATTGCACAATTCTTGAATGTATTTTGTTGAATTTTATCCACACTTAATTCAAAAGTTCTCCCAGTTTAGGGAACAGATACTGTATGAATATGCACAGTCTATATAATATAGACCCTTGAGGTGTGACTAGCAGATTGTTTTCAAATCTAGGGAATTGGAACTAGGATCTATGTCCTAATGGCTGAGGAATGCACGACAAAACATATTTTATGTGTAGATACAAAATCCATTTGTTTCAACTCCTTTTACTGATGGGGAAAAAAATAAAAAACAACAACAGATTATGTTGTATGTAAGACCATAGTCAAAAAATTGCCGCTATTTAGGAAGCTGAGGATTGACTAAATTGGCTGTTTCCTGGCTAGCCCCTAACTCCTCTGACACCAACCAACCTCCAGAAATCTATAAAGCAGGGAAAGGGTGCATCTGTGTAACACAGATGGGAAAACAAGTTGAAATACACTCCCAGCTGATGGTAGTCTAGCAGGGATGTCTTTTCATAGGCAGTGTCTCATGCTTATCTATTTCTTGGTCTTTTTGAATTCTATATTCAAATATTAAACTCATTTGAGTGAATCTTAGGAGACAACAAAAAAGGGACAGGAGGTTAACTCTTCAAATTGTAGAACTCTCCAAATCTAACTTTTAAGAAAAATTTACATTATCAGTTTTGAGGATTTTGTTTTGTTTTTGGTAAAACTCTTTTGATTAGGGATCATGTCTTATACTTAATTCATTGCTCACATTAGTCTCACAAGTATCCTAATAAAAGAAAGAAGGTATAAAGCAGACCTTGGGTAGAATTTTGAAGGAGTCAAGTTTACATGCAGGATTTTCTTCTTTATCAGCATCTTTCCTAGATCGTTTGAAACATAATCCCCACATTCTATTTGCTGAGTCCCTGAAGATTCACATGAGCCAACAATCCAAGTTTAACCCTTTATAACATCCTCTTTTCTTTCTTCCACCAAACCTCTTTCTAATGGATCAATGCCTTTTAACTTAGATCCCCATCAGAATATTGTTTCCAGGAAAGCAAGGAATTTATTTGTCTTGCTTAAAATTTTATCTTCAGTCTTGGTATCAATAAGTAGATCAATATATTTTATGTCAATGATGATTCATGCATTACAACTGGTTTGAGCTAGTTATTAGAATAAACACTTCTGATTTAGCAACATCTCGAATTTGATCATAAAGGCAACTTCATTTCTTTAAGGTGTTAAAGAAACTGTTACATGACACATGTTAGAGTAAGGGAGACTTTATTGAAGATGGCATTATGACAATAAGTATAAAGACCACTATAAGAGAGTTTTGCACTTGGGGAGAGAGATTGGGCTCAACTCTAAATGCAACAAGAAAAATGGGAATTTATAGCCAAAGAGCAGGGCAGGGGTCAGTGGATGAAAAATTACTAAGATGAATCATAAAGGATAAGGAGAGATTCTAGCTAAACTGACCTAACAGTATTCTTGCTGGAGGTAGAAAAAAAACAATGAAATGCCATTTCATATAACTACATTCAGCATTGCACTAAGTAAATTTCTAATCTTACCATCACCATACTTGTTCACTTGATTGTCCAATATATGGTAATCAGAATGTACATAATGAGGCCAGCTGCATTTGTGTGTATTCGTGAATGTGTGGGCTGCTGTATGATATCGCAACAACAACTTGGCCAAGCCTGGACACAGAGAAACTGGCTGTTTCCTCTATCTGTTTTCTCACCTCACCTGTAGCAGAGAAGGTTTGCAAAATCATGTCAGAATAACAGAGCCCAGAGTGATGAACACATGAAATGAGTTGGTCCTGCAACTATAATTGAAACTGCTAACTAGTTTTAGGATTATAATTACAAGCTAGACATTTCTGGTCTCTCTCTCTCTTTTTTAAACTGAATGGCATTTAGAAGGCCAACATTAATACACATTAAGAACAAAAGCCATTTAGTAACCCTCTCACCATCTTGTCACTTTACAAATTAAAATCTGGACTTTTTTTTTTTTTCTCTTCATCTTAAAGTATTTACAAACAGGTCTTTGCAATTCGGGCTTCCCTGGTGGCTCAGAGAGTAAAGAATCTGCCTGCAATGAAGGAGACCTGGGTTCCATCCGTGGGTCGGGAAGATCCCCTGGAGAAAGGAATAGCTACCCTCTTCAGTATTCTTGCCTGGAGAATCCCATCAACAGAGGAGCCTGATGGGTTACACGTCATGGGGTCACAAAGAGTCAGATGTGCTAGAGTGGCTAACACTTTCACTTTCACTACTTTACAATTCATTACGTGGTTCCCCATTTTCATTGAGACAGTGGGATGAACACTGGAGTGCAATCTGGCATTCCTGGAGTATGGTGTTGGCTCTGCCAGTGACTTGGTATGATCACTTACCTCCATGAGGCCTAGTTCTTCTCATTTGTAAAAAGACATGCTTTCAAATAAAAAAAAAGTTAAGGACACAGACTTATTCTTATGCTGAGATGGAATAGATATTCAAGGTATTAAGGGAAATAATGTCAACTCTTATGCTAAACATGAACTGATTATTCCCAGAGAGGTTTGATATATCTTCACAGTTACATGAGCTGTTATAGCAGTTTGGGGGTTACTTCTAAGCAAAGAAGTTAAAAATAATATTTTTACATTGACCAGTGACTTTTATATCCATGAATGTGAAATCATTTTAGAAACTTAATGGGAAGTTATGACCAGGAAAGCAAGTTTTAAATGGTTTTTAAGAAAGGCATTATATCTTACTGTCTCAGTAAGCAAATTGAAAGCATAAAATTTTCCAGTTCTGTTTTAGGTAGTAGGAGTCAAAAAGAAGAAATGCAGAAATTCTGTCAATTAATACAGGACTCAGTTGTACCAGTCAGAAGGAATTAAAAAGGACGGAAATAACTGGTATTGAATGTAATAGTATACCCCCTGAGAAATTAACAGACTTGTTTTCACCAAAACAATCATGGAGTTTTGAACAATTAAAACCATTCATTAATTCAACTCAAAATAACTTATTGGAAGCTTCTAAATGCCTAGTCCTCTTTTGACCAGGAAACTTGCTGGTCGTAACTTCCCATTAAGTTTCTAAAATGATTTCACATTCATGGATATAAAAGTCACTGGTCAATGTAAAAATATTATTTTTAACTTCTTTGCTTAGAAGTAACCCCCAACTGCTATAACAGCTCATGTAACTGTAAAGGTATATCAAACCTCTCTGGGAATAATCAGTTCATGTTTAGCATAAGAGTTGACATTATTTCCCTTAATACCTTGAATATCTATTCCATCTCAGATAAAAAACATATCTACCCTCATAAAAATTACATCCTGGTTGGGTGAGAGAACAATAAATGAGCAAATAAATGATACAAGATCTTTCAGAGGAAGACATGATTTGAAAGAAATATACTACAGGGATGTAGTAGAGAATGACTGTGATGTTGGTGAGACGGTTTCATTATTGAGGTAATATTTTCTGAGATCCAGCTAATGGGAATAAATCAGTGTATAAGGAAATTAATGGCCCTGAAAGACGTTCATGGCCCAGTCCTCAAAATCTGTGACTATGTTACCGTACATAAAGAGATTTTGCAGATGTGATTAAATTGAAGGACTCTGAAATGGGGAGATTATTAGATGGGCCCAGTCTAATCAATGAATCCTAAAAAACAGAGGATGAAGGCAGAAGGGTGGGTCAGAGAGATGAGACAATGAGTCAACTTGCTGTTGCTGATGATGCAGATGAAGGAAGAGGGTCAGGAACAAGCAATGCAGCAGGCCCTAGAGGTTGAGAGTAGCCCTCAGCTCACATATTGCAAGAAAATGGGAAACTTGGTGATAGAACTGTAAGGAACTAAATTTTGTCAACAACCCAGAGGACCAGGAAACAGATTCTCCCCTGGAGCCTCCAGAAAGAAATGCAAAAATAAAACCCAAAGGCTTTATTTGCTCTAGTAGAGAGCTTAGGTTTGTTCTAAATGAAGTTCAAACACACCATAGTCTGTGGTCTATAGCGTGCCAAGCTCCTCCATGGAACAATACATGACAAGAATACTGGAATGGGAACCCATTCCTTTCTCCAGGGTATCTTCCCAACCTAGGGATCAAACCCAGATCTCCTGCACTGCAGGCAGATTTTTTTACCCTCTGAGCCACCAGGGAAGTCCTCAAAGACACCAGAAGTCTTTAGATCAGAGTATGGGATAATTTATTTTTTTAAAAACATTAGTCTAACTGCCAGGTGGTAAGTAGGTTGTAGGAAGCAAGAGTGGAAGTGCCAAGGGCTACTAAGAAATATCAGAGTCATCTATGTAAGATGATGGTGTATGGGGAATAGTAATAAATAAAGCATAGGTGGATCTAGGGTCTAATTGGAGATGGAGTCAGCAGCATGAATTCCTGGTTTGGTGCAGGAAGTCAGTGAAGGGAAAGCAATCAAGAATGACTCATGGTTTTGCTTTAAGCAATTGGCTGGATGGCAGAGGTGTTTGTTGTTGTTTTAACATGGAGGAAACTGGAGAAGAAAACATAATCCCTTTTGACTAGTGATGATAATCAATCATGAAGATGGACTCTCATAGATTGACCAAAACTAGTCTGGGGATGTTTGGATTTAATATTTATTACTCAGGGAATGTGGGAGTCTCACTTATCACTTTCAGAATCTTGGTGAAACTTTAGAACATTTATTCAAGTGTGGGCTCCATAAAACTCAACTCAATCCCTTTAGGCATCACTAACAATATGGCAACCCAAGCCCATATGCTGTGGGTTTATCTTACTTTACCTCTAGCAGCTGTGGCATTTATCTTACTGAGGGATATGATATACTAGCAGATTTCCTTCGTGATCTGGCAAGACAATTTTTAAAAGTACTTGTTAACTATGCTCTCAAAAGGGAACTAGAAAGGGTGATTAGAATAATAGTTATAATTTATTGAGATCCTATTCTGTGCCAAGCACTGAACTTAGTGGTTTACACCTGTTTGTTTGTTTGTTTGTTTTTTTGAGATATATCCTACCTATTCATTTACTATGTGCAACACCAATATTCAGGGGAGTTAAAGAACTTGAGGTCACAGAATGAGCAAGAGTAGAGTTGTGAGCAAACACAAACTTGCAATTCTTCATAAAATTCTGTTTTATGTAATATATATTTATTTATTTACACTCACACTCATACACATACACAGAACCTCAATTAAGAGTCATAGCAATCCTATAAGGAAAGCATTATAATTCCCTTCTTTTTTCCGATGGAGAACTTGAAGCTTAGAAGGCCTAATACATTTTTTCTAAGCTCACAGAGCTCCCATTTGGAGCTTCCGGGATTTGTTATAATTCTAAATCTCAATCCCACTTTGTTTCTTAGGCTTACTTCTCCAATATAAAAAGCAGAAAATAGAGGACATTTATTAAAAATGATTCAATATTAACATATGCAGGTACTCTTCTAGGAATTTAAACAGTCTTTTAAAAATATCTAATTGCTGAGACTTCTGCTTCTCATCATGATAGAGGAATAGGTACCTGACTTACCTTCCTGCCATCATCAGCACAAAACTGGCCAAAATGTAAGAACCTGCATGTAAGAACCTAGAATACCTGTTTGAGGCATTGAATATCAAGCAGTGCAGTTCTGTGACCCTTCAGAGAGGAGAAATGCACAAAACAAGAACCAAGTTCTTCCAGATTTCTGCCTGGGAGAATTTTCTGGACACAGCGCATGAGTCCAAGGAGAGAATAGAAGCACTGGTAAGTTGAGAAGTCAGAGATCTGAGTTTGGACTCACTGAAGTGCCTAGAATTTGTGCAACAGGGCAGTTGAGAGAAGGAAGCAATGCAGGGAGGAGTGCAGGAACACGCTTGCGGTTCTCCTCCGGCCGTAGGTGTGTACTGGGTTGTGCCCGAGCAGGACAAAATTCACTAAGGCCTAACAGAGAGCAGATGTGGTGCAACTGAAACTTGAATGTGACTATCAGAGATAACACACAGCCAGAGTTGCTGAGACGCTGGCTCATCCACAGAGGAGAAATGTCGCAAAGTACATTGGGCATTCAAATAAGACCCTAGAAAGAATAGATTTTAGGATTAAGGATCCTACCCTGGAGTAAAATAATACCTTACAACTGAGGGCAAAACTGAAATATCCCCTTCCCTGCCAAAAAGGAAAACAGACAGTTTCAAGAGCATCTCCAATAACTTATCTATGTGTTAGAACAACAACAACAAAAAATGCTTTTTCTAGGAAGAATACTGTATTGAATGCCTATTATCATCCATCATCTCCAGTAATAAATTTTTAAAAATTACTAGACTTGTGAAAAAGCAAAATAATGTAATAAATAATTTTTCAAAGGTTATAGACATATATCCTGGGCATATATCCATAAAAGATGAAAGCTCCAATTCAAAAATATAAGCACACCCTCTGTTCAAAGCAGCACTATTTATAAGAGCCAAGGCAGGGTAACAAGCTAAATGTCCATTGAAAGATGAATGGATAAAGTAGATGTGGTATATGTATACAACAGAATATCACTCAGCCATAAAAAGAATAAAATAATGCCATTGGCAGCAACATGGATGGACTTAGAGATTATCAAACTAAGTGAAATAAGTCGGACAGAAAAATACAAATATCATATGATGTCACTTCTACGTGACCTCTAAAAAGTTGATACAAAGGAACTTATTTACAAAACAGAAAGACTCACAGACATAGAAAATAAACTTATGTTATCAAAGGGGAAGGGAGGGTAATTAGATTTGGGGAATTAGAAGATACCACTACTATATTATTTTTTTAAAGAAAATGTTATAGTAAAAACCTACAATATTGGAAAAGAAGAATTTAGTGGATATACTAATGAAAAAATCAGGTACTGCAAACAAAAAACTATGATCTGTGAACTTGAAGACAAATCATGGGAATGGTTTAAAATGAAAATACAGAGAAAGATAATTTCAACCTCTGGAACGACTTCTGTGGAACTCCATGGACTCACACTCTATCTAAACAATAGGTGAAAAATATATTTTAAAAATGTTTAAAGTCTCTGGAAATTATCCTAAGGGTACACAGAAAATGAAGCTACATTTTTTAAAGGAAATCTACTAAATTTTGTGAATAATTGTCAGAGTCCTTGGAACTTGAACTTCAACCTGCTCCCTATCCATGTCAGTGTGACAGAAACTCTGCTTGTGTGAATGTGGCCAAGAGGATGGGAACAAGTCATTTCTGTCTCCTCCCAGGTCCCAGTCAAGGGATATTGTATCCTTCCAGGAAGAGAAGCATGTCTCCAGCACTTCTTACACCCCACTGCACCTTGAGTTTCCAAGGCTAACTTCCTGGTATATGTAACCAAAAGGTTGGTGATTATTTTTACCACCTATCTCCTCCCAGAGGATGGATGCCAGATGGGGAATACTGGTGCCCTAATTACCCTTACCCCACTTTCTCCATAGCTTAGTTTTTAAAGAATCTGCCTGCAATGCAGGAGACCCCAGTTCTATTCCTGGGTCGGGAAGATCTGCTGGAGAAGGGATAGGCTACCCACTCCAGTATTCTTAGGCTTCCCTTGTGGCGCAGCTGGTAAAGAATCCACCTGCAGTGAGGGAGACGTGGGTTCAATCCCTGGGTTGGGAAGATCCCCTGGAGAAGGGAAAGGCTACCCACTCCAGTATTATGGCCTAGAGAATTCCATGGACTATACAGTTCATGGGGTTGCAAAGAGTTGGACACGGACTCAGCAACTTTCACTTTCTCATAGGTGGCTCAGTGGTAAAGAATCCGTTTCTTCTGATGCAGGAGACACGGGAGACACGGGTTCAATCCCTGGGTCAGCAAGATTCCCTGGAGAAGGAAATGGCAACCCACCCCAGTATTCTTGCCTGGGAAATCCCATGGACAGAGGAGGGCTACAGTCCACGGGGTCGCAAAGTGTCAGACACGACTGAGCGACTAGCACTGTCACGTGTTTGCTTTCTCATAGGCTGGAGGTTTCCTGCTGAAAAAGGCAAGCCAAGAAAAGTAGAGACTATTACCCTAACCCAGTGTAGTGCTTATGAACTAAGAGAAGCAGAGTACTGTACCCACAGCCACTGCAGAGATTTTGCCTTAGACGAGAGGCAGGCCATAAGAACAGAGTGATCCAAAGTTCTCCCCAAAGAAATCTACTTTATTTGAAACAGAGTGTGGAAAAGTTCAAGCCTAAGGGCATGCTTAAAAATAATGAAGATTTTGGTGGTAAGCAATTAAGAAGAGGCTACTAACTCCATAAGAGCTAAACTGTCAGCTGGCTAGTTTACCACAGAGAATCTGGAAAAAAAGAGTTAAGAAGAGCCCTCCTAGAGTGAGGGGAAATAAAGCCTCAATGACTGGCCTTAAAAACTACCCTTGCAAAGGGACCTGGGGTTTAATTCGACCAGACTGTGGAGCAGTTTGTGTTCCAGGGCATTATTGAAAACAATAGGACAATCAGCTGGAAATTAGTGGAGCCTAATGACTGGTATGATGCCAACAGAAACATCAGAGATAGACAACTATCATCCTGGTAGACAGTCATATCAGGATGACTGCAAAATAAAAATGTATATTTCTTCTTCTGTATTCTCTTAACTAATTTTAAAAGCAATTGTGTAAAACTGTATATATATAGCAATTGAATTGTTTGACCCATAAAATCTAGAAATGAAGTACATTTGATAATACATGAGTGAAACAGAAAATAGGCACAAAGCTTCTATTTCCCTAATATGAAAACACATTCTTGGTGGGACAGTATTACCATTTCTGAAGCCAGTATTATTCTGACTTCAAAACTAGATGAAGATATTACAAGAAAAAAAACCCATAGACCAATATATGTTATGAATAGAAATGTAAAAATCCTCAAAAAAAGAAAAATACTAGCAAATTGAAACTAGCAATATACAAAAGAAAGAATCTTACACTATGGCTAAGTCGCATCCCAGTGGTGCAAAATTGGTTGAATATGTGAAAGCCAATTAATGCAATACACTGTATCAATAGAATAAAGAACAAAAAACATGATTACATCAATAGGGGCAGAAAAACATTTTGACAAAGTTCAAAAGCGCTTCATGATATGAGAAAAAAACCTGAAGTTAACTAGGAAAACAAGAGGGATTTTTAACTTGAGCAATATGGTGGAAAACATATCCTCAATAATTATAATTATATCAAATGTAAATGAACCATGCCCTCTAAATAAAAGGTAGAGATTCTCAGACTAGGGAGAAAGGAAGGATAAAACTATTTATAATCTTGAAGAGATGTGTTTGAAATATAAAAACCATAGCTAAACTGAAATAAATTATGAAAGAACTACATTTGGAAAAAAGTTCGCTGAATATCATCTGAGTCATTTAAAAATTATCAAAGTTTCAAAGTTATCAAATTTTCTATAAATGTGTTTTTTGAATTTGTTTCTAAAACTAAGGTAAATTTTCTTCCTTTCATTGATGAACTTTGCCAGAGTGTAAGAGCATTATGATGGCCATACCATAAAATATTTCAAATTACCTTGATATTTGAAAAATGTATTACTTTTCCTGTGTTATTACCCATCATTCACCAGATAGATGCCATTCACAATAGAATGAACTGTACAGTCATATACTGCCCACAAAAATGTCAGCTTTACTTTAGGGTGGTTGAATTAAATATGGACATATGGTAACATTTTCTCCTTTAATCATGATTTTAATGTATGCTTCTATAGCCACATTATTTAATAATTAGTGAAAGTTATATACTTCTTAGTAAAAAAATATTCATACTTAAACATGTACACATAAACTTACATGGGACTCTCTTATAATTTCAGACTGAGGAGCAAAACACTGAAATCCATCTTTGAACTCTGGCTTAAGAATCTCCCTTGAAGTTAACATCACATAGAAATGAGACTGCTGCTGTGCAGGGACTGAATTTCTCTTCATGCAAGTTCATAACTGAAGACAAATGCTTTCCTGTAGAAATTATACAGAATTTTTTACTCTTAAAGACAGATTTGGTTTTCTTTTAAATGGCATTTTTATCTTTACAGAGAAAGACTTTGAGAGATTACAGAGAAATTTTGTAAAATTCCATCAAATAGAAATGAAAAGGAAATTGTAGTTTTTCACTGCAGTCCACATATGTGTGTATGTGTCTGTGTGTTTACATGCCAATGGTGATGCCATACTGGCTGTGCTGGGGGTAAATGCTGAACAAAACTAGAAAAATTTTCTGTCACGTGGAGTTTGACATGTAATGAGAGGTAGATATGAATACAAACTCATTAAGATAATAACTGGATTGAAGGAGTTATTCAGTGGTGCTTAGAGGAGAGCTTAAACAAGATTTGACCTAATTTAAGAAGGTAGTAAAGTCTTTCTTTTAAAAAGAAATGTAAATTGAGCTGAGATATGGCAACCCACTCCAGTATTCTTGCCTGGGAAATCCCATGGACAGAGAACCCTGGTGGGCTACAGTCCATGGAGTCTCAAAAAAGTCAGACATGACTGAGCAACTTGACAACAAATGGAATAAAGAGAGGGAGGGAAAAGGAAAGTTACACAGGTAAAGAAGAGAGGGAACATTTTTTGTAGAAGCAAATTTTTGTATGAATACTCCAGGGCTTGAAGGATTGTGAAATTGAAATCTTTTACATAATATGCTTATTCCCTTCTATATATACAGACAATAAAGAATCTGCTTGTGATGCAGGAGACCAGGGTTTGATACCTGGGTCAGGAAGATCTTCTGGAAAAGGGAATGGCAATCCACTCCAGTATTCTTGCCTGGATAATTCCATGGACAGAGAAGCCTGGTGGACTACAGTCACAAAGAGTCGGACAGACACTACAGGGTCACAAAGAGTCGGACACAACTGAGCGACTAACACACACACACACACACACACACACACACACACACACACACATATACAGAAGTGTCAGAGGCAAGTAACAACCCTTGTGTTAGGATTGTGTCTGGAGGTTTGGCATTGAGTAGTCTGTAGGTTGCTCAGAGTAGTCTTGCTTATTGTTGTACTATGTTGCTAATAGTGTCCCTTTCATTCTCAGAAATGTCCATCTTTAGATATGGAATAGGCATTTACATCTCTTCTGAGTATCTGAGGACCTCTATAAGTCTAAATATTTGATCTTTAAGGCTCTTTTTAGCTATGAGTACTGTAGCATATGGACTTCCCTGTAGCTCAAATGGTAAAGAATCTGCCCGTGAACCAGGGTTTGATCCTTGGGTTGAGAAGATCCTCTGGAGAAGGGAATGGCAATCCACTCCAGTATTCTTGCCTGAATTCCATGGACAGAGAATCCTGGTGGACCACAGTCCATGGGGTTGTAAAGTGTCAAACACGACTGAGTGACTAACACACACGCTATTGTAATAGTTTTGATAGCCATGAATTTCTGGCTATTTCTGTTTCCTTATAATTTCAAAGTTAGTTTTTTCCTTTGGTACACTATATCTGTAATCATTACAATAATATTCATTGGCAATGATGCTACTGTTTAACTAGAAGTAAAATTATTCTGTATGCTTCTGTATGTGTTCATAGATGCATTTCTGCATGTGTCATTGTATGTATAACCTATTAATTGGCACTGCCTTTATCTTCTGAATATCCCTATATGAACAACCTGGCCTTTGATGATTGATTAATTTGTAGTATCCTCAATCTTTTTTTTTTTTCACCTATTCATACTAAAATGTGGAAAATTACATGGTAACCTTATGTGTTTTCTCACTGCCACCTGGTGGCAAGAGCATAGAAAAGACAGCAAAACAAAGATGGATGACCCACCAGATGGAAAGTCATTTCCCATAGCATAAAAATCACATGTCATGTTCTTGACATTTTTTTCAGACTCCTAGTAGAAGCATTTTCCGTATCTGGGGTTTGGTTCTGTCAATGAAATATATACATAATCCTAAGTAATAATAAGGAATGAAATTGTATATAATTATTGGGGAAAAAAATGAAAATACTAACATATTAAAAGAGCTACTTTAATTATTAACATTTAACTTCAGAGTGCTTTCTTTGAGTAACTTTTAAATTTCAAGGATAAGCTTTGTTGAAAAATCTCAATTTTGTGTGACTTCATTCTTTGTAAATAAAGAAAATCCAGTATCCTGATATTTTAAAATATACAATAATAAATACATTTTTGAAATTAAGTAAATATAGCTCCTGTCTTCCCTTTGTGGCCTAAGTCTTTTCTAAACTAAAATCTTCATAACTTGAATCACTATTTTTAGCTTTAGTGTCTAGTCTTCAGTACTAGCTACTCTAATTTTATTCTTTAATGTCTAGAAATTTCATTAAAATCCTTTGAAAGAATATGTATTTAAAAAGTAATAATACTGAATATCACTTTGACTCTTATTGCTCAAAGTTTTCTAATAGGTTTCGCTTTTAATGAATGAATTTCATGGATTATCAGGGTTGACTTCTATGGTCTACTCATCTGAGGAGCTTTTCAGTTCAGGATTCAACATTTGTCTTAATTATTTCGTATGTGCCTACTGTAGCCAGCCAGGCTTCTCTGTCCTTGGGGATTCTCCAGGCAAGAATACTGGAGTGGGTTGCATGCCCTCCTCCAGATGAACTTCCCAATCCAGGAATCAAACCCAGGTGGATTCTTTACCATCTGAGCCACCAAGGAAGCCCCATGTAGCATAAATATCCTATTTAAGTTATTCATATGTACTATGATGTATTTCTATATTGGAGTTATTGAATCCACATGCTGTATACATTTATTATCAAATTAGTGCATCATTTTTATGGATTTATCAAAATATAATTGACATATAACATTGTGTAAGTTTAAGGTATATAAAGTAATGATTTGCTGTAAATCATTGCAAAATGTTTACCACAATAAGGTTCAGTTCAGTCGCTCAGTTGTGTCTGACTCTTTGCAACCCCATGGACTGCAGCATGCCAGGCTTCCCTGTCCATCACTAACTCCCAGAGCTTGCTCAAACTCATATCCATTGAGTTGGTGATGATATCCAACCATCTCATCCTCTGTTGTCCCCTTCTCCCCTCACCTTCACTCTTTCCCAGCATCGGGGTCTTTTACAATGAGTCAGTTCTTCACATCAGGTGGCCAAAGTATTGGGATTTCAGCTTCAGCATCAGTCCTTCCAATGAATATGCAGAACTGATTTCCTTTAGGATAGACTGGTTGGATCCCCTTGTAGTCCAAGGGACTCTCAAGAATCTTCTCCATCACCACAGCTCAAAAGCATCATCATCATCATCAATTCTTTGGCGCTCAGCTTTCTTTATAGTCCAACTCTCATGTACATGACTACTGGAAAAACCATAGCTTTGACTGGACGGACCTTTGTCAGCAAAGTCATGTCTCCGCATTTTAATATGCTGTCTCTGTTGGTCATAGCTTTTCTTACAAGGAGCAAGCGTCTTTATTTTCATGGCTTCAGTCACCATCTGCAGTGATTTTGGAGCCCAAGAAAATAAAGTCTGTCGCTGTTTCAATTGTTCCAACAATAAAGTTAGTTAGCACATTCTTCACCTCACATAATTACCGTTTTGTTATTGTCATTATAGTAAGAACTTCAAGACTCTACTCTTACGGTAACTCTCCTGCTTTTACCAGTTTTCTTTATGTATTTTATTCCATCTGGTTCTCAAATCACTCATGGGAGGGAAAGATGGGGGAAATAGAACTGATTAACCTTATCTCATAAATAAGAAAATAGAAACATAAACTGGACAATTGGGGAATTATTGAAACTAAGAATTCTAGCTCCAACACCAGACTTTGTTTCAATACAACACAACAAATGATGTGAGCAATTCTTCCCTGCTTGGTAAATGTCCACTGAAATCTAACATGGCTAAGGAAAGTTAGCAAGCTCCTGAAGACACCCAGAGGAGGTATGAAAGAGGGAAAGAACATTGTATTGGATTTTGCTAGGTGTATGGCATGGCCTCTGCTGAAAAATTAGAATTATAACACATTCTTTTGTTTCATAAGAGGATTAGTGTTAATTTATGCAAAGCTCCTGGCACCATGCTGGTCAGATAGTAGTTATTACAAACAGCTATTATTAAGAAGAAACCATGAAGCTCACAAGATTCTTGTGGATCATCAGACCTGTGCAGCAGGCAGGTCCTCTGGGATAAATGGAGTTGACCATGGATTACCTAACAGTATACTGCCTGGTATTACTCCTGAGTTTCAAAGCTACCCTATCTTCTATTTGGTGCCTATCAATGACTTTATTGCTGTGGCATTAACACTAATTGAGAACAATATGTGTTACTAATGTTTGCAAATTGAATTCCCTTATCTAAAGTTACATATAGTTACAATTACTTTTCATTCAACCAGTACATGAGGACCTATCTTATTCCTAGCACTGTGCAAGAGAGTTTTAATAAAATAAACAAGTAAACAAATAAAACTCAGAGCAATACCAAACTGATTTATAGGAGAGAAGGAATTGAAGAAAACAACAAATTAAAAACTCAGCCTTATAAATAGATAATCATTCCTGGATGTTGTGTGTATGTGTGTTTGTGTGTGCATGCATGCATGCATGTGTATGTGTTTTAATGAAATAGTATTCATGTCTGATCACATAAGCAAAATAAAGCTATGTAACACTATTGCTTGTAGGCAAGAGAAGTGAGTGGGTTTTGGTCAGGACAGAACTGAGCGACTTCACTTTCACTCTTCACTTTCATGCATTGGAGAAGGAAATGGCAACCCACTCCAGTGTTCTTGCCTGGAGAATCCCAGGGACAGGGGAGCCTGGGGGGGCTGCCGTCTATGGGGTCGCACAGAGTTGGACACGACTGAAGCGACTTAGCAGCAGCAGCAGCAGCAGAACTGAGAAGACACTGCCAGGTGCCAAGAGATTCTAACCAACTCAGTATCTAAGAAAATAGAGAGGGCAATAAATGGCCTGGGGAGAAAAATAGAAAGTATCACCTAGTAACCACTTAACAGTAGCTTGCAGAGGCTAAAACATTCTCAGGAGAGCAGCAGCTGCTGCTGCTAAATCGCTTGACTCGTGTCTGACTCTGTGCGACCCCATAGACAGCAGCCCCCCAGCCTCCCCGTCCCTGGGATTCTCCAGGCAAGAACACTAGAGTGGGTTGCCATTTCCTTCTCCAATGCATGAAAGTGAAAAGTGAAAGTGAAGTTGCTCAATCGTGTCCGACTCTTCACCACCCCATGGACTGCAGCCTACCAGGCTCCTCCATCCATGGGATTTTCCAGGCAAGAGTACTGGAATGCAGTGCCATTGCCTTCTCCGTCAGGAAAGCAAAGGCTTATGCAAAAAATATAGAAAAGGGACCTGTGTGTGTGTGGGGGGGTAATGTATGCTAAAAGCTACTGTTTTAGAAGAAGGTATTAAGAATAAAAGGGGAACTTTTGTGTAAAAGGTGCAAGAGAATCTGATAAACTGAGTAAAATCGATTTTGAAAGTCCAGGAAATATGACTAGTTAATGTAATGAAAAACTTCATATTTCTATGCAGTACTGAAATGCTGCATATTTTATTCAATACATTTATTTGTAACTCTGCTCATAAACAGATGAAACTGTCTTTAAGTGAATATATTATATAATATAGAAATTATAAAAATATATTTGAAGATAACTGAGTTTTTAATTCAACAAACACTGAGCATTTTCTTTACAAAGTAAGTTCTATTTGTGTGTTTAAGTTTAATTTTCAAAAGATAGCGTTTTATAAACAAATGTGATTGAAAAGTCTACCATAGTTTCAAACATGAGAAGCATAATAAAAGAAAACCACACACTCAGATCATGATTTAAAGTATTGCAGAAATTCAAGCATTATAATATATGGTCTACAAGTTAGACAAGGAAATTGCCTTACTAAAAAGAGAATATCATATATCTTCAGGCTGATAGAAAAATGAAAAAAAAAAGTTAAAAGATTCAGTCTTTAGTAACCTGAGTCATCAAATGTTGAATTGTTGAACTATGTTTCTTCTCTGATTCCATAATACAGGGACAGGAGTACTCAGTTCTTACTCAAAATTGATCTTTAACAAATAAACCACCAGAAGATTGAATGGAGACCTGTATGGTCTAGTTATAGTGAACAGAAAACTTGAACAAGAAGTAAACAAATCTGTAAGAGAAAGGGCATCTAATAATAACTCTACTCAGAAATGTATGGAAAATGATGGATGTACAAAGGAAACTTAACTCATAAAATGGAGGTGTGACTTTATTGAATGGTTTATTTTTTAAGAAGAAAAAATGAATATCTGTTGAGGGATTGTGGGTGTAGGTGTGTATTTCTCATACAACTATGATTTTCTACTCCGGCTTCACATGTCACCTGGATCACTTGGAAAGCTTTTTAAAAAGAGGCATGTTTGTGTCTCACTTTAAAATAATCAAAATAAAATCTCTGGAGGTAGAACCTGGGCATTTTAAAACAGTTCTTCAGCTGAAAATGTGGTGCAGCCTTGGCTAACAAACACTGACTAATATCAACAATAATAGTAATTCAGTGTGTATGTATCAAGCCCTGTGTTATATAACTGATTAATATTCTGTTAATAATCCTCACAACAATGCTGGTGGGTTGGTATGGTTTTTATTCCATTTACATGAGTAAGCTGATGCTTTGGAGAGGTTAAGTAACTTGTTCAATTATAGGGACTGGAAAGGAGAAAAAAATGATTAACTGATTTCAAGAGGTTACAATCTACTATTACCAAATCTACAAGTTCGTGCAATTATTTTCTTTGCTCATTAATTTATTCAATGGTCAGGTTTCAAGTTAATATTATGTATTAGAACTTGGAAATATGCATAAATAGGACATGACCCATACCCTTGGGACATTCATTCCTAGAATCTTCCTAGCTTTTATGCCTAGAAGGTAACTGTGACTACTGTTGTCCCTATGCTGCTCATGTGTATTTTTCCTATCTGTCCATAGTAGCTCTTCAAATAGTAATTCCACAGCAGCTGTAGAAAGGCATTTTAAGTTGGTACATGTGTAGCATTCTCTACTTGGACTTTGTATCTATAGCTTTGGTAGTTGTTGGCTCATAAGTAGTACAAAGGTGGGTTTTAATGAATTAAACTGCCCCCTCCCCAGAGAGGTATATTTAGCACCGGTCTTAGTCGTGTATACTGCTAATATTCAGACCTACAGCACTGTGGCACAGTTCCTATCTAGGATATAATAGGTATTGAATAACTTTCTTTAGTCTAAATAAAGTCCGTCTAGCCAAAACTATTGTTCTTCTAATAATTATGTATGGATGTGAGAGTTGGACTATAAAGAAAGCTGAACACTGAAGAATTGGTGCCTTTGAACTGTGGTGCTGGAGAAGACTCTTAAGAGTCCCCTGGACTGCAAGGAGATCCAACCAGTCCATCCTAAGGAAATCAGTCCTGAATATTCATTGGGAGGACTGATGCTGAAGCTGTAACTCCAATACTTTGACCACCTGATGCGAAGAGCTGACTCATTTGAAAAGACTCTGATGCTGGGAAAGATTGAAGGCATGAGGAGAGGGGAGGACAGAGGATGAGTTGGTTGGATGGCATCACCAACTTGATGGATATGAGTTTGAGTAAACTCCGGGAGTTGGTGATAGACAGGGAAGCCTGGTGTGCCGCTGTCCATGGGGTTGCAAAGAGTCAGACATGACAGAGACTGAACTGAACTGACTGAATCTAAGTAAACCACATTAAATTGGAGTAACACCTCAAGATGCCTGAGTTATTGAGGATTTCATAGCCTTAGGTTTCTTTCTCTTTTCATAGAATGCAAACTTTCCACTCCAAACTTCTACTAGTGGTCCTAGGAAGGCATGTTGGTGGTTCAGTCGCTCAGTCATGTCTGACTCTTTGTCACCCTATGGACTGCAGCCTTCCTGGAGGCATCCCTTTCCATGGGATTTCCCAGGCAAGAATACTGGAGTGGGTTGCCATTTCCTTCTCTAGAGGAACTTACGACCCAGGGATCAAACCCTGCTCTCTTGTATTGCAGTCTCCTGAATTGCAGGCAGATACTTTACTGACTAAGCCACCAGGTTGAGAGAGGTCTTATTAAAATAAATAATGAGTCTGTTTTGTGTCTTCTGCGAAGATCTATTTATTCTCATGATTTGATCCATATTTGTGTATTCACAGGGGTAAGAGGTTTATAAAAGTGCCATGTACTCTACCATGTCCCTCATTAAATATTAAGCAGATATTAATGGAATTAAACATTACAGTGGTTCCAGAAAATTAAAATTAGCAGTCATCATTTGATCGCTGAGCTTTTATACTTTAAAGCTTATATGTACAATTACAGGAAAGACTTTGGGCAATTAAAGCTCTTAACTTTGGGAGAGAAAAATGTTGTAGCGAATTCTCTGATGGAATAACACAGATATTTCCCCACAGAAATGTGCACTAACTCTTGGGATTTCACTGCTGAATTTTGAGTTCTGTCAAGAACTATCAGTGAGGGATTCTCTCCCATAAGACAAAAATCTGAAAAAGAAACATGTCTCCTTCACAAACCCATAGTTTTCATGTTTTCTTCCCTAGAATCCAGGTAGAAGGAGAAACCTCAAAATGAAACTTAATCTTTTATATTTGCATAGAAATGACTGTTTCAGGGTTTTATTTAGGAATGTGTGAGTGAGGGGAAAAAAATTCATCTGAGACAGTCTTACTCGTGCAGATCTTATTTGAGCCGCTAGCCTCATCAGTGAAAAGCTGTCAGAAAAAACTCCCAGATCCGATTGCAAGGACTGGCCACAAGCCTCAACAGGCAATGAACCGGCTGGTACATTCAATTTTAATTAAGTCCCCATACCAGGAAAGAAGGCTTTGGGGGCAAGCTGGCATTGGGGGCACCGTGTGTTCATGGAGTTACTCTCTATTCATGGAATCATTTGAAATCATAGCAGCTGGTGTGGATATTTAACTGACCGATTAAAAGAATTTTATCATTTGACTTCTGCCAAATGTTTGACATAACTACAAAATGATCTCTGAATTATGCACACCTTTATGGTTGTTTGTTCTCCTGGGAGGTGAAGCTTTCATCCAGAATTACTGTCTCTCCTGAATTCAGGCCAGCTCTTCCTCTTTTCGTTTCCTGTCATAAGTAATAAATGAAAAATAAACCATTCCGTTCTTTTTCTGCAAAAACACTAAAGACTCAGAGGTAATGTTTTTACCCTAACTTCAAAGAAGCGGAGCAGGCAAATTACAGCTGTCGAAGGCAAGCTGGACTCTGTCCTTGCAGGTAATACGATCTGCCTGACACTCACCATCTGCACCTTCATAGCACCAGTTGCTTTCAAATTACATTTCCCATAAAGAAATTAAAGAAAAATCGAATCACACACAATATGTAGATCCATATCCCCAGTGTTACTCACATTTGCCTTAGCCATCATGACTATTAGGAGGAAGGATATTTGTGACCCGCTCTACAACTAAATTATATCTGGATGACCACTACCAAAATACGACCTTATGCCTGCAATGCCACCTTTGCATATCCTTAGGAAAACAGGGGGCCATGGGTTCAGTGAGCCATTTATCCTCATTCTAGAGTATAGAAGAGTTTTTTTTAAAGAAAAGAAAGAAAGGAAAGAAAATGTATCCAAGTTGAGAGTCCTAAGACAAGTATTTCCTTTCTGAGGCAAAAAGTTCGTGCAATTAATAAAGAATAGAACTGGGAAGCAATTTGCTTTTGTTAATAGCACGTGCCTGAAAATATCCAGAGACTTTTTATTTATTTATTTTTTTAGCTATAAGGCTGCAGCTTGCAGTACAGTAAGGAGAGGGGTGGGGGAAGTATGTGAATTGGGAAAGCTTAAAATCAAGATTCATCTCTTCCTTGTTCCTATTCATAGGGCTTGTTGATCTTCACCTCAGTACATTGCTTCTTTTCCCTAGGTATATTTACATGCTGTAATTCCTTTTCTCTTAAAAAAAAAAAAAAGTCCATAGGTCACCTCAAGTCCCTGTTTTGCTAATGAGTTGTCTCCTTTTACCTTCATCACTATGGCTTTGAGAATCTCAATTTGCTGTTTCCCTCCATGCCTCTCAGTTCACTGCAACTTTTCTCGTTTATCCCTAGCATTCCACTAAGTGGAAACATCGCTCATTCAATGCACACAGTTTAGTCACCTTGCTCTAACTCTGCCCCACTAACATTTTATTCTCCTTTCTTATTTAAATTCTAGCCATTTTCACTACTTCATTAATATTCTCTCTTGGTTTTCCTTCAACCTCTGTGATCTCCTCTTCTCACTACATCAAGTCCTTCTTTTTTTCATTCCTATTGTTGTGACCTTAGAGTAGGACCTTATCATTTTTTATCTATATGACTTCAAAATTCTTCCAATTAGTATCCTTCCACTCATTGGCTGAACTTCCAGTCCTTCTTTCTGCTTGCTGCCTCTCCTACTGGCATGTAACAGCACTCATTTCATCTCCCTTGCCTTATTAAAATCCTTTACTGGTTATTAGGATAAAACCCAAACTTCTTATCATATCCTGCACTAGTTTCCAGCTTCACTAGACACTCATCTATAAACAGGAAACCATATCAAATTGTTTGCAAGTGACCTGACTGCTTCATTTTCCTTATCATAGTTTAAACATTCTATTCATTCTTTTGGTAAATTCCGTATTCCTTTTTTTCACCTGGTTAAGTCCAACCTATATTTTATGACATATTTCAAATCATATCTCCCTAGGAAATCAACACAGACACCATATGCAAACAGTCCAATGTTCTTCTTCATTGTCTCTTTTGCAACTCATACATGCCTGTGTAGTTACTTATTATCCTGCTTTGCAGTGGACTGAATCTTGCTGGTCGACTCATCTCCTTCTAGCAATGGGCTGTTTTTTCCTATTGTTTTATTATTTTTTAATTGATGTATTCTTAGTATTTAGAATAGAGCCAGATGCTTGTCACTAGATAGAAGAATGCAAGGACATAAGAGAGGAGGAAAGAAAGGAAGAAAAAGAAGGGAAGGCAGAAAGGCAGGCAGGAAGAAAGGAAGAGAAAAAGAGAGGGAGGAATAGAGAGAGAGAGATGCATTATTGTGTCAGCCCAACACTCATTCACCCATTCGGCCATCCTTCTGGTAGTGGTGTCTGTAGAAATCACCCTCTCCTATTCCTAGGCCATCTGATGGACTAGGTGGAGTTCATTCCACACTTGGCTTCAAGGATGGACATATGGATTTTGAAAATATAAGAATTAACTTTGTCTGCCAATTCTGAATGTGGAAGCTTTGAAATCTAAAATGCTTCAGATTTGGTGTATGTTTTCCAAAAATATGTCAGATTGGAAGTGAAATTGTATACTCCTTTAGCATATATATCAACAAAGCTAAAAAGTCGATTAAATATCCAGCAGGTGTTATAGCCCCAAAGTCTAATCTATGAATGAGCTCATTACTTTCAGTGATATATAAAGTCATTTATCCATGCAAATAAGCCCTTGGATTCAAGTTTCTATCTGTTTATAAAACTTACTTGAACTTTTGCCTGGAACATCTTTATGCCTACCTTATATGTTGATTTTATTTTGTTCATGACAAAACAGCTATTTTTGACCCTTTTTTTTTCTTATAATCAGTCATAAAATTTTCTCTCTGAGATATCCCAGGAATTCCATATTTCCTCTCCATCTCCACAGTTCTCGTTTCTATCATCACCTTTCTTAATTCTCTAGTGGTACTAGCTCCTGGAGAAAAGCAAGTTATACTCCATGTTTTCTTTACCCAGCAGCACAGAGGTGGCAAGTTGACAAAATCAAAAACTGTATCCAGCCCACAGATGTATTTTTCAGAAGCCAAATTATAACAATTTAAGAATTTAACATAAAAGCTAAATTTTGAGCTTCTCATGAAAAATAATTTCCAACAAACCTATAACCCAAGTTCTTTCCCAATAACTGTTGCAGTTTAAATTGCATCTCTCCCAAAGATAGATTAAAGTACTAATTCCTGGTACTTATGAATGTATCTTACTTGGAAACAGACTTTGCAGGTGTAATCAAGGGAAGATGAGTTAATACTGGATCAAGGTGGGCCCATGACTGGTGTCCTTTTTTAAAGGCAAATTTAGACGCAGACACAGAAACACAAAGAGGAGAATGCCATGTGAACAAACACAAATACAGGGAGAGCATAATTGTGCCAGAGATAGGACTGATACATCTACAACCAAGGACCGCTGAAGACTGCTAGCTGGGAAGCGGCAGGAAATGATCTTCTTCCCCTGAAGCCTTCAGAGAAAGCATGGCCTTTCCAATACCTTTATTTAGACTTCTAACATCCAGTGCTCAGTAGCTCAATCGCATCTGACTCTTTGAGGCTGCATGGACTATAGTCCACCAGGCCCCTCTGTCCATGTGATTTCTGAGGCAAGAACACTGGAGAGGTTGCCACTTCCTACTCCGGGGGATCTTCACAACCCAAGGATTGAACCCGTGTCTCTTGTGTCTCCTGCATTGGCAAGTGGATTCTTTTACTACTCGTGCCACCTGGAAAGCCTCTTAACCTCCAGAAGGGTGAGACAACCACTTTCTACTGTTTTAGGCCAATCAACAACTTGTGGTACTTCATTATGCCGCCCTAGGATACTAACACAGCAGCAGTGGGCTAGGATGAATAAAGGGAGATGGGGTTTGTGATCTTCAATTGAAGGAGATCACTCTATCACCCCTATATTTTAATGGGTCACCAAAGCTAAGTGTTAGTGGTCATTTGTCAGCTTACTTTCCCTTACATCTTTGGTCCCTATAACACTTTGAGCTTATGATGGCATCTTCAGTTCAGTTCAGTTCAGTCACTCAGTCCTGTCCGACTCTTTGCAACCCCATTGACTGCAGCACTCCAGGCCTCCCTATCCATCACCAACTCCTGGAGTTTACTCAAACTCATGTCCATTGAGTTGGTGATGCCATCCAACCATCTCGTCCTTTGTCGTCCCTTTCTCTTCTCACCTTCAATCTTTTCCAGCATCAGGGTCTTTTCTAATGAGTCAGTTCTTTGCATCAGGTAGCCAAAGTATTGGCGTTTCAGCTTCAACATCAGTCCTTCCAATGAACATTCAGGACTGATCTCCTTTAGGAAGGACTGGTTGTGTCTCCTTGCAGTCCAAGGGACTCTCAAGTGTCTTCTCCAACACCACAGTTCAAAAGCATCAATTCTTTTGCACTCAGCTTTCTTTATAGTCCAACTCTCACATCCATACATGACTACTGGAAAAACCATAGACTTGACTAGATGGACTTTTGTTGGCGAAGTAATGTCTCTGCTTTTTAATATGCTGTCTAGGTTGATCATGACTTTCCTTCCAAGGAGTAAGCGTCTTTTTATTTCATGGCTGCAGTCTCCATCTGCAGTGATTTTGGAGCTCCCCAAAATAAAGTCTGCTACTGTTTCCACTGTTTCCCCATCTATTTGCCATGAAGTGATGGGACCGGATGCCATGATGTTAGTTTCCTGAATGTTGAGCTTTAAGCCAACTTTTTCACTATGACATTTTACTTTATATTAAGTAGTATATATTCTTTACTACAATTCTCATCGATATTGTTTTGTTGCTGCTGCTGTTCTCAGTACAATTGATGAAATTTGGATATTGACTTCGTCTTGTCAAAACAAAGAGAAAGAGAAATATCTAGGTCTTCATTAGATGTTGATATTTTGTCATGGATAATTCTTTATTTGAGAGGTAGTCCCGTTCTTTGATAACTTCCCAGAAGGTTCAGTGGTAAAGAGTCTATCTGCCAATGCAGGAGACACAGGAGATGCAAATTCAATCTCTGAGTGGGAAAGATGCCCTCGAGAAGGAAATGGCAACCCACTCCAGTATTCTTGCTGGGATAATCGAATGGATAGAAGAACCATATACAGTCTATACGGTCTCAGAGTCAGACATGACTGAGCATGCACACACACCTGTCTTTGAAAAATACATATTGGCATCTCAGGCCTCTACTCACTAGATACCTGAAGCACCTCCTGTAGCTGTGACAACCAGAAATGACTCTAGATATTATCACATATTACAGGGATCTAGGGAGCAGCCAGGAGGAGGAGGAATGAGAACATCTCCCTCACTGAGAACTGCTTTCCTAGGCTCTTTTTCCTCTCCAATCTCATAAAAATAAACATAGTAGCACACTATAATAAATGTTTCAACATAAAATATTTACACTTCTGTCTTATCACCTGCTTTATGTCTTGCTGTTAAGAATTCTCTTTTCTTAGTCTATGACAGAGTGTTAATTGCTTCCCAGTATCCCTTTGGCTATGCCACCTTAATGAAAAACACTGATGCCATTTATATATTAATATTACATATTGATATATTTATCTGGGCACATTGCCATACAGATAAGAAAATTCAGAGCGTGGCCAGTGAGAATATGTGAATAGATACTGACCTGTAAGATGTGAGTGGGAATCGATGTGAAATTTTCAGAAAGTGCCATGAGAGAAAGGCCTTACTCTTATGCATTCCTTTTTTTTTTTTTTCTTGATACCAGAAATATGACTGTGATGATTGGAGCTCTGGCAGCCATCCTGAGGCAGTTCACTAAAAATAGAGGAAGAAACAAATCATGGATCTTCCTTAACTTACAGTGGGGTTACATCCTGATAAACCCATCCTAAGTTGAAAATATAAGTGAAAAGTACATTTAATGCCCCTAACCTACTAAACATCATAGCTCAGCCGGCCTACCTTAAATGCACTCAGGACACTTACAGTGGCTTGCAGGTGAACAAAATAATCTAACATGAAGCCTATTTTATAATAAAGTATTGAACATCTCACATAATTTTTTGAATACTGTTCTGAAAGTGAAAAACAGAAAGTTTGTGAGTGTGTTGGTTGTTAGCCTCCTGATCTTGTGCTGATTGTGAATTCCACTCACTGCCACTGTCCAGCATCAAGAGAGAGTGACATGCTGCATATAGCTAACTTGAGAAAAAAAATCAAAATTCAAAATTTAAAGTAGAGTTTCTACAGAGTGCATATTGTGCTCACACCAACATAAAGTTGAAAATCCTAAACTGAACGATCATGAGTTGGGGACCTTCCTATGGAAGTCTTGGTCCCTGAAACAGAGGAGCTGTCACATAACTTCTGCTCTGCCTCCAATAGAACTTCAATTCAGGATAGAAAAATAAAAAATCTTATGTAATTGACTTCACTCTTATTTCAGGTATTCTGCCCCATAAAATACAGCCCATCTCTTGTTAATCATGGTCCATTTTAATTCTTAGAAGCTTTCCCAAAGATTATTTTATAATAATTTGCACTATTACAATATTGACTCATACCTAGCTTTATTTAACATTTTTAAATTGTCAAAGTTTTTTTTTTTTTTTTGTATTATGGCAATAATAATATGTATTTGGAGAGTCTGTGTTTCAGATCAGAGATAATACATATAAATCACTTTACACATTGCCTGTGTGATGGAAATGTTGCTATAATCATGAGGACAATTAAAACAACTGTGATTATTATTATTATTATTATTATTTCTGAGAGTATCTTCAGTTAGCACTCCTATTATTCAATTAAATCATTCCAATAATTTTTAAAGTTTTTTCTTTGAGAGGACAGAATACCTGGCTAAGTGAAACATATATTTAATTAGCTATATTTTGTGTATATTGTATGAAGTATAGTATTAAGCACACAAATTAATAATTTAAAAATAATTTACTTTAAATTTAGTGTTTTAAATCCAAATACAGTTATTTCCTTTCAACCACTGTACCTGAAATCTGGCTTCACCAATTGTATATCAAAACCTGTAGACGCCTGGGTATCACTTCTAGAGATTCTGATGTTGTTATTGTGAGGTGGAGCCTACGCATTGCAGTTGATTACATTGCACAGCAAAGTTTGAGAACCACTGCTTTAATTAGCAGTCAGGATAAGCACTTTCCCTATGATTTGCTAATTGTCAGAAACTAGGAGCCTGAAACATGGTGAGAGTGAACAAACGTAGTTCTGGTTGCCTGGATGTTAATCAAAGTAATCACAAGATTTCCTTTGTTTTCCATCATAATCTTCTATTCTCCTGTTCTTCTATCTGTGTTGATCACTTGTCATTCTAAAATAGAAGAAGAATTTGTTAGTTAATTTTAAAAAATGGATATGAAACATCAGAGTAACAGTTGAAAAGAGGAGATCATTAGAATGGCTTGGCATCAGAAAGGATGCCATTATTTAACCCAAATTGCCTTGACTCCCAGACCGTTGCTTTTCTTACCTCTAGCAGTGAACTTTCTTTCCACGGTTTTTTGCACACTCAACTGGAGAAGGAAATGACAACCAACACCAGTGTTCTTGCCTGGAGAATCCCAGGGACAGGAGAGCCTGGTGGGCTGCCATCTAAGGGGTCGCACAGTCAGACACGACTGAAGCAACTTAGCAGCAGCAGCAGCAGCAAACTTAAGGAAGAAGGGAAACAAAGAGAAAAGAAATTACTCTTTTTGGCATCCTGGAAACTACCTTTAACAACTTACAAGATGAAATAAAGCCATACAGAATGAAGGGATGACATTCTGCTTTTTAAAGCCACTTAGTATTTCTTAATATCCACTTTATATGAGAAAGTCATGTATCAAACCATGGCTTCATCTCCTTCAAAACTGAATTTGCTAAAAAATTACAGCTTATAGCAAGTAAAATCCAATTCTTATGCCTAGAGGTTGGTTTTAAAATATACATACAGCATATTATCACTTGCTCTAAGTGGATTATTATGAGCTAGGATTTAAAAGAAAGCAATGTACATACTCAATTGCTGATGTCAATAGATTTTGGAATGGTTCAGCTTTAAAAATAGAAAATGGATGAACATTGGGGTACACATGTCTCTTTCAATTCTGGTTTCCTCAGTGTGCATGCACAGCAGTGGGATTGCTGGGTCATATGGCAGTTCTATCTCCAGTTTTTTAAGGAATCTCCACACTGTTCTCCATAGTGGCTGTACTAGTTTGCATTCCCACCAACAGTGTAAGAGGGCTGACTTTTCTCCACACCCTCTCCAGCATTTATTGTTTGTAGACATTTGGATCAAAGCCATTCTGACCGGGGTGAGATGGTACCTCACTGTGGTTTTGATTTGCATTTCTTTGATAATGAGTGATGTTGAGCATCTTTTCATGTGTCTGTTAGCCATCTGTATGTCTTCTTTGGAGAAATGTCTGTTTAGTTATTTGGCCCCCTTTTTAACTGGGTCATTTATTTTTCTGTAATTGAGCTACAGGTGTTGCTTGTATATTTTTGAGATTAATTCTTTGTCAGTTGCTTCATTTGCTATTATTTTCTCCCATTCTGAAGGCTGTCTTTTCACCTTGCTTATAGTTTCTTTCATTGTGCAAAAGCTTTTAAGTTTAATTAGGTCCCATTTGTTTATTTTTGCTTTTATTTCCATTACTCTGGGAGGTGGGTCATAGAGGATCCTACTGTGATGTATGTCAGAGAGTGTTTTGCCTATGTTCTCCTCTAGGAGTTTTATAGTTTCTGACCTTAGGTTTAGATCTTTAACCCATTTTGAGTTTATTTTTGTGTATGGTGTTAGAAAGTGTTCTAGTTTCATTCTTTTACAAGTGGTTGACCAGTTTTCCCAGCACCACTTGTTAAAGAGATTGTCTTTTCTCCATTGTATATTCTTGCCTCCTTTGTCAAAGATAAGGTATCCATTGGTGCGTGGATTTATCTCTGGGCTTTCTATTTTGTTCCATTGATCTATATTTCTGTCTTTGTGCCAGTATCATAATGTCTTGATGACTGTAGCTTTGTAGTATAGCCTGAAGTCAGGCAGGTTGATTCCTCCAGGTCCATTCTTCTTCCTCAAGATTGCTTTGGATATTCGAGGTTTTTTTGTATTTCCATACAAATCGTGAAATTATTTGTTCTAGTTCTGTGAAAAATACCGTTGGTAGCTTGATAGGGATTGCATTGAATCTATAGACTGCTTTGGGTAGTATATTCATTTTCACTATACTGATTCTTCCAATCCATGAACATGGTATATTTCTCCATCTATTTTTATCCTCTTTGATTTCTTTCATCAGTGTTTTATAGTTTTCTACATGTAGGTCTTTTGTTTCTTTAGGTAGATTTATTCCTAAGTATTTTATTCTTTTGGTTGCAATGGTTAATGGGATTGTTTCCTTAATTTCTCTGTTTTCTCATTGTTAGTGTATAGGAATGCAAGGGATTTATGTGTGTTAATTTTATATCCTGCAACTTCACTATATTCATTGATTAGCTCTAGTAATTTTCTGGTGGAGTCTTTAGGGTTTTCTATGTAGAGGATCATGTCATCTGCAATCAGTGAGAGTTTTGTTTCTTCTTTTCCAATCCGGATTCCTTTTATTTCTTTTTCTTCTCTGCTGTGGCTAAAACTTCCAAAATTATGTTGAATAGTAGTGGTGAGAGTGGGCACCCTTGTCTTGTTCCTGACATTAGGGGAAATGCTTTCAATTTTTAACCATTGAGGATAATGTTTGCTGTGGGTTTGTCATATATAGCTTTTATTATGTTCAGGTATGCTCCTTCTATTCTTGCTTTCTGGAGGGTTTTTGTCATAAATGGATGTTGAATTTTATCAAAGGCTTTCTCTGCATATATTGAGATAATCATATTGTTTTTATCTTTCAATTTGTTAATGTGGTGTATTACATTAATTGATTTGCAGATATTAAAGAATCCTTGCATCCTTGGGATAAAGCCCACTTGGTCATGATGTATGATCTTTTTAATATGTTGTTGGATCCTGTTTGCTAGGATTTTGTTAAGGATTTTTTCATCTATGTTCATCAGTGATATTGGCCTGTAGTTTTCTTTTTTTGTGGCATCTTTGTCAGGTTTTGGTATTAGGGTGATGGTGGCCTCATGGAATGAGTTTGGAATTTGAAAATTGAACACAAACATCTTCATTTGAAAAGGTTTAGGGTAGTATTCCTATGAGTTGGTTGTAAATACACTCTTACTTTTGGGGGATGGAACTCTCATAGAAAGTACATTGAAAGATGTTATTTATAACAGAGAAACTTCCATGTTAGCATTCTCAGAGGTCAAGAAAATAGAACGATGTCAGCACTCAGAGCCCCCTCCTGTCTCTTCTCACTACCTACCCTTCCCTTCTGCAAAAGGTAACTACTGTTCTGAATTTTATGGCAAATCTTTCTTTACTTTTCTTTATAGATTTACTAATTAAGCATGTATCCATAAGCAATAGGACTGTCTGACTTATAAAATCATATATAATTTATAAAAATGTATGTAAACTTCATATAAGTGAAACTATAGAATATGTGTTCTCTTGGGTTCATCTTTTCAATCTATATTATGTTTGTGAGATTCATTCATATGATTTCCTATAGTTGTAGTAAAGTTAATTTAATGCTACTTATTATCCCATTGTGTTAAGAAGCCACCATTTATTTATCCATTTTACCTTTAATATATATTAGATTGTATTCACTTTGAGGATATGATAAATAAGACTGCTATGAACATTCTTGTATGTATCTTTTAGAGCATCCAACAGGGATTTGTGTCACAATTGAGGAGCTTGACGTGCAAGAAACTGTGGAGATGATTAACATTGGACAGTTAGCAAGAATATTGCTTAATATATAGAAGAATGAATGTCCACAATGCTGAGAAAAACTGTATCACTTACCATTTTTGTTGTTTAGTCACTAAGCCGTGGCCAGCTCTTTTGTGACCCAATGGATTGTAGCTTGCCAGGCTCCTTTGTCCATTGAGAACTTACATTCTTTATCCAGTTTCTACCTGAGCTAATTTTCAGACCCCAAATCCATTGACTTGGGAAATAGCTGTTTCCTCATGAGATAGGATACAGTAACACCAGGGCAAGTGTATAAAGTAATAATTCTCTGAGTCCTTTTTCAAAGTGACATGTAAATTTACTGAGGTTACTATTCACTGGACAAAATGCCCGAAGATTTAGAGGACTTAGGGACACAGTTTGAAGTTGACATTTATCCTGAGGGACCTGAAGCATCACTGTTGCCCACTGGTTAGGTAGAGATTTATGCGGGACCTGGTAATAAACTGTGTCCTGACCTATCCTCAGTTCACAGTGGTTATCTGGTGATCATTTCTGTTTCTGAGTATATAATTGTAAAGTACATTACATGGTAGTTGGCAAAACATTGTTTCCTTGCCTTATGAGTTAGGACCTATCTTCAATGGGGAATTGAAAGTGGGAGCTGCAAAAGCTGCCAACTCCATCTTCTGCTAAAGTAATGAGTAAAAACATTTTCCATCCCAGAGAGAAAGATAGAGATTAGTGTAATTTTTAAATGTCTAATGTATACAAGGGTAATATCGCCATCATATACTCATTTGATTTACCAGTCTGACTCCTACAGGAGCCAGACAGATATAGGATGATACAGTAGATTACCTCAAACAACCAATTAATATTTTATTTACATCTGAGGTAACTTATGTAGTATCTTAGCTGGAGTAGATGAAAATAGGTATTAAAATAGGTGTAGGTATATACCTGGTCTCAGGTATATAGCCAATGGTCTGGCAAATGCATTCTTTTCCATGTCTGTGGGGAAGGAGGAACCCAAATTAGTTCACATTCATATGGATGGAGGAAGTATATATTCATTATCTTCCACAAGTGCTATGTTAATTCCCTCAATGTCTATCATAATATAGTCCAAAGGAACCTGAAACAGTGGAACACTTCACATGATATTTGATCCAGCTATTAAGCAGATCAAATGAGAAGTGACGAATACATTGGAGATTATTGCACAACACAGGAACTTCTGCCACTTTGGACATATGACCCAGCAGAGTCTCTGACAGAAGAGTTGCCTGTGATGAGAAAAAATGCTGTGTAGCAGAGTTTGTGACAAGTCCCAGTAGAAAAACTACAACACATACTCCTGTGGTCCTGGAGAAAGCAGACAAGTACATGCCAATTGAAAAGCAGCCTCTGGAGTGATTCTGGGCCTTGGTAGAGACAGCCTGACTAAGTATCATCAAGCAACCATGCACCTCATCTCAAGTGAAGTTCCACCAGACCTGTCAAGTCATAAAATCAGGCGGACCCATTGGCAATCCATAATAAGGTGCTCCAACACCTTGATTTTAGCCCAGTGATTTTTTTTCACTGTACTGTATAAAATAATTGTATACTTAAGTCCCTCCTACACCTTTGTTTCTGCTGATCCTTTTGCCTGGAGGTTGGATAGTTTCCACATCCAAATTTTACTTTTTCTTCAAACATAATTCAAATACATCCACTTTCAAAAAAAGCCTTTCCTGGTCACTTTAGTCCTTATCAAATGTCCTGTTCTCAAATGAAATGTAATATTACTAGTCTTTATCAATACACTGATACATTCACATAGTTTTTGCATTATGTACTGTTGATTAACATGATGTTATTGTTGTTGTTCATTCGCTCAGTTGTGTCCAACTCTTTGTGATCCCATGAACTACAACACACCAGGCTTCCCTGTCCTTCCCCATCACCTTAGAGCCTGCTCAAATTCATGGGCACTGAGTCGGTGATGCCATCCAACCATCTCATCCTCTGTTGTCCCCTTTTCCTCATGCCTTCTATCTTTCCCAGCATCCAGATCTTTTCCAATAAGTTGGCTCTTTGCATTAGGTGGATAAAGTATTGCAGCTGCAGCTTCAGCATCAGTTCTTCCAATCTATAGTCATGGTTGATTTCCTTTAGGATTTACTGGTTTGATTGTCTTGCAGTCCAAGGGACAAGCTTATCTTCCCAAGTAATTTTTAAGCTATGCAATAAGTTTCAACCAGAAACAGATGGCAAACACAAGTAAGATAATATGAGTAGAGTTTATTTACAAAAGGAATAATTTACATAGATGTGAGTGTGTAGATGAAGCCTAAGGGATTATTGGAATAACCTTGGGATATTGTTAGCAAGTTAATACAGTCCCTAAGCAAGAAGACATAAAAGGCAAGGAATAGATACCAGAACTTGGAAGAAAAGAATATTTTGTGATCAGCTGTTTTGAGAGGAGCAGTGATTGTTATTTGAGAGAGACAGTCAACTTTGCAAGAGAGCTTGCAAGGGAATAAATACCTTGGTTTCACTTTAGTTGGTGCTGCTATTGACAGATTCAGTCAAAATCATAAGGCAAGGGAGTCCTATTAATGTAATCCATGTAGATCTGCCTCTAGGGACAAAGAACAGGGTGGAAAATATTGGAGAATGGATTAGTGGAGGCAGATAGAATAAGGGCTTCAGCATCATCCAAAGCATTCATAAGTCCTGGCAGAACTATAGGAATATTATATGCATATATACTTTATAAATACTTGTTAATTGTATTTACTTTAATGTAATTATGTGTTTAATATGGTGTGTATTATATGATTGCTATTTAATGAAATTAATATTTTTGAAATACTTATCATCTGATAGGCCCATGTACTCTAGTCTTGAGGATATATTTAATACTAGTAACCATAACAAACTCAAAAACACCTTTGTTTCCTGGAGATTACATATGTCATATACAGAGAGTGTATGATAGAACTATAAAATATTTTGGCATATGCCAAAGATGCATTCTACTAGATTTCAAATTTCATAACCAAAAACTTCATCTAAATAGTTTATTGATTTGTTAATACAAAAGGTCAATTATGTGACAAAGTACTACACAGTAGATACATTTATATAAAATTTATATGTGGAATTTTAAAAATTGTGTGTTAAATTAAAGAATATTATTTGTTTTAAAAATATCATTAATTTTCTATAAGTCCTTATAGTGTTTACCTAATACTATATAAATAAGTATGGATTTGTATATGCAGACCAGAGCCTCAACCTTAACACTCAAGTGCATGTGTGTGTGCTTTGATATAAATAATTTCCACAGATGCAGAGCATTGCCCCTAATAGCTAAACTTCAGCCAAACTTCTGTTTAGTTCAGTTCCACACATTACCTCTTTGATTAAGATAAGTTTTCTGGGAAAATCAGGTATTAAATCCCTTAATTTTAATGCTCAACATAGTCTTTTTATATTGTTCCATGATAAATCAATGACTCTAAGAGGAGTTGTAAAGCTTTGTCAAATGTTAGTATGAGAATTGCACTAATTTAGTCACCATTTCAAAGCATTAATTTTTGGTGCACTTATGAATATCTGTTGGCTCCTCTTATGAAACCCAATTAACTCTCCATTTCCCTATGAGTTTGCCAAAAGCCTCTTTATCAACATATTCAACATGAGTAGATATTTATTAATCAAAATGTCAAACATTTAGAACAAAACGATTTAAGAACTTAAAATGAATCTTCATGGACAGAATCTTAGACACAGACATTTATCATCAATTATTTTCAGACAGCCTAATTATTATTCTGGTATACCAAGTGCATAAAAAGCACTCTGAAAGGTACTATGGGGGAAAAACGATACATTGGGAATAGACAAAGTTCTTAAGAAGTTTCTGACCTAGTTCTAAAAGAAACACAAAATTGTAAAAAAAGAAAATTGTAACTCTAAGTCCCTAGACTTAGGAATTTGAGGTGATACCAACTGTACACAAACAAGTAATGTTTCTGGGAAAAAAACAAACATTTGCACTAACCCCTATAGAATGAGGTTGTGATTGGCTGTTTATTTTGTTTGTGTTTGTCTAACATTGGAGAAGATAACATTTCAGGAAGAGAAAATGACACAGCAGAAAAGCAGATATTAGAAAGTATGGATTTTTTTTCTCAGCCAAGTATTTTGGTTGGACAAATAAATCTATTTATGTCCATTAAGAAGAGGCTATGAGGGATATTTACAAGACCACTTTCTTCTCACTGCAACTGGAGGTGTTTACATCATTTGCACCAAAATGTTTATATTCAGTCACTTCTTAAAAGGAGATCATACATACACGATCAATGATTTGAAATAGAATAACTGAAAAATAATCTGCTAATATATGAAATGTCAGTTAACTGTTGAATCAATTACCAAAACCTTTCCCCTGTCTATCAAAAATTAAGTTTTTCCCTTAAGGATTTATTTCCCTATCTTCAGACCAGAATTTCTCTCTCATTTTGTGTGTCTGTAGCCATTTGTATGATTCTCTGAGACAAATAACCACACGATATAGTATTGGTTAGCAACCTCAAGAGTTTCTGGGGTGAATCTAGTAACTGATCCTGGTACAGGGCGGGCAAGGAGAAATCAAAGAAAGAGGCATGCCACTTAAGATGGGTAGGCGACAGGTCTTGTATACAAGGGAACTTACTGATGAGGCTCCTCTTGGGTGGCCACAGGATAAATAGATCCCTACATCTGCCCTCTAGAATCTTAAGAATTTATAGAGAGGCCTTAATGGGGTCGAGAGATATATACAATGCAGATGGTTTCAACAATATTACTCTCTCAAAAATGCATCCTAGAAGCAACTCCTAGTACAGGGACAATAGGCAGACCCTACATTCCAGACACAGGGAAAGGAGTAAGGAATCTCCCATTGCCCCATCCTGCCCTCCCACAGGTCAAGGGCAGTCATATCCTCTCAATGACCTTCTCCAACGTATATTAATTTTAGAATTTACACCCAGTTAATTTTGGTTTACCTTGAAATATTGAATTATTCATCAATCAATAAAAATTACATAACAGATTCCATTTGCTTTTTCCCCTTTAAAGACTAAGAGCAAAAATCTAACTTTGCTCAATCATAAGAATTACACTGAGCTAAATAATTGGCTATATTTTTCTCCCCTTTTATTCAAATGTTTATTTGTAAGCTGTAAAGATGTTAAGATATGTACTTGCAAGTACCACATATTTTAACACTATTACTCTATTTTTAATGTTATCTTTCTCAAAAAGTTGGAAAATATAAATAATAAATTACTTAGAATTTTATTTATATCTTAAAATATACTGGTGCATGTCAAATGTTCTAAGTGCAACAGTGACTCCCATGAATAATTTTTGCACATTTGTGAACTACTCTTTTCAAGTAATATAGTTAGAGGAAGTTGCCAGTTGTCAGTCTACTAAATAAATTATAAAAACAAAGAGGTGGAAGCAGAGAAAACTGTTTAACATAAAGTTTTGCAAAAATTAGAAATTACATTAACCCATTTATTCTCTCCCAACAACTCACAATAGGGATTTGAAAACATGTTTTATAACCTTAACTGAATGTTCATTAACTGCAAAGTAATGGCTCTTAAAGCTATACAGCTTAATAAGCAAGGACGTTTATGTAAAATTTTGTTGTTGTTTAGTCATTAAGTAACATCTGACTCTTTGTGACCCCATGGACTGTAGCCCACCAGAGTCCTCTGTCCATGGGATTTCCCAGGTAAGAATACTGGAGTGCGTTGCCATTTCTTTCTCCAGAGGGTCTCCTGACCCAAGGATTGAACCTGGGTCTCCTGGATTAGCAGGTGGGTTCTTTACCACTGAGCCACCAGAATTATCTGTATGTAAAATTATAAGATAATCAAAATATTTGCACCAGGAGATATATTAAATTTTGCATTTCTCAAGTCATAGTTACTGTTTTCTGGTTAGCAAATAATGGACTATATGCAACCAAGTTCCATTCATAGCATGATTGACAAAGCAGCAAAATACTGGTCATATCAAGTGAGTTACCATGTGCTTGATCCTGGAGATGATTAACTTTGACACTGAGTTTTGGTGAAAATAGTAAGAAATCATTAGACTATCCTAACATAAAGACAGAATGAAAGAAAGTGAAACTTTTGGAAATCATAATCTAGGTAAGAGTAGTTCTGTGTGTATATTTGTGTCTTGTTAATGTGATTTGAGCTTTAAAGTAACAAGTTTCGTGGGACATGTGAAAGGTAGAATTTTCTCCCCAACATTTCCCAATTTATTTTTTTTTAATTTTAGTTTATTTTTAAACTTTACATAATTGTATTAGTTTTGCCAAATATCAAAATGAATCCACCACAGGTATACATGTGTTCCCCATCCTGAACCCTCCTCCCTCCTCCCTCCCCATACTATCCCTCTGGGTCATCCCAGTGCACTAGCCCCAAGCATCCAGTATCGTGTATCGAACCTGGACTGGCAATTCGTTTCTTACATGATATTATACATGTTTCAATGTCATTCTCCCAAATCTTCCCACCCTCTCCCTCTCCCACAGAGTCCATAAGACTGTTCTATACATCAGTGTCTCTTTTGCTGTCTCGTACACTGGGTTATTGTTACCATCTTTCTAAATTCCATATATATGCGTTAGTATACTGTATTTATGTTTTTCCTTCTGGCTTACTTCACTCTGTATAATAGGCTCCAGTTTCATCCACCTCATTAGAACTGATTTATTTTTAAAACTTTACTATTTGCAATGAAGTTTTGATTTACATATGAAAATTTTAAGGGCTTCTGCAAAGTTTTGGATCACTAAACATCTTAGAAAAATGTGTTTGCCAGAATATTTTCCATGGGAAATTATGTGAGGAAGAGTATAGAATGAGGGTGTTGTGTAGCCTGAGTGTGTATATACTTCCTTGAGGTCTTTGCATTTCATGGAGAGAAATTAAACTGTGGTAAAACTTCAGACATCAAGCACAACTTTTAAGAATCTTTCTAGTCACCTTCTAGTTGAGGGTGACCATAATGCATAGTGCTGATCAAGGAATCATAAGGTATAGTGTGGTAGGTAGAATCTCTAAGACATTTTTTAAGAGAAGGCAGTTTCAGGTGGTATACCCTTTTCTGCTCTTTTTTGCCTCTTCTCTTCTTTTTCCCCTAACTCATTTTGCCTGGAATACTAATTAGAGGCTATTTTGCAACCATAAGGGGCTTGCCTAGTGGCTCAAATGGTAAAGAATCTGCCTACAATTCAGGAGACCCAGGTTAGATCCCTGGGCAGGGAAGATCCACTGGAGAAGGAAATGGCAACCAAATCCAGTATTCTTGCCTGGAGAAGTCCATGGACAAAGGAGACTGGCAGGCTACAGTCCATGGGGTTGCAAAGAGTCAGCTATGACTGAGAGACTAACACTTTCATTTTCACTTGCAATCATAAAGAAACAAATGGAAGAAAAATAATAAAGTATAAGATGTGATAATTCTGTACCTTCACTGGTATATACCTGAGCTGTCCTGTCCAGAACTTCCTAACAGGGGCTTTTTATGGCTTAACACAGAGACTTCTGAGTCAAGCACATTCATTTATAATTTTCTGTTGCTTGCAGCCAAGTGCAATTCTAACAGATAACACTTTCAATCACACCGTGCAGAGAACTGTCTTCTCCATCACTTGCTGATATTGCTGCAATACCAAAGTTGACGAGATCACCTGAAACTCCCCAGCAGAGTGCCAAAGCCATGTTGCTTAATACCCATACTAATGTTAGACAGTCTTTGTAAAGGTGAAGGATTCTAGGACTATCCTGAAGAATTATTACGAAAACATACTCAACACAGAAAATATCACACATGAACCAAATCATGCCCAAGATGGTTTCTTTCATGGACTATTTAAATAATCATTTAGAGAAAAAAATCGCCACTACTATAATATCTTTTTTTTCTCCCACTTTTATTTTTAGTGTGTTTTGTAATGTAATATCTGCCAGGAGAAGGTATAAGAAACTCTATTTTACCCATAATGGTGCATGACAAAGTATCATGAAACAAAAGAAAGAATAATTGAAAGAGGAATTTCTTGGCCTGAATGTATTCCTTAGATTAGGATGACAACATAATGAGAAATGACAGTGAAAAATGGTCTCCCAAAGAAACTGATCCAGTATATTTGCTACTACTTGGTAGTATGGACTTTTCAAGTGGCCCAGTGGTAAAGTAACTGTATGCCATTGTAGGAGACACAGGAGACCCAGGTTCCATCTCTGGGTCCAGAAGATGCCCTGGAGGATGAAATAGCAACCCACTCCAGTATTCTTGCCAGGAGAATTGAATGGGCAGAGGAGCCTGGAGGGCTACATGAATGGGGTCACAGAGTCAGACATGAGTGAGCAACTGAGCACACACATGGGGTATTAGGGTATGAAACAATAATTCAGATAAAAAATGGTGAGAGAGTACATCTTTTAAAATACAGTATGAAGAACATAAGGAGTAGATGAGAATTATTTCCAGTGCTTAATTTTATCCAGGGCTAACAATGTTAATGACTAATTCAGTGGAACACCAGTTTTGCTATTTAGATTAACTCCCTGTATAAAACGCATTAACAATATTCAGCAAAAGAATTTAATGTAGAAGGCTTGAAATAAAAGATTAGTGTCATACAGTTTCATAATTATATTTTGCTCAAAAAGAGACAGAATATTCATTTAGGACAAATTAGAGAAAGAGAAATGAAAATTTGTCTTTGAAAAGATTAAATACGTTCACACTGGGTAAAAGCAGCTCAAAGAATTTCAAGATCCAAACTTCTGTAAAACATTACTAAAATGTGCATGAATGTGCAGCATGGCTTAGATATACAGGGTTGGTTAAAAAGAAACATTCAAATTAGTTATCAAATTTAGAAATTTAACAGATTTGGAAGAGGAAGGCTGTTTTAGCAGTTAGTAAGGGTATGAGATTCACATATTAGTTACAAAGCTGGAAAATGAACTGAGCTGAACTCATTTTGTGACCTAAAACAGATCTCTTGATCTCAATTTTCCCTAGGTGTAAAAGTGAGCTGAGAGAGATGACAGTCCTTGTTCCCTTACCTGCCTCATTCCATGGGCAGGAACTTCCCTTCAGAGTCAGTGTAGAGAAAGTTGAAAAGGAAAAGGAATTCAAACCAGACATGAATGCACATGGTGTTGATTGTATAAGCCCTAGATTTTACTGCTATAGTAACAACCATTTGCAACTATGATTATCTTTGATTTATAGTAAATTATAGTCAAGTACAGCTATTAATTGCAAATATATATTTCCATTCAGCAGTTTCAAGGTGGCATGGGTTTTATATTGCCAATAAGTATTTTCCTTTATTATACGCACATGCTATTCTTCTTTATAACGTCATTAAAATAGATGTCAAGTTTGCAGTAAATTATTTCTAGGCACTTTTATAATACCAGGCATATGATACAATTGTATATCAACCTGAATGAAACATGTCTGCATTTATTTAGAAATAGAATCTTTCTGATACTTAGGAAATAAGACAGTTCTTTCATGTCATTGTGGTGAAACTGTGCAGATTTTTGGAGGTGCTATTTTAAATGATTGTTGGATTGTGCCATAATTATTCAGTAATCTTCCAGAAAGGCATGGTGGGCTCATGAGTACTTAATTACTTCATTCTCCTTTTCTTTCTTTTCCTTCCAACCCTGCTTCCTTACTTTTACCCTGGTTTTCTTTCTTTTTCTCTTTTCTCCGTGTATTTCATCCCACTTCTCTTCCTCCATCTCTTTGCTTATTCTCTCCTTGCTTCCTCCATCCCTTCCTTCTCTTTCTTTCTTCCTGTTAGTGTTTAATATTTCCCCTTCCTATCCTCATTTCCTCCTGCCTTTCCTATTGTCCTAGCTCAACTCCAGTCATTGATCCTGCTTGCTTCTTTTTCTTCCTTTCATGCATACTGACTCTCTTCCATCCATTCATTCATCCACTTATACTTTATATGCTTTCCTTTTCTTTCTCTTACAACAAACATTTATTGGGTACTTATTGTGTGCCAGATGGCATGCCAAATATTAGGAATCCTTAAATAAATATCACATGGTCTTCAAGGAGGAAAATGTGTGTCCAAGGTGGAAAAAGAATTTTAAAATGTAGTAAAATCATATAGAGGACTATGGAGAAAGAGGTATGGGTTGTAAAAATGAGGCTTGTGCACAAAGCTTCTTTTCTATCATTCATCTCTGCTTTCAGAGACCATTTGTGATATCTAGTGCAGCCAGTGAGCAGCCCATCCCTGCTATGATATTAGTCATTATCACAATTAAGAATTGCCCTCTTTGCAGATCTCAGTTCTTTCAATAACCCACTATATTATCATAAGGAAGTTCATTCTGAAGAGACTTTGGGTTAGTCAAGCAAGAAAGACCACACACCTGGGCTTCTCCAACCCAACACATTCCCAAGAAAGTCCCGTCTTCGGGACTGGCCCTTGGCTAGACTCTTATAAATTGACCTCTGAGTCCTTGAAATATCCTGTCTGATAAGAATGTATATATATGCTTAAGGCCTTGGGCCATGCTGTGGTTTGACACTTGCTGTGGTGGTGGACTGGAGATTGAGTAGCTGAGGCCAGTTGCATAAGCATTGCATGCAACATATCTTCAATAAAAATCCTTGGATGCCAAGCCTTGATTGAACTTGTTTTGTTGGCAGCACTTCACATATCCTTACATGGGTTGTCCACTGGACAGGGACACCTGGAATCCTGCACTTGGTTCTTCTGAACTTCACCTCATGTGCCTTTTTCCTTTGCTAGGAAGGAAATTTCAGTTGGCTTTGACTGAATGGAGTGATTTTCAACATGGCTTTGAGATAATGTTTTGCTTGGCTAATACATATTTTGCAATATTGTCAATTGAGACAAAAACCCCCAAACATTAGAAAAATGTTTGCACATTGGCTATTTTTTGCTAGGAAGGCACACTTTGTTGTACAATGTTAAGATCATGAATTTTGCTAAGTATAATTGTAAACACATGTTCTATTACAAAGTAGGTAATGAAAAGCAAATTAAAAAATAAACACTACAAATGGTTTCACCAAGAAACACTGAATAAGACCAATGATGTTTTAAAGACATGAAATTGTGCAATAACCATAACTACTACTTTTTGCATTGCTAATATATTAATGAGCCATATTGGTTGTGCTATTTCTACTTTTTAAATAATAAAATCAATAAGATTAAATCATGAAAGCTTGTATTTTACAAATTGTCTTCTTTTTTATTAGTGAAGACATTTTAAATGCACAAGGAACTAATTTGAGGATGATTGAAATATTAATTTGTTAAAAATGGTCTTTTCTGAAATTTTATTTTGGTCATATCAGAATATTATGGATTTTGAATGAAGACCAAGATAGACTGGTTTGGACCGGTTCAGACCTGATCAGATCAGTAGAGAAATTTTAAACTGATTCAGACCAGTTAAGACTGGTCTAAACTGGTCTGGATCAAACTGGTCCAGACCAATCTAGACCGGATCAGACTGGTTCATACTGGTTCAGGCCGATTTAGAGCAGTTTAATCTGGTTCAGATTGGCAGTCCAGACTGGATCAGACTGGATAATACCGGTTCAAACCTGTCTAAACTGTGTCAGACCGATTCAAACTGGCTCAAACTGGGCCAGACTCCTTCATACCAGCTAATGCTGGGTCTGGTCCAGACCCATCTAAACTGGTTTAAACCAGTCCAGACAGATTTAAACTGGATCAGACTGATCTAAACCAGATCAGTCTGGTTCGTGCTGGATCAAACCAAATCAAGTTGGATCAGACCTGATCAGACCAGCCTAAACCAGATTAGACTGATCCATACCAGTTCAGACAGGTCTAAACTGGATCAGACCCATTTAACTAATTCAGACAGGCTTAAACCAGATTCTAAAGGAGATCAGTCCTGGGTGTTCTTTGGAAGGAATGATGCTAAAGCTGAGACTCCAGTACTTTGGCCACCTCATGTGAAGAGTTGACTCATTGGAAAAGACTCTGATGCTGAGAGGGATTGGGGGCAGGAGGAGAAGGGGACGACAGAGGACAAGATGGCTGGATGGCATCAACGACTCAATGGACATGAGTTTGAGTGAACTCCGGGAATTGGTGATGGACAGGGAGACCTGGCGTGCTGTGATTCATGGCGTGGCAAAGAGTCAGACACAACTGAGCGACTGATCTGATCTGAAACCAGATTCAACTGATTCAGACTGGATCGGGCAGGATCATACCAGTTCAGACTGGTTTATACTGGTTCAGACCAGTTTACAGTTTTGAACTCATTCAGACTGGTTCAGAATGATTCAGACCAGTTTAGACTGGAGTAGAGCGGATCAGATCAATTTCCACCTGGCTCCTCTGTCCATGGAATTTTCCTGGGAAGAATATTAGAGTGAGTTGCCATTTCCTACTTTAGTCAATCTTCCCAACCCAGGTATGAAACTCATGTCTCCTTCATCTTCTGCATTTGCAGGCAGATTCTTTACAAATGAGCCAACTGGGAGGTCTGGAGAAGGGATACTCTTTTCAATAATTGGTATGAGAACAATTGAAAGTCATATGGAAAAAGCAAACAAAAATACTTCAATGCTTCTGTCACAGGCTACATGTAAATTAACTCAAAACAGGTTATAGACCTAAAAATGAAAGCTAAATCTATAAAGTTTGTAGAAAAAAATATAGTAAAAAATCCTAGTGATTTTGGCTTAGACAAAGATTTCTCAAATAGGACAGAGAAAAAAAAAAAGCCTAAAGTATAAATAAAAAATGATAAATTGGAATTCAACAAAATTCTAAACTTTTTTCTATTAAAAAATGAAAAGGCAATTCAAAGATTAAGGAAAAATATAAGGCACATATCCAATAAAGTTCCTGCATCCAGAATATATAAAGTCTTCTTAAAAGTTAATAATGACAGGACAAACATCAATAAAAAATGGGCAATTGTTGTTGATTAATGAGCAGATACTAATAAAGAAGATACAAATATAGCAATGAATACTTGAAAATAAGGTCAACATTTGTACTCACTAGCAATACATAGATCTGGTTAGCTACAGTCCACGGGGTAAAAAAAGAATAGGACACAACTGAACACAAAAGAGCATGAGAAAATGAACCTTTCTCCATTGGATTATCTAGACCAAATCGGTGAAAACCAATTAGTCATATATGCTTGAGTCAATTTCTGAATTTTCTTTGATTCCATTGTTTTTGTCTATTTAACAGAGGCTTTTCATAGATGCCCTTTGTCATGTTGAGGAAATTCCCTTGTAATTCTAACTTAATGAGAGGTTTTTTTTTTTTTTTTTTTTTTAAGACAGGTTGATATTTGATATTGTTATTTTTTCTATATTAACTCCATTTTTTTCTTTTTAATGTCAATATAGTGAATTACATTGATAGATTTTAAAATATCAAATCAAATTTAAATTCTTAAGAGAAACTCTGTACTCAGTTCTCTAAAATTTGGGTGAGGAGAGGTTTGCATCTATGTTCTTGAGAGATATAGCTCTAAGATTTTTGGAATTTCTTTATCTGATTGCAGTACCTGATTGCCATTCTCATGATTTGAGGACTTTTACTGTTCTCCTTTCTTTAAAAGTTTCTTAAGTATTGCTATTATTTCTTACCTTAAATATTTGTTAGCATTCATCAATGAAACCATCTGAAACTATTTTTTTAGGAAAAGTTTACATATCCAATTTTTTTTCCTTTTTTTTTTAAATTTTATTTTATTTTTAAACTTTACATAATTGTATTAGTTTTGTCAAATATCAAAATGAATCCACCACAGGTATACATGTGTTCCCCATCCTGAACCCTCCACCTTCCTCCCTCCCCATACCATCCCTCTGGGTCGTCCCAGTGCTCTAGCCCCAAACACCCAGTATTGTGCATCGAACCTGGACTGGCATCTCGTTTCATACATGATATTTTACATGTTTCAATGCCATTCTCCCAAATCTTCCCACCCTCTCCCTCAATATTGAACTATTCAGGTTATCTACTTCTTTTTGAGTCATTTTCTTAATTTATATCATTCTGTCATTCAAGGTTGTGTGCATTTTTTAAATTTGTTGGAATAAAGCTTTTTCACAGTTTTTAAAATTAAATGTCTATAGGATCTGAATCATTGATCCTTCTTTAATTCATGACATTGGTAGCTTGTGCTTCTTAATTCATGACCTTGGTAGTTTGTGCTTCTTTTAGTTTTTCCTAATCTATCTGACTAAAAGTTTACCAGTTTTATGTCAGTTATTGTTTTCATTGATTTTCTCTATAGTTTTCCATTTTTCTCTTCTATTATTTCTACTGTTATTTTTATTTTCCTCCTTATGCACATTTTTAGTGGTTTTGTTTGCTAAAGTTTTTTTTTTTTTTTTTTTAGTTTCTTATGTGAGAAGCTTAGATTTGTGATTTAATTATTGTTGATGTGCATTGAATTCTATAAATTTCCCTTTCATCTCTGCCTTGGTTGAATGTCACATGTCATTTTTCTTTTCTTAATCAGTTCAAATTATCTTCTAAGTTTACTGGATTTCTTCTTGACTGTATCAGTTAGGGTTCTAGGAGAAAACACATATAGGTAGATAGATAGATAAATTATATGTAAAAATATTTAGTGTCAAGGAATATAATTGGCTTAAGTGACTGTGTGAATGTCTAGGTAGTCCTATTATTTGTAGGGCAGGCCATCAAGAAGGGCAAACTGGAACTTGTGTATGCCCTAATGCTGCAGTTCACAGGCAGAATTCAGTTTTCTTTAGGGAAATCTCAATTCTGCTTTTAGAGCCTTTTAGCTGATTGAATCAGGCTCACTCTTGCATAATATAATCTTGATTAAAGTAAACTGATTATAAACTTTAATTACATCTGTAAAATACCTCCCCTGCAACCCTCAATTAGTGTTTTATTGAATAATTGGGAATGGTAGTGTAGCCAAGTTGACACATAAACTGATCATCACACTGACCCAATAATTGTATAGGAGTAAACTTTTAAATTTCTAAATATTTGGGGATTGTTTATATATATTTCTTTTTGCAATGTAATTTAATCCCATTTAGTCAGAGGACATATTTTGTATGTCTTAAATATATTTATGGAGCTTATCTTGATGATCTGGGTGACTGTTCCTTAAGTGCTTGAAACAGTGTGATTTCTATTATTCTCTGGTGAAGTTGAGTAAATGTCAAAAGCTTAACTTGGTTGATAAAGTCGTTCAATTCTTCTATATCCTTACTGAAGTTTTGTACACATTTTCTATCTTTTATTATAAGAAGAGTGTTGACATTTCCAACTATGATAGACTGGTCTATTTCTTCCCTTCTGTGAATATTTTGTTTAAAATTTTGTAGTAACAGTTTTAATGAGATATAATTCACACACCATAAGATTTTTTCTTTTAACATGCACAATTCACTGGGTTTTTAATTAGCATATTCATAGAGTTGTGCAACAATCACTAATCTAATTTTAGAACATTTTTATCACTCCAAAAATAAACCTTATACTCACTGGAGATTACTTTCCATTCGTCCCTCTGCTAGTCTCTGGCAACCACAAATCTATTTCATGACTCTAGGGACTTGTCTAATCTGGACATCTGACATAAATAGAATTATACCCCATGTAGCTTTATGGGGTTGGCTTCTTGCAGTCACCATAGTGGTTTCAATGTTCATTCATATAGTAGAATATATCAGTATCTCATTCTTTTTCATGGCCTAACAGTATCCATTGTATGAATATATCACTTTTATTAGCTATTGATGCTGCTGCTGCTGCTAAGTCGCTTCAGTCGTGTCCGATTCTGTGCGACCCCATAGATGGCAGCGTACCAGGCTCCCCCGTCCCTGGGATTCTCCAGGCAAGAACACTGGAGTGGGTTGCCATTTCCTTCTCCAATGCATGAAAGTGAAAAGTGAAAGTGAAGTCGCTCAGTCGTGTCCGACTATTAGCAACCCCATGGACTGCAGCCTTCCAGGCTCCTCCGTCCATGGGATTTTCCAGGCAAAAGTACTGGAGTGGGGTGCCATTGCCTTCTCCATTAGCTATTGATTTATGTATTTAAAACTTGTAAGTGAATAAGATCATTATATTCTCTCGATGTTTTAATGTCTATCATTATGAAATGTCCTTCATTATCTCTGATAACAGTTCTTGTTCTGATATTCACTTTTTCTGATATTAATATAGCAATTCTCGCTTTTAAAAATAGTTTGTATGCTCTATCTTTTGCTGATTAACTTTTAAACCTATTTGCATCTTTATAGTTGAAGTGGATTTGTTGCAACCAACAATAGGCAATCTTGATTTCAGCTTGACAAACTCTGCCTTTTTAATGGAATGTTTAGATGAGCTGTATTTAATATAATCATTGGCATGATTGGTTAAGTCAATTATATAGCTATTTTTGGGGGGGTCTTCCTGTTCTTGATTTCTTTTCTCCTCTTCTTTTGCATTTGTTTGGAATATATTTTTATAATTCTACTTTATCTTTGTTCTTAAATGATTAACTATATGTCTTTATTATTTTTATAGTGGTTGCTCTAGGGTTCACAGTATATACTTTTAGCTTGTTACAATCTAAGTTCAAATAATACGATATACAAGAAACTTTTTAAAAGTTTTCATTTTCCCCTCTTGTCCTTTGTTTTGTTATTTGCAGTGTTATTTAATTCTATATTGTTATAAACCTCAAAATTTATTATTTACTTTAAAGAGTTATTTTTTCATCTTAGTCTTATGATTGTCATTATTTTAAAAATAATTACCTGATTGATTTTTTTAATTGATGTATAACTGATTTGCAATGTTGTATTATTTTCAGGTGTACAGCACCATGATTCCATCATACATGCACACATCTATTTTTTTATCAGATTATTTTCCCTTCTAGGTTATTACAGAATATTGAGCACAGTTCCCTCTGCTATACTGCTATAGGTCCTTGTTGGTTATCTGCCTTATGGATGAAAGTGAAAGTGAAAGTCGCTCAGTCCTGTCTGACTCTTTGCCAACCCATGGACTATGAAGTCCATGGAATTCTCTAGGCCAGAATACTGGAGTGGGTAGCCTTTACCTTCTCCAGGGGATCTTCCCAACCCAGGGATCGAACCCAGATCTCCCACACTGCAGGCAGATTCTTTACCAGCTGAGCCACAGGAGAAGCCTTATATATAGTAGTGTGTATATGTTAATCCCAAACTCCTAATATATTCTTCTCCCTTTGGTAATCCTAGTTTGATTTTTATGTCAGTGAGTCTGTTTCTGGTTTTGTAAATAAGTTCATTTATATCTTGTTTTCTGTTTTAGATTCCACATAGAAGTGATTTCATATGATATTTGCCTTTCTCTGTCTGGTTTACTTCACTTAGTATGGTAAACTCTAGGTCCATCCACATTGCTTCAAATGGCATTATACCATTCTTTTTTATGGATTAGCATTATTCCAGTGGGGTATGTGTGTGTATACTGCTCTTCTTTATCCATTCATCTGTTGACGGACATTTCAGTTGATTCTATGTGTAGGTTATTGTAAACGGTGCTGCAAACTATAAAATTGGGGTGAATGTATCTTTTCAATTTTTTTTTTTTATAGTTTCCCCCAGGTACACGTCTACAAATTGAATTGCAGGATCATATGTTAACTCTATTTTTAGTTTTTTAAGGAGCCTCCACATTGCTCTCCATAGTGGCTATACCAATTTGCATTCTTATCAACAGTGTAGGAGGGTTCCTTTTTCTCCACACAGTCGGTAGTATTTATTATTTGGGATCTATAGATTCAATGCAACCCCTATCAAATTACAAATGGCAGTTTTTAAATAACTAGAACAAAAATTTAAAATTTTGTATGGAAACACAAAAGACCTCAAATAAACATTCAGTTATCTTTTTAAGAAAGTTTTTAAAACTTGTAGGTAAAATTTTTTTTTTAATCTTTATTTTGCCAAAGGAAAAACAACACCCAATTGTGGATATGACTGGTAATGGAAGCAAGGTCCGATGCTGTGAAGAGCAATATTGCATAGAAACCTGGAATGTCAGGTCCATGAATCAAGGCAAATTGGAAGTGGTCAAGCAGGAGATGGCAAGAGTGATCGTCGACATTTTAGGAATCAGTGAACTAAAATGGACTGGGATGGGTGAATTTAACTCAGATGACCATTATATCTACTAGTGTGGGCAGGAATCCCTTAGAAGAAATGGAGTAGCCATCATAGTCAACAAAAAATCCTGAAATGCAGTACTTAGCTGCAATCTCAAAAACGACAGAATGATCTCTGTTCATTTCCAAGGAAAACCATTCCATATCACAGCAATCCAAGTCTATGCCCTGATCCGTAATGCTGAAGAAGCTGAAGTTGAACAGTTCTATAAAAACCTACAAGACTTATTAGAACTAACACCAAAAAAAAAAAAAGATGTCCTTTTCATTATAGGGGACTGGAATGCAATAACAGGCACATTTGGCCTTAGAGTACAGAATGAAGCAGGGCAAAGACTGATCTAGTTTTGCCAAGAGAACACAGTGGTCATAGCAAATACCCTCTTCCAACAACACAAGAGAAGACTCTACACATGGACATCACCAGATGGTCAATACCAAGATCAGATTAATTATATTCTTTGCAGCCAAAGATGGAGAAACTCTATAGATTTAGCAAAAACAAGACTGGGGGCTGACTGTGGTTCAGATCATGAACTCCTTATTACCAAATTCAGACTTAAATTGAAAAAAGTAGGGAAAACCACTAGACCATTCAGGTATGACCTAAATCAAATCCCTTATGATTATACAGTGGAAGTGAGAAATAGATTTAAGGGACTAGATCTGATAGACAGAATGCCTGATGAACTTTGGACGGAGGTTTGTGACATTGTACAGGAGACAGGGATCAAGACCATCCTCAAGAAAAAGAAACGCAGAAAAGCAAAATGGCTGTCTGAGAAGGCCTTACAAGGAGCTGTGAAAAGAAGAGGAGTGAAAAGCAAAGGAGAAAAGGAAAGATATATCCATTTGAATGCAGAGTTTCCAAAGAATAGCAAGGAAAGATAATAAAGCCTTCCTCAATTATCAGTGCAAAGAACTAGAGGAAAACAACAGAATGGGAAAGACTAGAGATCTCTTCAAGAAAATTAGAGATACCAAGGTAACAGTTCATGCAAAGATGGGCTGAATAAAGGACAGAAATGGTATGGACCTAACAGAAGCAGAAGATATTATAAGAAGAGATGTCAAGAATACACAGAAGAACTGTACAAAAAAGATCTTCATAACCCAGATAATCATGGTCATGTGCTCACTCACCTAGAATGTGAAGTCAAGTGGGCCACAGGAAGCATCACTATAAGCAAAGCTAGTGGAGGTGATAGAATTCCAGTTCAGCTATTTCAAATCTTAAAAGATGATGCTGTGAAAGAGCTTCATTCAATACTCCAGCAAATTTGGAAAACCCAGCAGTGGCTACAGGACTGAAAAATGTCAATTTTCATTCCAGTCCCAAAGAAAGGCAATGCCAAAGAATGCTCAAACTACCACAAATTGCACTTATCTCACATGCCAGTAAAATAATGCTCAGAATTTCCAAGCCAGGCTTCAACAATACACGAACAGTGAACTTACAGATGTTCAAGCTGGATTTAGAGAAGGCAGAGGAACCAGAGTTCAAATTGCCAACATACACTGGATCATCTAAAAAGTGAGAGAGTTCCAGAAAAACATCTATTTCCACTTTATTGACTATGCCACAGCCTTTGACTGTGTGGATCACAATAAACTGTGGAAAATTCTTTAAGAGATGGGAATACCAGACCACCTGACCTGCCTCCTGAGACATCTGTATGCAGATCAGGAAGCAACAGTTAGAACTGGACATGAAAAAACAGACTGGTTCCAAATAGGAAAAGGAGTACGTCAAGCATTGTCACCCTGCTTATTTAACTTCTATGCAGAGTACATCATGAGAAACGCTGGACTGGATGAAGCACAAGCTGGAATCAAGATTACCGGGAGAAAATAACCTCAGATATGCAGATGATACCACCCTTACGGCAGAAAGTGAATAAGAACTAAAGAGCCTCTTGATGAAAGTAAAAGAGGAGAGTGAATAACTTGGCTTAAAGCTCAACATTCAGAAAACTAACATCATGGCATCTGGTCCCATCACTTCAAATAGATGGGGAAACAGCGTCAGACTTTAAATTTTTGGGCTCCAAAATCACTGCAGATGGTGACTGCAGCCTAGAAATTGACGCTTACTCTTTGGAAGGAAAGTTATGACCAACCTAGACAGCATATTAAAGAGTAGAGACATTGCTTTGCCACCAAAGGTCCATGTAGTTAACGCTATGGTTTTTCCAGTTGTCATGTATGGATGTGAGAGTGGTATGGGGAGGGAGGAGGGAGGTGGGTTCAGGATGGGGAACACATATATACCTCTGGTGGATTCATTTCGATGTATGACAGAACCAATACAATATTGTAAAGTTAAAAAATAAAATTAAATTAAAAAAAAAAAAAAGAAAGCTGAGCACCGAAGAATTGATTCTTTTAAACTGTGGTGTTAGAGAAGACTTTTGTGAGTCCCTTGGACTGCAAGATCCGCCCATTCCATCCTAAAGAAATCAGTCCTGAATATTCGTTGGAAGGACTGATGTTGAAGCTGAAACTCCAATGCCACAGCCACCTGATGTGAAGAGCTGACTCAGTTGAAGACCCTAATGCTGGGAAAGATTGAAGGCGAAAGGAGAAGGAACGACAGAGGAAGAGATGGTTGGATGGCACCACTGACTCAATGGACATGAGTTTGTGTAAACTCCAGGAGTTGGTGCTGGACAGGGAGGCCTGGCGTGCTGTAGTTGGACACAACTGAGTGACTGAACTGAACTGATACTTTTACCATTTCTGTGATGTTTATTGCTTTGTACCAATGCAGTTTTTCTTCTGATATAATTTTTCCTTCTAGAAGGTATTCTTTTACCACTAATCTTACCACAAGTCTGCTAGTAATGAATTCTCTTGGCTCTGTTTATCTGAAAAAGTCTCTGATTTGCCTGAACACTTTAAACTTTTACTGTATAGTGAATCTTTGACAGCTTTTTTTTTATTTTGTTGTTGTTGTTACTGTTTTTTAAGTACTTGATGAATATGGCACATTGTATATATACTGGCATAGATTCTGATGAATTTGACTATAATTTGATTATAATTGGTGTCTTGGTATGGTTTTATTTTTATTTTTTTCAGTGTGAACTTCATTGAAGTTTGCATATCTCTGGATTCAAAAAATTTAAGTAATATTTAGAAAATATTTAGACATTATTTTTGAAATTATTTTCTTCTCCTGACTCCTCTCCCCATTGACTCTAGTTATATGAAGTTATATGTATATTTGATCACTTAATTGTTGGAGAGTTTCTATTGCTATATCCTGAATTTCACTGATTTTTTTCTTGTTTCTTTTGGTAATGCTCATCTCATCCTCTGACTCTGTTCTCTTGACTTACCCTTAGTCTCATCAGGTATAGAAAGAGAGATATATATTTCAGTTGAGATGCTATATTTACATACCTACAGTTTGATTTGGATCTTTTTATATCTTCCACTTCTTTATTCATCCCTTCATGTTTTCCTCTACCTTTTTGGATGTGGGTAGTATATTTACAATAACTGTGTGATGACCTTTTATGCTCTTCTAGCTGTTTCTATTGAATGATTTTTCACCTGCTTTTTAAAATACCTAATAATATTTGGTTAAATGACGGATGTTGTTAGTTTTGTGTCTTATGGTCCTAGATTTTGTTGTAGTCCTTTAAAGATAGCTGGGTTTTGGTCTAGAAAATAATTCACTTCAGTTCAGTTCAGTTCAGTCACTCAGTTGTGTCTGACTCTTTGCAACTCCATGAATTACAGCACGCCAGGCCTCCCTGTCCATCACCAATTCCCAGAGTTCACTCAGACTCACGTCCATTGAGTCAGTGATGCCATCCAGCCATCTCATCCTCTGTCGTCCCCTTCTCTTCCTGCCCTAAATCCCTCCCAGCATCAGAGTCTTTTCCAATGAGTCAACTCTTCGCATGAGGTGGCCAAAGTACTGGAGTTTCAGCTTTAGCATCATTCCTTCCAAAGAACACTGAGGACTGATCTCCTTTAGAATGGACTGGTTGGATCTCCTTTAGAATGGACTGGTTGTATCTCTTTGCAGCCCAAGGGACTCTCAAGGGTCTTCTCCAACACCACAGTTCAAAAGCATCAATTCTTTGGCACTTGGCTTTCTTCACAGTCCAGCTCTCACATCCATACATGACCACTGGAAAAACCATAGCCTTGACTAGACAGACCTTTGTTGGCAAAGTAATGTCTCTGCTTTTCAATATACTATCTAGGTTGGTCGTAACTTTTCTTCCAAGGAGTAAGTGTCTTTGAATTTCATGGCTGCAGTCACTATCTGCAGTGATTTTGGAGCCCCAAAAAATAAAATCTGACACTGTTTCCACTGTTTCCCCATCTATTTGCCATGAAGTGATGGGACCAGATGCCATGATCTTAGTTTTCTGAATGTTGAGCTTTAAGCCAACTTTTTCACTCTCCTCTTTCACTTTCATCAAGAGGCTTTTTAGTTCCTCTTCACTTTCTGCCATAAGAGTGGTATCATCTGCATATCTGAGGTAATTGATATTTCTCCTGGCAATCTTGACTCCAGCTTGTGCTTCTTCCAGCCCAGCCTTTCTCATGATGTACTCTTACATGTAAGTTGCATATAAGTTGCATATACTCTTGGATATAAGTTAAATAAACAGGGTGACAATATACAGCCTTGAGGTACTCATTTTCCTATTTGGAACCAGTTTGTTGTTCCATGTCCAGTACTAACTAACTGTTGCTTCCTGACCTACAAGTATACTAATATAATCCCTTTGAGATTTGCTTCTGAGCTTAGTAGATCAGTCTCTCCTTAAGGTCTAATTTCACCCCTTTATATAATTGCCACAAATTTATGAAGACTCTAACAAGTGTTCCATGTAATGGTAGAATTTTCACTTTAAATGATAGCATAGCAACTATTCCCAACCCCATATAAACTTTGGTGGTTGTTCCATACAATACTTTTCTTAATTTTTTCCTTTGCTCTTGGATGGTTTCCTTACATACACTATGTAGATATCTGGACTTCTCTTTCTTTGCAACTTCCAAAATTCTGTTCTGCAAATTCAAGTTGCATGGATTTCCCTAAACTCCAAACTTTGTTTCCTCAATTTAGTTCATTGAGCTCTGATAGGGTTCCTACTTCATCCGCTGTGATCTGGAAATTCTTAGATGGTAAGCCAGGGCAATAGAGCTTACCTTGTTTTGGCTCTTCTTTCAGGATACAGTCTCCTGCACTTCTTGTTGTCCAATGTATGAACAGTGTTCTTTTCTACATTTTGCCCAATTATTTAGCTGCTACAAGTGAGAAGTTACACCTGATTCCAGTACTCTTGTCATGAATAGATGGGAAAGCCCAAATGATAGCTTTCACATTATTTAAATTCAGGAAAAAGTTAATTCCTAGTGTACAGATTTGCTATTTTGTGTTCATTTGCCCAGTCATGTTTGACTCTTTGTGACCCCATGGACTGCAGCACTCCAGGCTTCCCTGTTCCTCACCATCTCTCAAAGTTTGCTGTAACATTATAGAATTTGCATGGTAGAATAAATATGTCCACAGATATAGAGACAAGTTTTAAAAATAACTAAAGCAAACTTCTTCCAGAAAAAAAAAAAAAGCAATCTAACTTAGTGTAACTCTAGGGGAAAATATTTCCGCAATATTCAAGGATCAATTAAAATTAGGTTTAGTGAATATAATAAATAATCTAGATAATGTTACTAGTGCATTTGTCAACTAAGAAATGATTTAAAGGTCTAGATATAAAAGAAATTTCATATACTATCTTAGTCTTAAAAAAGCTGTAATGTATAACAACTGGCCTATTTTTAAACCAATGTGTTAAATTATTTATTAATTTGAGTAAAGAAATTATTCTTTGAAACAACCTTACCAAATACCCCATCAAATCTCCACATATATATACATATATTTTCAACAAATTTCTAGGTATATTTTATTTTTTCATAGATTAAAAGGGCTCAGTTGAGTCACTAGCTGTTTTCTACATCAGTTATTGATGAATGCCTTAATACTGCGCATACGAAAAAATTCTTTTTGCAGAAATAGGTGGCCTGTTTTAGGGAACTATCTACCAACACCTTATTCCTCACAGAGAAGACATCTAAACTTATAGTAAGGCTTACAAGTAATCAATAAGATGAGCCAAAATATTAGCCATTTGGATAAAACCTATAATATGGGGTATGTTATCACAAAATTATCTCAGGTGAAATTAATAGTAGACATTTGAATTAAAACTAATTTATAAAACATTATCAGAAAAGCATCTAAATTTTCTGAAGCAATATCCAATTTTCTAACTAAATATGTTTACCTTAGTATATTAAGTACAGTCACTGGTATCAATCCCAATCACTTAGGCTAATGAGTATGAGTATAATTCACCTACTCTGTTCTTAGCTTTTCACGCCACACACACACACACACACACACACACCCCTAGCACAGCCTTAGTATAAATTAGTTAAATATTATTAATTCACTAATTTTAGATTGTCAAACAGCTGTTATTTAAATGTTCATCACCTGTCAGAGTTTATACCAAGCATTTTATATCTATTTTCCTAGTTATTCCTTACACAAAACAGAAAGTTGGGATTATACTGATTATAGAAATGAAGCTATGAGTGTCACTATTTTCATTGGTTTCTGCTGTAAATGACAGTTTCAAGTTAGAGCCCAGTTTTTTTCCTGCCTTCTTCACTAATTCATGCTGCAGAGAAATATTGCTGTTTTAATTAATGACCTCAAAATTTCTGCCTATTAAGATATTGTAGGGCTACATATGATAATACAAGCTAAAATTTGACCAACTTGTAACTATAAAGTCAGATGTTTATTAGGTTTAATGTGACCCAGTTACTAAGATAATACCCAGGATTCCCATAGAAGGCCACATTAAAATAGCATTTATAATGTTGCATTGTGGTCATCAGATCATTAAACTATTTTTGCTAAATTGAGAAAACTTCACATTACTTTCATTGATTTATATTCTACATTATTGAAAAATATGAAGCAAATTATACTGTTTATTTGATCTTGAAATGATTTCATTCTCTGTCAGTTTAAGGATGCCACTTAAGTAGCCCATAATTAGTACTGACTTATTAGTTTAAAGATTCAAGCATTAATGTTTGATACTTAAATAATTTCTAAAGTAGGATTCTTAAGCAGGGCTGCATTAATTCTGTTGGCTTGCATAATTTTGTATGTATGAAATATATGGAGTACTTACTATGTGGTAGGCATTGTTAAAGTTTTAAAATACTGTAAATCCTAAAGTACTTAAAGTAACAGAGACAAGTAATTTTAAGAATACATCAGAATCTGTTCTATACCCTTGCCCATAAGTATACTTCATTCAGTGTTAAGCTGTACACTTGATAGGATTTCAATGGTAGAACATATGTGCTTTGTTCAATATGTGGACTTCCAAAAAAGATCCCAAATTGCTAAAATGTTATGAAACCTGGCTTCAACACAAAAAATGAATCTAAAGTTCATTTTTGTAGAGGGTGGGGATGAAGGGAGGGGTGATTTTCCAGCCAGTGAGCAGCCATGATTGCCATCTTCTATTTGATTCTATTATTGGCTGAATATAGATTGATGTACTTGTCTCCACTGTACCAATGTATAATGCATGAACACAATTACTGGGGTAATTTGAAACAGGATGCCTTTAATCTTCTGCTCAGATCAATCAATTACAATACATAGATTATAGAATGTCCTATGATCTTACACTGAATCCTTAATAGAACTAATCTTAGAACTAAATGGGGTTGGAAAAAAATGTGAAGCCCACGGTGATTGCTCATATGAACACAGACAATTAAACTTTAACCATCATATGTTTAATTATCCAGAATGAATGAACAGAGACCACACTAAAGTTTGTAGAGTAAGAAAGAATGCTCTGGGAAACAGAGAGGTTTTCTCTTGAAGAAGCCACTTTCCCACCTTTTAAGGTGGAATTTCAAGGGTTTCCACACTTAGTAATCTGTGAAAGTTTGTATCAGACTCATAATTAGAGACATCGTGCACTGTTATCTTTTTCATGCCAATATATCTTGTCATATGACAGAAAAATGTGTTTAAACTGCATTTGGAAATGCCCATTTCCCTCTAAAGCAATATTCATTCACTGAATTTACATGTAATTTGAAAAATATATTTACCACACAACCTGGCTCTAACTTAATGTTGTGTTACTATGCCTTTATAGTGTACATGAAACTTTAATTGTGGTGCACACAATGTGTGGTGTACTCATTTATTTCTGGAGCCCTTGATGCATTTTGGGAGGAATACATTTGAGCTTGGGTTTCACTAAGAAGCTAATTAGAAAAAGAAGGTGTTTTAGAAATGGGCAGATAATAGCATTCTGTGTTTCTGTGGACATTCAGTGAAGACAGTAAGGTATTTGAATATATCAGGGACACTCGCCTGAGTTTGCAGTTCTGTTGTCTGTGGCTGAGTGTCGACCAGAGTGCAGTTGCTAATGGCAGAGTTAGGGTCAGAACCATGGATAGCTCCCCACGTTTAGTACCTAAGAGAGGAACTCGTCGTTTCATAAGCTCTGCTGCAGCTAGCGATCAAAAAGATCTGCTTTTACTGAAAACCGGGAGAAAATAAAGCCGTACATAGGAGGAGCGTGCCTATTTATATGCCGAGCGAGGAAACTTTACGGATTCAGGGAAGCTCAAGTTACCATAAGAGCCTAAAGGCTGTCATAGAGTGTTTTATGTTTTGTGTTTTCTTTTTTAAGTAAAGCTAATTAACTGGAAAATTCAACATTCCCAGGCAAATGTCTCTGATTTATTTTAGTTACTTTGATATGAAAGATTGATAATTGTTTGTTATTTTTTTTTCTTGGCTCGTGTTTCCTGGAGTAGAAATGAAAAGTTCTGTTTATTTCTTCTTTATTTATTGCAATCCACACGATCACCCTCCTAATTTAACCCTCCTTCTCAGCCCTATGCAGTTCCATTCTCTCTCTCTCTCTCTTTTTTTTCACTTCAGGCTTTAATGTTGGAACTGAAAAAAAACATGAACTCGAGTTATTCAAGGCACAGCAGAGCAGGCTAACGGACTGCAAGAACACCCAAAACTCTATTATGCAACTAGGTGTTTTGATAGGACTTTATCATCAGTAGAAACAAGAGGTTTGTCCGTGTTCTAGTTCAGTAGTGGTGGCAAATTCCATTAAGAGAAAGCGGCGTGGAGAGGACTGACTGTTAGGTTAAAGGAAAGGGAAGGAAGCAAGAAAAAACAGAAAAACAACTTAGAAAACACCATCCCCTGGCATGGCTTGTCATATGATTTCTCAAATCTCCAGGACTATTTGGACAGAAGTGTATGTATACCACGAGATACCACGAGATTCCCGAGTTAGCAGGCTCTGAAAATCAAGAACCCAGAGGGCTAGTCTCTCCCCTGAACCCTTTCCTATCCTATAGGAGATGATTTCTTAGACATGGTGTAAGAGAGCAGAATGGTGTGCCTAGTGTGTTCAGGAGATGAGTGGCACGGGAGGTCACAACAAGGCTGGTAACTCTTAGCCCCACCCACCTTTTGTTCTTTCCCCCTCTTGCCCAGCCTCACGCATTTCAAACTCTTTCCTTGATTTGTACCAGTTGCTTGCACAGTCTTTGGCTTTCCTGTCTTTCTCGCAGCCTCCGAGAGAGACCTAATCAACCCCAAGTCTTGCAACTCCTCAGGGGCTCAAGCAGTGAAACTGGGCATGCTCAGCGGCGGAGCCAGCAGCCTCCAGTCTTTCGGAGGCGCGGCTCAGCGCCGGGTTGGGACAGGAGTGCCAATTCAGCGTAGGCTTCAGCGCCCACCTCCGCCGCCGAGCCCAGGGATCCGAGCTGCTCCCCAAAGCGAAACCTGCACCCTTAAGTGGCTCATCCTCAGTCTTCAACCTCCTGAGCTACCAAAGCTTAGAGCCACCAAAGCTTCACCCAGGAACTGTTTTTTCCCACCTGTCTTTTCTTTACAGCTAAGGGTGTTTTAGCTACTGCGGCGTGAGGAGCTCAGGAATGGGGCCCTGTGGCTGGTGGCCTCAGAGATCACCTTCCCAGTATAGCTGTTTGTCACTGAGTTTTGGAGATTTCTTGGCTGGCTTCCTCTAAAGCACGCTTGAGTAATCCGAGCTGTGGCGGCGCCCAAGCTGCCTGGATAAAGGGAGCGTGTGTGTGTGTGTGTGTGTGTGTGTGTGTGTGTAGGGGGAGAGGGCGGGGATAGAAACGTCAACCATCCCCCCCGCCCCCCCCCCCCAGCCTCCTTTTCTTTCTCCTCTTCCTGCAAAAGCTGCACAAGTCTCTCATCCCAGCCCCCTTCTTCCCCCACCTCCCACTCCCCCCCGCCCCTCCAGCTATCCTTACAGCTCTGGGCAACCGCCAGGTTAAGCCCATTTGCACTGGGAAATTGACGCTGTTTGGGAGAAGAGAAACAGATCGATTGCCCTTGTGACTCCCCGCCCCCCTCCCCACCCCCACCCCACCGCTCCCTCCTTCCTTCCCTCCCCCGCCACCTCCCCTCACCCCGCCTCCTTCCCTCTCCCCACCCCCAAACCCTCTCACCCGCGGCAGTCCGGTGCGAGGTCCCCTCCAGAAGGTGAGGGGAATGGATTGGACTCCGGTAGGGAAAGCGGGTGTCTAGAAGTGGTGCTAATGGGAAGAGATTTCTGGTTTCAAAAGAGGATGCTCTGCCACAAAGAGCGGCTCGCGCGCTGGCCTGGGCTCTAGCCGAGGAGAGATCCCGGGAGAACTCCGGAGCTCGCGGGGAGCGCTCCTCGGAAGACCGGGGTCAACATGCCTGTTCGCAGGGGGCACGTGGCACCACAAAACACATTTTTGGGGACCATCATACGGAAATTTGAAGGGCAAAGTAAGTTCGTTTGTTCTCTTCTCTCTCGCTCTCTTTTCGCTTTGATAGTGCACTTGGCGTCTGCCGCTTCCAAGCTGAGGAGACTCGGGGCTCCGTCAAGTTTAGAGACTGTTAAACGGAGCCAGGAGGTTCAAATGGCAGCGCAAGTGTTCTCCCCGTGATATTAATTTTGATTTACATTTTAGATTATGGTCTCCATTATAGGAGGCAATTTGATCCTCCTCTCCCACTGCTCCATTATCTGCCTTGCTACTTAATGTCCTACTCTTCTACTATCTTAAAGGGAACGTACTAGTGTAACGGGTTTAAATTTCGTGGCTGTTTTATTGTAGACTTTTTGAAAGTCAGGAGCAGGGCAAAACACACTATTGGAACGAAGGAATGTAAATGATAGCAGCGATGTAAATGTCTAGGCAAGCTGTATTTTACTTCGGTTATATTGCAAGGCTGTGGTGTGACAGGGATGCTTGCTTGCTGCTAGTTTATAGAAGCTAAACTTTGCATCGAATCCATGCAAATCCCAAGCAGGAGAATTTGGGGAAAGCAGTATCTGATCCATGTTGATTCCTGAGGCAAACAGTTCATTATTTGAAGAATATTTGTGTCCCTTTATTACCCCCTTAAATTTCCACTAAAAATTTAAAAATTAAACTGTAGTAAGTAAATCCCACAAAGACTGAATGCAGAGAAATTTAATATTCTCATGTGTACTAATTATAGGGAATAAATTATTGTTATACAAATATATTGATTTTGGATCCTACACTAGTTAATTTATATCTGACGTTTCCTTTAAACTCCATTAACACACATTTACTTTTGTACATTGTGCAGTTATTTTGGTGCTGCATTTAGTGGAGAGAGGATATGGTACCTTGTGTTCAAAAGAAACTTGTATATCCTGCTTCATATTCTATTTGGGAATAGTAAATATAATCTATGATCAAAATTAAGAAGCCCTTTGTATTAAAGTCCCTACTACTACACAAAAATGTGAGGTCACCAAAGTAAAAGTGAAAAGGTAGTTAACATGATATTTACTGTGTGTGTGTAAATATTTTTGTCTTCTGGGTGATATATATTATGAAAAGGTGAACTTTTGCATTATTGAACTGCTAATTACTGTGAAATAGTTTCATGGCTAGTAGTTTCAGGATTTGTTATTTTTAACATGATGTGTGTCATATGCCTTAGAGAGCTAGAGAAAAGCCAAATCCAGGAATAATAACTACTTTAAGAAAGTTATACTCTGAGGGCCAAGGTTGAAGTGAGGAACCTGACAGCTACAGGATGCTTCAGTGTTTGGGCTTTGAAAATATTTACCTTTCAGTTCAATGGCATTCTGGAAATATCAGTGTGCCAGCTGCTTGTCTGAGTGCTCATTAGGACCAAAGAGAGTTATAGGGCTTGAGAACTAAACTATTTGGGAAATGATACTCTCCAAATTTGAAGAAAAGCTTCTTAGTACATTTTGTTAAAACTACTCAGGGGACCATTCATTTCAGTTTTAGGGTGTCTGTGTCCAGGCAGTTAGTGATTTGGGAAGTACCTGCATTTCAGTTTTCCTGTTATGCAACAAATTGTTTCACTGTTTATAAGAATCTTGAGGAAGCTTTGTAAACAGTACCATACTCTCTTCTTATTCCAGATAAGAAATTTATCATCGCAAATGCCAGAGTGCAGAACTGTGCCATCATCTACTGCAATGATGGGTTCTGTGAGATGACTGGTTTCTCCAGGCCAGATGTCATGCAAAAGCCGTGCACCTGTGACTTTCTCCATGGGCCCGAGACCAAGAGGCATGATGTTGCTCAAATTGCCCAGGCGTTGCTGGGGTCAGAGGAGAGGAAAGTGGAAGTCACCTACTACCACAAAAATGGTAAAGTTGATCTATTTAGGATTCCTTGTGTCTTATTCCATTGAAATGAAATTTTGACAGTTGATTACTGAGAGTTCATAGGCAGAGAAACCCCAAATAGTCAGTTGAAGATACATAATTTGTTTATAGTGTTGCAGGAATCAAGGAATGTGGAGACTGTCCTCAGTGGATAGTAGGTACAATTTCATTTTTGAATGAGTACTCTGTACTCTTCAAAAGTGCAGTAACTTAATGTCACTGAAGACAAAATGCCATAAATCAGTCTCACTGTTCCTTAAGGAATAAAGGCTAGTAATTTACTGGTTGTGTTGATATGCATTTGGCTGGAGAGAAATACAGAGTTTTATTTCAAGTAAGGACTTACAGGCAAAGTAAAGTCTTACAGAAAAATGTCTATCTGAAACTAAAACTGTTATAGTTACAGGTATTTCTTAGCTCTTCAGCTTTATTTGATAGGCAACACCTTTTGTTTCTTTTGATGCTTTTTATGCAAGATTAAGGATGACATATAGGAACTTATAAAACTGGTCTAGTAAACCTATGTATATTCAAATAACAGTCTATTCATGTATTCAAGATTTATTCCAAAATAAGAAATGGAGAAAAGGAACTATGATATGTAGAATTATTGGTATTCGTTTTTACAGCTGCAGCAAAACTGGCATCTGAAACTTAAGGTCATACCTCCACTTCAAGGGCACTTCTCCTTTTAGGATTGCTTTGGGAGCATAAGTACATTAGACCTCTAATAGTTCTCAAAGAGATACACATTTAGTGGGCATGCATTCTTTAAATATATTATATATATATATATATATATATGAACTTATATGTATAAGTATTCAGATATACCCATTTAAAGTATATACTTTCTCATGTATACACTTAGTGATATCTGACAATTTGAAGCTTAAAGGCAAATAGATTAAAAATGAATGTTATAAGATTTGTTGATATTGCATTATCATTTTTAAATTCTATTGTTAGAAATCAGTGAGGCAGAGGGTTATCTAATCAGATATTTAGGTAACTCTTGAAGTTTATAAATGAGTGATATGTTATAATGACTTATCATTTGGTAAGATACATTCTAACAGGGAAAAGGTTTAGCTCTTCCTCCTATTTTCTTATAATTAAATATTTCATGATAGAAACATACAATTATTAAATTACTAGATTATCCTTAGCATCAATTTGAATGGGTATGAGTAACAAAGTATGACTGGAACAGGTCTGTATAACTTTGGATTAATCTGGAATGAAACCAGTTATATCATTATCAATCAAATAGAGTTTTTTAAAGTTCTCTCTTCCCCGCTACTTTTTAATCAGGAGGGTTGGCATGCTAGAAATAGCCCAATTGCTCTGTTGTCTTGAAAGCATTTCTTGGACAGAAGCTCTCACTACCCAAATGCAGCTCATCTTCTTTGTGTGTGCATGTGATGCCAACAGTTTGGACTTTTGGAATAATTTGAATGTCTTGACATTTTGCCCTTATGAATATCTGTCATGATGTCCCCACTGTCTGTATTGTGGTTACTGTACGGTGTATTGGTCATAATATTTTCTGGTACATTTCAGAATTTTTTCAGCTTACAGAATTTAAGTGTATAATTAATCTGGACTATATAGATAACTATAATTTTCAAATTATATTTTCAGATAGAAAAAGTGTTACTAATAGCTGTAAGTAAAATGGTAATGTTTTGAAGCCTAGTTTATTTTGTACAATGTGACCATATAAAATGGTCTCAAAACAATTTTAAAAAGCATTTTAATGTGGAATCACAAACATGGATGTAAAAATTTCTACAGTGAAGATGCTGGTACATTGACTAATGCAAATCTTTCTATCAGTGATTGCTTGGTTATAATGAATTAAAATATTGTTTTAGACAAGGAGTCTTTATTTGGAAGCTTGTTTAGACATATAAATATCAACTTTTGTTGATAATTTTGATTCTGTTGGCTTCATTTTCACATGTGACTCAGTCTACAAGGACTTGAGTATCTTTAGAATCAATGACAAATGCTGCCTATTTTGCTTTTTTTGATTTGGGGAACATGAGGTGATGGGCCACGCTTTTTTTTTTTCCCCCAAAGAAAAATATTAATTTGAATGACCTTTGTAAATTGAGAAGACACAGTCAGACTTAATTTCTTTGAATGTAATCAACTTGTGTTTTTGCTACTAATACAACTGTCTTGAATAGAATCTTCTGAGTGTATTGGTTTTATTCACATGGCAACTAAAAAATCAGTTAGAGCTTGTGAAGTTCAAATGATTTGAAAGTCTCGTCTCTTAGAGACGTGCCAGCCAGCTCTACATTTATAAAAGTAGGGAAGGACAAGCACTAACATTTTCATTGGTTTGTTTCCGAAAGTTTCCCTAAATCTTTATTATTGAGGTCATTTACTTTTGACAGGTTCTTGGTTTCTTAAGAATATATGGTAAATGCCTCCTTTACTTATTCTTTATTTAGCACTTCACTGGGATATGAATTGTGATGCAGTATGCACAATGAGCAAATTGAACAAAAAGTTGAGATATACTGTTTTCCACTTTTTCCATTCACTCACATTGGAGTAGCAAAAATAAGAGCATAGCCTTATTTCTGAAAGATTGTTTCCCAAAGTGGCCCAGAGGCTCATAAGTAGTTTAAACTTTTGATCTGGGTGATGAGTTCATGTGGATTAGGTGTGCGTGAGCCACATGGTCACCATTGTGAAGCAGTGCTTCCTACCATACTCCTTCCAGTGATTTTTTTTTTAACCAGGTACAACTGGGCTTGCTGTTTACCAGAATATCAGTTTTTATAAACCTGGTTATTTGCAGTAGGAATATTTGACAGCCCTTCCTTTGAGGATTCTATTTTACAGCTTAAGTCATTATTGCATAAATCATTCTTGGCAGCTGTGAAATATTGCTTGAGGTGATAAAGCTGTAAATCTTTTGACATAAAACTCTAATTATACAAAACTATAATTATGCTGAAGCTTACATAAGGACAAGTATGTATTTTAATAGCATAATATGTGCATTTTAAAAATACCTTTTTAGCAAAAGTGATTGAGAAATAGGAAACACTTCAATTATTAACCCATTCATAGTTTGGAGATGATGTTAGTGGTAATGTAACAGAAGAACAATTTAGTTGGTCATCCTTTAAGTTATTGCTCATCTGGTTTGGGGTGTGTCGTGGAACAGAGCTGGCTAGTTGAAGTGCTAAATCATTTCCATCAAATCTACATATGTAATTTTTACCTTAAATTATCAGGCCACTCTAAACATTTGGAAAGATCAAAGTAAATTTCTCCAAAAGAAGTAAAGGTCTTACCTCGGTAGAAAAATAGGACTTGAAATGCATTATTTTTAGAGGTTAGAGTATTTCTGTATTTTTGCCACTATACTTTCAGACATAGTGCAAAGGCAGTTTTTGTTGTTGTTGTTGTTGTTAGCAAATCAGAAATGCCGCTTTCTTTGTTTTGCTTCTAAAGGACTAAATGATGAGAAAGGGCTGAGGGAAGTCTTTTCCTGATCTACACGGGGACCAGATACAGACAGGGCACTAGTCATATTGTGAAAAGTGTGAAAGTCGCTCAGTCATGTCTGACTTTTTGTGACCCCATGGACTGTACCCCGCCAGGCTCCTCTATCCTTGAAATTCTCCAAGCAAGAATACTGGAGTGGGTAGCCATTTCCTTCTTCAGGGGATCTTCCTGACCCAGGGATCAAACTCCCATCTCCTGTGCTGCAGGCAGATTCTTTACTGTCTGAGCCACCAGGGAAGCCCAGTCATATAAAGTTCCAGAGGTATCATTTGATTCAAATCAACTCTAAGAAAGGTTTTGGTTTGGTAACACTGAATCTACCATGTCTAAGAATTATTTGAAAAGACCTTATGGAAAATGCTATGTTGTTAGGAGTAAAAGTGAAGATGCACACTGAGTGCCACCACTCTCCAGGCACCTGAGAAATAGTAGGAGGAGATGCGAAGGATTATCCAACCTTATCTCTACTTTCAGGATGTTTTTATCATAGGGTGACTAAAGTTCATTTCTATCTTCTAAATCTCAAGATGTTTTCTTAAATTATTTTTAAAGAAAAAAAGACTACATAGACTACAAAATGAAGACGCTTTTATATTAATGAAGAAAACAACTTAGGATTAACTACCATTCTTTCTCTATTCCTCAAAGCTAAAATAAACTTGTATATTTCCTCTTATTTTTTATTTGTGCATAATACAGACTTATTAAAGAAGCAGTGAAGTTTAGTTAAAATTTTAATAGCTCAGAATAAATTTTATAATAGCTTTATAAAGTTATATTGCATGCCGATATTCAGATCTCTTAATTCCTGAATTGTGTAGTAGAGATAAAGATGGTAGTTTTGAGAGAAAAATTGAAGCATATTTTGTGTGTGTGTAATTCAAGCAACAATAAAGTTTGCCAGGGAGCATCTTGCCTAGAATTTGTTTTGGTGTTCATTTAAATTTTCAGTTTGTACATTTTTCTGTTCTGTCCAATAGTATTTAGTAACAAGAGTAACATAAACTACATTTTTCTTTTATATATCTAAATTTCATTGGGCTTCCCTAGTGGCCCATATGGTAAGGAATCTGCCTGCAATGCAGAAGACCCAGGTTTAATCCCTGGCTTGGGAAGATCCCCTGGAGAAGGGAATGGCTACCCAGTCCAGTGTTCTTGCTTAGGAAATTCTATAGATAGCTAAAGTCCTTGGGGTTGCAAAGAGTATATTTCATACACTCTAGTAGGAGACTCGAGTAGAAGGAGAAGGCAATGGCATCCCACTCCAGTACTCTTGCCTGGAAAATCCCATGGATGGAGGAGCCTGGTAGGCTGCAGTCCATGGGGTCACCAGGAGTCGGACTTCACTTTCACTTTTCACTTTCATACATTGGAGAAGGAAATGGCAACCCACTCCAGTGTTCTTGCCTGGAGAATCCCAGGGACGGTGGAGCCTGATGGGCTGCCGTCTATGGGGTTGCACAGAGTTGGACACGACTGAAGCGACTTAGCAGTAGTTATTTTATAGAATTTAGATTTGATCAATTGTATTTGTTGATAAAATAAGATTTCTCAATACTCCTCCTCATAGTTTGAAAACTTTACTTCATTTTCCAAGTGAAAACAAAATATCCTAAAAATTTGGGTGTGCGATGTTTACCTCTAAGCAGGTTTGGTGCTGAAAAGAAGCTGAATTATCTGCCAGCCTGAGAAATAACTGCTCAGTTACTTTCTCACTCAAGGGGCTTGAGAACAGGGTCAGCTTAGGGCTGTAGGCATATGCTAGATTTAGTGGAAGGAACTAATTTCTCTGGCTTCTATTGGCTTCCAATGTTGTTTTCATTTTTATTTTTTGGCTATAAATAGTCACTAAATCAATTACTGGCAGTCAGTGGCAGAGAGAGTCCTAGAATAATTGATTCACAGGGAAGTAGCGGTTTGGAGTATGAGATGTTAAGACATCAACATTCATTTGGCCATCTAATCTAGAAACCTCAGGGTCATTTTCTGCTGTTTCCTCTCTCTCTTCTCCCTAAACCAATTGTTCACTAATTCCTTTCACTATTTACATTTGAAACATTTCCTAATGACAACCCTACATTCCCATCACTGCCAAGTGCCCTGTTGAAGCCCTCTTCATCCTTCTTCTAGAGGAGAACAGACGCTTCCCTCCCTTTGCAATTCATTCTCCACTATACCAGCAGAGAGCTATTTCTGAAATAAACAGTGATAATTATCAGAGTCAGGCATCCCTGTAAATGAATTTCACATAATAATGAATACAACAATCCTGTAAGATACATGCTCTTATTATCCTTAGGAGAACCCTACACCCCACAGAGATGAACTTAGCAAGTCACACTTAAGTGATGATGCCCAAGCCTTTAAAAACTTTTTCATATTTTCAGCTCAACGTACTCAGGTCATAATTTGGCTTAAAAATCTATCTTAACTCCTTTAAACTTTCACAAATAAAGTTCTGGACTCTTTAATACTTGTTGCCTTCAGAGTTGAATTCACTTGGGTTTTTAAGTAGAGTGTGTTTAGAGAACTAGGTGGATTCCCAGTTCTGACAGTTACTAGGTGAACTCAATCAAGATTACCTTCTTGGTGCCTCAATATCCTTTTCTGTTGTATATTTGGAAATAACATCTACTTTGTTAGGCTGATTGATTGTTTTATATAGAACAAAGTACATGGCATTATTCCTAGTATGGTTTCTTGCCCATAAACTCTGCTTGATAAGTATCAATTAATTGAATCTTGGCAACTTTGTTTTTCTTATAAATCTTATGTTCCCATAATACTTCACTGCTCAAGAGTTTCTCAAAGAAGCCATGCCCTTTTATGTCACCATAGCCTTGTTCACCCTTCAGAAGTCTTCCTTTATCTGTAATAAACAAAGTCCCAATGATTAGATTATCTTTCCCTCAGCTTCTCACCCTAAAGAAACCATTATCATCTTTCCAAAGTCAGATTAAAACAAGTCTTCTGATGCCTCCTTCTGTTTATTCCTGAATCGCTGCAACTCTCCCACCCTTGGTTCTCAACTCCAGTGTAGCACCCAGAATGTGCTACGTGTCATTATATGTCGTTGTTAATTTTGAGCTCATTCAAAGAAAATGCCAAATCTTATTAATTTCTAAGTTCAGAATGTATGGAAAACTGTCTGGTATGAACTATGTGTTCAATTAGCATTCACACAAAGAATGAAGAGAGGATTAGAAATGGAACCATAGAATTGGGGAAACAAGAAACAGATCAACATCAGGAGAGGTTGTGAAAAGTGTAATTAAAGGGAAAGTGTGATGTTTTGATTTTTCTTATCTTCTTAAGAATACTTCTAAAGTGTTAAGAACAATTTTCAACATTGTTATATTAATGGACCTGTTTCTTTGCTTAATAAGCTATTAAATAACCTTCATAGTCTATAGCTATGCTGATAGCTAGAAAAATATTTAGTAAAAATGATAAGCTATTGATCAGGAATTCTCAATAATTAGTAGTAATAATCAATAGTTACCCATGTCACTCACTCACCAGTAAATCAAAATGATGCTTACTAGTGTCTCCAATTATATCTGTATAGCAGCCAAAGTTCTCCTCTAACTTGAATTCATTGCTGTGTTTCACATAGTTCCCGTGGGAACTTACAAGTTAGATAGTACTGGCATTTTAAACCTAGTAGAACATCTCATTCCTCACTGTTTCCTTGAGAATTCTTAATTGACAGTGAAGCTCAATTTCAGGGTCAGTCAATGAGTGTTAAATCTAAAGTTAGCTTATTAAAATATAAATAATAATTATTAATTGTTACTGTCAAATGAACACATTCTCTCTTTACTCTGTGCGACCCTATAGATGGTAACCCACCAGGCTCCCCCGTCCCTGGGATTCTCCAGGCAAGAACACTGGAGTGGCTTGCCATTTCCTTCTCCAATGCATGAAAGTGAAAAGTGAAAGTGAAGTCGCTCAGTCATGTCTAACTCAGCAACCCCATGGACTGCAACCCACCAGGCTCCTCTGTCCGTGGAATTTTCCAGGCAAGAGTACTGGAGTGGGGTGACATCGCCTTCTCCGACTCTGCTGTCTACATTTAGCAAAATTATAGAACCACCAAGAAGCAATAGAATCAGGCAGCAGTAAGACATTAATCACCATAGTGAAGAAATTTGTCCTATTACTGAACAATTAGGAAGGTCAAATTGCCACTTGTCACAGATGGGTTACAAGAAAACCGAGTACCAGCCTTCTATTGCCGTGACTATTTCGTATCGTCCTCTTGCTTCTATAATTTATGTAAAATATCTAATTGGAAAAAACCAAAGCAGTCTTTCTGTGAACAGTTTAAATTAGGACAGAGGCAGCCCCTGTGCCCTTTAGTCTGTTAAATGGACACGTGTGTGTACAAGCTCTCCTGTGTGTGGTTTCCACTGTTGGGTGGAGTGTCTCACACTGCTTTTTACTTCTCTTTATTGATTTACTTCTGTCTATGGTGGATCTCCGTTGCTACATGAGGGCTTTCTCTAGGTGCAAGGAGTGAGGGCTTCTCTCTTCTTGTGGTGTGTGGGCTTCTCATTGCATTGGCTTCTCTTGTTACAGAGCATAGACTCCAGGTGCACGGGCTTCAGTGGTTGCAGCACACGGGCTCAGTAGTTATGATTTGCTGGTTTTAGGGTATCTGGGCTTCAGTACTTGTGGCACGTGGGCTCAGTAGTTGTGACTTGTGGGCTCCAGAGCACAAGCTCAGTAGTTGTGGCACATGGGCTTAGTTTCTCCATGACATGTGGGACCTTACCCAACTGGGGATCAGACCCATGTCCCTTGCATTGTCAGGCGGATTCCTGTCCACTGCATCGCCAAGGAAGTCCTACTTTTTACTTCTAAAAAGGGTAAAATAGCCTGGACTGGCGCTTGGTGAGCAAGAATTTGGAAGAACTGAGAGAGGATTGGGGTGCATTTTGGCACTTAGTTGCACTCAGTTTGTAAAATAATTTCAAACTGAACCACACTGGTGAGCCTGGCAAGGCTGCCCAGGCCACCCTGCTTTTGTTTACCTGATTTTTTCCTCCAGGATGAAGAGTCAGAAAACAGCAGGTGGAATCTCACCATTGCTGGTTTTATTGTCTCCTTTTTTTCTTCCTTCCTGAGAATCATTAGGAGCATTTCTATTGTCATTCATTGTTTTGATAGGACATTAATTCTTATTTGTTGTTTGAAATATTGCTTTTGAGAAACACGTAATAACTGCATGGGTTCAAGACAACTTAAAATGACCTTCTGTCATTAAAAATCTCTTCTCATACTAACCTCTGTGTTCAAAATACCATTTGTATTTCTAATCCATGAAATCTGTATTAATGACTCAAGCTGGTGGGCATGATGAAAAAAATTAAAGTATAAAATTGATGGTGGTTTCATAATCAATTTCTCAAGGATGAAATAAAGAATGAAATCTAGGAAAAAACTAAACAAGGTGCTTATATGTTAAAAAAAAAAAAAAAAAAAAAGGAACACTATTTGTGTTAGAAAAGATCTCATATTGAAATCAGAGCCTAAGTGTTTTGAATATATCCTTAGGGTATAATTAAGATCCCATTAATTCAATAAAATCAATAGTAGAGCCAAACAACATTGTATGTTGTGTGAATAATTTTAATCAGGTTCCGACTTATTTCTCTTAGCTAAATTACTTAAAATTTCTTCTGCTTTTGCTAAAAATTTCTATGGACACCACCCATTTTCTTTAATCATGTTAATCAGTTGATGTTTAGCTGTACATTTATTTTAGTCTTTTATACACAGAGTTGTGCACTCTGGGTTTTAATTTTCCTGGTTGTAGTATATGAACTATCGTCCTTCACCCAATATAGATCTTCTCCCAAAGGATTAATCAAGTTCCATTTCTTTGACTGACTATATAAATTACTTTATCTAATTTTCATGACAGCTCTGGGAGTAGATATCCCATTTTACAGATTAAAATAAAGTTCAGAGTAGAGAACTGATGATCACTGGGCAAAGTGGAGTTGAGATTTAAAATCTAGAATTTTCTATGCTTGCAAACTTTGCTGCCTTCAAATATTTTATACTTTTAAACTTTACCACATCCTACGTGTCCTAATTCTAGTTATTAATTATAGATTCTTACTGGTGGTATGAGGTGTGTATCTGATTAATTTTCACCAAAGGGTGAATGAATGAAGCAAACTTCATCCTGGGCAATTTGTATTTTAAATAGGACCATCATTCAGCATGAATCTTTATCTGGCATATAATTCGATTTCGGTAGGGTGAGGATAGTTATTGTGTGCTTATAATCTTTGCATTGTTATTAATGGTGCTCTTTTTTTGCTCTTAAAAGTGTCTCTGTTTTGGACTGTCAACTTAGGTTTGGGGACATTTGTACTGAAGGACACCCCTCAGCTACTATGTGTCCAGTATTTATCCAGAAGGTCCAGAAAGAAATGTGTGTGGTAGTGTGATTCAGGAGCAGAAGCCCTATTATGTTCTTATCCTCTCTCCTTCGTACAAGGAAGGTTTTATTCTTGGCAAAACTATGCGATTTAATGAAATTTACCAAAATATTTAACAGGGGAATCATAAATTTACTGGCATGAAGAATCCTTGTTTTATTTAAAACATCTCCAGTTTTTTTCATCTTGGGCCAAACGTCAGACTCAGTTCTGCTACACACCCTACTGTCTTATGCCTCCCAGTTCCTCCCAAAGGCTGCCATCCTCTCCTTTATATGATCTCTGAATTTCTCAGCCAACTTGTCTTAACATTTTTTTCCCATTGTCTCTACAAGAACACCTATGAAATTACCTTGTAATAATTTATTTCTATGTCTGTCTCTTCCACTCAGAGTCAAACTGTCTGAAAGCACTTATCAATGCACTTATTTTAAAAAGGGAAAGAAATGGAAGGAGAGCAAAAAAATAAATTTAAAGAACCAAAAAAAATACTTGTTTGCTGATGAAAATGTCAGATAGCACATTCTAGAGAAGTCTCTCTCATTCAACAACCTTTATCTAGATATGAGAAATGTAAAAATTACCAACATATGTTGTTTATTAGTTGAGTGGCTTAATTTGCTGCCATATAGCTTATATTTTATGATACAATTTCTTTTAATACTTAATAACCTGTAGCTTTTTCTAAAAGATAAGACAACTACTCAGGCTTCTTTGGTTCACCTAGAAGGAGAGAGGTGGTCAGGACAGTCCAGATAAATCCTTAATGCCTGCACAGTCAGTTGATTCTGGTGGGGGCAAACACAGGTCAGTAAAAGGGAGAATATGTCTACATATGCTTATAATAATAAATGCAGGTTTGTAAGCCATCCTAGCTCTCTATGCATCTTGTTAGTTGAATATACATGATAAAATATTTATAAAAGCTTCAGTTCGGCTCAGTTCAGTCACTCAGTCACGTCCAACTCTGCAACCACATGGACTGCAGCACACCAGGCTTCCCTGTCCATCACCAACTCCCGAAGCCTACTCAAACTCATATCCATTGAGTCCGTGATGCCATCCAATCATCTCTTCCTCTGTTGTCCCCTTCTCCTCCCGCCTTCAGTCTTTCCCAGCAAGAGTTTTTTTCCAAGGAGTTGGTTCTTCGCATCAGGTGGCCAAAGTATTGGAGTTTCAGTTTCAACATCAGTCCTTCAAATCAGTACTGAATAATATCTGCTTACAGTCCAAGGAACACTCAAGAGTCTTCTCCGGCACCACAGTTCAAAAGCATCAATTCTTCAGCGCTCAGCTTTCTTTATAATTAACTCTCACATCCATACATGACTACTGAAAAAACCGTAGCTTTGACTAGATGGACCTTTGTTAACAAAATAATGTCTCTGGTTTTTAATAAGTTGTCTAGTTTGGTCATAGCTTTTCTTCTAAGGAGCAAGCATCTTAATGTCATGGCTGCAGTCACCATCTGCAGTGATTTTGGAGCCCCCCAAAATAAAGTCTCTCAGTGTTTCCATTGTTTCCCCATCTATTTGCCATGAAGTGATGGAACCAGATGCCATCTTAGTTTTCTGAATGTTGAGTTTTAAGCCAACTTTTTCACTCTCCTCTTTCACTTTCATCAAGAGGCTCTTTAGTTCTTCGCTTTCTGCCATAAGGGTCATGGCATCTGCATATCTGAGGTTATTGATACTTCTCTCAGCAATCTTGCAGTTATTCTGATGTCTTTTTCTGCTATCTTTCTTCACACACTGAAAACAGCCTTGTACTTACATGTGTCTCCAAACACATTTAATTCTTTTGTCCCAATTCTGAGTCATGGATTGAGATTGTAAGGTCTGTATGGTATCAGCAGACACTTCATCAGTCATATCCTGACACAGGATTTCAGTCAGCAAGGATTTCATGTCTCTAACTCTCTCTCAAAGTGGATTAATTCCACTGTCAAAAAAAAAGAACATAAGAGAACAAATAGAATAAAAGACATAATCTTGAACCTCAGAGATAGCCATTGTTGAAATGATGGCATGCATATGGTCCATAATTTTTCTATACAAATAATGCACACGCACACATACACTTACATATGTGCACACCCATTTTTTACATGATCAGAATAGCATTAACTATACCAAATTCTATCCTGTTTCCCTCACTGAAAAATTTATCCTGAACAGGTATGTGTTTTAATGATTGTATAATATGTATTACATGGCAAGTCTATAAATTATTTCAATATTCACAAAGTGTTACATTGAAGGAAGTAACATATGACCAACAATATCTTATTATTGATCACTAACACTTCTAAGTCTTTACAATTATAAAAACATACTAATTTTTCCTTACTGTGTACATCTAGAAATATAATTGCTGAGCAAAATGGTAACTTTGTACCTTAAAAAGCTTTGGTGCATGTGTGCATGCATGCTCCGTCACTTCAGTCATGTCAGACTCTTTGTGACCCCATGGACTGTATAGCCCACTAGGCTTCTCTGTTCATGGAATTTTCCAAAACTTTGGTTCCTCTTGTCAGATTATATTCCACTTAAGTACATATTTCCTGTGTATAATAAAACTTGGTATTCATTTTAATTTTTGTTGGCTCATTAAATAGTATGTTACTGTCTGATCACTGAATTTACTCCAAAATTTCTGTCAGATAATGTATAGAAAATATTTAGAGATAACAGTGCTCAATATTGCTGAGCCTATGGAGCTATATGGCCTGGATGAAGCAGGAGCTGAAATCAAGATTTCCAGGAAAAATATCAATAACCTAAGATATGCAGATATGACACCACACTTATAGCAGAAAGCAAAGAAGAGCTAAAGAGCCTCTTGATGACAGTGAAAGAGAGAGTTAAAAAGTTGGCTTAAAACTCAACATTCAGAAAACTAAGATCATGGCATCTGGTTCCATCACTTCATGGCAAATAGATGGGGAAACAATGGAAACAGTGAGAGACTTTATTTTGGGGGCCTCCGAAATCACTGTAGATGGTGACTGCAGCCTTGAAATTGAGAGGCGCTTGCTCCTTGGAAGAAAAGCTATGACCAATGTAGATAGCATATTAAAAAGAAGAGACTTAACTTTGCCAACAAAGGTCTGTCTAGTCAAAGCTGTGGTTTTTCCAATAGTCATGTCTGGATGTGAGAGTTGGACTATAAAGAATGCTGAGTGCCAAAGAATTGATGCTTTTGAACTGTGGTGTTGGAGAAGACTCTTGAGAGTCCCTTGGACAGTAAGGAGATCCAATCAGTCCATCCTAAAGGAGACCAGTTCTGAATATTCATTGGAAGGACTGATGCTGAAGCTGAAATGCCAATACTTTGGCCACCTAATGCGAAGAACTGACTCATTTGAAAAGACCCTGATGCTGGGAAAGATTGAAGGAGGGAGGAGAAGGGAACAACAGAGGATGAAATGGTTGGGTGACATCACTGACTCTATGGACATGAGTTTGAGCAAGCTCTTGAGCAAGCTCCAGAGTTGGTGATGGACAGGGAAGCCTGGCCTGCTCTGCTGCAGTCCATGGGGTTGCAAAGAGTTGGGCATGATTGAGCGCCCTGAACTGAACTGAAGGAGCTGTAGGACTGTCCAGTGTAGATGCCCCTTCCTACACCAGGCTCTCGCTTCCAAAAACTCCTTTTCACATTCACATTCTCATTTCAGTGATTTTCTGGCAGTTTTCCAAGCCTCAGATTCAGAAACTCATACCAATTATTGAGTGTTTAGCAGCATTCCTTGAAGTTTTTTTTTTCTTTCCCTTTCTGTTTACGGGTTTGATTTTAAGTTATTTTCAGTATTGCTTATTGTCTGTGTAAACTCTGATGAAAATCTTGATTAGTGAAAAGTTTTTATTCAGTAGTTTGCATATGAATATATAGTCATATATATAAATATATCTCAAATTTTATAGCTTTGTTTAGATTCAAGTGATAGGCATGACAAGTAATAAATTCATAATAAATAAACTTCCAGCAAGGATTCCATGTAAGAGAAATGTTGTTGTTCAGTCACTCAGTCGTGTCCAACTCTTTGCGACCCTATGGGTTACAACAAGCCAGGCTTTCCTGTCCTTCACTATTTCCCAGAGTTTGCTCAAACTCATGTCCATTGAGTCAATGATGCCATTCAACCAAATTGTACTTATAATTATAAATGATATCAATTACTCAAAATTACACAAAAATATGTGAGGAAATATACAAGCAACAGAAACTCAAGCAGCATTAAATAGACTGCTAACTTTATCCCAATATAATACTATCGAAATGACTGCAGAGAAAGATCATTCTCTTCCTAGGCTTACTTAATCAGGACATGCAGAGCTCAGGTAATCTGATCTTTCTAGCTGTGACTCAATTCTCAGGTTTTCCCTCCAGGTGTTCTTTATAATGAATGTCACTTAACCAAGACTCAGTAGGATTTATGGATTCCCAAATTGCTATTCTCAGAATTTGCTCCCTGAATGAAGGAAGGACTACACAAAAATTCCACTAATGATGCATAGTTTCAACTGTCTTATTCATTGGCGTCTATTTAGTTCTCACTCTAAAATTGCAGGACTTGTTTCTTTGCACAGTTCATGTTTCAAGAGTTGAGCAGAAGGCGTCCTACTAAAATTTCATACCCCTCAATGTTCATTATTTTAAATAAGGTCAGAACAATGTGAGTACAGTGCGAGTTACACAGCATTTGTTTTAAATATTGGCTCCTTTGAGGATGCCAATAACTTAAATGATGAACTTCCCTCTGGAGCATAACTCACTTAAAAGAATTCTGTTAGTTAGTACTTTTTGTTGTTAATCTGAATTTTTTTTGAAAATGTGAGGAATGGTGAATATGTTTTCTAAATCTTTACCAAGAATTTTACACTACTCTTGAGTTTTCTTCACTACTACAAAATAAAACTAAATGTTTCAACTACAGCTCAGTTACAGAAATGAAAATTAACCTCAACTGTAAACAAATAGGCAAGAGAAGCTTCATAAATACTTCATATATGACGTTTGAAACATAACAAGTAACATTTTAAATTTTTTTCAGAAGAGAGTGCTTAGAGATTTTAGCTACAATATCTGAGGTTATAGAATTAAAATATTAAAATATAAAAAATGAAGATGAAACTGACCTTTTAATTATTTTAGCTGCATGTTGGAATCCTGAGAAAAAACAAACAAGAAATTCCAGGTATTATCTTTTCATTCTAGCAGAAGTAATCATCAGGGTCTGGGGGCTGGGAGGGATTGGGGGCAGGAGGAGAAGGGGACGACAGAGAATGAGATGGCTGGATGGCATCACCGCCTCAATGGACATGGGTTTGAGTGAACTCTGGGAGTTGGTGATGGACAGGGAGGCCTGGCGTGCTGCAATTCATGGGGTTGCAAAGAGTCGGGCACGACTGAGCGACTGAACTGAACTGAATTGAACTGAAGTAATCATACTAACTCTGTTAAAGAGTTCAACAAACATGCACTAAAAAAACCCAGAAAACTTATTCTAAAGTAATGAACTTATAACCAGGCAGGGGGCCTTCTTGCTACCAACTCCATTGTTCCAGAATTAGAATAACCACCCTCTTCTATCCACACACCCATTTTAATCATAACTCAAATAAAAATCAGATCTTGAAATTTTTTCTTTTTGTTGATTTTAGTTTATTTGTATTTGTGTACCCTGGTATCTTGCTAATGAGTTCAAAGACTAGGCTTCCCAAATTATCTATAGCAGCGTACATGTTATTCTGTAACTGGGATGAATTAAGTAGGAGACTGTGGTATGAGCACTTTAATTGATATTAAAAACTTTCATTTATTGGGTACTTACAATGTGCCACTAATCTTGTGGAATCTCATTTTTCACCCCAATCCTCAGGACATCTTATGAAGTAGGTATTTGATTATTCCCATTTTATAGATTGAAAAGGTGAAGTCAGTAAGTTTTCCCAAGGCTACCCAGGTGAAATATAACAAAGCTGTGATTTAAGTGTAGCTTGTCTTCTCTCAGAGCCTCTGCCCTCAGAGCTCTACTGCACCACCTCGGGCCCCCTTCTGCCCATGGAAGGTCTCTAAAACGCACAGTGCACACAATGCACACAGATTTGACATTAGAGTTAAGTTCCATCTTAATAGAAAAATGTAAATTGTTTCTGGATTTTAGACACTTAAATGTTTTAAATTTTGAGGCTCCTAGTTTTCTCTCAAATGCAATTAAGTAAACACGTATTTCTGGTGTTTCAGAAATACTTTAAATTCACCTTTGTTTGCCCCATGCCTGAAGTAGTTGCTTAACAAATAATTTCTCTAAATAAATATATAAATGAATTAAACCTGAGGCAAACTCTCTTAACCATTTGATCGGTCTGTTACTTCTTCAATAACGTGCAAGTTGTCTTTTGCCTGTTTGAAAGGGATGATAAAGAAGGAGCATACCACTCAGATATTCCTTCAAGAGAAACACCGGCATCTTGAACAGATGTTTTCACACCTACATGTTCATTGTAATGGTATTCACAGTAGCCAACAGGTAGACTCAACCTTAGTGTCCATCAAGAGATGAATGAAAAGGTGTGATGCATACCTACAAGCGAATACTGTTCAGCCTGAGAAAAAGAATGAAATTCTGACACATGCTACAACATGGATGAACCTTAAGGACAGTATGCTTAGTGAAATAATTCAGCTATGTGGTGTCGACTATAGTTACACTGTTAACGATAGAAAGTAGAATGTTGATTGCCAGAGTACAGTAGGAGGAGGCAAAGTGAAGTTTGAGATATCAACTTTCTGTTGTTCGAGATAAAAAAAGTTCCAAAGATTGTTGTACAACAGGGTGCACATAATGAACATTACTGTACACTTAAAAATGGTTAAAATGGCAAAACAAAAACACAGAAAAAAAAGAAGCCTAGCATAGTGGCTAAGATCATGGACTCCGTAGTCAGGTGACCAGGTCTAAATCCTGAAATATACATCGTGTGATCTGCAAGTTACTTAGTTGCCCTGTCCTCAGCTTCATCATCAGTGAAATGGGAACCATGATAATAATAGGACCTATCCTGCAGGGATTTATGAGGACTAAATTTGTCTGTATTTGTAACAGCACTTACAGAAGTTCCTGGTACCCAGTAAGTGTAATGTAAGTGTTAACAAATAAAATTACATAAACATTTGAAAAAAAAGTGAAAAAGAGATTGGGTTAAAAATACTTGTAAAGTTGAGATGCTTACTGAGTGTTGTGCTCAAAAGGAAATTTGGAGCCACATGTGTGACTGAGTAAAAAATGTGAATGAAATTTTGATGTCAGTAGGTAAAAGAAGATATCAACAGTATTTCTTGAAAATTTAAAATGTGAAATTCCCGGGACTTTATTCTGGAGATTATGGCCTCAATCACATTCTGTATAATTTATTTTTATACCTATTTTGAAATGCTGAAGCTCGTTTTGTTTTAGGTATAGTTGCCCTGAAAATGTCAGCAGTCTGGGTAATTTTTTACAATTTTTCTCTGCACAGCTATCTTTCAGCTACACTGCACCAGTTCCAGAATAGTATTCCAGAAACCAGTGCATTTTGAAAGCAATAGTTCCTCAAGTCACAGTGAAGTGTAAGCTCAGTTCACCTTTCCTCCTTCCTAGATTTAGTGGAAATCAAGATAAATCTTATTTAAGACAAATATGTGGAATTAATTGAAACCTACTGATTTGGAGAAAATATGTAACTATAAATACCCAAATATTGACACTGTAGCTAAGGTGACTGTATCATTTATAATCCAAAGCAGGATTATTTTTAATGTGAAAGGGCAAGTTATTAATAATTATAACAGGAGCACAGGAGAAATCCAGGACTGTCCAGACAAATTAAATGAATGAGTACTCTGAATACAACCTATATCTGTCACTGTGTATCAGGGTTTTCAAAGAGTAATCCATTCTATAATACATATTTTTCATGAACAGTTTTTAGATTCCTGAGAATGACGAGCTTAAAAATGTAGCCACTCATTCTTGTGATGCCTAAAATGCTTACTGTGTAGACAAAGGCAATATCTTGCAATCTGGAGAAATGAGTCAGAATTCCTCTAAAGAATATATTGCACCTGCTGACCTCTTTGAAACAAGACTACAAATGAATCTTTCTATAAATACCATGTTAAAGGCTCTCAGCAAAGGAATTAACCTTAACCACTTTGTGGACCATGGTGAGTCATGGGAGCAGAATGGACAAAAGGCAAAGAGACTGAGTTCCTTGTTGAATGCCACCAGTTCTTTAAAGGATATCTTTGACTTTCAAAGATCTTATAAAGGATACTTATCTCTGAATCTGTTTTTTAAACCTTGGGTGTGCACAGGGTGAGTGCACAGCCATCTCTTTGCTATCTTCTCTGTTAGGCTTTAGTCATATGTATTTATCTGTTTGTAATCCTGTGATGCAGTTAGCCTTGCTTTGTGTGTAAAATTAATTGTCTAAAAGATTAAGAAGGAAGGACAACTCCAGAACAGTTGGGACAGATAGCATTAAGCATAAAGTTATCAACATTCTAATGAAAACAATTTAAAAAGCAGTTAGTTAATTTATTCAGATTTTGACTGTAAGTTCAGAAGTGAACTTATCAGTTCTCATGAATTTAAATGAAAATTGATCTCCAAATTTGAAGAGAAAGTGCAAGAATCAGAAAATCAAAATTAAGGAATAAGAATTATTTTTCCAGAAGAAAGTTAGATGAAAGTGGTACAGCTGGTATTCTCATATTGTTTGTATTTTCCCAGATCCAGCACAAACATAAAGGAAATCATCTTTGTCTGTGAAAATTGAGTTTGTAAGTAAATTTAGCTTTTGCAGTGGTACAATTCAAAAAGGGGACAAAAGCCTATGAATAACAGTAATCACAAAAATCCTTTTTCCCTTCCAGATCCAACTAATTATTCGTTTTAAATTACCCCTGGTTTTCAAGATCATTGCCCATGATAAAACATTACCAGGAGGATGTGGGGAAAATATTAAGGCATGAGAAATTATACCCTTCACATTTATCTGTTTCTTTTCCTTTTGACTTATGGTGTCCCATTCACTTTATAATTGCTAAATAAAATTTCACAGAATAAAGAAATACCTGAATAAATATATTGAAGAACTTATATGATATGTGGAAATAGAAGTTGCATTATTGTGGGTAGTCACATATTTTTCAATGAAGATGTGTCCATCCCCTTTTTAATCAACTAAGAGAGAAGAAATACACAGATCTTCGGTCAACATTATTGACAATTTATCCTTAATGAAAAGTTATAGAAAAGAGCATCCTTAGTTAAGGAGTGATTTCTTCTAGTCCCTTACCCTGCATTCTTCCTCAGCTCCTATTCTAGAAAAATATTGTCCTATCTCCAAACAAAGAAAAGTGAACTAGACAAGGTAGAAATCTTTGACAGTTGAAAAGGGCAAAATTTACTGGTTTCTTTCAAGTACAACCAAATTTGCATTATTCTTGAAAATTTACAGAAAAGATTATCACTTTAAAGTGATACTTTACTATTATCACTTTAATTAAAAGTTTTATTTTGAAAAATATTCAGACATACAGAAGAGTTGCCAAATATTACAATGAACTCTCACACTACCTTGATATAGATGAACCTGTTTTACAAGTTGCCGCCTTTGCTTTATCTTTGTATTTTCCGTATAACATATATACACATTGCTGTCTTATGTCTCTTTACTTATTTTGCTAAGCCATTTGAAAATTCTGCAGAGATCATGACCCTTCATCCTTGAGTACTTCAATGCTTTATAAATTAATAAAAAGGAAACACATTTAGGTAGCTACAGCTTACTTATCAAATTCAGGGAACTTTATGTTGATGCAGTACCATTATCTAACACACCCTATGATCAAATTTTGTCAGGTGTCCCAATATTGTCTTTTAGCTAATTGTTGTTGTTCAGTCACCAAGTCGTGTCCAGCTCTTCACAGCCTCATGGACTGCACCATGCCAGGCTTCCCTGTCCTTTACCATCTCCCAGAGTTTGCCTGAGTTCATGTCCATTGAATCGGTGATGCCATCCAACCATCTCATCCGCTGTTGCTCTCTTCTTCTGCCTTCAATCTTTCCCAGAATCAGGGTCTTTTCCAATGAGTCAGTTCTTTGCATCAGATGGCCAAAGTATTGGAGCTTCAGCTTCAGCATCAGTCCTTCCAGTGAGTATTCAGGATTGATTTCCTTTAAGATTGACTGGTTTGATCTCCCTGCTGTCCAAGGGACTCTCAAGAGTCTTCTCAACACCACAGTTTGAAAGCATCAATTCTTCAGTGCTCAGCCATCTTTATGGCCCAACTATCACAACTATACATGTCTACTGGAAAGACCATAGCCTTGCTATACAAACCTTTGCCAGCAAAGTGATATCTTTGCTTTTTAACTCACTGTCTAGGTTTGTCATAGCTTTCCTGCCAAGAAGCAATCATCTTCTAACTTCATGGCTGCAGTCACCATCCACAGTGATTTTAGAGCCCAAGAAGAGGAAAGCTGTCACTGCTTCCACCTTTTCTCCTTCTATTAGCCATGCAGTGATGGGACTGGATGTCATAATCTTAGTTTCTTTTTTAATATTGAGTTTTAAGCCAGCTCTGTTATTCTCCTCCTTCAAGAGGGTCTTTAGTTCCTCTTTCCTTTTTGCCATTAGAGTGGTATATCATATGCATATCTGATGTTGTTGATATTTTCCTGGCAATCTTGATTCCAGCTTGTAACTCACCCAAGTTATTAGCTAATTAGTTTTTAACAGTTCAGAATTTAAACCATTATCATATGTTGCAGTCTCCTTTTTTGAAAATTATTTTTTGAATTATAGTTGACTTATTGTGTAAACTTCTGCTATACAGCAGAGTGATTCAGTTATGCATATATTAATATTTTTAATATTCCTTCCCATTGTGGTTTATCCTAGGATATTGAATATGGTTCTCTATACTGTACCATAGGACTTTGTTATTTATACATTTTATATATAATAATTTACATCTGCTCATGCCAACCTCCCACTTCATCTCTTAATTTGAATCAGTTCCTCAGCCTTTCCTGTCTTTATGACATTGATATTCTTTAAGAGTACAAACTCATTGTTTTATAGAATGCTCAATCTGGATTTGTTTGATGAGTCCTCATAACTTGATTCAAGTTGAAAATGTTTATATGTTGTATCATTTTCAGAATTGCCAGAATCATGTAATGTCAGTTTGTCCAATTATTGTTGATAAATTTAACAAAAACATGCAAAATATCTACAGGAAAATAATAATAAATATTATTAAGAGAAGTTATACAGCAAATAAGTAAATAGAGAGATGTTCCTTGTAAATGAACTGCAAGTTTCAATGTTGTAAAGATGTCCAGTCTTCACAATTGCCCCGTAATCCTAACAAAATTATAGCGTATTTTTGATATAAAGTATCAAGCTGATTCAGAAATTTATATGAAAATGCAAAAGATATAGATAGCCAAAAAGATCTCAGAAAAGAAGAACAAAGTTGGAGAATTCTAACCACATGATTTTAACAATTACTATACATTAAACCAATCATGAAAATGAGTATTGGCCTACATCAGTCAGTTCAGTTTAGTTCAGTCGCTCAGTCGTGTTGGACTCTTTGTGACCCCATGGACTGCAGCACACCAGGCTTCCCTGTCCATCACCAACTCCTGGAGTTTACCCAAATTCATATCCATTGAGTCAGTGATGCCATCCAACCAGCTCATCCTCTGTTGTCCCCTTCTCCTCCTGCCTTCATTTTTTCCCAGCATGAGGGTCGTTTCCAATGAGTCAGCTCTTCGCATCAGGTGGCCAAAGTATTGGAATTTCAGCTTCAACATCAGTCCTTCTAATGAACACCCAGGACTGATCTCCCTTAGGATGGACTGGTTGGATCTCCTTGAAGTTCAAGGGACTGTCAAGAGTTTTCTCCAATACCACAGTTCAAAAGCATCAATTCTGTGCTGAGCTTTCTTTATGGTCCAACTCTAACATCTGTACATGACTAGTGGAAATACCATAGCCTTGACCAGACAGACCTTTGTGGACAAAGTAACGTCTCTGCTTTTCAATATGCTGTCTAGGTTGGTCATAACTTTCCTTCCAAGGAGTAAACGTCTTTTAATTTCACGGCTGCAGTGACCATCTGCAGTGATTTTGGAGCCCCCCAAAATAAAGCCAGCCACTGTTTCCACTGTTTCCCCATCTATTTGCCATGAAGTGATGGGACCGGATGCAATGAGCTTCATATTCTGAATGTTGAGTTTTAAGCCAGCTTTTTCACTCTCCTCTTTCACCTTCATCAAGAAGCTCTTTGGTTCCTCTTTGCTTTCTGCCGTAAGGGTGATGTCATCTGCATATCTGAGGTTATTAATATTTCTCCCTGCAATCTTGATTACAGCTTGTGCTTCCTCCAACCCAGCATTTCTCATGATGTACTCTACATATAAGTTAAATAAGCAGGGTGACAACATACAGCCTTTATGTTCTCCTTTCCTATTTGGAACCAGTCTGTTCCATGTCCAGTTCTAACTGTTGGCATACATACAGATAAAGAGATCTATGGAACAGAATAGTTTATAAATAGATCCTCACATATATAGTTAACTGATTTTTGATAAAGGCACCAGGATAATTTAATTGGGGAAAGATGAGGCTTTTCAATAAATGAGCTAAATTAACTGAAAAAATACATGGGAGGAAGTAGATCCTTACATTGTACTTTGCACAAAGTTAATTTGATGTGGTTTATAGACCTCAATATACTTCCCCTGTGGCACAGTGGTAAAGAATCCACCTGCCAATGCAGGAGCCACCAAGAAGGTGGGTTTGTTCCCTGGGTCAGAAAAATCCCCTGGAATAGGAAACCAACCCACTCCAGTATTCTTACCTGTAAAATTTCAGGGACAGAAGAGCCTGGTAGGTTACAGTCCATGGAATTGCAAGGAGTTGGCATGACTGAGCACGCACGCTAACTAACATTATAGACATAAACATAAAAGTTAAAGTTATAAATTTTTTAGAAATAACCACCCAAAAAGTCTTTTAACTTTCACTGGGCAAAGATTTCTTAGAAAGTGTATAAAGGACCCTACCCTTAAAAATAAAAATGAATTGTACATCATCAAAATTAAAAACTTAAATGTAGTACTTAAAAAATTTCATTAAAGGCATGAAAATTGACATAACCTGGGAGGAAATATCATCAATGCATTTATTTGACTAAGTACTTATATGTGTGTGTAGATAGAACAAATATATGTATGTGTCTACAAATCAATAATAAAATATAAATGAAAATGATGGTCAAAAGACTTGTATAGATATTTCACGAAAGAAAGATCCACAAATGGCCAATAAGCACCCGAAAATGGAAATGTAAATGAAAACCAAAGGAAGATACTATTTAACACCCACCAGAATAGGTAAAATTAAAATATTGACAATATCAAATGTTGGTAAGGATGTGGAGCTACTGAGGCTGTCATCCATTGCTAGTAGGATTACAAAATAGAGTTATACTGAAGAATTGTTTAGGTTTCACTAGAAAATGAAAATCTACCTGCTTTGTGGTCTGGCAACTCCTCTCCTAAGTCTTTCTCCTAGAGAAATGAAAATTCATATCCATAAAATGATTTGTATAAATTGTTTTCAGTAGCTTTATTTGTAATAGCCCAAGTCAGGAAATGGGCTTCCCTGGTGGCTCAGTGGTAAAGAATCTGCCTGCAATGCAGGAGACGTGGGTTTGATCCCTGGGTTGGGAAGATCCCCTGGAGAAAGAAAGGACAACCTACTCCAGCATTCTTTCCTGAGAAAACCCATGGACAGAGGAATCTGGCAGGTTAAAGTCCATGGACTTGGAACAGTCAGACATGACTTAGTGACTAAACAGCAACAAGTCAGGAAACAACGTGAATATTCACCAACAGGAAAATAGCTAAATAAATGGTGAAGGAGAAGATGGCATCAGAGGACGAGATGGCTGGATGGCATCACTGATGCATGGACATAAACTTGGGCAAACTTTGGGAGATGGTGAGGGACAGCAAGACCTGGTGTGCTGCAGTCCATGGGGTCACAAAGAGTCAGACACGACTGAGTGATTGAACAACAACAAATGGTCAGCAGCAGTGCACCAGTCAGCAATAAATAAAATATTGATATAAAAAGCTAATGAGTGGCTCTCAAAACTTGGGGAAAAGCTTTATTCTTATAAATAAATAAATACTGCACAATTTCATTTATATAGACTTCAAGATTAGGAAAAACAAACTAATCTATGGTAATGGAAGTCAAAACAGATTGCCTTTGGATCAAGGGGAGTAGGAATTGACTGGGAAAGGGCACATGGGGACTTTGGAGAGTGGTGGACATATTGTCTATTTTCAATGGGGTATTGATTATATGAGTCCCTGTACTGGTCCACATTCAACAAACTACCTCAATTTGCATTTCACTGAACATAAATTTTCCCTTAATTAAATAAAGTCAGTATTTATTTTCAGAGTCATACTGTTTTTTCTGTAACCAAATAGTTTTTACACAGACTTCAGTAAGACTTAAATAAATTCATCAAGGGAAATGCATTATTTAAATTCTGGGCATTTACTGTATCATATAGGGAGATTAGCGTTATATTTAATATTGCACTGATTGGATTTTTGTCATAGCAATAAAACCACAGTCCATAGCTCATTTTCCACCTTTTTCCCTAAATTTAAAGATGTTAGTAACATCATGATTACCAGCCAGGATTTAGGGAAAACAGGTTGAATGCTTGCTTAGCAACTAGTTTTGTCTGTTTTCCCCAGTGGCCTCTCAGATTTTAGAAATGCCTCAAAGGAACTAAATCTGTTTTTTTATTATATGTTGGTCTATTTCTATTCACTTTTATCCCTTGTAAAAGTGGTATTTTATAACTTTGAATTCAACATTTCATCTTAAAACTATATCTAAACCAATGGCATTTAAGTCTTTCCTCCTTAATCAATGGTATTTCAGTTTTGTTTAAGAGTATTATTTTCAAGTGGAAAGTGAATCTTCAGTAATCTGTGAACCCTTCAGGGTAGAGTGCTTGCTATTGATTTCTGCTTGTAGTTTTCAAGGCAATTTTATGGGGAAGGGCAGAAATGATCATTTTAATGAAAGTCATTTTTTCTTAGATGCTGAGCCAAAGAGTTCTACTAAAAGAAAACATGGGTCAGTAAAGAAAGGAAACAAGAATAGGATAAAGGGTTTCTTTGTTAAGGGTGGATTTCTAAGTCAGCTTTTTTTAATGTGGAGGATAAAAGTTATGAGAAAATTAATTATATAATCGAAGACATACATACATGCTACTCATGTAGCCAGATGCTTCTTCACCAGAAGCCCAGAATGATAGAACTTTCTTTGAAGATTGAAAGAAATCATGTTTAAATATATAGTTACATGGAATCAATAAGACTTTCCCCAAGAGATGATATTGGCTGAGTTTATAAATATATGTTAAATGAAAAGTTTATTTACGCTGTCAGAGCTGAGCTAGGCCAGTTCAGTTCAGTTCAGTTCAGTTTAGTTGCTCTGTTGTATTTGACTCTTTATGACCTCATAGACTGCAGCACGCCAGGCTTCCCTGTCCATCACCAACTCCTGGAGCTTGCTCAGGCTTATGTCCATCGAGTCGATGGTGCCATCCAACCATCTCATCCTCTGCTGTCTTCTCCTCCTGCCTTCAGTCTTTCCCAGCATCAGGGACTTTTCCAGTGAGTCAGTTCTTCGCATCAGGTGGCCAAAATATTGGAGCTTCAGCTTCAGCATCAGTTTTTCAAATGAATATTCAGGACTGATTTCCTTTAGGATTAACTGGTTTGATCTCCTTGCCATCCACGGGACTCTCAACAGTCTTCTCCAACACCACAGACCAGTTAGAGATGCAAACTGAACATTTTATTGACTTTGACATTAACATGAAAGGCAATCAGGTTTCATCTGGACATCCCTTGGTGCCCACTTTGCTTTCTAATATGCATTATTCATCAGGGCATTCTGACCCAAGTTTTGTCTTTCTCTATATTCTTATTTATGTATAATAGCTAAAAATCAACTCAAAACCACACCTTAAACCCAGTGCACATACAATCATATTACTTCATATGATTTTTCTAGAGAATGTTTTCTCACATTTAATATAATAAGAATTGAACTATACTCTAATTTTTGTCACACGGTAGGCCACTAAACATAATTGAATACATATTTATATTTTTATTTGGAAAAATCATGTCTTTCATTTTTTACTTTTTCATTCTGATTATTTTTTTCAGTTTGTAATATTTAGAATTTTATTTGTTTAAACAGAGGCTTGATTTTCATACTGTTCCTCTAATTATAAACTGAACTAGCATGTTTAGATTACATAAGAGGATAAGACATGGCTTCTCCTTTAATTGTTCAGTTCAGTCCCTCAGTCACGCCCAACTCCTTGCGACCCCATGAATCACAGCACGCCAGGCCTCCCTGTCCATAACAACTCCTGGAGTTCACTCAAACTCATGTCCATCGAGTCGGTGATGCCATCCAGCCATCTCATCCTCTGCCATCCCCTTCTCCTCCTGCCCCCAATCCCTCCCAGCATCAAGGTCTTTCCAATGAGTCAACTTTCGCATGAGGTGGCCAAAGTATTGGAGTTTCAGCTTCAGCATCGTCCTTCCAATGAACACCCAGGACTGATCTCCTGTAGGATGGACTGATTGGATCTCCTTGCAGTCCAAGGGACTCTCAAGAGTCTTCTCCAACACCATAGTTCAAAAGCATCAATTCTTCGGTGCTCAGCTTTCTTCACAGTCCAACTCTCACATCCATAATGACCACTGGAAAAACCATAGCCTTGACTAGACGGACCTTTGTTGGCAAAGTAATATCTCTGCTTTTCAATATACGATCTAGGTTGGTCATAACTTTCCTTCCAAGGAGTAAGCGTCTTTTAATTTCATGGCTGTAATCACCATCTGCAGTGATTTTGGAGCCCCCCAAAAATAAAGTGTGACACTGTTTCCACTGTTTCCCCATCTATTTGCCATGAAGTGATGGGACCAGATGCCATGACCTTAGTTTTCTGAATGTTGATCTTTAAGCCAACTTTTTCATTCTCCTCTTTCACTTTCAACAAAAGGCTTTTAGTTCCTCTTCACTTTCTGCCGTAAGGGTGATGTCATCTGCATATCTGAGGTTATTGACATTTCTCCGGGCAATCTTGATAACAGCTTGTGCTTCTTCCAGGCCAGAATTTCTCATGATGTACTCTGCATATCAGTTAAATAAGCAGGGTGACAAAATACAGCCTTGATGTACTCCTTTTCCTATTAATTGTAGTAAACATTAAATTTAGATCTATGGTCTTTAAACTTAAAATATTTGGGGAGATTACTTTCTATGCAAAAAAAAAAATGAGATTTTTCAGAGTATAAACACAAAATTTGTGTGTGCTACTCAGTTATTGGAAGGGGCAAAAACAGAAGTGGAAAATCAAGAAAGAAAGAAGAGAGGAAGGAAAGAAACAAAAGGAGAGAAGATTCAAATGTAGGAAAACTGTGAAGTGGAAAAAAAAATATATATATATAAACCTGTAGTGGAGAATAAGAAATAAGATAGGAAAACTGCTTCAAGATAATGAGGGAATAATATAAAGAACTAAAAAAAAAAAAAAAAAATAGACTGCTACTTTCTTCCCTCAAAAGAAAACATGCCAGTGAAATCTCAGACAAGCACAAGTTCAAGTGGGTTATCTGAGACTGACACCATGATCCTAGAAGGATGAATTCTTCAGTGTGAAGAATATTTATTCCTTAGGTCTGTTTACTGTTCTATTTGGAGCTGAGGCAAGAGCAATGAATAATGGATAACAGGACACCCTAATTGTTTCTGTAACAAAGGCAGCAGCACTGGAATTCATTATATCTTATTGTGTGAGAGCCATATATTGACAGTTACATAGATGAAAGAACTTCCCCTCGAGAGATAACAGGTCTCTGTTACAAACAAAAAATTACTTTTCTAGAAGTAGAAGCTGATACTTGGGGGCATATTTTGCCGTCCACACCTCATTGGTGAAGCAACTAGCTTGAGCTTTGTGGAAAACAAGATACTAATGATAGTGACATTTTTCCCTTGAGTCGGTTTAAAACAATAAGGTCTAGAGATGAAATGCTGCAGAATCACGGAATTTTAAGATGGTAAGAAACTGGGATCATCTGTAATGCTTTTTAGGAAGTGGCACAGAGTGAGTGCCCCCAAAATGCTCACTAACCAGCTTCCTGCTTGCCTGCCTTCCTACCTCTTTTCCTCCCTTCTTTCCTTCAACAGCCTTTATTTACGAACGAGGAAACCAAGGCCAAGCAACTAGTCCAAGCTCACTTGGCATCAGGACTCACATCTTAACAGTTTCTAAAATGGGACTGGATTTACCATTTAATGCTGAAAGCCTTGTCTTCTTGCTCATGTTCACAAACAAGCAATATTCTTATAAGGATAAATAAAGAATAGTATCTTTTCTTCATGATGAGGAACACTCTGCCTGAATTTCAAAACAGTGTTTCTCACTGAATTTGAGTAATCCCATAGTTTTCTATTTCCACTCTGAGCATTTCATTTGCTCTTCTGGTGTTTTTTATACAACCTTTCATGACACTGTTTTTCTCCAATATAATATCTGTAGTGTATGAATCTATAAATTGATTTAAGCCACTCGAGAAGGAATGGTGCTATTTGTACTGTATATTAAAATAATAGGGCAGCAGTATTTGCCATAAAATGAAATTGCAATATCCTAAGAGGGGAACTCACCTCTTATAGTGCATCTACAGGGGCATTAGAAATGAAACAAAATGCTGATCTGAGTTGGTGAATCTGATTTATTCTGTTTTATGAGCTCCTGCTGGTAGTTTTGGTTAATGAACTGTTGCAGAGAATTTTAGAGAATGCTAGTATTTGTGTCCATAAGAAATGGGAATATCATCCAGGCTTATCTATGCCATGAAGACAATTCAAGTTCACTGTGGAGAAAGGAAAATCAAATGAGGATAGTACATTCTAGTTATAGCTAGATTTTTTGAGTTTGTGTATTTTTTGCATTTTTCTCAGTACGGTTTCAGAAATTGAGTACAATTCTTAGAAATTATGCCCGAGCTAAAGCACCTCCATGCTATAGATTATTTTTACCCATTGCCCTCTTGGCTCTCAGTTGTGCCTCAGAGGTAACTGGTGGTAGCACAATTACAGAAACCCCAGTTAGTGATATTCTAGTTTCTGTATGATCTGCCCTGCTGATTGTACTTTTACAGTTTTTTTTTTTAAATTTTATTTTATTTTTAAACTTCATAATATTGTATTAGTTTTGCCAAATATCGAAATGAATCCGCCACAGGTATACCTGTGTTCCCGATCCTGAACCCTCCTCCCTCCTCCCTCCCCATACCCTCCCGCTGGGTCGTCCCAGTGCACCAGCCCCAAGCATCCAGAAAGCTGTGGTACATATACACAATGGAGTATTACTCAGCCATTAAAAAGAATACATTTGAATCAGTTCTAATGAGGTGGATGAAACTGAAGCCTATTATACAGAGTGAAGTAAGCCAGAAAGAAAAATACCAATACAGTATACTAACGCATATATATGGAATTTAGAAAGATGGTAACAATAACCCTGTGCACGAGACAGCAAAAGAGACACTGATGTATAGATCAGTCTTATGGACTCTGTGGGAGAGGGAGAGGGTGGGGAGATTTGGGAGAATGGCATTGAAACATGTATAATATCATATATGAAACGAGTCGCCAGTTCAGGTTTGATGCACAATACTGATTGTACTTTTAATAAACAATGAAACATTCAGTTTTTAAAAACTCTATCCCTTGATAGGGTGTTTGGTTAGAATTTTGAAAATACACAATTCCATTTGCCACTACCCTCCTTTGGTAGATGAGGTCTTTGTTACCCTGATATTTTATTGTATATGTATGTTGTTAAGGTATATTTGCCTCAGATCTTTAAAAAAAGAATAATAGTGTTCTGTGAGAATCATATTATTATCTTTTTTATTCAAAAGTGTATGTGTCTGTGGCTCATTTTTTTTTCAAATCATTTTTAAAATTTAATTCCTAAATGGTGAAGAAACTTTTATAATGTACTATTTCAGTAATATAGTATTTTTCTCATTTACTTTTATGTTGTATTACAAGACATTTGGGGGCTTCCCAGGTGATGCTGTGGCAAAGAATCCACCTGCCAATGCAGAAGATGTGGGTTTGTTTCCTAGACTGGGAAGAGCCCCAGGAGAAGGAAATGGCAACCCACTCCAGTATTCTTGCCTTGAGAATCCCATGGACAGAGGAGCCTGGCAGCCTAAAGCCCATGGGGTTGCAAAGAGTCGGACACAACTTAGTGACTGAGCATGTACCTGTGCAGAAAGTCTTTGAGACATTTAAACACGGGAGGGGATCATTATCGAAGTAGCTTTCAACATAAATCTTATTACTAACTTTTGTTAGAAAGCAATTATAAACCTGTGTAACTGCCACTATAATGCAGTATAGTATTTAAGAAGATAAGAGATTCCAGAGTTGGGAATCATAATAATAATATGGCTGTTTTTAAAAGTTTTTATTTACATGAGAAGAAGGATGAATTATTAATTGATTTGTAGAAGACATAAGAGATGTGGGTTCGATCCCTGGGTCAGGAAGATCCCCTGGAGTAGGAAATGGCACCCCATTCCAATATTCTTGCCTCGGAAATCCATTGGACAGAGAAGCCTGGTGGGCTACAGTCCATGGGGTCGCAAAAGAGTTGGACATGACTGAATGACTGCACACACACACACACACACACACGACATGGGCTTAGACCATCAGTCAGAAAAGACTGCTTCCCAGAAAGAGAGAGAGCCATCCAAAGTAGACAGGATCAGGTTCCTGGGGGCCCCTGCTGCACCAGGAATAAACCTGTAGTAATTGGATAAAGTGGTGATTCATGGGGTCCAGTGCAGCCAGAGTAGTGTGGGCAGCATTCAGTGGGCTGTGATTGTGGCTATTTGCCAAAGTATGCAGAAGTACTTCAGAATTTTATTAATAGGAATGGCAATACTGCATGTAATTACCAAATTACCATATACTGTATGTGTTGATTTTATACATATATCACACTATGCCTTATTTTTATTGGGATATAGTTGATTATTATGTTATAGGTGTACAACATAGTGATTCACAATTTTTAAAGGTTATACTCCATCTATAACTATTTGGCTCTATTCCCCTGTGTGCTACAATATATCCTTATAGCTTATATATTTTACACATAATGGTTTGTATCTATGGATCCACTAACCCTCTGTTGCCCCTCCCCCTTCTATATTATGTCTATTAATTACACATGCGGATTTTTTTCTCAGTATAAACAGTGTAACGAGCTGTCTTGCTTGGTTTAAGTCTATAATGAGAGGAAACTATTATTTATTATCTAAGTCCAGCATTGTCTCCTAATATTCACTAGAATTCTAATTATACTAGGGTTTCAAAATTCCTTGAAATGTGGACTACTAGTAGCTACACAGCGTAAAATGATTTTCATTCTTGAATGCAAATCTCCATTAGGAAAGCTTGATATGGTAAATTTCTTTCTCTGCTCCTGCAGAAAATTCACTAGAGTCTAATTGGGGAGGGGAGTTACTTATTAGGTGAGGGACTGTAGAAGATTGTACCATTCATGCATGAGAGTGTAGGTTTTTGTGTCTAAAATTCTTTTTTATCAAGAATGCATTGATGGAATGATTCACAATTTCATTTACTATAGCTGAATTGTTACACCATACCTGAATTTGTCTCAGTAATAGCTATTCAAATAAAAAGTTTAAGAATTTTTTGTGAATTCCTTTTATATGTCTACTTAGAGATTTCTTAGAAAATGAAGTTTAGCAGTTACTAGAGCTATCTTGACAGAGATAGATGATATTACTGATAAGATAATTCATTGTAAGGCTGATTTTTTCCAGAGTTCTAAACAATGCTAGGGCATGGTTTATTAGATGTTCCTGTCATGTTTAGTGTGGTAAAAATGTAAAAATATTAAAATCTAATTTTCCTAACGATAGACTTAAGATAAATTCAGGTGAATTGTTGTATTTGTAAAACTTGGTGAGCAGTGGCTTATAATGGGTGGGAAATAATTCAGTCTCTCAGTGCCCGAATAGCTTTTCCCATGAAATACTGAGAGTGAATAGTAGACATAAAGTGTCATCTAAAGGTGTTAGAAGTCTCCTCAAGTTTTGATGAGCCTCACCAATCAACCTCAGTGGCAGTCTAACGTTTCACTACTGCTCAGTGACGCTATTGTATATGCAATACATGCACCTGATGACAAGACTGTTCTGGAGGAGGAGAGAATGCAAATCTGGCCTGAAATTTCATCTACAGTTATTTTGTGTGCTGTGTGCTAACTCACTAACTCATGTTTGACTCTTTGTAAACCCCTGGACGGTAGCCTGTCAGTCTCCTCTGTCCATGGGATTCTCCAAGCAAGAATACTGAAGTGGTTGACATTTCATCCTTCAGGGGATCTTTCCAACCCAGGAACTGAACCTGCGTTTCTTGTGTCTCCTGCTCTGGCAGGGAGATTTTTTTTACTACTGAGCCACCTGGAAATGATTATTTCATCTTTCTATGAATTGAAAATGACCTGGGCCAGCTTGGGTTCTGGGAGGAAAGATATCTATGTTAACTATACAGGCCACTGTATTTTCTGATTTATATCTCAGCTTTAACATTTCCAATCCCCTGTTTCTGAAGTTTTGTCTTGTTTGACTCTGAACATTTAAGACATTTCTTAAATTTTAGAAGGAGGGTAGAGAGGAGATCTATTCTTGTTGGTTCCTCTCTGATTTTGGCCCTTTCTTTCCACCTAAGAATTATCAGATTTCTTCTTCTTACCATCTCTGCATTTCCTCACTCCCTTTTCCATTTTTGAGTCTCAGAAATCTTTGAATCCCAGCCATCCTCAAGACACTGTACTCATACAGGTCACCAAGGATCTCTTCACAGCAGGGTCGACCTGGTCTTCTTCAGAATATACCTCACACAACTCTCCTCTCTCACCTTTCCTGATATTGCAGTGTCCTTCCCCTCTGATTGTTTCTTTGATTCTCATCTCATGCTATCTTTGAACCTTAATTCTTTATTATTTTTTTTAAATTTTTCATCTGTAATTTAATTTCATTCTTACCTATAGAACTGTCTCCATGTCTAGTCAAATTGAACTTATTTTCAAGACAGAAATAGAGATGCAGGCTTAGAGAGTGGACATGTGGGCATGGAGGGGTAAGAGGAGGGTGAGATGATTGGGAGAGTAGGGTTGACATGCATATATGTATGCATATACATATACATTACCATGTGCAAAAGAGATAGCTTGTGGGAAGCTGCTGAATAGCATAGGGAGCTCAGCTCCATGCTCTGTGATGATCCAGAGGAGTGGAATGGGGATGAGAGGGAGGCCTCAAGAAGGAGGGGATTTAGAGGGATTTAGGTATACACATCAGAGAAGGCAATGGCAACCCACTCCAGTACTCTTGCCTGGAAAATCCCATAGACAAAGGAGACTGGTGGGCTGCAGTCCACGGAGTCGCGAAGAGTCGGACACAACTGAGAGACTTCACTTTCACTTTTCACTTTTCACTTTCATGCATTGGAGAAGGAAATGGCAACCCACTCCAGTGTTCTTGCCTGGAGAATCCCAAGGATGGTGGAGCCTGGTGGGCTGCCGTCTGTGGGGTCTCACAGAGTCGGACACAACTGAAGTGACTTAGTAGTAGTAGTAGGTATACATATAGCTGGTTCACTTCATTGTACAGTAGAAATGAACACAACATTGAAAACCAACTATGCTCCAATTAAAAAAAAAAAAAAGCATCATTCCTTAATGCCTATTGGTTATTTAAACTTCATTGCAATTCAATCCTGTATTTCATTGCCAGTCTGACCTCACTTTGGCCCTGTTTTCATTGTGTCCCTTTTTATCAAAATATTCAAGGGCTTCCCATTTCTTTCATCTTTCTGTATAAAGTCTTTCTTGATACAGGTTAAGTTTCAAGGTCTCCCATGAACTAACTCCACTCTCCAGCCTGATGTTTGTCAAACTTTTTAAACTATAACCAGAGAAAAATTTTTATATTGCAACTGAGAATTTGTGCACATGCATACATATACACACACTCTTTTACACTCACATAATTGAAATATCTTTCTTGAAATAATATTTACATAAGCTACATATGATTTACTCTTATTTTTTTTGTGTGTTTCCTTTAAAATGTGAAGTTTCTGAGCCCCTAAACTGACTTCCTGTCATGATCTGACAGTTTGAAGTGGTCCAGCTTCTCAGATTTCTCACCTCTTCACATTCTACTTCCTTGACTCTCTCCAGGAGAGTTCATCTCTACTCTATAAGCATAAGAACTCTCATTTCTGAGTTTTTATTCCTGTTTTTTCCAATTCAAGTATCTTCTAATCATAAAGATATCTCTGCCAGCTTAGGCTCTTGAAAATCTCCAGTTCCTGAAGGACAACATATATAACCCAAGCAGATCTGCCCAAGATGACCCATAATCCTCTCCTGATTTTGTACTGGTTTTATAACAGTAAAAAACTGAAACTGAGCCTGACTTGCCAGTGAGTGTCCAGGAGTCTCTGGCGGAGGTGTGGATCAACAGAGGTCTGCCATGGGGTCCGGAGCACTGACTACAATAGTGCTGGCATAAGTCCTTTTGAAGGAGATTGCCATTACTGCCGTTACCCCATAGTTTGGCCTCAGGCCACACGACAGGGAGGGAACACAGCACCTATTGACAGAAAATTGGATTAAAGTTTACTGAGCATGGCCCCACCCATCAGAGCAAGACCCAGATTTTCTCACAACCAGTCCCTCTCATCAGTAAGCTTCCACAAGCCTTTTATCCTTCTCCATCAGAGGGCAGGCAGAATGGAAACCACAATCACAGAAAACTAACCAAACTGATCACTTGGATCACAGCCTTGTCTAACTCAGTGAAACTATGAGCCATGCCATGTAGGGCCCCCCAAGACAGACAGGTCATGGTGGAGAGTTCTGACAGAATGTGGTCCACTGGAGAAGGTAATGGCAAACCACTTCGTATTCTTGCCATGGGAACCCCATGAACAGTATGAAAAGGCAAAAAGATAGGACAGTGAAAGATGAATTCCCTATTTGGTAGGTGCCCAATATGCTACCCAAGAAGAGTGGAGAAATAGCTCCAGAAAGAATGAAGAGGCTGAGCCAAAGTGAAAACGACACCCTGTTGTGGATATGACTGGTGATGGAAGTAAAGTCCAATGTTGTAAAGAACAATGTTACATAGGGAGCTAGAATGTTAGATCCATGATCAAGGTAAAGTGGAAGTGGTCAGACAGGAGATGGCAAGAGTGAAAATTGACATTTTAGGTATCAGTGAGCGAAAATGGACCAGAATGGGTGAAATTAATTCAGATGACTTTTGTATCTACTAATGAGGGCAAGAATCCCTTAGAAGAAATGGAGTAGCCCTCATAGGCAATAAAAGAGTCTGAAATGCAGTACTTGGGTGCCACCTCAAAAATGCAGAATGATCTCTGTTCATTTCCAAGGCAAACCATCCAATATTACAGTAATCCAAGTCTATGACCCAACTACTAATGCCAAAGAAGCTTAAGTTGAACAGTTCTATGAAGACCAACAAGCCCTTCTAGAACTAACACCAAAAAAGATGCTCTCTTCATCAGAGGTAACTGGAATGCAAATGTAGAAAGTCAAGAATACCTAGCATAATAGGAAAGTTTGGCCTTGGAGTACAAAATGAAGCAGCTCAAAGGCTAACAGGGTTTTCCCAAGAGAACACACTGCCAAGAGAATGCACGGTAAACACCCTCTTCCAACAACACAAGAGAAGACTCTGCACATGGACATCACCAGATTCTCAACATCAAAATCAGATTGATTCATTCTTTGCAGCCAAAGATGGAGAAGCTCTATACAGTCAGCAAAAATAAGACCAGAAGCTGACTGTGGCTCAGATCATTAACTCCTTACTGCCAAATTCAGGCTTAAATTGATGAAAGTAGGGAAAACCACAAGACCATTCAGGTATGACCTAAATCAAATCCCTACGATTATACAGTGGAAGTGACAAAGAGATTCAAGGGATTAGATCTGATAGAGTGCCTGAAGAACTATGGACAGAGGTTCATAACACTGTACAGGAGGCAGTGATCAAAACCATCCCTAAGAAAAAGAAATGCAAAAAAGGCAAAATGGTTGTCTGAGAAGGCCTCACAAAGATCTGAGAAAACAAGAGAAGTAAAAGGTAAAGGAGAAAAGGAAAGATATACCTGTGTGAATGCAGAGTTCCAAAGAATAGCAGGGAGATATAAGAAAGCCTTCCTCAGTGATCAATGCAAAGAAATAGAGGAAAACAGTAGAATGGGAAAGACTAGAGATCTCTTCAAGAAAATCAGAGATACCAAGGGAACATTTCATGCAAAGATGGGCACAATAAAGGACAGAAATGGTGTGGACCTAACAGAAGCAGAAGATATTCAGAGGTGGCAAGAATACACAGAAGAACTGTACAAAAAAGATCTTCACGACCCAGATAACCACAATGCTGTGATCACTGACCTAGAGCCAGACATCCTGGGATGTGAAGTCAAGTGGGCCTTAGGGAGCATCACTATGAACAATGCTAGTGTAGGTGATGGAATTCCTGCTGAACTATTTCAAATCCTAAAAGATGATGCTTTTAAAGTGCTGCAGTCAATATGCCAGCAAATTTGGAAAACTTAGCCATGGCCATAGGGCTGGAAAAGGTCAGTTTTCATTCCAATCTCAAAGAAAAGCAATGCCAAAAATGTTCAAGAACGTTCAAACTACCGCCAATTGCACTCATCTCACACACTAGCAAAGAAATGCTCCACATTCTCCAAGTCAGGCTTCAACAATCCATGAAACAGAACTTGAAGATGTTCAAGCTGGATTTAGAGAAGGCAGAGGAACCAGAGATCAAATTGCCAACATCAAAGAAAAAGCAAGCAAATTTCAGAAAAACATATACTTCTGCTTTATTGACTATGCCAAAGGCTTTGACTGAGTAGATCACAACAAACTGTGGAAAATCCTTCAAGAGATGAGAATAGCAGACCATCTTACCTGCCTCCTGAGAAATCTGTATTGCAGGTCAAGAAGCAACAGTTAGAACTGGACATGAAACAAAGGATTGGTTCCAAATTGCGAAAGGAGTATGTCAAGGCTGTATAATGTCACCATGCTTAGTTTTTATATGCAGAGTACATTGTGAGAAATGCTGAACTGGGTGAAGCAAACACAAGCTGAAATCAAGATTGCTGGGAGAAATATCAATAACTTCAGATATTCAGATAACACCACCCTTATGGCAGAAAGCAAAGAACTAAAGAGCCTCTTGATGAAAGTGAAAGAGGAGAGTGAAAAAGCTGGCTTAAAACTCAACATTCAAAAAACAAAGATCATGGCATCTGGTCCCATCACTTCATGGCAAATAGATGTGGAAACGATGGAGACGTGACAGACTTATTTTGGGGGGGCTCCCAAATCACTGTAGATAGCGACTGCAGCCATGAAATTAAAAGACACTTGCTCCTTGGAAGAAAAGCTATGACAAACCTAAACAGTATATTAAAAAGCAGAGACATTATATAGCTGACAGAGGTCTGTATAGTTAAAGCTGCAGTTTTTCCAGTGGTCATGTATGGATATGACACCATAAAGAAAGCTGAGTGCCAAAGAATTGATGCTTTTAAACTGTGGTATTGGTGAAGATTCTTGGGAGTCCCTTGGACTGCAAGGAGATAACCCAGTTAATCCTAAAGGAAACCAGTTCTGAATATTTATTGGAAGGACTGATGCTGAAGCTCCAATACTTTGGCCACCTGATGTGAAGAACTTGGAAAAGACCCTGATTCTGGGAAAGACTTAAGGTGGGAGGAGAAGGGAATAACAGAGGATGAGATGGTTGGATGGCATCACTGACTCTATGAACATGAGTTTGAGCAAGTTCTGGGAGTTGGTGATGGACAGGGAAGACTGGTGTGCTGCAGTCCATGGGGTTGCAAAGAATGGGACATGTTTGAGTGACTGAACTGAACTATAATAGTAAATCTTATATTTCTGATTATCTAGATTGTAAACTGATTAAGAATAGCACTATGTTCCCTACAGCAGTCTCAGTTCAGTTCAGTCGCTCAGTCGTGTCCAACTCTTTGCAACCCTACGAATCGCAGCACACCAGGCCTCCCTGTCCATCACCAACTCCCGGAGTTCACTCAGACTCATGTCCATCGAGTCAGTGATGCCATCCAGCCATCTCATCCTCTGTCGTCCCCTTCTCTTCCTGCCCCCAATGCCTCCCAGCATCAGAGTCTTTCCCAATGAGTCAACTCTTTGCATGAGGTGGCCAAACTACTGGAGTTTCAGCTTTAGCATCATTCCTTCCAAAGAAATCCCAGGGCTGATCTCCTTCAGAATGGACTGGTTGGATCTCCTTGCAGTCCAAGGGACTCTCAAGAGTCTTTTTCAACACCACAGTTCAAAAGCATCAATTCTTCGGCGCTCAGCCTTCTTCACAGTCCAACTCTCACATCCATACATGACCACAGGAAAAACCATAGCCTTGACTAGACAGACCTTTGTTGGCAAAGTAATGTCTCTGCTTTTCAATATGCTATCTAGGTTGGTCATCACTTTTCTTCCAAGGAGTAAGCGTCTTTTAATTTCATGGCTGCAGTCACCATCTGCAGTGATTTTGGCTAAGTGGTCAAAATAATGATCTTAAGTACTTTTAATAGCCATGTCGCTCAGTCGTGTCCAACTCTTTGAGACCCCATGGACTGTAGCCTACCAGGCTTCTCTGTCCATGGGATTTTCCAGGCATAGTACTGGAGTGGATTGCCATTTCCTTCTCCAAGTACTTTTAATATCGACATATTAATAAGAGAATATTAAATTCATTTTTCAAAGTGCTGGATGTATGTGATGAAGTGAAAAAAACTTAGTTTCAGAAGTCTAAATACAAATCTTATCTCTTCTAGTTGCAAAATGTGATATTGGATGAAATCCTTAACTAGAAAATTGCCCAAAAGATAAAATGAGAAGGCTCATTGAAAACCTCTGGTGTACACTAGAGGTCCAATGAATATTTGTTGTTAAAATCCTGCCCTGGTGCATAAACATTTTATTACATCTATTGCTTAGTTTTCCTTCTGTTTGTTTATAATAGTTTCAAACGTAATGCTTTCTCTAGTTTTCCTGTTATTCTTTTCTGATTATGTCAGTTACCCACTAGACATATTTTTCTGAATTTTATGCTTGAGTCAAGATCAAATGAACAATAAATGGGAATATTATGGATGTCTTCAGGTTCTTGTCTCCCCATGAAGTACTCAATGCCGGACTTTCTAATGTTCTAGAGCAAGTAGATACAACTAATTTCTTTATCAGGTTTCCTTTGGAGAAGAATGTTTGTTCAAAAGATTTGTGGCCACAATCTCTGAAGGTTAATTATAGCAAATCAAATTGATTTAAGTATGTTTCACTTAAAAATAAAAAAAAAAGTTTCTGCAATAAAAAAGGGAATGTTTTGAGCTAATTCCTCATTATCTTTGGAAAGGTGGTAGTTTGGCCTTTAGCATAACTAGTTTATTTGACGAATTATGAGATGCTATTTTATTTTAAATTTGTGAAAGGAAGGTTTTGTATTTTAAGATAAACTAGGACACGAAGTTTTAGAGGCACATATTGCATCAGATTTTAGAACTAAATTTAAATTCATTTTCAACTTTCTTGCAATGATATATGCAGATTAAAAGGAAAGTGACACACATAAAATCATGTCTGTTAAGCATTTTGAATTTAAAAAATAGTTTTTTACTCACCAAGTCTCCCAAGAATGGAACTTGCTGGCATAAATTATCTAGGATCAGTTAGATGGCATAAGCAGCAGGGACTTATAGCAGATACAAAGGCTAAAGAAGGGTGAGATAAGCTACATGAATATAAATATGACATTCCTTACTAGTTATCTACCTTCAAATTAAATTCAGTATAAACTATTTTTTCTTTTCCGTTTCATTTCTTTTTATTATATGTGGTAAACATATAACATTTAGTATGATGATATATTTCTGACAGACTTTCTGCCGACACCCACTTTGTATCTTATTTTCTTTTCTCTGAATGTCTGAGATATGTTCTTAACATTCTAAACTTATTTTGTATTATCCTCTTAAAAGCATAACCTCAGTTGCATTTGGTTTATTCAACTATAATATGAATATTATAGTATAGATTTATTATAAATGTTATTATAAATGTATATATACATCAACAGTAGGTGAGAATTCTCATCAAGAATAGGTGAGAATGATTTACAAAAGAATTCTGAAATCTTTGAATGTTTAGCAATCAAAAATTATAAAAAATTTTATAGATTCAAATGCACCAGTTAGTGTTATTCAAATTCCAGATTACCTCTGATTCTGTCAATTAGTAATGTGAAAATTTGCAAATTATCTTTTTCTTATATATTTATTAACCTAAAAATCTCTAGAAATCTTTATATGACATGGAATAGTTAAACCTGGATTATCTTGAGTATCCTCAAAGAAAGATACTTTTATAAAGCTTTATCTTTTGTAAGATCTAATGGTTTTATTATGCTTCCTAAAATATTTGCAGCAAAATTTGCTTCTGATATATAATCTGACATTTGTTTTTTAGTAAAATAAGCATTGTTATTATAGGAGTTATAAGTATTGGATAAAGTTTTGCCGTCAGTGAGATTGAGTTACATATCAATAAAGTATTGACTTTATTTTAGGAAGAGGAATAAGAAGAATTTCTAAAATGTCATTCTAACATTTCTTAGTGTCTAAGTTAAAGGAACAGCATCTTCTGAAAAAAATCTAGTTCTTAATAAACTCATAAGAAACGAGAAAGTAAAGAATGTCAACAGACATATGACATAAATGGTGAGTAGAAAATACAAGTTTTAGAATTTCTTATTCAGATTGCCTCAAGAAATGGGTGGAAAGAGTAGCCAGATAATATTTTTTTTCTTTGAATTTTCTTTTATAACAAAAAGCTTCATAAAATAATATAGCTTCATATCACTGTGTAGTCAGTGATAATAATCATTCTTTAGTTAAACTAACTGTTGGATGATGGATCTCAAAAATGACTCCATCTCAGTCATGACTCAGATTTGTCTGCCGAATTCAATTATTAATGGATTAGAAAAATCTGTTAGGAGATTCTGGCTGATCAGCAGTGTACAGACAATGCTCACTCTCCAAGCACTGAGCCTTGCAGAGCAAACACTAGACTATCTAAAATAGTACTAGCCCGATGGCTTATCTTGAGCAAAATTCAACTACCAAGTGCTGTTACCTCACCACCCAGCACCCTTCTTCCTGCTGTTTTATGTTGTACAGCTGCATGTATTTATAAAATGGAAACTGATCCCCAAATTACTTTATTGAAAATAAAATTATTTTATCTCATATGTTTATATACACACATGTATAAATATGCACAAGTATACATGTACAAGTGTGTGCATGCATATATCAGTTCAGTTCACTTCAGTCACTCAGTCGGTATCTGACTCTTTGCGACCCCTTGGACCACAGCCTGCCAGGCCTCCCTGTCCATCACCAACTACCAGATCTACTCAAACTCATGTCCATTGAGTCAGTGATGCCATCCAACCATCTCATCCACTGTTGTCTCCTTCTCCTCCTGCCTTCAATCTTTCCCAGCATCAGGGTCTTTTCAAATGAGTCACCTCTTCGCATCACGTGGCCAAAGTATTGAAGTTTCAGCTTCAACATCAATCCTTCCAATGAATATTCAGGATTTCCTTTAGGATGGACTGGTTGGATCTCCTTGCGGTGCAAGGGATTCTCAAGAGTCTTCTCCAACACCACAGTTCAAAAGCTTCAATTCTTCCATGCTCAGCTTTCTTTATAGTCCAACTCTCACATCCATACATGACTACTGGAAAAACCATAGCCTTGTTGAGATGGACCTTTGTTGGTAAAGTAACGTGTCTGCTTTTTAATATGCTGTCTAGGTTAGTCACACCTTTTCTTCCAAGGAGTAAGCATCTTTTAATTTCACGGCTGCAATCACCATCTGCAGTGATTTTGGAGCCCCTCAAAATAAAGTCAGTCACTGTTTCCACTATTTCCCCATCTATATGCCATGAAGTGATGGGACCAGATGCCATGATCTTATTTTTTAGAATGTTGAGCTTTAAGCCAACTTCTTCACTCTCCTCTTTCACTTTCATCAAGAGGCTCTTTAGTTCTTCTTCACTTTCTGACATAAGGGTGGTATCATCTGCATATCTGAGGTTATTGATATTTCTCCCGGCAGTCTTGATTCCAGCTTGTGCTTCCTCCAGCCCAGCGTTTCTCATGATGTACTCTTCATTTAAGTTAAATAAGCAGGGTGACAATATACAGCCTTGACGTACTCGTTTTCCTATTTGGAACCAGTCTGTTGTTTCATGTCCAGTTCTAACTGTTGCTTCCTGACCTGCATGCAAATATATGGTACACTTTAAAATGGAAGTAAAATGGAGAAATCAGGCATAAGATAGTGGCTCACATTTTAAAATCTGTTAACATTTGTACCCCTTTGTTATATTTCTTCTTGGCCTGATCTTTACATGGATATTGACAATTTCTAAGTTAAAAAATAAATACATTTGTAATAATAAACATTTAGTTATAAAAAAAGCCCAGGCTGAGTAGTATAAAGTAAAAAGTCAGAGTCTTACTTATCTTCCTTTGCAATACAGCTGTACACCTTCAAGAGTAACTCCGTTTAGCTAGCCCTTCTGAATGCTTCTATACTAAAAGCTCTGTGGGATAAAGACTATCACCATGGATCCAGAGCCTCACATAGTGTCTGGTATATACTGGCATTCACTGAATATTTATTGAAAAAATAGAATGGATGTCAAAGAAGAAATAAATAAATGGAGAGATATGTCATGGTCATGGATAAGAAAACTCAATATTATCAAGATGTCAGTTCTTTCAAACTTGATCTAATTGATTTAATGTAATCCCAATCAAATTCCAACAAATTAATCTTCAGTATCAAAAAACTGATTTAAAGTTTATATGAAGAGTAAAAAGATCCAAATTAGCTAATGCAATTTTGAAGGAGAAGAACAACCTGGAGGATTGACACTACATGACATTATGACTTATTTAAAGCTACAGTAATCAGGGCTGTGTGGTATTGGCAAAAGAATAAACAAATAGATCAATGGGACAGAATAGAAAGCCCAGAAATAGATTCATATAAATATAGTTAATGGATCTTTGACAAAGAGCAAAGACAGAGATAGTCTTTCTAGCAAGTTGTGCTAAAACAACTGGACATCTACATTAAAAAAAAAAAAATCTTGACACAGAACTTACACCCTTCACAAAAACTATTGCAAATCAAATCACAGACCTAAATGTATAACATAAAAAACTATAGAACTTCTAGAAGATATATAGGAGAAAATCTAGATTATGTTAGATTAGGCATTGACTCTTTACATGTGTCACCAAAAGTATGACCCAAGAAAAACAGAAGTTATGTTAGACTTCATTAAAATAAAAATTTAAAAAATCTGTCTTGTAAAAGATACAATAAAGATAATGAAAAAACAAACCACAGGATGGGAGAAAATATTTTCAAAAAGCATAAGAGACTCTTTTCCAAGATATATAAAGAACTCTCAAAACTCAACAATATCATCAATGAAACTATGAAAAAAATGATCAAAGGCCTTAAAAGACATATTACCAAAGAAGATATACAGATGGCAAATAAGGGAGATGTAAATTAAAATGTTATAGCACTATATACCTTTTAGAATGGCCAAAATCTGGAACACAGACAATATTCAATGCTGGTGAAGATGTGGAACAACAGGAACTCTCATTCATTGCCAATAAGAAATCAAAATGGTACAGTCACTTTGGAAGATAGTTTGACAATTTCTTGCAAATCTAAATGTACTCTTATATGCAATCCCAAAATCATGTTCTTTGGTAGTTTTCCAAAGGAATTGAAAACATAGGTGCAGAGAAAAATCTGTACATGGTTGTTTATAGTAGCTTTACTCATAATTACCAAAAATGGGAAGCAATTAAAATGTCTTTCAGTGGATGAATTACAAATATACTGTGGTATATCCATACAAAGGAATATTATTCAGTGTTAAAAAGAAGTGAGTTATTAAACCATGAAAAAAAGAAAGAAAATCACTTTTCTACATAATGTCCTCTTTATTTTCAACTTGTAAATGGATGCAGAGGGATGTTAGACTTTAGGTTTTATAAATGCAAATAAACCCCAAGATTGTTTTCTGAATTTTTCAGTTACTATTAAAGTTAACACTTTGAGGTAAATATTTTGCAAGTTTTTTGTTCTATTTTGTTGTTTTTTTTTTTTTTAACATTTTTTACATGAAAGCATTTATTATTCATCTATTGTGTTTCTATCACTGCAGTTACTTATGTTCTATTTCTATACAATTCTATTAATATATTTTTATTTCTATGCTACTATTTCTAATACTATAGTTTTTTATTTTAGTGATTTTCTATATAGTATTTTTAAACATATGATGATATGATCAATATCAGCTAGTTTAACTAGTACTTCCAGTTTAAGATTTATCTAATTACTAGTAATTATTTATTCCTTCCCTGTCTTGACCTCATTAACAAAATAATACTCCTCACTCCCATAACTTCAGTTTTACTAAAACCACAAATTTTATTCAAACATATAATATTGCCAGTGGTACGAATTCCTGATGGAATACAAAGTACTTATTAGTACAACTTATATAATATTATCTCAAACTACTAATATTTCTTCATTGATGACTTTATAAGAATGCCCTAAAGTACAATGTAAATTTGCTGAAGAGCTAAATTTGAGGACTAGAAAGCCAAATATTTTCCTTTTCTATTGACAGTAATGACAGCTATTTTTAATTGCCTGCTCTCTACCCATGAAATATTGAAACAAGGAAATCTATAAAGTGCACTAACAATCTGTGTCAGATACAATTCAAAGGCATTTGTTATTTTCTGGTATCACAGAACAGAGCACATAGTAAGAACTCAGTAAGTTGTGAGTTGGAGCATTTTATTATCTTCATCCAAAAGCTCTTCTATTCAAGATGAACTATGAAGAGACAAGCTGTTATTCCTAAAATGGAGTTACCTAAACTTAGAGTTAGTTTAGAGTGGTTTTAGAAATCTGCATAATTCTTTGATGTAGTGATATTAGAGAAGTTCATGTCTGTGAATTTAGGTAGTCTCAGAAATAGAATAATTGCCTGTGAGGGAGATGAAAATGAAATGAAGTTACTTAGATTTTAAAACATTTTTGGAGGAACATTCCTTGGTTTTTTCTTTGGAGAAAATTGGAGACACCTCAATACGTCTACTGAATATGTCATTGCCCACGTGTCCTGTAACTAAGGCATGAAGACAAGGGAACACGAGGAGAGAACACTTGCATTAAGTGCAGCATCAGCTTAGGTCCAAATTCCAGGAAATTATTTTGTTCTTTTATTGCCCTAAACACTACTCTGTGAATTATATACCAAAGTAAAAACTGGTCTCTTCGAACACTAAGATTCCAGAAGTAGTTCTCTGATTACAATGAAATATTTGTCAATAATTTTAGTTCTCAGATTATCAGCCTGTGAACGATATTCTTCAGAAATGAAATTCTTTGTTGTCTTGTGGTACCAGAGTCTTAAAGTAGAAAGAATGTAGGCTTCTCCACAGGCAGAAAAGATTTACTAACTATGTGTCCTTAAGAAAATCACATACTCGTAAGTGTCAGTTTCCTCATATTAAAACAGGCAAGGCTCTATGAGTGGAGAGGTAAATCCAGTGTTATAATTAAAGTATCTCATGGAAGTATGTCAATAAAAATGCCTTATGTTTGTTGTAAACATATTGTCAGTGGCAACTATTCCAGAAGTATTTTAAAATTCTCCCTTTCCTTTTGTCTATTTCTAAAATTATATTAATTGAAGTAAATTTCTCAAGGAAATTGATCTAAAATTGAAATACATTTTAAATAGTTTAACTATCCCTTCTGAAGAAGTCTATAGAGAATTTTAGAGTTTTATTTGTAAATAAGTTGGCTATCTCACTGCTACTGCTGCTAAGTCGCTTCAGTTGTATCCGACTCTTCGTGGCCCCATGGACTGCAGCCTTCCAGGCTACTCCGTCCATGGGATTTTCCAGGCAAGAGTACTGGGGTGGGGTGCCATCACCTTCTCCAGGCTATCTCACCAGTGATATTTAAATTGTAAAATTATTCTTGTTTAGGTTAGAATAGTATTTAGTTTTCACAATAGAAATTTGGGGGAAACTAATTAGAATACAACAAAATAAACACAGTAGAATAATAAATTGTGTGGGATCATTGGATTGTATACTCTCAGCTATGCTTTATTATTAAACAAAAGACATTTTCAGTGTGGACAGAGTCCTTCCTCTTCTGACTGGTGATGTCACGTCTCAGAGGTTTACTCCTTTTCAAGCTGTCCAGTTCTTCCTCTGCTAATTTCAGTAGAGCTTGTGGGTTATTTGGGAAGTTCAAGAATTTCCCTAATATAGTCACCTGTTTCAAGGCTCTCCCAAGTTTCCTACCAAAAGAAATGGATCTATGTGGTTGTTAAACATATAGAATTGTGATGCCCTTTATGGCACACATAGCTATATGTAGCAAGTAGGAACTTGAATATCAGATTAGCATGACTGAGAAACTGAATTTTGTTATTTTCCGTTTTTTTTTTTTTATTCAGTTCAGTTGCTCAGTTGTGTCCGACTCTTTGCAATCCCATGAATTGCAGCATGCCAGGCCTCCCTGTCCATCACCAACTCCCGGAGCCTACCCAAACGCATGTCCATTGAGTTGGTGATGCCATCCAACCATCTCATCCTCTGTCATCCCCTTCTCCTCCTGCCCTCAATCTTTATTCAGTTAGGTTTAAGTAAATTTGAAGCAGTCTGAATACTTTTTTGTTAAGCAAAACTATTGTTTCTGTCAAATTACATTTTAATTTAAACCACTGAAAATTTAGCATCTAAATTGAAATGTACTGTAAGTATAAAATGGATACCAAAATTTCACAGATTTAGTGCCAAACAGTAAAATGTCACATTAACAATTTTTGTATAACAGGTTGCAATGATAATATTTTGATTTATTGGGTTAGATTAAAATATGTTAAAATTTATTTCACCTGTTTTCTTTCCTTTTTTCTGTAGCTACTAGATAATATAAAATTAAACTTATGGCCTTCATTCTATTTCTGTTGGACACTGATGATATAGAGAGATGGCAAAATAAAAAAATCCCACACTGGGAAGATCAAGTCCCAGATAAGTCAAATGAAGCTTCGAATGTAACCTGGGAGAGCAAAGGTAGTTTGTGGCAGAGAAAACAAAAGTTACTGGTTCTTACAGATTCTGATTCAGAAGTTTCTCCTGAGTTTAGTCTTAGCAAGTAGTATGTAATAAAACTGTCTTTTAGCTAGAATGCTACTGACAGCTTTACCTAACCTGTAATAGCTTAGGTTTTCCTGATTCACTTGATTATTGGGAAACTTTTGATCATATTGTATCTCTCATTCTTTGTAAAAGAAACTAGAAAGTTATTAAACCACAAGAATGATTCTCAAAGTAGTGCTAGAACCAACATCATCAGCATCATCTGGTAATCTTATTACAAATGCTAATTCTCCAGCCCCACTCCAAATGTACCGAATCAGAAACTCTGGGAGTGGGGATCAGGAATCTCCAATTTCAGCCCCTCAGATAATTTTGATACACTGAAGTTTGTGAACCACTGGGATATAACATTCTTGTACTGGAATATAGTATTCTTGCTAACTGTCCTACTAACTGATAGATTGAGATATCAGTAAGTCAACAGATATTTATAACTATAAAGCCATAATTAAGCACTGAAGCTGCAAGGAGCTCATTAAAGTACAGTCATAATCATGACTCCCACTTCGAGCAGTTTCTTATATTAAATCATTAGTTTTCATGAAGACCTCTGGATAAGGATTTTCCTGGTTTAGTATTTAGTTGTCAATTGCCTTAATGGAGTATTCTTTGCTTTAATAGAGTGTACTGCTTAGCATCCTGAAGCAACTCCTGGTTTATTGTGACATGAGTCTAAGACCACAATGCTTTTGTTCTTCACAGTGTACATATAAGAATTGCTGAATGGGATATGTTAGTTTTAAGGCACTCTTGTGTTACTTTTTGAGAATGTCAGAATGATTATGTAACTTTTATGGTGCTAAATTATTTTGGATGTGACATTCTTGGTAAGGGAAAAAGGGTGTTTTAAGAAATCACTTCAAAATCTGACTAATTTTTTATTCCAGTTTTCCTTGTGTAAGTTAAAATTAAAAAGAAAATTACTTTTTTGATATACCTGCTGTTATATTTAGCATTCTCAATATATAAGCTTAAATACTTAAGTTGAGAAGGAAAAGCTTATCTTTTTGGTATTCTAAATTCCCAATAATCCACTTTCTCTGTTATTGTTCATTTACTTTTTTGGATGGTTTTATCAAGTCTATAGAGTATTGTGCACCTGTTCTCTAAACATATCTACCCTTTTAAAATTAGTTCCAAATATATCAAAATGAATTTTTCCTTCTTTTAAAAATGGATAGCCTTTTTCTCAATCTCCACATAAATCTAAATATGGCTTTAAAAGAAATGAAACATGAATTTTACATTAAGATGTAAAATAAAAAGTCAATATATGCATGTACTACTTGAGTACATTTTCACCTTATGCAGAGATAAATTTCAGCAAAAAAGCTCTGTTAACTATTGTCAACCCTATAGCCTTCTTTTCCAAGCACTACTTCAACATACAAGACAGAAATGTTAAATAAACAGGATAAGTGTACAAGGACACAGCATTACTTTTACCACTTTACAGCTAGGAATTCTTCAAAGAACTTTAAACATCATGAAGGTATCAAAGACCTCATATTCTGACAGGTAGCATACATGCCAGCATGGCTGATTATTGTATTTTGTCATCTAAAGCATAGGATTAATAAAAGCTGTTGCAACTTTTCTCTTCATTAGTGTTAACAAGTGCTATGCTTATTCATGTGCATAACTGATGCCTTCTCAGAAATGTAGTATTTGACCCAATAATGCTATAGTCCATTTTGAGTGGGTGAAAGAGAAGTACTATTCTTTACCATGACAGGTGGGCTTAGATGCTTCAAAGGGCACTTAATGGAGTGTTTGGAATCAGAGCTTGAGGTATCCTGTAGTTAAACTGTTTTAATCAGAGTTTAGAAGATGATGGGTGCAGAGAAACAAACTCACTAATATAGGTGATAATAGCATGCCCGGTAAAAATTAAAAAAAACACTGATACTGTACATGACTTTCATTAAAATGATCTGGTAAAAGCTCTAGGAAAGCTATTTACTTTCATTTTCTACAGTGCTTCACCTGGTCATTTTTTAAAAACTGATTTAAGTTTTTCCACCAACAGCGCTTCTCTCCTCTTTTCAGAGGGTTTAGTGTATGCCCCCAGGCACAATGCCCCATTGTCTTCTCTCCTCTTTTCAGAGGGTTTAGTGTATGCCCCCAGGCACAATGCCCGTTTGTTATGGTGATGGGCTAGTAAGAGATCAATTTCTCTGACAAAAGATAAAATAGGTACAATTTATATTTTATTGCATTTGAAGCCCATTCTGAGTATTTATAGTGTATTTTTACGTATGCATATATGTAGGGAGCCAGTGGGAGGACCTCCACCCGTGGCAAAGGTCATGAGGAAGGAGGCTCGACATACGCAAAGGCGGGATCGAGCCTCAGGAGTCCCCCTGGAAATCCTTGAGCATCTACCCCCATAACCAGAGCCTGCCTACTTTACTACTTTGTGTTCTCACCTACACCTCTGACTTTACGAGGGGCTGTCCTCCACCACCTCTTTCGGAGAAGGAGTTAACTTAGAGCTCCAGTTAATAATAATTCTTGGGCGTGACAAGAGTGTTCTAAACTTACAAACTCTTTTGAAGGTTTTCTAGCCTGCCTGACAGGCTTGTCCAGCCACATGTGATTGTTCACAGCCTCTCAACCGTGAGAAGCATGAGATGTTTTAAACCTTTTAAAAACAGATTCTTTAGAGAAGTTAGAAAACTATTAGTATAGTATAGTGGACTGATTAGAAATTGTATTGGTGAAGGGTTTTTCATTTGTTGAGCCAATGTTTGCTGCTAAGTCTCCACATCTCCTGCCCTTATACACATTAATGAATATATAGAAGAAATAAGTATTAACCTTTGATATTAATCATGTTAGACCTTAGGCTAAACAAATTCTTTCTTTAATTAAAGGAAGAATTACACCCTCACCCTATAGAAATGTAACTTTATCTGGTACCTTTGGAAGGTGGTGTCTGTTTCAAAAATAATCACCCCTGGAGAAATAAGTGTTCTGGTTGACTGACTGCTGTCACAAGGAGAGGGTCATAAATTGTCAGCAGGCCCCCTGGCCAGAAGATGATGTAACACCCCTAAGACCTCTGTATACATTTGTATGAAACACCTGACTTTAATAAAAGTCAGGACTGCTGACCCCACGTGACTTTTGTATAACACCTCAGTGTATAAAAACAGACTCTGGAAAATAAAAAATTGGGATCAGTTCCTCAAAAGACTGGTCTCCCCATGTCTCTCTCTCTCAAACTCTGGCTGAGTTTCCATCTGGAGCGTGGAGCCCGCCAAGCTTACTAATTTTGCCTGGGCTTCTAAGATCTGACCTGGGAGGCCTCAGTGTCTCCTCTCCTTCAGGAAAACGGAAGGACGCCTGCGGCCTACGTAAGTGGTACAAGCTTCTTGTCTGGAAGTTTTATTGGTTTCCCGCGTAAACCAAGCTACTCAGCCTCTTTTCTCTACTGAATTTTCCTGCTGAGCTATCCTCATTCTATTACTCTTTATATCTCTAATTAGTATCTAATTAAAACCAGTGTATTTGACGACACCGTCTCTCCTTCAAATTTCCCTGGATCCACCTGGGCTGGACCCCAACATGTATAGATGTGTGTGCGTATCCATATGTGTGAAACAAAGTGTTTTATGTTTGTATTACAAAGACTCTTCTCTTAGGTAAGCCCCAGTAATACAGAACTACAGAAAAGGCAAATGTATAATTGATGATGCCCTAGACTTTCTAAAGCTTTGACGTGAAATCCAGACATGCAAATTATTTTACCAAAAATGAAAATGTCTTCTTGTATAACAACAGTTTGTTCCAGCTGCACCTATGCTTTGCTATAATTCACAAATTGGTTGAAATTTGGCCCTTGGCATACTTTTAGCTTCAAAATGTTTGAGTATTCTAGGGGTGAAAAGGAACTGCCCATTTATATACTCTTACATCTGATTTGAGATAAATTTTAATTTTATGAATATAAGATACTTTTTTGAATAGGACTATTTCATAAAATAAGAAAGATTACTTATAAATATTTATAGTGACACACAAAACAATCTTCTAAATATTTAATATCTGGGTTATAATGATGGATGATATTGATGTTTACCTAATTTTAGAAAAATTGACTAATTATGGCTTATGTTTCATGTTATTCTGCAAGAAATATATAACCACTTTAGCAAAAATATATGCAATTTAATAATAAAATTTTTTCCCAAATTTTAAACAGAAGCTTACTTTTCTCCAAAACTTAAATGAAAAATTTATGGAGAAAAAATAACATAAAGACCACTCAGACCTCTCAATCGCTATATTTGAACACAGAATTTGGCACTGAATTTCTTGACAGCTTAAGGGAAATCTAGAAAGGGCCTGTTAAAAAAGGAGAAAACATCTGTTTCTCAGGGAAGCAAAGCTCTCCCTAGTACTTAAAGAATAAAAGATATTTCTCCAGTGGGTTTCTACCCTAAGGATCTTTGGTAATACAAATATAACTGAATTTGCTCCAATACTGCTGCTGCTGCTGCTACTGCTGCTAAGTCGCTTCAGTCGTGTCCAACTCTGTGTGACCCCATAGACGGCAGCCCACCAGGCTCCCCTGTCCCTGGGATTCTCCAGACAAGAACACTGAAATGGGTTGCCATTTCCTTCTCCAATGCATGAAAGTGAAAAGTGAAAGGGAAGTCGCTCAGTCGTGTCCGACTCTTAGCGACCCCATGGACTGCAGCCCACCAGGCTCCTCCATCCATGGGATTTTCCAGGCAAGAGTACTAGAGTGGGGTGCCATTGCCTTCTCCTGCTCCAGTACTACCCAACAGCAAACCTGGTGACAGGGCTCTTTCCTTTAGGGTTCCTGGATGAAAATCATAAACAAACTAAGAATTTCTATCAAGAATATCTTTCAAAATTTTTTGTTATTCCCATTTCTTTCAGTTGTATTTTGCTGAATTAGAGTTAATTTAAAATTATTTTATCTGCCAGAATTTGAGATACAAGAATTGTCTGTCGCTGATTGGGAAGCAGGGTTTTTTGTTTGTTTGTTTGTTTGTTTTTTTAGATAACAGACACAAACGAATATTGGCCATTACCAAAAACCCAAAAAATAGCAAGTGTTGGCAAGGATGTGGAGAAATTGGAAGCCTTGTGCACTGTTGATGGGAATATAAAATGGTGCAACTCCTAAACCATAGGAGGTTCCTCAAAAAGCTAAAAATGTAACTACATAGGATCCAGCAATTCCACTTCTGGCTATTCATCCAGAACAACTGAAATCAAGAACTTGAAAAGATATTCACATTCCCATGTTCAATGCAGCATCATCCACAAATAGCCTAGATGTGGAAAATTCCAAATATCCATCAACAGATGAATGGGTAAAGACAAATGCAGTATAGACATACAGTGAACTGTTATTCAGCCTTTAAAAAGGAAATCCTGCATTATGTAACAACATGAGCTAAGCTTGAGGAAATGATGCTCAGTAAAATAAACCAATCAGAGAAAGACAAATATTGTATGATTCCACCTAGTTGTCTTAACGAGTTAAACTCATAGAAACAGAGAGTAGGATGGTGGTTTCCAAGGGCTAGGCAGGGAGAGGGAAATAGAGAGTTGCTATTTGAGGAGTGTAACATTTCAGTTATTCAAGTGGAGTAAGTTCTGGAGATGAATTGTATAGCATCATGCCTGTAGCTAACAATACTGTATTATGCACTTAACATTTTAAGAGGATAGATCACATATTAAATGTTTTTTACTACATAAAAAATTAAAGAATATGTCAGTTTTAAGTGATCAAAGTTTTTTTTTTTTTTAAGTTTTCTAGTGACTTTTATGAAGTTACTTTTTATTAGAGTATAGTTGTTTCACAATGTTGTGTTAGTTTCTACTATATAATAAAGTGATTTGGCTGTATGTATACATGTATCCCTTCTTTCTTGATTTCCTTCCCATCTAGGTCACCACTGAGAACCGAGGAGTGTTACCTGTATATACATTAGGTTCTCATTAGTTACCTGCTTAATACATAGTAGTGTGTATGTATCAGTCCCAATCTCCCAATTCATCCCACCTCTCCATCCTCTCTTGATGTCCATATGTTTGTTCTCTATGTCTGTATCTCTACTTCTGTTTTGTAAGTAAAGATCATCTGTATCATTTTTCTAGCCTACAGATTTTGCACTGTTAAGTTGCTACTTAACAAGACACACGGCCTGACAAATGAAGCATGATATCTGGTTTCCCACAGCGACTTTATACTTATATTTCTATCTCCATTGAAGAATCTGAAGCTCTTTATGGGTGCAAACCACTTTTCATTCATAGTGTAGTGCCTAGCACATATTAAGTACAGGATAAGAATAAAAATAATGCACATATTGTTATAGATTTTCCAGCAGCACATTCTATGGGACATTTTTATATTTTGAAACTTAAAAATTGTTTGAAGACAATATTTTAAAAAAATCTTGAAAGAAGGATTTATTCATAGTGCCTTTTTTGAAAGAAAGTAACAAAATTAAATACAAACAAGAAGGAGTCAATGTATATTGTGCATTATATTGATTTGAGCCAAAATTCCAACTATTATGTGTTTGGAGGAGACCTGTAATTATATTTCTATACTAGAGAAGCAAAAAATTCATAGAAAATAAATTCTAGAAGTTTATTCAAGATTCTGTCATACAAAATGTAGAATGTTCAATGAATCCTTGGAAATATCCCCATAAAATTTTCTAAAATTCATGCATCTCTTTGGGAATCTTACCATAATAACACTGACTACAATGCAAATAAAAACTTTGGCAAAAATTAGCTTGTTTGAAATTTTTTTCTACAATACTTAAGCAATTTTCTGGGATATAAAATTCATAGGGGAATAAAAAGTAAATTTTAAAAAGCCATAGGGCCAACCACCTTCATTTTCTGGATAAAACACTCCTGTCTTTAGAAAGGAAGTTTCTAGTAAGGAAAATGGAAAAGTGCTATAAACTATACCTGTATCTGTATATAGTGTATATAGAGGCACAAGGCAACAAAGCTTTTTGCTTTTCATTTACTGAAGGCAGAAAAATTATGTATTTTTAAAGGTTGCTTGAAAGCACATTATAAAAAGTATTATTCTTGCCATTATTCACATTGTCAAGGCTATGACTTTTCTGGTAGTCATGCATGAATGTGAGAGTTGAACCATAAAGAAGGCTGAGTGCCGAAGAATTGATGCTTTCAAACTGTGGTGCTAGAGAAGACTCTTGAGAGTCCCTTAGATAGCAAGGAGATCAAACCAGTCAATTCTAAAGGAAATCAACCCTGAATCCTGAATATTCATTGGAAGGACTGAATCTGAAGCAGAAGCTCCAATACTTTGACCACCTGATGCAAAGAGCCAACTCATTGGAAAAGACCCTGATTCTGGGAAAGATTGAAGGCAGGAGGAGAAGGGGATGACAGAGGATAAGATGGTTGAATGGCATCATGGACTCAATGAACATGAGCTGAGCAGACTCCTGGAGATAGTGAAGGACTGGGCAGCCTCGCATGCTGCAGTCCATGAAGTCACAAAGAGTCAAGCACGACTAAGCAACTGAACAATAGCAACCGTTATTCACAATATTCTTCATTCTATCAAGTAGGAAAAAAGATCAAAATTATTTTCCTATTTAATTCTGAAATGGGTCACTATAGACAACTACTGAGGCAATTGAAACTTCTGGCTCCATAATGTTATACACTTCATTAATTTGCCAAGTTCCTATTATCTCCCTCTAACCTTTGCTAGATTTCCGGGCTTCACAGGTGGTGTTAGTAGCAAAGAACCTGCCTGTCAGTGCAGAGGATGCAGGAGATGTGTGGTCAATTCCTGGAACAGGAAGATCCCCTGGAGGAGACCATGGCAACCCACGTCCAGTATTCTTGCCTGGTGAATCCCATGGAGAGAGGAACCTGGTGGGCTTCAGTCCATAGCATCGCAAGGAGTCAGACACCACTGAAGCAATTTAGCACAGCACACACAACTTTCGCTGGATTTCCAGAGCTGTAACTTGGCCCGAAAGTCTATTTACCAGCTTTAATAGTTAGGCACTGCCTCTGGCAAAGTGATGAATTTACTTCTGGTCCCTGAAACTCCACTAAGGACTTCCTGTGGGTCAGAGCTGTCAACTGTGCTATCACGCTTAAAGATTTGCATTGATAATTTTGCTCCCATATCTTTAATATTTGGGTCACAGTTCAGGGATTTACAAACAATGGCCCATGGTCTAGAAGTAGCCCAAAGAATCCTTCAGTTTGCTCATTCTATTCTTGGCAATGCTCTGTTTGAATGCCTTTGTGTCTATTTTGCAGTAACCTTAGTGCACCAATTTTTCTTTTCACTTCCGATCATTACCCACCTTGGTAATAATGAAGATATGTTAGTTCTTCATCCTTATGAAAGCTCTTATTTTCTCCTGAGTTGGACTTCTCTGTTTAAAGAAGGAATGTTAATATCCCAACAGCTACTAATGAATGAGTCAGTTCTCTTAGGTCATTTGTGTATTTCCAGCGAGAATCAGCAATATCATGATTTATGGATACTAAATAGGTTATTGACTCTGATCAAGGTTACTGGCTTGACAGTGAATCATGTTGGCAAGACTTCTGAGACAAAATCCAGGTATGGGGAGAGACTATAATTAATGGTGGCCACAGACTATGAGAGATTAGCATTTGTCTAACTTCTATAGTTCCAATAGGTAAGAATTTACCATATTATGCTTTATAATTATGTGCTTGCCATATTACCCCCCACCCCGTTCTTCAACTAGATTGTAACCCAACATGGTGGGTGTGCATTCAAATTATCTAAATAACTTGTGGCACCTATCTCAGAGCTTTATGTATGGAAAGCTGCCTAGGTAATTGGAATGAAATTAAGCCAAGTTTTTTGACTCTCTTATCTCCTGCTACAACTTTTTAACCTATAAAGGGATTCCAAATTTAAAAATAAAATATTATTAAGCAGAAACCAATTTTAAAAGAAATCCTGAGTGATTACTGTCAAACAAACATGAACACAATTTATTCTATTGAAGCTACAGCTCTCTTTCAGATATCCTGCAGTTGCTAGTGCATAGAAACTGTGGCTCTTTAGATGAAATGTTCACATATGCATTATGCTAAGTGCAATACAGAATATGGTATAGATAGCTGCTACTGCTTAGGTACCACAGGCAGTGCCTGTTCTCAGAAACATTTTCTAATAATAAGAGATGTGAAATACTGTCATCCATTTTACGTTATCTTGCTTGGGCAGTGTGTCACTACAGACCAGTTGTATTACCTGGATTCCATGAGGAGAAAGCCTTTAAACTGGCTATCATTGGGAAGTCTTGAGCCCACTAAGCTCACCAGAGGCAGATGTTTGAGCATACCAGCGGGTTCTGGGTTACTCAACGTCACTGGGAAATTCTCTTGGTCAAGCAGTGTTTGTTGGCTTATAAACCTATTATGTGCTTGGCTCCTTGGCACCTCATGTACATTATCATGTTCTATTCTCTCAAGAAAACTTTCAGGTTCATATTGTTACACCCATTTTACATGTATGAAAACTAAAGTTTAGAAAGATAATTTTCCCAATGTCATGAAGCTGATCAGTGATAGATATGAGAGTCAAACCCCGGCCTCTGATTTCAGTGCCCATGTTCTTTCTTTCTTGTCATTTGTGGTGTACATAAACAACTTTTCATTTAAGCAAAACCTGGATGCTATTGGTATGAGCAAACTTATTCTAGAATTTCAAATTTCCTGTTTGTTTGTTCCTTGGGCCTGATCGTGCTTGTCTTGGAACTGATGTTCTGAGGCACCATTCTCACCCTGTGCTCTTCTTTGTTTCTTCGTTTTATTCACTCTTCCTTTTCCTTCATGGAAGTAAAATAGCCAATATCTGCCTGTGAATTTGTGCAGAGTATGTGCATGACCCTTGCTCTTTAAATTGCTCATAAGAAGGACCCCGTATTCGTTGCTTTCTCACTGTAGAAATGGAAGTGATCAGAGCAAGATGTCCACAATTATTGTCTTAAATTGTTTATGTATCCTGCAGACATACACGTTTATTCTGAGCATGTCTCAAGGTAAGATTCAAAGAAACGGTCCCTGTTGTACAGAGGTGGTTTCGTGATGCTTCTCAGTATGACTTCAGGGGTCCTCAGTGTCAGAATGTGAATGCAGATGAGGACCTCCTTCACAGCTTCCTGGGCATTCTTCTTGTTTACTAGGTTTGAAATCAGAGATTTTCTGAGCTAATAGTGAATGTAAAAGTGTGGATCCTGAAGATAGGACACAAGGGCTATAAGAAGTCAGTAGTTGGGGGGTTGTCCTCAGGACAGACTTCACTCTGCTTTCACCAGAGGGACTCCATTTGAGGGGGATGTCCTTTGAAAATGCGAGTATCTCTGGAGCTAAAAAAATTTTTCTCTTTTTTTGAGCCACACTGGTATAGTCTAGATTCCTTGTAATTGTTGCGGCTTCTCCTTGTCTATCTTCTCTTTTCCCCATTCACCATCAAATTCTCATGAAAGTATAAAGTTTTAAACAATTTCCTTCCAATTTATCCACTAAATTCTGTAATGATAAAAAAGATTTTAATAGATTGTAATTATATTATCTAATTACCAAATCATAGAACATTAAATCATTGATAATATGCAAGGCAAACCTTAATCTACAACTAATTAAAGAATCCCTTTATATCTATGAAATGAGTTAACTGTCTGAGAAGAGATTTATAGATATTGTGGTTACTTATTCACTTTTATGATGTTAAAAACTAAAGCACGTTCTTAATTACCGACTGGGCAAAATAGTTAAGAGTGCAATGAATAGCTTAAAAAGGAAAAAAAAGCGGTATAATTTCACTAACTTTGATATGTATTTTACTCAAGGTCATGAATTAGAACTTTTAAAACTATTAAAACTGTAGGATATCAAGAAATAAAATTAATGTGTTTCTATACATATTAATAAGGTCATTTTTCCATGTCAGATTTTTCTAGGACATAAACTATATTATAGTTTGAAGTTAGACTATTTTTGAAGGCATTATTATGTATTAATAATCAGAATACATAAGTGGTACAATAAAGGTTGGTTTGCTAAGCCTAATTAGTAGGGCAACCTTGGGCAAATTCACTGCAGTAAAACTTCTCTGAGACTCTTTTTTCATATGTGCCATAGAAGTATATGTGGATTGAAAGATAAAGAGTATATGTGTATTGAAGAATATATACATGAAAGAAAAAGAGGAAGAGTAAAATTTCAAGGACTGCTGCTGCTAAGTTGCTTCAGTCGTGTCTGACACTGTGCGACCCCTTAGACGGCAGCCCACCAGGCTCCCCCGTCCCTGGGATTCTCCAGGCAAGAACACTGGAGTGGGGTGCCATTTTTGGGCAGTGGTTGTTAAATGCTTGTGGAGATTATTCTGGCAGTTAAGGAATGAGTATTGGAGTGAATATATAGATGCCCCAGCTCTAATCTCTTCTCCAGGGTCTCTCAGATCTTTTTCTAGTCCCGCACTGAGTAGAAATGTGTTTGAGGAGGGAAAAGGTGATGCTATCTGCAGTGTGCCTATTCTTTATGGGAAAGAACATGGAGTGATTTTGCCTGCACAAACACCGGGTATATGATATACCTGATTTAGTCTCTGGTACACAAATGATTGGATTCTTCCTTCTTTCCTTCCTTTCTCTTTCTTCCTTTCTTTCTACTAACTAGCTAGATAGCTATGCATTCATGAATCTTTATTTTTGTTTAAAATTTATTGGAGTATAGTTGTATTACAATGTTATGTTAGTTTCTACTGCATAGGAAAGTGAATCTACCATACGCATACAGGTATCCTCACTTTTTAAATTTCATTCCCATTTAGGTCACCATCGAGCATCAGTAGAGTTCCCTGTGTTATACAGTAGGGTCTCAGCAGTTATCCATTTTATACAGTGTCAATAAGTGTATATATGCCAATTCCAGTCTTCCAATTCATCCCAGCCCCGCCTTTACCCATTGGTATCTGTATGTTTGTTCTCTATCTCTGTGTCTCTATTTATGCTTTGTAAATAAGATCATCTGTACCATTTTTTTTTCAGATTTGCGTTCATCAGGTTTTACTTCTTTGTTTTACCATAGAATTTTCATTCAATATGAAGGCTAAGTTTTTTTTAACATATCTGAAATTATGCCTGCAAAATTCTGAGATGAGAAATAAGTAAGAAACAGCAAGTTTTGTTTTAATCGTTCAGCCTAAAAGTTGAACATCTAGATAATCCTCAAATTTAACACACTTTATGCATGGTAAATTAAAGTGCACTTCTGTTGGACAGTAGCTTATATTCAGAATGTTTGGTTAAAGTGAAAACAGTTCAAAAATGCTTTATTTAGAATACACTTAAATTTTTGAGAGCATTTTCAAAGATATTATACAATTTTTTTTTTTAAGTCAAGTAAAATATCTTGGAGAGACCCAAACAAACTTTTTGGCCAACTCAGTATAAAACCAAGGATTTTTAAACTTGTTTTGTTTTTCACAGAAGCACGAGGCTCTGAAGCTGCACTCCCAGGCTTGAATCCTGGCTCTGTGACTTCTGTGTGTATCCTCTGGCAAGTGACTTAGCTTTGTGCCTGTTTCTTTGTGTATAGAATAAGTGGGTAATAGTACTCTTGCCTGGAAAATCCCATGGGCGGAGGAGCCTGGTAGGCTGCAGTCCCTGGGGTTGCGAAGAGTCGGACATGACTGAGCGACTTCACTTTCCCTTTTCACTTTCATGCATTGGAGAAGGAAATGGCAACCCACTCCAGTGTTCTTGCCTGGGGAATCCCAGGGACGGGGGAGCCTGGTGGGCTGCCGTCTATAGGGTCGCACAGAGTTGGACATGACTGAAGCAACTTAGCAGAAGCAGCAGCAGCAGCAGTACCTACCTATTACTGGCATTGTGGTAAGGAGGAGTTGATATACATCAAGACAAAGGAAGCAGTGCCTGTTGAGTAATAGATACTCTGTGAGTATAGGCTCTTGTTACTTGTTTTGATAGGAGTTTTTAGTTCAGTTCAGTTCAGTCACTCAGTCATGTCTGACTCTTTGTGACTCCATGGACTGCAGCATGCCAGGCCTCCCTGGCCATCACTAACTCCTGGAGCATATTCAAACTCTTAACCATTGAGTCAATGATGCCCTCCAACCATCTCATCCTCTGCCGTCCCCTTCTTCTCCAGCCTTCAATCTTTTCAAATGAGTCAGCTCTTTGCATCAGGTGGCCAAAGTATTGGAGTTTCAACTTCAACATCAGTCCTTCCAATGAATATTCAGGACTGATTTCCTTTAGGATTGACTGGTTGATCTCCTTGCACTCCAAGGGACTCTCAAGAGTCTTCTCCAACACCACAGTTCAAAAGCATCAATTCTTCTGTGCTCAGCTTTCTTTATGGTCCAACTCTCACATCCACACATGACCACTAGAAAAACCATACCCTTGACTAGATGGACCTTTGTTGGCAAAGTAATGTCTCTGCTTTTTAATATGCTGTCTAGGTTGGTCATTCAGAGAAGGCTATGGAAGTCCACTCCAGTACTCTTGCCTGGAAAATCCCATGGAGCCTGGTAGGCTGCAGTCCATGGGGTTGAGAAGAGTTGGACACGACTGAGCAATTTCACTTTCACTTTCCACTTTCATACGTTGGAGAAGGAAATGGCACCCCACTCCAGTGTTCTTGCCTGGAGAATCCCAGGGACCGGGGAGCCTGGTGGGCTGCCGTCTATGGGGTTGCACAGAGTCGGACATGACTGAAGCAACTTAGCAGCGGCAGCAGCAGGTTGGTCATAACTTTTCTCCCAAGGAGTAAGCTTCTTTTAATTTCATGGCTTCAGTCACCATCTGCAATGATTTTGGAGCCCCAAAAAATAAAGTCTGACACTGTTTCCCGTGTTTCCCCATCTATTTACCATGAAGTGATGGGACCAGATGCCATGATCTTAGTTTTCTGAATGTTGAGCTTTAAGCCCAACAGGGGTTTTCAGAGCCATTAAAATGGGAAATTCATTAAATAATTGAAAAATTAATGCCCCAATAGATTTGATGCATCACAGCTCGGTATCCATTCTCAGGGGCTTCTAAGCAGCACTGGTTTCAGATTCTTTGCTGAGAAAGTTGACCCCCAAAACCCAAACTACCCACAAATAAAAACAATGAAAACAAAGTCCCACATACTTCCTAACCTTCGCAAAACAAAAACAAAAAACTCCACATGCACCCTGAGTAAAGAATGGTAACTGAAGTCAGAAGAAAATCCAAAATGCAGAAAAGATTTCCTTTTTATCTCACTTACTTGAATGTCTAAAGCAAATTAGGTATTTTATTTTTTTAATTGAAGTATAATTGACTTACAATATTGTGTTATTTTCAGGTGTATAATGAAGTACTTCAGTATTACATATATATTCTTTTCAGATTATTTTCCATTATAGGTTATTACAAGTTACTGAATATTATTCCCTGTGCTCTATAGCAAATCCTTGTTGTTTATCTGTATTGTAGTTTGTATCTGTTAATTACATATTCCTAATTTATTGCTCTCCTCTTACCTTTCCTCTTTGATAACCATAAGTTTGTTTCCTGTGTCTGTGAGTCCATTTCTGTTTCATATATAAATTCATTTGTATTATTTTTTATATTCCATATTTAAATGATATATAATATTTCCATTTTGTATAATTTTCTCTATGTACATCCATATTATTGCAAATGACAATATTTCATTCTTTTTATGTCTGATTAATATTCCATTGTATTAATATATATACCACATCTATTTAAACCAATCATCTGTTGATGGGCACTCGAGTTTCCATGTCTTGGCTATTGTAAATATTGCTGCTGTGAACACTGGAGTAATGTATCTTTTCAAATTAGAGTTTTCATCTTTTCTAGATGTATGTCCTTTTCTGGAAAAATCCTGGAGTGGGATTGCTCTATTTTTAGGAACTCTAAACGCTATTCTTAGAAACCTCCATAAACCTCTATACTGTTTTGAGGAGCCTCCATACTGCTTTCTGTAGTGACTGCACCAGTTGGCATTCCAATAGCCTAGGAGAGGTTCCTTTTCTTCACACTCTTTCCAGCCTTTATTATTTGTAGACTTTTGATGATAGCCATTCTGACTGATGTGAGGTGATACTATATTGTGGGGTGGGTTTGATTTATGCTTCTCTAGTAACTAGTGACATTGAACATCTTTTCGTGTACCTGTGTGTCCTCCTTGGAGAAATGTCTGTTTAGGTCTCTGACCATTTTTGATTGAGTCATTTGTTTTTGTGATATTGAATTGTACAAACTGTTTGTATATTTTGGAAATTACTTGTCAGTTACATCATTTGCAAATATTTTCTCCCATTCCATAGACTTTTGTTTTGTTGATGATTTCTTTTTAAAGCAAGTTAAATATAAGTAATTGCAGGAAAAAAAAAAAAAAAAACTTTGAAGAAGGAAGTCTAGATATCTAACTAATAGCATACTGTGGTCATAGGTCAATAAATTGGTGAAATGTTGGAAAACTTGATATACATAACTAAGTGGTAGTGACATCCTAAAACTATATTAAGCAAAAGCTATAATAATAGAATAAAAAGTTAGTATAAAAGTAAGGATTTTAATAAAGTGTTATATTTAAGACCATTAATCTTAAGTATGGGATTCACAACTGGTATATTTATCTCCAGCTAAATGTGATTCACAGCTGTTAAAAAAGACAGGAAGTATTTTGGTTTATGCTATTTCATGACAAGCTAAAATCTTCTTTTAAAAGTGAAATATATACATAAATGACAACATTTGAGGTTGATTTAAAAAATTAGAAAATAGTACAGACTTGGCATAACAGAGTCATTCTTATTGGGCCCATGTCAACTCTTTACAAATGTGAGCCCAAGTTGGAAGATATCTAGGCTACAATGATTCCAAAACCATCTCACCTCCTCTCCCCCTTCCCCATTCCTCCCCTGGAGAACTGGTTGTAACACTGTGGAGATTAACCAGCAGTTAAAAAGCATTGTACCCCACTGGTCCAGACTTTATTCTATATTAGAAGCTCATAAAATATACTGTGGTTTACATGGGGTAATTTTATCAAAGATTCTTTTTTCTTTTAAATATTTGCTGAAACTATCCAAACCAAATAATGTATCCCAACTAGTGCTATTTTCTGAAACCTTTAGGAAAGGAAGTGAATCTAATGCTTATTGAATATCTGACTGCATTTGACCCTTACTGCAATCCTGGGGTAAGGTGATCTGGCTGCTATTTTTGTGGATGAGAACAGTGAAGCTTAGAGAGTCACTCACCCAATGTTGCCAAGTTTCTAAAGGGTGCATGTGGAATCCTCTGGCTTAAGTTCTTTGTACTCCTTAATGGAATTAGAAAAGAAATTTAAATAAAATTTAATATGAAACCACTCAAGTAGAAGTTAATTATTCAGTATTCATGTCTATATAGTTGAGGATAGGAGAATTATCACATTTCTGGTAAGGATTAAATGAGAAATAAATATTGGGGTCAGTAGTGTTATTTACACACCTACCATGACAGAGATTGAAGGAAGGAATTCTCATTGGTAGTCAGTATGCCAGGGTAAGAATCTGCCTTCAGTGCAAGAGACATAGGAGTTGCAGATTCCATCTCTGGGTCAGGAAGATCCCCTGGAGGAGGAAATGGCAACCCACTCCAGTATTCTTATCTAGAGAATCCCATGGACAGAAGAGCATGGCAGGCTACAGTCCATAGGTTCACAAAGAGTTGGACATGACTCAGTCACATGAAGTGACTGAGCATGCACGCAGTAGCTCTGCCCCTTACTGGTGTTAAGAATATGCACGTTATTTACTTTCTCAGAATGTCCATATGCTGTAAAGCCAGTGCATGGGATGGCCAGGAAGATTAATAAAGCATTGTAATAGAGAATTTCTGAGGTATATTAACTCAAAAAATTGTTGTTGACTTTGGATCAATACTTAACAAGTAACATAAGACTTTTCTTTTTAATCTTTAATTTGTTGAAGACTCTTGCTCTTCTGCAGACTTTCTGCATTTCACAAAGTCCAAACACTGAGTGGTAGAAACAGTGCAAATTTAAATGGGAGTTTTTCGTGAATAAAAATCAAGATGGTTCCACACAACTTGTATTTTTTTTCAAAGTGTATCTACACATCTCTTACTCAGACATACCAGCTATAAGCTCTTTGAGCTGCAACTTGAATGCACTCAATACGTTTAGAAAGGAGAAACTCTGAAGTCTGGAATCACTGATGAATAAATCAGATATTCATTTACATTTCAAATGGAAACATGCAGAAAGATTCTCTTTAATGTGGGTTTCTTAGGTTGTAGCTGTGATACTAAAGTACAAAAACTTTGCTGTGTTTTACTGACAACACTCTTTTGTAGTCGTCATCTGAGAGATGTCACCTTTAGGGTGTACAGCCAAAAGAGTTTTTAAAATAAATTTAAAAGAGGATATTTATTCAATAGTCTCACACTGTCTTTCCTTCATAGTGTTTGCTGAGGCATCAGATTGGCAAATACATCTCTGTCAACATCTGCTCTCATTTTCCAAATTGACAGCATTCGGAAGCAGAATTTGGGATTAGACATTATTCTTAAACCTTGGATCAGCCTATAAAACCACATTCCGTCTGCTTCAGAAAAGCCTTTCTGAAAAAAATCTTAAAACATTATTGGCCTGAACCAAACACGTCCTGCAAAGGATTTAAGTTTACTTTACAAATTTTCCCAAACTTGCCGATTTTAGCTAAATTTTAGTTCAGTTCAGTTCAGTCGCTCAGTCGTGTCCGACTCTTTGCGACCCCATGAATCGCAGCACACCAGGCCTCCCTGTCCATCACCAACTCCTGGAGTTCACCCTAACCTATCAAATGTCAAAATAAATGGACAGTTTTCTGTAGATGGGCGAGATTGGGCAAGTTCAGGCACAGGAGCAGAGTCACTAATGACTGTTATGAGATAAAGGATTCATCATAAAAATTAGGCCTTCCACTATTGCAGAAGGAGCTGTGGAAGTGAAGGAAGGATAGTTGGATCATCAGAGCAGAGAATCAATCTGAGATAACATGCATTTCAGCTACCAGGTTGGACTGCCAAGGGCAAGCTGGGGTGGGAGTCTGTAGGCACTTATTACCTCACCACTTCTGTGGCCTCACAGTGAAGTGCTTGGTGGTGGCTCCAGCCACTGTTGGATAACAGGACTAGTGACCAGGAAGATGCTAGATGGGGAATGGAGGAGAGTTAGAACTGTCTGAAGTCTGCCTGGTACCTCTGCACCCATCTACCACAGCATCGGACGATGAGACCCTCACAGAGTAATGACCACTGGACTGCTCTACTTCCACCTTCCAGGTCTCACACCTACTCCCCTTGTGGTCAGGTATATTGGGCAGTCACACTAGAGAAAGGGGTTTGGGAACCAGTTTCTAACTTAACTGGATACATAGTACAAATAACAGTATGCTCCATAATCCACATTATGGATGCCCGTTTCATTGCTGTCTTTGGTGAAGGATGTTTAATCTCTTTTTGAAGCTATTTGACTTTATTCTGTTGTCAGAATAATTCAACAGAAACACTTGGAGCCATTGATTTTTTTATTTCTTGGGTGTTTTCTTCATTAAACCTCTCCAGTGATTTTTCTATTTCTTTCTCAGTGGTTAAGCCAAAGAGCTTACAATGGTTTTTGAAGCTTGGTTTTGAACAGGTTTTGAAGCTTGGACTCCTGATGTCTTCTCTGACCTTATCCCCTAGGCTTCTCTCTCTCCTCCTTCATCCCCATCACCCTGGCCCCCTCAAGGTTTTCTTGAAAAATGCCAGACATTCTCCTGCCTTAGTGCCTGTTCATTTGCCTTTCCTGGAATGCTTCTCTCCAAAATAGCCACATGACTCATTCCGTCATTTCTTTCTGGTCTTTCTTCAAATATCAACATCTCAGAAAAGCTTTTCATGACTATTATATTTAAAATTATACCCTTGACTCCCTGTATATCTTTCCTGATCTATTTTTCTCATTGTCCTATTCATTATTTAACAGACAATATAATATACTCCGTATGTATTTTGTGTGCTATCTTTTCTCCCACTCTAGAATGTAAGCTCCATGACAGCACAAATTTGTGCCTGATGCTTGATGAACAGGTAAGTCAGTAGGAACTGCACAAGTATTTGGTGAATATATTAAATGAAATAATCAGAGTCACAGAATTGTTTGTTCTGTTCATAAAGATCGTGAGGTGCCGGAGTCCAGCCCCGGCTGATCCAGGGAGTTCGAAGCGGGGACGGTGTCAGCGAGGATCAGGATACAATAGCTTCAATTAGATATTAATTAGAGATATAAAGAGTAATAGAATGAGGATAGCTCAGTAGGAAAATTCAGTGGAGAAAACAGGCTGAGTAGCTTGGTTTACGCAGGAGACCAATAAAACTTCAAGACAAGAAGTAGGCCACAGGTGTCCTTCTGTTCTCCCGTAGGAGAGGAGACATTGAGGCCTCCCAGGTCGGATCTTAGAAGCCCAGGCATAATTAATAAGCATGACGGGCTCCGCGCTCCAGATGGAGACTCAGCCAGAGTTTGAGAGAGAGAGAGAGACATGGGGAGACCAGTCTTTCGAGGAACTGATCTCAATTCTTTATTTTCCATGGTCTACTTTTACACACTGAGATGTTTTGCAAAAGTCAAACAGGGTCAGCAGTCCTGACTTTTATCAAAGTTAGGTGCTTCATACAAATGTATACAGAGGTCTTAGGGGTGTTACATCATCTTCTGGCCAGGGAGCCTGCTGACAATTTATGACCCTCTCCTTGTGACAGCGGTCAGTCAACCAGGACACTTATTTCTCCAGGGGTGATTATTCTTAAAACAGACTCCACCTTCCAAAGGTACCAGATAAAGTTACATTCCTACAGGGTGAGGGTGTAGTGGGTTTTAATTAAGGAAAGAATTTACTTAGCCTAAGGTCTAACATGATTAATATCGAAGGTTAATACTTATTTCTTCTATATATTCATTAATGTGTGTAAGGGCAGGGGATGTGGAGATTTAGCAACAAACATTGGCTCAACAAATGAAAAACCCTTCATCAATACAATTTCTAATCAGCCCACTATACTATACTAATAGTTTTCTAACTTCTCTAAAGAACCTGTTTTTAGAAGGTTTAAAGCATCTCGTGCCTCTCATGGTTGGGAGGCTGTGAGCAATCACATGTGGCCGGACAAGCCTGTCAGGCAGGCTAGAGAACTTTCAGAGGAGTTTGTAGGTTAAAACACTCTTGTCACGCCCAGGAGTTTTTATTAACTGGAGCTCTAAGTTAACTCCTTCTCCGAAAGAGGTGGTGGGGGACAGCCCCCCGTAAAGTCAGAGGTGTAGGTGAGAGCACAAAGTAGTAAAGTAGGCAGGCTCTGGTTATGGGGGTAGATGCTCAAGGATCTCCAGGGGGACTCCTGAGGCTCGATCCCGCCTTTTCGTATGTCGAGCCTCCTTCCTCATGACCTTTGCCATGGGCGGAGTGTCTCACGCTGGCCCCCAACAGTGAGGGGTTTTGTATTTTGAATGCAAGGAATAATTTTAAATGCCATATTTCAAAATTAATTACACTTGAAATATCTAGATTCCTGTTAGTTTTTCATTCTGACTTATTATTTCACTAATGATGAGACTTGTAACATGAAGGAATGTTTGTTGAATTTACCTAGCTATCTAAATCTCTACCTTTGTGACAGCCAATCACAAGAGGATTTTCTCAGTCCTGGTAAAAATTTTGGTCTCCTCTCAAAGCCCTAAATTAGTCACTTTTCTAAGTGATCCCTCCTAAATCTTAATGATTGGCCTTGGTGACTTTTGGGGAGGACAATTCAAAACCAGTTGTCTAGATTTACTGGTTGATTTCTTACATTGACTGTGCGGCCACTAATTAATTGTTAGTAAAATAAAGTGAAAGTGTGAGTGGATTGAACCTGGGTCTCCTGCACTGCAGATATATTCTTTACCATCTGAGCCCCAGAGAAGCCCCAATTTTTAGGGAACCCATAACCAAAATAAACTTTTGTAAAAATTATATAACTAAATCCAGAAACACCTTTACTTACTTATTATACCACTCTTCTCAACTCTTCTGTTATTCTTTCATTTTTTTCCAATTTCAATTCAATTTTTATCTTCCTCATTCTTTTCTGCCACATTTAGTTGCTTCCATTTTCCTCGTCATGAGCATCTGCACAAATAATATTAAGAGATTTGCATTTGGGGTCAGTTAATAAACATAAGGGCTTAATAAAAATGTGAACTAAAATTAATAACCTGAATTCACTCTCTTTGCTTTACCATTTACTGCAGTCTAACATTCTGAAAATTTTTATTTCCTTTAGTCTTATCTGTTTAAATAATAATAGATAATAATAGATTCTGTCTTAATGAGGATTAGATGAGTAAATACACATAAGATATTTAGCACAATGCTGAAGACATAGCACACATTAAATCTGTGTTACAATCAATGTTCAAATTATTGATACTGAAAATCAGTATTTCAGAATTATAGATTATATGTATAAAGGTACATGTTTGGATATATAAACAAAATGTAATCTATATTGAATCTTTTAATTTAATTGGACAATGACAGTAATGGAATATTTAAATCATCACGCCAATTTATTACAGTCATTATACATAGCTATTAGCTATTTTTAACAGTTATTTCCTTTAAGAAAGAAGCAAATCATCTTAATTTAAGGTAGTACCCTTTTCAAATTTTATATTTGTAAGATTTTTGGTTTAATAAGTAATTGAAATAGTGTCTTCTGCAGGAAATACCATCTTTAGAAATAGATCCTGTCCTCAAATTTGTTGAGTTTGGAACTCTAAAACCCTTTTACAAGGATATAAGATCAGAGAAGAGGTCATTTTTTCCATGCTTGGGAAAAAGTTAGTTCAGTTAACTTTTTCTTAAAAAGATGTGATAAAAATGGTTTTGTAGGGTCTGAAAGTTGTGTTTGGATATTGTCACAAAACTGAGGGTACTAGTGTTTTATTTTTATTTCATCTCAAGAATCACATCTCAAAAAAGTGAATATTTCTCCCCTTACCCTTGGGACTCAGTTACTGCTTTTATGTGTTTGGTCCACAACTACCCTAGCATTGGCACATCTTTTTTTTTTAATACTAGCAAAAGATTAGAAACTTTAAAAATCCTTTAGTGAAGAATTTGTTACATAAACAAGGTACAACTGTACAGTGAAATAGTATGCAGCCCTCAAAAAGGATCAGGCAACTCTTTGTGTACTTAAATGAAAATATCACTAAAATATGTTATTGTGAAAATGGGAGGGAAGTGGGAGGGGTGTTCAAGTGGGAGGGGACATGGGTAAACCTATGGCTGATTCACGCTGATGTTTGGTAGAAAGCAACACAATACTGTGAAGCAATTATCATTCAATTGAAAATAGAGAAAAAGAAAATACATTATTGTGGAAATGAAAGCCCAGCAAAATCTGATTTATAAGCTATAACTTCTGTTGAGGAAAATATTTCTATGATTATGTCTGTGTAACACAACCTTTAAGAAAGATAATTGCTTTTCTGGAAACAAGGAAAGTAGAGAGAGACTTATTTTTGTAGTTCATCATTAAAATGAATTAATAAGACAGCTTAAATTTGTTTTTACTATCTCCTTGGATACATTTATATGGATAATACTCTTGATATACTAATCAACCACACACTAGGAAGATTTTTTTTTTTAACTCACAATTGAAATAGATGGAAGGAGAAAACAGACATACACCTAGAAGAAATGGAGGCAGTTGGGAGTGGAACAGGAAGAGGGTTTAAAAGGACATATGAGTTCATTGAAAAATTACTTACGATACAATTAATTAAGATATGGAAAGGAATTAAAGAGGAATACAGTGACACTAGACTGTGCAGAATTTCTTTGAGAGAGCAGAAGAGACATTGCCAGTCAGTTCAGACACTCAATTGTGTCTGACTTTTTGGGACCCCATGGACTGTAGCATGCCAGGCTTCCCAGTTCATCACCAACTCCCAGATCTTACTCAGACTCATGTCCATATAGTCGGTGATGCCATCCAAGTCCCCTTCTCCTCCTACCCTCTATCTTTCCCAGCATCAGGGTCTTCACAAATGAGTCAGCTCTTCGCATCAGGTGGCCAAAGTGTTGGAGTTTCAGCTTCATCAGTCCTTCCAATGAACACCCAGGACTGATCTCCTTTAGGATGGACTGGTTGGATCTCCTTGCAGTCCAAGGGACTCTCAAGAGTCTTCTCCAACACCACAGTTCAAAAGCATCAGTTCTTGGGCACTCAGTTTTCTTTGTAGTTCAACTTTCACATCCATACATGACCACTGGAAAAACCATAACCTTGACTAGACAGACCTTTGTTGGCAAAGTAATCTCTCTGCTTTTTAATATGCTGTCTAAGTTGGTCACAACTTTCCTTCCAAGGAGTAAGCATCTTTTAATTTCATGGCTGCAGTCACCATCTGTGGTGATTTTGGAGCCCAGAAAAAGTCAGTCACTGTTTCCACTGTTTCCCCATCTATTTGCCTTGAAGTGATGAGACCGGATGCCATGATCTTAGTTTTCTGAATGTTGAACTTTAAGCCAACTTTTTCACTCTCCTCTTTCACTTTCATCAAGAAGCTCTTTAGTTCTTCTTCACTTTCTGCCATAAGGATGGTGTCATCTGCATATCTGAGGTTATTGATATTTCTGCCAGCAGTCTTGATTCCAGCTTGTGCTTCTTCCAGCCCAACGTTTCTCATGATGTACTCTGCATAGAAGTTAATTAAGCAGGGTGACAATATACAGCCTTGATGTTCTCCTTTACCTATTTGGCAGTCTGTTGTTCCATGTCCAGTTCTAACTGTTGCTTCCTGACCTGCATACAGTTTTCTCAAGAGGCAGGTCAGGTACACTAATAATACTATGAATGGGCTTCCCAGGTTGTGAGAGTAGTAAAGAATCTGTCTGCCAATGCAGGAGACATAAGAGATTCAGGTTCAATCCCTGGGCCTGGAAGATCCCCTGGAGGGGGCACGGCAACCCACTCCAGTATTCTTGCCTGGAGAGTCCCATGGACTGAGGCTACAGTCCATCTGGTCACCGAGAATCGACACAACTGAAGTAGCAGGCACCCAGTACTATGTATAAATAGATAAGTAATAAAAACATATGATATAGCACAGGGAACTCTACTTAAAGCAATGTGTTGAACTGAATGGGAAAGTCAAAAGGGAGGTGATACATGTATATGTATGGCTCATTCATTTTGGTATACAGTAGAAATTAATGCATTGTAAAGCAAATATATTCCAATAACGTTAATCTAAAAAGAAGAAGAAAAAAGAAAAGCTAGGAATAGGGGCAGTGAGTTACCTGACTTGCTGAAATAAATATTTCATTAATAATATTTATTTTATTTTATTTATTAATTTATAAAGGATGTTGACGAACAAGTTGAAGTTCCTATTTTTCGTTTATCCTATACCAGAGTTTGTTAAACCATAGCCTGTGGGTCAAATCCAGCCTGCCCTCTTGTTTTAAGTAGTTTTATTGAACTACGGCACACTCACTTATGTGAGTCTGTGCCTCATATTTATAATATTTTCTGTGGTTACTTTTGCACAATTGATGGAGAGACTATGTAGCCCACACAGCCTAAAATATTTTCTACCTGGTTCTTTCTAGAAAAAAAAAAACTTTGTCTACTTCTATCTTATAGGGAAAATACAGAGATGTTGAAAGCTGTTAGCAAATGAAGTGGATTACGTGGAACATATAAAATGGTGTGTGTATGTGTTCTAAAAGAAATCAACCCTAAATATTATTGGAAGGACTGTTGCTGAAGCCATAGCTCCAATACTTCGGGCACTTGATGCGAAGAGCTAACTCACTGGAAAAGACCCTGATGCTGGGAAAGATTGAGAAGAGGGTGGCAGAGGATGAGAGTATGAGAGTATGAGATGGTTGCAAGGCATCACTAACTCAACAGACATGAATCTGAGCAAATTTGGGAGGTAGTGAAGGACAGGGAAGCTTGGCGTGCTGCAGTTCATGGGGTCACAAAGAGTCAAATGTAACTGAATAACTACATCTATATAGACATAGATGTATATGAGCCAGTTAACATTGTTCATGCAGGATGAATTTATAGGGAATTATTGAGCTTCCCTAATAGCTCAGTTGGTAAAGAATCTGCTTGTAATAAAGGAGACCCCGATTTGATTCCTGGGTCAGGAATATCCCCTGGAGAAGGGATAGGCTACCCATTCCAGTACTCTTGGGCTTCCCGTGTAGTTCAGCTGGTAAAGAATCCACCTGCAATGCAGGAGACCTGGGTTTGATCCCTGGGTTGGGAAGATCCCCTGGAGAAGGGCACGGCTACCCACTCCAGTATTCTTGCCATGGACTGTATAGTCCATGGGGTTGCAAAGAGTTGGACACAACTGAATGACTTTCACATTCATTCACTTTCATGCTGCTATTGCAAGAAAGAAGTGGGGGGAACCTCGCCAAGGTAGGATTAGGCAGGAAGGGATAGGAGTGAACTTAGGAATTGACAGAATGCAGTTGTGGAAGAACACCCAAGGCTGATCCAAAGGACCTTGGTGAATGAGTAAAGACATAAGAAAGTCAAGAAAGGAAACACTATAGAGGAAGATGGAGATGTATTTTAGAAATAAATAATGTATTAAATTTGGCACAGTGGGAAGAGCATAGACTGCAGATCTGCCATCTGGGTTCGAGTTCTAGCTCTTCTACTTGTACACATGAGACCAGGGAAAAATAACCTTTCCCAGACTGTTTCCTTTTCTGTAACCTGAGGGTAATGGTGTCTGCACTGGAGGGTTTTGAGGAGGTCAAATGAGATGACATACACTTAGCATTGTACTTGGGACATGTTAGGTAATTGTAGTGATAATAAGTTATTCTTATTATTGCCCATAAAATTGTTATATTTCAAAGGACTCTGCAAATTAGGCCATCATTATAAGTATTACATTACACTAAAAGGAGATTTCATTTTCATGTGTGTCAAAAGTGAACCTCTGGTTTCACTTTGGCCTATTTCTTATTATTCAATCATCTCCTTTTATACTTCCTTTCTTAATAGACAGATAGACAGTTTGTCATGTAAATGCCCAAGTTGGAAACTTTCTGGCATAATATCAATTTCTTTGCATTGGAGAATAAATTAAAATGATTTATTAACATTACAGAATTATTTGTTGTAATTGGTATAATTTTAAAAGAATTAAATGGATTATTCTCTACTGAAAATTTAGTATTCCAACTTCACATTTATTTTTATTTTTAATAAATGCTTTAACCTCATCATTTTTCTTTTTACATCTATTCTAGGACATAATTAGATTGGCATAGTCAACCAAGAATTCCTCTAGACAAATTTTATCTTTTTGGGGTTCTAAACCTTAGTGGTCATTCTCTATGTTTGTTACATATTACCCATGAATCCAATAGCAAAATTAAGGTTAAACATAGATAATGTAATGTAATATACAGAGTTAGGGTTAATATAAAGGATTAGGGTTAATGTAAATGTCAGTGAAGAGGTCTTATATTTACATGAATGATCATATGTACAGTTTAAAGGCTTTTAAGGCACTAAACACATATACACATTCACGCCCATACAATTAGACATTTAGGAAGTGCATTAGACATTTAGGAAGTAAAAAGAATACTTTTTCTTTCCTACCTGATGTAGAAATGAATTGAAAATTAGTTGGAGTGGTCAAATGACTGGGTCAATTTTATTACTGATGAAAACTAGATTTGGCTTTTTCTGTGGTTGTTCAGTTGCTCAGTCATGTCTGACTCTTCACAGCCCCATGGACTGCAGCATGCCAGGCTTCCCTGTCCTTCACAGTCTCCCAGAGGTTGCTTAAATTCATGTCCATTGAGTTGGTGATGCCATCCAACCATCTCGTCCTCAGTTGTCCCCTTCTTCTTCTGCCTTCTATCTTTCTCAGCATCAGGTCTTTTCCAGTGAGTTGGCTTTTCACATCAAGTGCCCCAAGTATTGAAGCTTCAGCTTCAGCATCAGTCCTTCCAATGGATATTCAAATAAAATTTCTCTTGGATGCAAGCAAATAGACCTAATGATACTTCTTGTTAATTTGAACCTTAGACTTTGCCACTCAGTAGGGGCCTGAAAGGTCAAAAGTGTTCATCTAAAGAAAGTTTCTCCACATAGAAATATTAAGTGTAAGGGAGTAAGTGCGCACCCAGAACATCAGTTTGTTCTCAGAACTCTTTCTGACCTCTAGACCTATGTGAGTAGAAGACTAGCAAGCTTAATGCCCCCAGGTTATTCTGCAGCAAAGAAATGTGGTGTTTATGTCAGTCCATTTTGATACTGTGTCTCTTTTTTTAATCCGGTCTCCTCTAGTGTATTTCTTTATGCGTAAGGTACTTTCAGCTGTCCTGAATTCTGATGTATCACACCACTGACATTGGTATTTATTTTATTGCTAATGTTTTATCCCTCATGCAGGCACAGTTTCACTTATTGTATGATTTCACCTTGATGGGTTCTCTGCTGGTTTACTGAGCATTCATCCTCTTGTTTCATACATACATTGCTGTCTTTAGTGCATTTTGATTTATCTTTTTAAGCAGTTGGCACTGGGTTTAAACTTACTGCTTACTCTGTTAATTTCAAATCTTTCTTGGTGCACACATTGGATTTGTATTTAATGATCCTTTTACTTGAATGCCAACAAGGATCATTACATAGGCCAAAGTTATATTTTTTAACAAATAACAAGAACTAGTCTTAGAAAAAAGATGTCCATTTTAAAATCTATTTCAATTTAATGTTAGATTCAGTATGATAATTCATGAAAGTTAACTGATGTCACAAGTTTACCTTGTTTCACACAAGGAACCAAATAAAGTTCCTGGTAGGTCTTCTGTATTGGACTCTGTTGTAAATTTACTCAGAGCCATGGATTTGAACTCTGGTTAAAATTTAACCAGAGTTCAAATCCATGGCTCTGCTACTGTCCTTAAGGCCTTTGATAAGTTGCTTCCTTTTACTGAGACTGGCAGTTTTCTTCTTTATGAGGATGGTACAAACCTCACAGAGTTGCTGGAGAGTAAAATGTGGTAATATAATTAGTATATATTAAGTACTTAAAATAATTCTTAGCGTATATAAGACATACCAGTCTCCTCACCTTTAATATTTACCCTCCTACTTTTAATGCCACTAAAAGAGAATACTGTACTGATGATACTTGTTTAGTGAATAGCAGAATAATAATAAAGATTGCAGAATCCTGTTGTAAGATAAATCACTCAGCTTATATATATGGTGCCTGAGATGGTGAGTGGATACTGGGCTCCAAGTACAACTCCAACAACAGAGGACTGAAAACAAGGATCGAGGGAGAGACAGTAGTTTTTAAGGATTTATACAGGAAGCTTTTGTGGACTAGCTGGCCCCCTGCCTATACCTTGCCCGAGCCAGGAAGTTACTTCATATTCGTCTGCTGTGTTGTTCATTTACTCAGTCGTGTCTGACTCTTTGTCACCACATGGACTGCAGCACGCCCAGGCTTCCCTGCCCTTCACTGTCTCCCAGAGTTTGCTCAAACTCATGTCCATTGAGTCAGTGTATGGCTTTAATTAAAGTTAAAGAATGAGAATGAAGAATGAGAGACAAAATTACACATAGATATCTCAAGTAAAAATAAGAGTGAAACAGTAGCAGATATTATAAGAACATGAGAGTAAATCCCACTGACATCCAAGATAATAAAGTACAGTCATACCCCATGGAAAAGGAAATCAAGAATCGCTAAGTCCTAGCCTGAACTACTCTCTCTCAGAGGCTACATGGTTTCCATATTCTGTCCTTTCTTCTTTCTCTTCTGTTTCGCAGACCACCCTCTGAAACTCCCCTCTCTCTTTTTCTTTTTTTCCCCTCATTCCCTCTCTCTTTTTTCTTTTTCTCACCTCTGCCTTTTTTCTTTCTCCTTCTCTCTCTCTCTCTCTCTCTCTCTGTCTCTCTTTTCCCCCCACAAACCCAGTATTTTTCACTTGTAGTTGGTTCAACATGCAGTCTTTAAATCAATATATCTTTTTAGCCCATTAGCCAAGAATGTAATTGGCTTAGTATTTCACTATTGTAAGTACAATTCCCAGAGAGGAGCAGACTTTACCCCGGATCATTTGTATTAGCCAATGGATTGGCCTTCCTAGGTATGAAACTCGGCATACTTGAAACTATATAAGTATGTTCCTTAGAAAGGTATCAGTTGTTTTCCTACAGCTTCATGCACGGGTGTCTACCAAACTGGAAGCTCTTGGAACCCCTTACAATCAGGAATTTATGCAGGCTTCCTCATGTAAGAGCATTCAATTATTAACTCCATTTCTAGCCCCTCCCCTGTCTCTGGAGAATGAGGGGTGTTGGCTTGGTCTTTCTGGTGACCAGCCCCACCCAGGAGTCACCTGCAAGCCCACCCAGTGTTTCATCATTTAGGAATTTATAAGGGTTTAGGAGCCCTGTGTCAGGGACCGGGAACCAAGACCAATATTTATTTCATTTTCTATTATCTCATGGCCACATAGAGTCAAATGTTTTCATCCAAGTCTTTCACTCTGCCCACTCTTTGTTGAGTACAAAAGATCTCTCCACTTCTGATCCTTGTTTTGCTGATCATTATAAAAGCAAGTGATAAAATCAGTGCAATATACGAGAATAAAAAGAGAACAAGAATTTATTCAAGTTTAAGGTGAAAATTGAATATAAAATAAAATATTTTAAGTACTGATTTAAAAATGAGGAAATTAAGAGAAAAAGACTATAGGAAGAACTCGGACCCAGGAGGAAAATTAACCAAGTACAGTTGTATATAAATGTATATGAAAGGTCACTATAGTGACTGAGGTGAACTGATCCAGTTGAGACTTGATAACAGTCACTTGGAAAAAGATAGTTCAGAGCTTCAGGGAGAGTGATAAGGCTAGTCCTGGGTAGGGACCAATTTTTCCTGTTTTCGGAAAGAGTGGAAAATAGTCCCCTTTGTTTTTCTTCTCTGAGTTGTCTGTGTCTATTTCCTCCACTGTATAAACTTCTCAAAGACAAGAATGGAATCTTTCACTTTGGCACACAGTAAACAAATAAATGCACTGAATTTGTTGAAGTAGGAGAAAGAAGAGCTTATACCCAGGGCTCAGCAATAAAGAATCACCTGCAGTACAAGATCAACAGGAGACATGGTTGGATTGCTGGGTCAGGAAGATACCCTGGAGTAGGGCATGGCAACCCACTCCAGTATTCTTGCCTGGAGAATCTCCATGGACAGAGGAGCCTGGCGGGCTAGATTCCATAGAGTCACAAAGAGTTGGACACAACTGAAGTGACTTAGCACACATGCATGCAGGAGAAAGAATAGAGAGACAAAAAGCTGGAGATGTCAAAGTTAGAATCATATTTAGTTTAATTATAGTCCTAATTGAGCTCTAATATTGATTTGTTGAAGAAGGAAAAAGAAGGGCTTCCCTGGTGGCTCAGACCATAAAGAATCTGCCTGAAATGCAGGAGACCCAGGTTCAATCCTTGGGTGGGGAGGATCTGCTGGAGAAGAAAATGGCAACCCAATCCAGTATTCTTGCCTGGAGAATCCCATGAACAGAGGAGCCTGGTAGGCTGCACAGACAATGGCTCACAGAGTTGGACACGACTGAGAGACTACTTTTTTCTTGATCCTGTGGGCTTTGAGGATCTTAAGTGTGAAATACACTGATGTATTTGCGGCTGTATCTTAGCTGGCTGCTCTGGTACTTGCTTGATTTTAACAATACCTGTGGCCAGTGACCAGTGGGGGAAAGGAAGGCAGCTTTAATAAATACTCCAAGAGGAAAAACTATACTATTTTGAATGAATTGAGGCATTAAATATATATATATATATATACTGAGCTAGAAAAGAATTTCATTGTCATGAAGTCAAAGGGTGATGTATTTGATGTTACGGGACAAGTTGGAAATAAGACTGTAATGATCTAAAAATGAATGCAATGGGAAGGACATAACATGATGGAAAAGAACAGCTTTTTAGTCAGAAAATCTGGGTTCAATTTCAAATTTTCCTAGGATATTGGCTATGATTTTTGCAACCGTCATTTTTTTAATCTTTAAAATAGAGGAGATACTAATATTTTACTTACTTATCATCATGATTAATTAAATGTGATAATGTATGTTTTCTTTTTTAAGATATATTTGGATTCAAGAACCTGAAATCCATTTACTAATTCAAATAAATTAGAATATATTTTAAAAAAATAAGGAAATTAAAGGCTAATCAAAAGAAGTATAGCCTTTCTCATAAAATTTAAAAGTCACTGTGACTATTCTTCTTATCTGCCTCTTTCTCTCCCTATGATCTTATGTCTGTCATCAAGTCATTTCTCTGAATTCTTGTGGCATTCTTTTTTTTTTTTTAGCCAGGAGTAATATAAAATCTGATTATAACAAGAAGTTCATTAACTTATATAGCAAAAAGTTTTAAGGTAGAACAGATTCAGAGTTGGTAACTCAACAGCTTTGCTGTGCCGCCGTGGACCCAGGCTGTTATCTTTATGCGTGTCTACCTCAGCTTATAGGCTTATCCTCTTAAGCTGGTCACTTCCAGGATCCCTAGGTAGATACCTCAGTCTCAAGCATCAGCTGTCTACAAAAAGAAAAAGGGTTGTCTTTCTTACACATTTCTTTTTAAGAGCAATGACCACTCTAGGTATTTTCAGCAATAATTCTGTTTGTAAACTATATGTATGTTAATCACTCAGTTGTGTCTGACTCTTTGTGACCCCATGGAGTGTAGCCCACTGGCTCCTCTGTCCATGGAATTCTCTACGCAAGAATACTGGAGTGGGTTGCCATTCCCTTCTCCAGAGATCTTCCTGATCCAGGGATTGAACTCAGGTCTCCTGCATTGCAGGCAGATTCTTCACTGTCTGAGCCACCAGAGAAGGTATAAACTATATAACAATGTATAAATAGTTTTGAATACATTCTATTGATGTATTCTGATAGAAATATGCTGAAGATTAAACATATGAAATTTTTTTAAAAGTGTGAAATCAGATAAAAGGTTGCAAAAAAATCTGAATTTCACTGAGACTTACTTCATTAATAGATAAGAATTTATACAATCATTTATAAACTGTTTATAGATTTGTAGAAATTTTATACATTTAAAATACCTTTCATATTAAAGTTGATTGTAATAGTTGCTATAGGGAACTCTCAATTGAATAAAGAATATATCTAAAAATATCACAAGGCAGTCAGAAATACACAAAAATAAGAGTGACATAAGGTCAAATGTAAGTGCCAGAGGATGGGCCAAGGAGGTCTACCTTAATACAAGGGTGAGAATTAAGAAAAACTTTATAAATTGGTATTTGATCTCAAGAAGTTAGGGCAGAGGAAAAGTTGCACATGAAGGGGAGACAGAGTGAGCAAAGACTTGCTAAAGGCAGAGTTTTAAATCCACGAATTATGTTAGGAGATCATCGGAAATTTTATTTTACAATGAAAATAACAATAATAGGTAGCTTGGATTTTGATCCTGGAATATCCTACGGGTCAGGTTAAGAAGTTTCAACTGTATATTTGGAAGCCAGAAACTATCAAGTTACTTGAGGAAGATAGTAATGTGTTTGGGAAAAAGAGTTGATCTGCAGTATGTTGGGAAACTTGGAGCTCTGGAGACTCTGCAGTAGTTTGAGCAAATTCATGTTATTTCAACTAGAGTTGAATAGGAATGAAAATGAGAGCTCAAACCCATGAGACAGCTCCAGGTTGTAAAGGTATAAAACTTAATAGTCTGGATATAAAGAAAAAGCAATAACTCTTAAACCTTGGTAACTAGAGGAAAGGTAATGCCTTTACTAGAAATATGGTAGAAGGAGGAAAAATTTTGAAAATGAAATGACTTATTCAGATTTGGGTCCAATGCGTTTGAGATATTGAAAGGAACTTCAATGACAAATTTGGAAAATCCAAGTCTGGAGTTTGGGAGAAAATTTGACTAAGTTTGGAGATTTTAATGTTATCACCATATTGATAATAAAAAAGAATATAAGAAGATAAAAGTGAAATCAATTGAAGATGAAAAAATAATAAATGCTAGTTCCTTTCTCTGTTATTGTAACAGCATCATATGATATTTGCAGTTTCTGCATGAATTTTTATGTCTTGTTTTAATTGATTCTCTTAGAAATGTGTCACAAAGGTGTTAACATCATTGTTTTACAGTTTGTGAGACTTAAGCTCAAAGAGATTAGAAAATTCGCCCCAAATTGAACAGTCCAAAGGCACAGAAATTGTAATACTTGTGCTTATTTTAGGACTCAGACTATCACCTTTAGTTAATTCTAAATTGAATTAACTGAAGCTAATACAAAATCTTTGGGTTCAAAAATATTGTTGAATAAGTGAAATAAATGTGTATATTCATGAGATTTAATAATAATCCAGGACTTCTATATTTAATGAAATAATCTAAACATCTTTGCTGTTTCCTTCCAATTTGAATCAAAGTTTATTCATTCCAATTCAATGCAGTTTAAAATGCATTGAAATTCAATTCAGGATAAAATGAGTTGTTTGCTGTGAAAATTCATAAGCAAATACACAGTCAAATTGACATGAACTGAGGCCTGAGATATAGCATGTGGGATACTTTCTGTTGGCAAATTAAACCAACTAAATATTTCATGGATTTTACTAAAATTCAAAGTTTAAAAGCTCTTCGTTAGATTATGAGTAAATTTTAATTTAGAAACAAGAGCATCACTTTGCTTTCTTATTACACTTTTCCAAAATCCCAAAGGGTTAGAAACAAGTAGCAAACCTATGTTCAGTATCAATTTGCTTATAAGGACATCTGTGTCTTTTGCTTTGCTTATTTGCATCTTAAGTTTTTGTTTTTACAAAATTTGACTACTCAACCAGCAGATGCCTTTTTTAATGCTTTATTTTTAACCCATTGGGTTTCTACTTTATACCATGAATTTACAGATATATGTATCAGTTCAGTTCAGTCGCTCAGTTGTGTCCGACTCTTTGCAACCCTGTGAATCACAGCATGCCAGGCCTCCCTGTCCATCACCAACTCCCAGAGTTCACTCAAACTCATGTCCATTGAGTTGGTGATGCCATCCAGCCATCTCATCCTCTGTCGTCCCTTTCTCCTCCTGCCCCTAATCCCTCCCAGCATCAGAGTCTTTTCCAATGAGTCAACTCTTCGCATGAGGTGGCCAAAGGACTGAAGTTTTAGTTTTAGCATCAGTCCTTCCAATGAACACCCAGGATATATGTGTATATATATATATATATATATATATATATATATATATATATAGTTTTACGAGTGGTTCAGTGGTAAAGAAGTCACCTGCCAGTGCAGGATACATGGGTTCTATCCTTGGGTCAGGAAGATCCCCTAGAGTAGGAAATGGCTACCCACTCCAGTATTCTTACCTGGGAAATCCATGGACAGAGGAGCCTGGCAGACTACAATCAATTGGGTCACAGAGTTGGACGTCACTGAGTGACTGAGTACACACACATGTATATATGAGTATAACATATTGTGTATACATATAACTGGATATGTATATATGCATGTATATTTGTGTATGTAATATATGTGTGTGTGTGTTTATATATGTTGTAAGGCACTTGTTTCTTAAAACTACATTTTTACATAGATAGGTAAATAGGCCATTTGTTCCTTAGAATGAAACCACATTTTTCTCTACCTTTCCCTTGGAGATGATGACCCATCTTTACTAGGCCTATAGAAGGCCTTAGTAGGCTGGTTTTAAGGGCAGTAGGTGTTTGCAACAGTCAACATTTATGAATATTCATTAATTTGTTTTGAGCAGCAATGCAACTTTGTAAATGGTTGCTGCCAGAAAAAGCTCTAATTAGAGGAATTAATTAGGACTTGGAAAGGTAAACAGGGATTTGTAGCATTTGGAAGGAGTGCTGTTTCCTGTTGAGAAAAATGCCTCCCAGAAAGCTTGAGCTACAGGTTGCCTGTACACCAGGTAGAAAGATAAGGCAGGGTTTCAAGTCCCAAGGACACAAAAGAGTGGAGGTGTGTTGTTCAGGTTAGCTCAAGGCATCTTGAAGATCACAGCACACCTAGGCCTCTGCTTGGTGGAATTTCTCTTTTAAAAGATCTTGTCCCCAACATTCAAAACCCACATTTAACCCCAGTATAAAGTTCAGCTCATTTAAACAAGAATGATCTGATATGGAAACTATTTTCCATGGTCAGTGTGCTGCTGCTTTCGCTCTGGGTTACCTCCATAATATCCCTGCCACCAGAAACCCAAAGGAAGCAGCTGTTCTGAATATGTACAAACAAAAGAAGCTGTTACTATAGCAACCATAGAACTCTGTGGAAAAGCTCTCCTTTAACACTAGCCAATCCCTCCTCTCTTCACCCTCCCTCTTCTCCTTTCCTGTACCAGTGTAGACTGCCCTTGGACAAAAATGATGATTGGTGATTTGACTGCACCTGAGCGGGTGGAGCAGGGTGAACACTTCACTTTGCATTTACACTTTGCAAGAGCTGGAAGACTTGCTCCTGGCCAAAGCTTAGGAAAGGGCTGCAGAATTGATAGGACCACCTGCTTGCTTGATTCCCTGATTCTTCTTTATCCTCCTTAAAAATACTGCTGGTCTCTCACTTTCTGCATTGATGAAACAATGTTATCTCTTTCACTTCTGCTTTTTGTATCAGCTTTTCTCCCATGTCCATGTGCCTGGAGCCCACAGCATGGCTTGAATACCATCTGTAGACTGTTAATTCTGCAGTTGCTACTGAAATGTATGAAAGATAAGGACAAGTTTGTTTTCAAAGGTAAAAGAGTGGTGCTAGATACTCAAGGTTATCATTGTGTTTCTCCACATGGTTGAAAATGCAGACATATTTTATTAAGATTAACCTAGCTTCAGTAAAACTGTCTCAAATAAATAAAATTTAAGTCATTTCATCTGTTTTAATGTTCCACAAAGTTTTGTTTTGATTGATGTACCAAAATATCTTTAACTTGATATCTCTTTTGGTAGTCAGCTTTCATTTCACTAATTGCTTGTACTCCCAAATTAGTTTTGAGATCAATAATTTAGCTACTTAAAATTGGTTTTTAAGTTAGTAATTTAAAACTTGGAACATCTTTTGATATAGATATTATCCGCTAACTATCCTGCTAACTTAAATCATGGCTATCTTGCTAAGACCAATCTAGTTTCCCTCATATCACTTAAATATTTTATCTTGGCAAGGAAATGTTGTAGGATGTTAGTCTTCTTTAAAGTATAGCACGATTGTTTATAGAAAGACCTATCTTAACCCAACAACATCTTGAAGTACGCTTTCTAACTTGGGACTTAAGTCTTAAAATTTGTTTACATGGAAAGTTAAAACCTTGAATTTAACAAGTAATGAAGAAGAAATAGTCTTATCACTAATTAAATCATATTTTAAAGCTTTATATGTAAAACTATGAAGACAGGTCAATGAAACAAGATAAAAACTCAGACAATCCAGTTATTGATGAGGTTTTAGTACATGATGAAAGGAGCTTTCCATGTCTGTGGGGAAAAAAGATGAATTCATTAACAAATAATGTGCACCATTTTAGTAATTATCTGAGGAAAAAAATGAATGCACATCTTAAATCCTACATCATAATAAATTCCAAAATGGACAGTTGTTAAAAGTAAACGGAAACTATTATCATAGTGAAGACCATGGGAAAAATATTTTCAGAACGTTGGAAAATCATCTATCAAACCGAAAAGAAAGCTTATATTTTTGTTCATGTTAGTGATAAAGGTTTGGAGGCCACATATTCTCCTCCGTCACTGGAAGGAATATAAATTGGTAAATTTAGGTATAGCTTTTGAAATTTAAAATATACGTAATCCTTTAACTCAGTAATTCACCTTCTAAAAGTGCATCATGAAGATAGATAGACACACCAAGAATTATAGAATACATGGTTATTCATTGCATGAAAAGATTGAGAATTTTGTCTATACTTTTGAATATGATATGGGATAAAAATTATTTTACAGTTATGTGATAGAATAAGAGGCAGCTATTAGTGAAAAAGACTGAGAGAGAGAGAGATGAGGGGAGAGAGCTTTTCATAAACTCTTTATAAACTAATAGGAAACAATCTCAAAGATCAATTGTTAAAATTTTACAAAGCAAAATAAAGAACTTTGATGTGCTCACCTGAAACTTGCCCCTCAATTTTGAGGCATATCTGTTGTCAACCAAGTATAATTTAATACAGCTATGTGTTTAGTAGTAACTCAACAAATGTTCATTGACACCAAAGATCAGAAATAAACCCATATGCAGCCAACTTGACTGATTTATATCAGGCAGACTAATGTCAAGTATCCGTTTAAACTTTTTAAGAGTTACTACAAAATGCTCCATTTTTTTTTTTTTTACAATTTCAAAATAGTTAACTTTCTATTTTCCTTGATATCAGTTCAGTTCAGTCTCTCAGTTGTGTCCGACTCTTTGCGACCCCATGAATCACAGCACGCCAGGCCTCCCTGTCCATCACCAACTCCCGGAGTTCACCCAGACTCACATCCATCAAGTCAGTGATGCCATCCAGCCATCTCATCCTCTGCCGTCCCCTTCTCCTCCTGCCCCCAATCCCTCCCAGCATCAGAGTCTTTTCCAGTGAGTCAACTCTTCGCATCAGGTGGCCAAAGTACTGGAGTTTCAGCTTTAGCATCATTCCTTCCAAAGAAATCCCAGGGCTGATCTCCTTCAGAATGGACAGATTGGATCTCCTTGCAGTCCAAGGGACTCTCTAGAGTCTTCCCCAACACCACAGTTCAAAAGCATCAATTCTTCGGCGCTCAGCCTTCTTCACAGTCCAACTCTCACATCCATACATGACCACAGGAAAAACCATAGCCTTGACTAGACGGACCTTTGTTGGCAAAGTAATGTCTCTGCTTTTGAACATGCTGTCTAGGTTGGTCATAAATGCAAAGTCTCAGTGATAAAATATTGACATGTACACACTACTACTACATATAAAACAGATAACTAATAAGGACCTACTGTAGAGCCCAAGGAACTCTACTCAATACTTATATGCGAAATGAATCTATAAAGAGTGGTTGGTTATGTGTATAACTGATTCAGTTTGCTCTACACCTGGAACTAATAAAACAGTTTAAATCAACTACACTCCAATAAAATATCTGTAAAAAAGCAAAACAGATTAGCAATATATGTAAGTCAAATCATTACACTATACACTTTACAAACTATAGTGTTGCATGTCAATTATATCTCAATAAAATGGGGGAAATTTGCATAAATAAAAGATGTACAGTCATAAACTTTTTTTAAAGTACTGTAGAATTGAAATCACAAGGTAGAATTCTGTGATCATTTGTTTTATAAGTTTGACATTAACCTTTTTGATGGGAGCCTGTACAAAATGCTGTGTTCTAAAGTCTCTTTGGCAAGAGTTGCTGAAACGTGTTTGGACTAGGAATTTCTAGAGTCCATAAATGTATCTCAGTCATCTGAGGTTTTTCTTTTTTTTTTAATTGTAGTGATTTATTCCCTCATGTTTTATACAAATTTCAGGCATATTAAATTTTAAAAGTAATTGAATATTTTGTAGAGTTAAATAAGTTGTCTTGATTTAATGAAATGGCACTTTCAGAATTATTTACTGTTTTTAGAGATGGTTTACCTCAATCTGTTTTGGCAATCTTTATTCTAGTGTTGTCAGTTACTTAGTAATATTTATGGTTTTTAAAAAATGTTTAGATTCCAGTTTATATAGACCAAAAAAGGTTTATTGTTATTTGAAAGCATTATATAAGCTTTGATTCATTATTTCATATTCTTTTTATATTGAATCTTCTGCTTAATAAATAAATTTCTATAAGGGTAGAAGGGCTGTTTTTTTTTTATAAAATTGCATCCTAAATTTAATGTTTCCCTGAATTAATTTTTAAATTAAATAAATAAATGAGGAAATATTTCTTAAAAAAATAGAATTACTAGATACAAGATCAACCTTAGTATATCATTATGTCATGACATATTTTTGATGCTTTCTAGATACAGCCTATCTTTGGAAACTATTTTCTTTAGATGAAATTCATGAGTTGAATTAAACAAGTAATATTTTTCAAAACAAAAATAATTCTATATTATCATAAATTTGAAGAATAACAAGGCCAACTAAAATATATAAATATGAGCCAAGCTTAAAATCAGGTCTGTATTGACCATACATTTTTGTTTCATTGTTGAAAAACCTGTTGATTTTTTAATCAATTCTGAAATGTGGACTTATTCAAAAATATTTTGACAACAAAGAGGTGTTAGACAGATTTGGAAACTTAGTAAAAGGGATTTCATTTCCCTGTGCGAGACTTTTCTTTTACTAATAATCAGTACTTTCACATATACAAAATACTGTTTTTCTATTTGGATTTTTGTTTGGATTTTAATTGTACATAAACTTCTGTTTCATTTTAAGGTACATGCACAATATGTGAGTGACTTTGGCTGGTGCTAACAGTGAACTTTCCAGTTGATAAGGGGCATCAGTAATTTCAAGCCTTATGCCCTTTTGTGTCACATGCACACACACACATATTCTTTCTTTTTAAGGAAAAAGTGGGATAAAGGAAAGTAAACAAAATATAAAGATTTTTTAAATAGTCAAAGTGGAGGAAGGGAGGAAAATTATATGAAAAGCAGATAATTTGTTATAAAAGAAAAAATATGGAGAATTTTGTCACCATCATGAGTTTCACTTATGTGAAATTTATTCATTTATTATATATTCATTTTCATTATCTATTGGACCAACTCTATGAAAGACAATACTATGATCACTCTTCAGTTGTAGTAACCACATCCTCCGCTACACTCAATAAACATTTTTCTTATGCTTACAAACACCAGTTGTTAGGAAAACAGCGTGTTGTCAACAAAGTAGGACCTCTCACCTCCAGCCTCTATCAAGAGGACACTTGCATACACAGTAAAGCACCTGCCATATGTAAGAAGCCCTAAAGAATTAAAAACATTGAAACTTATTCAGAAGAATTAAGTTGTACATACTCAGCCTCGAGAATCTTAGGATTCATTCTTCAACACAGTGTCAGCAGTAAACTGATTGGTATTTAAATATTTAGATAGATAACAAGATACATGTGTATGTAGTTTTTGGACTTGTAGACAGATAGCAGGATTCAGGTATCACATATTAAAGTTTTATTTTGTTTTGTTTTGTTTTAGATTCTTTTCCCATGAAGGCCATTACAGAGTATTGAGTAGAGTGCCCAGTGCTGTACAGTATGCCCTTACTACATATCTATTTTATATATAGCGGTGTGTTTATGTCAGTCCCATTCATGTGTGTGTGCTCAGCCATATCCGACTTTTTGAGACCCCATAGACTGTAGCTCACCAGGCTCCTCTGTCTGTAGGATTTTCCAGGCAAGAATACTTGAGTGGGTTGCCATTTCTATGTTCAGGGCATCTTCCCAACCCAGAGATCTAACCTGCCTCTCTTGTATCTCCCTGCATTGGCAGGTGGGTTTTTTGTTTTTTGTTTTTAACCAATGGTGCTACAATTTTATCCCTTGCTGCCCCCGGCTCCCCTTATGTTTGGTAACCATAAGTTTGTTTTATACATCTGTGACTCTACTTCTGTTTTGTATATAAGTTCATTTGTACCCTGTTAAAGGAATTTTGACATTTATATCTTCTATTAATTTTCCACTTCCTACACCTTCAATTAAGATATGTTTAGGCTTTTTCCCTCTTCTTCCACCTGACCCTGAAGAGTAAATTTATTGCTGAATGTTGATGTTAGTACCAGGCTAGTCGATTTTTTGCTAGCCTGTATTCTTTTCGTCCCTTTGTATTTTTCCCTGGTAACATCAAACTAGATAAAGTCAGTGTAAATATTCTTGTCAGCATCGTGGCATTTGTATTATTTTTGAATTTCTATTTATAGTTCTGTTTGATGCTTACTTTAACAAATGGTGCTGGGAAAACTGGTCAACCACTTGTAAAAGAATGAAACTAGAGCACTTTCTAACACCATACACAAAAATAAACTCAAAATGGATTAAAGATCTAAATGTAAGACCAGAAACTATAAAACTCCTAGAGGAGAACATAGGCAAAACACTCTCTGACATACATCACAGCAGGATCCTCTATCACCCACCTCCCAGAATATTGGAAATAAAAGCAAAAATAAACAAATGGGACCTAATTAAACTTAAAAGCTTCTGCACATCAAAGGAAACTATAAGCAAGGTGAAAAGACAGCCTTCAGAATGGGAGAAAATAATAGCAAATGAAGCAACTGACAAACAACTAATCTCAAAAATATACAAGCAACTCCTACAGCTCAATTCCAGAAAAATAAACGACCCAATCAAAAAATGGGCCAAAGAACTAAATAGACATTTCTCCAAAGAAGACATACAGATAGCTAACAAACACATGAAAAGATGCTCAATATCACTCATTATCAGAGAAATGCAAATCAAAACCACGATGAGGTACCATTTCACGCCAGTCAGAATGGCTGCGATCCAAAAGTCTACAAGCAATAAATACTGGAGAGGGTGTGGAGAAAAGGGAACTCTCTTACACTGTTGGTGGGAATGCAAACTAGTACAGACACTATGGAGAACAGTGTGGAGATTCCTTAAAAAACTGGAAATAGAACTGCCTTATGATCCAGCAATCCCACTGCTGGGCATATACACTAAGGGAACCAGAATTGAAAGAGACACGTGTACCCCAGTGTTCATCGCAGTACTGTTTATAATAGCCAGGACATGGAAGCAACCTAGATGTCCATCAGCAGATGAATGGATAAGAAAGCAGTGGTACATATACACAATGGAGTATTACTCAGCCATTAAAAAGAATATATTTGAATCAGTTCTAATGAGGTGGATGAAACTGGAGCCTATTATACAGAGTGAAGTAAGTCAGAAAGAAATACACCAATACAGAATATTAATGCATATATATGGAATTTAGAAAGATGGTAGCAATAACCCTGTATACGAGACAGCAAAAGAGACACAGATGTATAGAACAGTCTTTTGGACTCTGTGGGAGAGGGAGAGGGTGGGATGATTTGGGAGATTGGCATTGAAATATGTATAATATCGTATATGAAACGAGTCGCCAGTCTAGGTTCGATGCACGATACTGGATGCTTGGGGCTGGTGCACTGGGATGACCCAGAGGGATGGTATGGGGAGGGAGGAGGGAGGAGGGTTCAGGATGGGGAACACATGTATACCTGTGGTGGATTCATTTTGATATATGGCAAAACCAATACAGTATTGTAAAGTTAAAATTAAAATTAAAAAAATAAAAATTTAAAAATATAACAGCTTTTAAAAATTATTTTAGCTAGTCAAAGTATGTTGGCTAGGTTCATGATGCCTCATAATATGCTAAAATGTCCTGGATTGGGGAAAATAAATTTAAAATTGAAACTGCATCTCCTTAGATATATTTATGTTTACATTGGGTAAATATCATTTAGTTTTTGAAAAATAATTCATAAATTGTCTCTTAGATATCTATATCCAAGCCTACATTGTTCGTCCCCTGTCAGTTTGGTTCTGGCTGTTGTGCTCATAGTAATTTGTAGAGGGAGTGATTATTTATACCCAGGTATAATTCAAGTGGAATAATCAGTCTATTTGAACATTTTTTAAAAAGCATTTATGTATTAGTTTACATTTTTAGCAGTTCCTAATGATAACTTAGAATACTTTTGATAGTTTATACTAGAGTTTATTGACTTTATTGATGTTTAGATATTTGGGGAAAAACATATAATGTGCTGTTTAATTGTAAAAGATTACAAAGGAAGGCACATGGTGAAAAATATTCCCTTGGAAAGGATTTTCTTCTTAATATCTGATATTTTCTTCTTAGTTTACGATATAAAGTATTACTGTTTTGTGGCTTAAATTTTTATAGTCACACCAGCCATAAAATCAAAGCATCACTGGTTCTTATAGATGCTGATGCTTTTGTTTTATAAAATGAAGCTTTCTGATATACCATGTAGATTTTCCAGGTCCTGGCTTACGATTCTCTGACTTCTGTTTTACATGAAGCCTTCAGGAATTTTATAGTCATGTAATATATTACTGAATAATATTCACCCACTTCTGATATGGAAAATATAGCAAATGAAAAGATAAGTATCTGAGAGGGAAGGCACTAGAAAGAAAGAAGTTTACAAACACTGTCTACTGGTATAAAATCTCCTTAAGGCAGAGATACTCCCTTATCCCCCAACACACACACACACACACACACACACACACATCCCTAAGGCACCTAAGGCACTTTTATTATCATCTCCTTGATTCACTATAGTACTTGACACATTTTCTGCACATCTCTCTGATAAAGGCAAAGAAGCTAAATTACCTCCAGAGATTATTAGAGTAGTTGACACACAGTGAAGTGAAAGTCAACTCAGTTGTGTCTGACTCTGTGACCCTGGACTGTACTGTCCATGGAATTCTCCAGGCCAGAGTACTGGAGTGGGCAGCCTTTCCCTTCCCTGGGGGATCTTCCCAACCCAGGGATCAAACCAGGTCTCCCGCATTGCAGGCGTATTCTTGACCAGCTGAGCCACAAGGGAAGCCAGTTGACACACAGTAGATACCAAATAACCCTGTAGTAAATGAAGGAACCAGCAAGCACAAGTAGTATAAACACTCCTGCTGCAAATGCTTTCCTTCAGGGTATTTTCCCACCGAATGTTCGACCTATCTCGGGCAAAATCACCAGCCCCCTGATGTCCTTTGTCATTTATTCTAACTACTTCTTAATATCTCCTTTATTTCTCCTGCCTCATTAAGTTGAACATTTATTCTCTGTTGAGACATAAAGCTCTGACTACTCTGTTTCCTACCAATTTTGGAATTTTTCTGATTAAATATCAAGATAGTGATAGAGACTAGAAAGAAGAGTACTGTATAACTTGTAGTGAGTAACTTGCAGTTTTAAATAATAAAATCAATAGAGTTGATTTTAGATACTGTCTACAATGAACAAACTATATCTACTTGGCTAAATACAGATACAAGACTTTAAAGTAGTGACCAAATGACTGTTTAAAAAGTGACTCAGAAATAAAATTTTTAGTGTTTATTGAGTACTCAGAGTACTGCTCAGTGAACTATGGTCATTGACTTAAAGGTGTATATATTATCTTATAAAAACCAATTTGTATAATTCAGAGAAAGTTATAGAAGTTTAAGGAAATGTGTCAATTGAATGGGATTTGGGGATATGGTTCCTGAACTACATTTAGAAAGGCAGATAAAAAATTAGACAGAAGAAAGAATTATAGTAGCAATGATAGATCTTATCATCTTTATTCTATCCATCATATAATAAAATTCTTTCAAGGTGTCATTATAAATCTGTTATTTTAATAGCGAATGTCCTTCTTTCCTCTCAGTCAAGTTGAAAAAACTGCTGAAATAATAGTTTCTTAAATGCATAGAATATATTGACTACTTATTCTGGATAAAACACAGATTAAGAATCATACCGCCCATGCTTAATTCTTTACAGTTTTCCTAGAATGTTCACGTTAATTACATAATTTTAATCTCACAATTTTATGAAGTGGTTGGTCCAGGAGTTAGTATGCTTATTGTGGAAATGATGAGTGGGAGGCGCAGAGATATTATGGCCAAAATCCAACCCTGGCAGCTCTGGTGAGCTTTCTTCAAACTCAAAGAAAGGAGCCCAAACTTTCAAAAGGATGTAAACACACACACACTTGGGACATCAGAATAAATTCTGAATGAACTGTGTGTATGCTATGTTTAGTATTGAAAGGAAGTCTTTCAGCTTGTACCATGGAATGGGCTTTGTTGATTCCTCTGCTAATTAGATCGGAGTGAATCTATAAACCTTGCTCTTTCACCTTACTCCTCCAAAAGGTATAGCACTTCCCCCCATACACCTCCCAACTTACCCACCCCCCATCCTCAGCTTCCTTCTCCTTCCACAAGATCTTCATTAACTCAAATAATTCACTGCCCAGGTATTACAATGAAGACTTATTTATATTAATTCATGATATCTTTAAAAGAACTCATATACTGTGTAGGGAAATACAACAAAGACCCTAGGAAGTGAGGAAAGTCTGATCCCTGGAAAGTAAATGCCTACACTGGGAAACCAGTTGGGGAGAGAGTAAGATCTAAAGAAGACAGAAGGATGCAGAAAGGAAGGGGCCTTGCTGCCCTTGGAGGGAGGCAGAGAACCACTGGATCTGGCCTCCCAAAACCCCTGTCCATCACTAAGGGATGAACCTTTATGCTCCCTTTCCTTGGAGTATCAGAAACCCTACTCAAACTAGCTTACAGGGGAAAAAAATGAAATTTATTGAAAGAATTTGAGATTCTGTCAAAATGAAAGGAATGTCTAAATGGGAGGTGGGGCAGAGGCTGGACAGCTGATATAGCCATCGCTCAGAAGCCATTGGAATCACAGATATAAATGCCACCAGACAGCCTTGTGTGATTCCTTTGTGATGTGTGTCACGTTCTCACTGGGTTTCATTCATCCGGCTGCTCGGAAAGGAATGTACTTTTGAAAGTGGCCAGATTGAGATCAGACTGCCTGATCTCAAACACCAGACACTCATTTGTACTAAGACTTGGGTAATAACTCTAATCTATAGTTTCCTCACCTATAAAATGTGGTGACTAACGTAGGGTTGTTCAGTTGCTCAGTCGTAGGGTTGTTCAGTTGCTCCGTCTGACTCACTGCGACCCCATGGTCTGCAGCGCATCAGCCCTCCCTGTGTGTCAACAACTCCCGGAGTTTACTCAAACTCACGTCCATCAAGTAGGTGATGCCATCCAACCATCAAATCCTCTGTCAACCCCTTCTCCTCCTGCCTTCAGTCTTTCCCAGCATCAGGGTCTTTTCCAATGAGTCAGTTCTTCGCATCAGTTGGCTAAAGTATTGGAGTTTCAGCTTCAGCATCAGCCCTTCCAATGAATATTCAGGACTGATTTCCTTTAGGATGAACTGGTTGGATCTCCTTGCAGTCCAAGGGACTCTCAAGAGTCTTCTCCAACACCACAGTTCAAAAGCAGCAATTATTGGGCACTCAGCTTTCTTTGTAGTTCATCTCTCATATCCATATGTGACTACTGGAAAAAACATAGCTTGACTAGATGGACTTTTGTTGGCAAAGTAATGTCTCTGCTTTTTAATATGCTGTCTAGGTTGGTCATAGCTTTTCTTCCAAGGAGCAAGCACCTTTAATTTCATGGCTGCAGTCACCATCTGCAGTGATTTTGGAGCCCCTCCCCCCTCCAAAAAATAAAATAAATTATCTCACCCCATGAATAGTATGACCAGTATGAAAAGGGTTGTTGTAAACATTTTAAATGTTTAGTAGAGTATTTAAACCCAAGTATCAACTGTTTTTGTTATTGAAACTGATATTTTTTCTTTGGGAACTCACTTCTCACAGTGTTGTTTCCTGAGAAAGACAGTCTCTAGGTTCTGGATTGAAAACATCTTAAGAAAGTCACCAGTTAGTCATATGTTCAGGCTGTAAGGATACAGGGCCTTTGGGACTAAACAAGTTTGGAGTCAGGAGAGGAGGGATATGTCTAGAAAAGACATGGGAGCGATGCTGAGCTGATCAAGAAATGAATGCTCACCTCAGATCGATATTAACAATATCTATCCTAAATCTATACAAAATTTCCCTTCAATTAAACTTACTTGAGTAGGTCTCTAAATGAATCTCTGGTATAGATATTGATATAAATATAGGTATAAAAGTAAATGAAGACAGAGACATCAATTAGATAAATATTACATGTCAAAAGATTGTTTTCTCTTCATAGAAAGAAAATAACTATTTTTGTTGTAATGTATCAATCTGATTCTTGTTAGAGAACTTTTAGAATGCATTCAGATCAGATCAGATCAGATCAGTCACTCAGTCGTGTCCGACTCTTTGCGACCCCGTGAATCGCAGCACGCCAGGCCTCCCTGTCCATCACCAACTCCTGGAGTTCACTGAGACTCATGTCCATCGAGTCAGTGATGCCATCCAGCCATCTCATCCTCTGTCGTCCCCTTCTCTTGCCCCCAATCCCTCCCAGCATCAGAGTCTTTTCCAATGAGTCAACTCTTCGCATGAGGTGGCCAAAGTACTGGAGTTTCAGAAATCACTAATTAGAAACTTAGAAATCACTGCCAAGTAACTAGAATGACATCTAAATCCTCTAAATAACACTCAGCTGATGTTCTACATGTAAATAATGTATTGTTCATAATTGAAAGAATAATACTCTGTACTGATCTTTCTAAGGAAGTGTTTTTGCATGCACTTCCAAAGACATTTTAAGTGTGCTGTACAAATAAAATACCATATTCATGCATTGAATAAAGTGTACACTTAAAAAGGAAATTCTTGTTAAGCAAATGCTGCAGTTAAACAAATGCAATGAAATAAAATGTTGACGCTAAGCTTATTTGTATGCATACCAGACACTTAACATTTCTGGTATAATTAGCGTTTAAAGACAAGTGGTTCACTACTTTTGATCACATTAAGAATGCTAGTATATGTATGATCAGAAGAAACCATTTAAGGAACCAAAGGAGGTTTCTTAAATTAATATCACTTAGTCCCAAAACAAAATGTATACTCTTTTTCAATTTTAAAGGTAACAAAATGATCGTACTTTTCTAACCTGTGTGTCACTGGCTTTAAGGGGATGCAGAATTATCACAAATTCATTTGAGAAATGAGTATTATCTGAAGATTGAATAAAAATGTCTTGCATACATGTGTATTCTTTCTAAAATAAGGAGAAATTGTTGACTGACAAAATATAAATTAATTACTGAAAAAGTATTTTGTAGTATTATCTCTCTAGTGTGTGTATATATATATATATATATATATATATATATATATATACATTAAACAAAGTATTGTATGTGAGCCTGAGACATTTTGAAAATTATGGAAACTTATTCTTAAATTGGAATGAAGTTTGAAACTCCTGCTTTAGAATCTCACTGAAATGTGTCATATTTCTAAACTGTTGAAGATAAATAAATATTTTGTCTAACAGAATAAGTGATATTAATTTATAGCATTAAGAAATTATCTGCTGCCTGCCAATGTTAATATTGTGAAAATAGGACAACTCTTTCCACTTAAGCTGTTTGATTTTTTTCCTATTTTCAGTAAACAGGCTGCACACAAAGCAATACATTGATTCTTCAAGTCTTTTGTATGTTTTGAATGGTTTACTAGGGGAGCATGTTGATGCCTAATTCGGCAATCTTAGTAGCGAAGATGAGAACAGGTAATGGAAACAAATACTCATTATCATCTGGAAAGTACATATTGATATGTTTGTAACAGGCTTAAATTATTTCGAGTCTCAGTTTTAAGAATTCTAAATTGTTTTCTCTGCTTTTTTTCTTTTCTTATGCCCCTTTTCCTCTCTTCCCTTCTTCGTTTGCCCCTTTTCTCTCTCTCCTTTTCTTCCTTTCTTTCTTATGTTTGGTCATTAATCTAATCAAACCTGGCTTGCAATTTCTTTCCAGCCCATGCATGTGAAAGAGCAATCATTTTAATTCACGCTCCTCTTCTTTGTTGTAGAGATCCTAGGGTTTACATAGCCTGAGAGAATGGGTTGAGAAGCTGTGACTGGTTGATATATTATGGTCACCACTGAAGATGTACCTTGACTTAGCCTGGGGATCTACTTAAAAGGCGATATTTCTGCTGTTGAGTTTACACTCTCAGTGCCACACCAGGCAGATGCAACACAGGGATGCCCTACTTCCTAAGATGTGCGTGTGAGGCTCGGTTGCTGGTCTTCACCATTACAGAAAAGACACTATTTCACTTCTCTGTCTTGGGCAACTTCCCTTTCTGTTCCCAAGGCTCTAGTCAGTCACTTCTTTATATAGGCAAAAACAGTTGAATAATGCCTTCAGAGAGATACATTTTCAAAAACAAAAAACTGTTGTTCCTGGAGGTAAAAGAAGCTCAGATCTGATCCTTATGTACATATCTGGGAAAGTGGGAAAATGCCTGTCCTCTCTTGAAGAGACAATAATTCATTCAACAAGGACTTTTTTTGGATCAGTCTGCTACACTATATTTGGATATTTGTCATGTCATCCTTTGCTTCCTGAAATAATTATCTATTTTTCCTTTATACTTTTTTGGCCTCAAAATGGATTCATATGGTACCCCTGTATTTCCTCCTGTGCATACCCAATCATGAGAGTTCAAAGTTCAGCTGAAAGACAATAGAGTTATTGTTGCTTGCTTGCGTTCAGTTTTTGTTGAAAATCCTGTAAATTGACTCATGTTTAATTATATAGGATGAGTCTAAAGGGGGCTTCAATGGTGAAGCCTTTAGTGTAGAAGACATTCCTTCTAAATTTAATGCTTTATCAGTCACTTGCATATATTTTGTCTAAAGGATTAACACAGCTATAGAAATATTATTTTAAAAGCAACTAAAATTGTTAGTACCTAAAGCTAAGAAGTTTTCTAATAGCTTTTGGCTTGCTGGTTACATCAAAAATAATTTTTTTTTTTCAGTTTGGCTAAGGGCTTCCCAGGTGGCGCCAGTGGTAAAGAATCCACCTGCAATGCAGGAGACACAGGAGATGTGGGTTCAATCCCTGGGTCGAGAAGATCCCCTGGAGGAGAGCATGGCAACCTACTCCAGTATTCTTGCCTGGAGAATTCCATGGACAGAGGAGCCTGGTGGGCTACAGTCCATAGGGACACAAAGAGTCAGACACAACTAAAGCGACTTATCATGCATGAACAACATATCCTCTAATACCAATATAACCTTGACGCTCATACTGGATCCTGTTCAATCTTTAATGTCTATCCATGAGCTCACACAGGGAAAGAAATGTGGTTTTGATCAGATTACTGATAAAATGATATGGCTTTATTGTTAAAATTCAAATCTAGCACAAAATTGCCTGATTTTCCTGACTTTCTCTTATCTCAAGGTATATGTCCCACATTTCCTAGAACAGACCTTGAAACATCCATTTGTTTATTCACAAATATTTGCTCAGGTCTTACTATGTTCAGTTCACTTACTGTGTTTCAGGCACAGTGGTCTCATGGAAATAAGAGACAATGGATAGATTTTTGTCCCTTTTCTCTCAGTGTTAACAGACAAGAAATTTACATATATCCTTTCTCCTTGTAGTCTTTCTCATTGTAGTGACTCAAGCTTTGGTTCTGACCAAGTATGGTGAACTCCTTGAGAATAAGGACATCTTGATAGTGTGTAGTACAAACTCATATGGGCTGAATGGCTGAGTCCTTGAAAATGTAGCACTCAATGGCAGTATGTCTGAGATGTGTGCAAAATAATTGGAGAAATTGTATAACTTGACAATTGTCCCAAGAAACAGTCTTCAGCTGCTATTTACACTAGAAATAGATTCCCTCTTACCATCTTTCAGAAATCTAAGGTCTGATTCCAGAACATGGGGTGGTGGGGGATGCAGGGGAGGCTGTGTAATCCTTTCACCTCAGTCTTTGTTGAAAGTGAAAGTTGCCCAGTCATGTCCAACTCTTTGTGACCCCATGGACTATCCTGTCCATGGAATTCTCCAGGCCAGAATACTGGACTGGGTAGCTGTTCCCTTATCCAGGGGATCTTCCCAACTCAGGAATGGCGCTGGGATCTCCTGCATTGCAGTCAGAATCTTTACCAGCTGAGCTACCTTTGTAGCATGTTTGTTAGCTCAGAAGAAGTAGTCTCTGCACTGCAGTTCCTTTATCTGGAAATTCTGGTAACTTCGATAACTGTGGTTAAAACCTGCTATGAAATACACATTTTGGGGGAGAAAGGCAGCTAACTCTCTAGATATTTTAGGAAGATTTTATTTTGTATTTCTCACCAGATTTAAATTCTAGCAATAAAGCTATACCATTTCATCAGTAGTCTGATCAAGACTGCACTTTTGGAAAGGCAAAAATGCATTAAATAGACTAATTGGGGAACCTGAAGGGTATTCATTAAAATCAGCTGCCTTTTCAATACATGTTGAGAGATTTTTCTGGGAGCCTTTCTTTCAAATGATACTATTTCAATCATGCCTAACATTTAAATCTCTAAACATTGATATTCCCATTTTAATTTTAGCTGGCACCAGAAGGAAATGGTAAAACAGCAGATGATTACCTCGGTAATTTATTCCACATTTTCTAACAGCTTTACGGATTCAAATAAAAAATAATAATCTAAAAATGAAAAATACAGAACTAAAATGAAACATAGAAAATATTCTTAAACTAAGAGGTTTTTTCCCCCCTCATATGCTCCCAAATGGTGAAAAATAAATTCCACAGTGAAATGTAAACAGGACCTAATTTTACCAGTGGTTTTATTTTGATGACTAACGTGGACTTTTCTTAAAAATAGTATAGATTCAAGCCTTATTAATTTAAAATTTAGGATTATTTAGCTAAAGGATTAGCTGGTATTTTTTAAAATTTGCATTTCTATGATCAAATCCCATTTCAGAAACACCCTATATACAAATTGTTCTTTAAAAGAAGTCCTCTAAATATTTTGATTTAGTTTATTTAAGAGTTCCAACTGAAAGCAAGAGATGAGATTTTTTCCTTAGATGTGATAGAAAGGAGCCTGAAGGGGACAAGTGCTTCAACAATAAGCACTTATTGAGAGTCTAATATACACCAGCATTTGTCCTAAACTCTGGGTACAGCAATGAACAAATGGGCTAGGTCTTTCCTCTCACATCGTTTACATTCAAACCTATGACTTTTACTCCAGTTGGGTCTTTCGTAAGTCATTCTACCACTGTGGCTGTTTTTGTAAATAAAACTAGTGTCCCATTAAGTTTATTTTCTTGAAATTTTGATTTATTTTGAAATGAAGATATACAAAATTCTATCTGTCTTTTGAAGTCTGCTGAATAATCAAACTAGTATTTCTTTTAATGTGTATTTTAGAACTCATTTATGATGATGAATTTATGAAAACTCAGAATTATTTCAGTTAATATATTAGAATAGAACATGGGCCTTAAGATAAAGTGTGAAACATTAAATTTAAAAATATCACTTGCTTCTCTTGACTACTTCTCTTAACTTTGGATTAATATTAAGGTTAATATAAATAGGTTACTATTAAGGTTGCAATTTACTTTGCAACAATAAGGTAGTTATAAATATGACTATTCTGGTTGTCGTACACTCTACTTCCAGATTTATTTAAAATCGTCATTTAGATTTGCCTCATAATTAGTGTTTCATGTCATAACATAAATAGTGTGGTAAAGATTTTCTTAAGTCAATAATGAAATGATAATATGTTTGGATGTGTCTGCAAGCAGATTGAAATTTTTGTCATTACATCTTAAGGTAGATATACTGTATCTCTTTCAACATGTGTTTTGCTGGAAACTGTTCACTCTGATCATCTTAAGATTCAAATCTCTACTCACACAGTACCATGTAAGGATTCTAACCAAACACTCCTGAGAAAAACTGTATTAAATTACATTAAATAAAGCAGATTGATAAAATTGGGGAAATTTATTATGTAATAAATATGTATTTAAGCATCAACAGTATAGGTAATATCCATCAACTATATAGGAAATATCCTTTGATCAAAAGAAAATTGATTTTTTTTGTTGAATACAATTTTTGTTGCTATTTTTCTATAGAAAAAAATGACAGAATGCTAGACAGAGATAAACAGGAAGAATGTTGTAAAGTATGAAACTTCTTTCTGTTCAGACAGCTATGTGGCAGTCATTAGATGGAGAGTGGTGTAGATTTCCCACTCAATGGGGACCTTGGTGGCCAGGTAATTCATATGTTTAATTTGGGTCAATATGAGGTCCTTGCAGAGTGATTCCTATTCTTTGTACTTTACCAAAGCTGTGCTCACAAGTTTCCAAAAGTTTGCTCTATGCTGAATCCAATGGCTTCTTCATAGCTTCTTTTTTTTTTTTTTTTTCTTCGTATTCTATTCATTTGTGTTGGAAGGGATTGCATTCTTTGGGGTTTGACTCTTCTCAGTATCTTCTTTCCAGCTGCTCTTCCTCTACCTATCTCTTAAGTCTCCCTCTAATCTTAAAAATAAATATAAATTTCCCAAGATTCTGCCCCTGGACTTAACTCTTCTGGTCTCATTATTTCAGTAATTACATCTGTTACATAATTTATATTGGACATCTCTAAATGGAAAGCTTATCCACACCTCAACCTCTCAGTGATTAAAATGCACTGTTTTATCTTTTATCATTTTCTCCTCATCATGTTTCTTCAGTTCAGTTTAGTTCAGTTCAGTCGCTCAGTCGTGTCCAACTCTTTGCGACCCCATGAATCGCAGCACGCCAGGCCTCCTTGTCCATCACCCACTCCCGGAGTTCACTGAGACTCATGTCCATCGAGTCAGTGACGCCATCCAGCCATCTCATCCTCTGTTGTCCCCTTTTCCTCCTGCCCCCAATCCCTCCCAGCATCAGAGTCTTTTCCAGTGAGTCAACTCTTCTCATGGGGTGGCCAAAGTACTGGAGTTTCAGCTTTAGCATCATTCCTTCCAAAGAAATCCCAGGGCTGATCTCCTTCAGAATGGACTGGTTGGATCTCCTTGCAGTCCAAGGGACTCTCAAGAGTCTTCTCCAACACCACAGTTCAAAAGCATCAATTCTTCGGCGCTCAGCCTTCTTCACAGTCCAACTCTTTCACCTTTGCTAGTAATTTTAATTCTTTAATACTTTCCATACCTTCCTTACCCCTTCTTATGAAACCTTTTAAATGGTTTTAGAATATGAAATTATAATATATAAATATATGTTTCTTAATAATTTATTAAGTTAGAAGATCAAAGGTGATGAGTATAAATAGTCATCTGAGCTATTTACAACATTGTAGTTGATATGAAACTATGTTTACTTTCTATTGGTAACAAAGTTGAAGAATTTTTAATGGTGGTGTGGTCAAATTTTCCCCTCCATGGACTACCTGAATCACAGGTAAAAATCCTTTATCTCAGGACTTCAAAGTATGATCCTGCTTAAACACAGAGAAATTAGGTAGGTAATTTCTGCTTAATTATTCTAACCTGATGTTTTCAGCTGAAAAGTGACTTGTTAAAAAGTTGACAAGGAAACCATTAAACAAACATAAGGAGGACTTTAGATGACTTGTTTTTTAAAAGATGGAAGGCAAACATATAGGAACAAGTCTTATTTTCTTCTTGAAAATCTCTCTGTGTTCTTCATGGTCCTGGATAGTTACATTGTTTGGTGTCCTTAGAGAGGTTTTTGGTTTTGTTTTAGCATTAAAATATTATTAGTTACTGCTGGAAATGCAGTTGGTTATATAAGTACTTTCTTTTTAATAATTTTGAGAAAATATTTTTTGTAACGGATTATTTTATGACTGGTCTCCATCTTGGGTAAATCAGTTACCTAGAACAAATTTTTATTGACTTACACTGTAGAAAAGCATCACCGACTCAATGAGCATGAGTTTGAGCAATTCTAGGAGATGGTGAAGGACAGGGAAGCCTGGTGTGCTGCTGTTCATGGAATCACAAAGAGTTGGACACAACTGAGCAACTGAGCAACTGTAGAAAGGGCTTCCCAGATGGCTCAGTGGGAAACCTGCCAATGCAGGAGACAAGGGACGCAGGTTTGATCCCAGGGTCGGGAAAATCCCCTGGAGGAGGATACGGCAACCCACTCCAGTGTTCTTGCCAGGGAAATCCCATGGACAGAGGAGTCTGGCAGGCTGCAGTCGATGGAGTTTTAATGAACCGGACACAACTGAACACACATACATGCGTGCACTGTAGAAAATGGGCAGGAAAGAAACAAGAAAAGCTAATATGGAATTTAATATAAACAGGAAAACCTAAATTGTTTTATAGTTTATTTTGCTTATCTCTTTTATACATCATTCTTCTTGTAGAACATTAAATGACAATATAATACTTTGGTGAAAAGTAGTTTATCTGTATAAAGAGTGTCATGAATTTCCATTTCCATTTTAATTCATTCTTTGGAAACTATGAATGCATCCCTCTTAAAAGTGAGGTTAAATATAATGTTGCACGGATAAGAAATCCAAGACTTTCAGAATCAGAAGGGCCAGAGTGTCACACCAATGGATACTGTTCTGAGACCTTATTATTCCGGTAGTAAAAGAATCTTGGGGGCAGAGTCATGTGATCAGGAAATAACTGGTTGTTGATGTTGTTGTTGTCTTGATTTTGAATTTGTTTTAATTGGCCTTGAAGTTGAATATAAGTGAATTAGGTTCTTCAAAGGAAAGGAAAACACTAAGCCAGTTAAATTTTTTTAATTTTAAAATATGTATTCATTAAGTATAATAGAAGGAGGTAGAGATTTTCATGAGATTCTTTCCGAGTTGGCACATTTTCTATAAAAATATTGGGAGGCATAAGTTTTTTTTTCCCTTCTTGATCCCATGCATGAGAACTTGAGCAAAAGTAATTCCAAGGTGACACATTCTTCCATATACCAGCAAAACCTAAGTCAAACAAAATGTAAGTGCTGATGAAAATTATATAAAGCAGACTGTTCTACAGTGTTGAATGTATCTATTAACTTGCCTTTTAACTTTTATAAATGACTTAATGTACTTCTTGTACCTCTAAATTATCTGTTATAGATATTCATATAAATTCATTCATTAAATATGACCTTAACTTGGAAAATATTGTATAAACTATGCTAATTCTCTTGGATACACTTTGAGTTATATTAGTTCTCTGAACTCTTTAACTTATTTTATTCATTTTAGCATAAAGTATATCTAATATTAGTAGCATTTTATTCATTTTTGAGCCTATCTGGATTTGCTATCTTATCATTTCTTTTACTACATAAGCTAAAGTGTATCCATTATTTGTTTGCTCACATGTTTTCTTTTCTTCTGTGAGTTTAAAAATTCAGTTCCAAGACACCCTCTGTGCCATCTGTGTATTGCCATCCAAAACACAGCAAGATTGCAGTTCTTTCTCTATCCCATTCCACTGCCACTTTCTTCCTGTGGCACCACTGCCTTGAAGCTGACACCCCAGGGTATTTTGTTGACTCCCTGGCTTTGCAAAACCTGATTTACCATTGTTAATAATTTTAGAGTTTTCATCCTTATCTCCTCTATGTTAATAGGTTGAATCCAGATTTATCATTCTTTTTAATTAATCTGATTAACCTTCCTAGGCTCACATAAATCCCCAGTGTAAGTTTCTTGTTTGAAAGTAGAGAAGCCCCAGTTTGAAGGTCTTTTCAGATCATCAGTAGGATAAAATTAAGTTGACTCACTAAAAAGATCTGCTCATTCCTATCACAGCATTTCTTTCTTTCTACCTTTAAACTCTACTCAGCTCTCAGCAGGAATGTTCTCTTCCCTTCATTCAATCCTTATTATCTTATACTCAAATCATTTCTGTGCTATGCAGTTCTTCAGCACCCACAAAAACCCACTATATTCTACCAATTTGTTCTATGAGATATATTGCTTTTTGGTATTTTCTGTCATGTTAATCTAGATATGTACTTCTTGCCCATAGCTTCTAGTGTCTTGGAGCTTGTCTGACTTGAGGGTTGGCTAATTCCTTCATAGTTTTGCTCAAATGTCAGCTTTTTAAAAAAGCTTAATATTTCAAATGCTATTTGCTACTCACCTGGCTTCTCACCCAGGGTGTCCACATTCCTGACCCCCTTAGCCTGCTGAATGTTTTACATTTGACTTGTCACATTCCACAACACATTGTAAAGTTTGCTTATATTTTTATTATGATGTTGCCTAAAGTCTGCCTTTATCATTAGGAGATAAATACCCCAAGGACAGAGAATTTTATTTTGTTCACTAATATATCCCATGAAGTTAGAAGAGTAGTGAATATAATATGTGATCCAGAAATAGTTGTAGAATGGATGAATAATGTCAGTCTTCTACAGCATGTCCTGTTGTCATGCTGCTAAGGATATAGTGCAGTGTGTTTCCAAAAAGGTAGTTAAATTTAAGTTGGATAGATATACAGTCAGAGAAGAAGGAGGAGGATGAGAAGAACAGAGGAAAGGGGATTAAAAACAGGGAGAAATAAAGGAAGAGAAAAGAAAATTGATGCCTTTCAACTTTAAATCTTGCTTTGTTGGTGTCATATCTCCCTGGCTCACAGTCACAGGTTCATAATTTCAATAGTTTTTTGAAAGTTGTTGCAAAAAGCATTTAGTTGCTTCTATACTACTACTAGACAGTGATTCCATTTTGTTTGTCAAGATCAAATTTGAGAAGGAAAGCAAAATTATGAGAGGGAGAGAAAGAAGATGCCTAACTAGCCATATCACCTAAATCACTGGGACTATGTAATGCATTTAGACAACCCTCATGCATAAAGAATGTGCTGTTTTCCTTTTATCTTCAATGTGTTGGCATAGGTATTCAATATTTCACATACACATGATAGGATGGTTCATTAAACAGGTTGACAAGGCTGGAAAATGAGAAGTTAAATGAATCTGGTGAAGAGCATAAAAATCTAGTATAGCTCATCTCAACAAAAGGACTGTTATTCTGGAAAATCCAATCTGGGATTTAGTGCATTCTTTATGCACGAGGGTTGTCTAAATGTATTACATAGTCCCAGTGATTTAGGTGATACGGCTAGTTAGACAGGCATCTTCTTTCTCTCCCTCTTATAATTTTGTTTTCCTTCTCAAATTTGATCTTGACAAACAAATGGAATCACTGTCTAATCACTGGGTAGCATATAGAATTTAAAACCTACACTGATGGCACTCAAGACACGTTTCACAGAAGCCATAACAATACTATGGCATGAGGAATCTTATAATGTGTTCTGAGTGTTATTGTCCTGGTGATTCCCGGATGGCCTTGAAATACTAAGGCCACAAGGGCATTTGCATTTCCTTTGTGCAAATCTATACATACTGTGTTTAGTGTCTTTTGAAGACTTTTCAGAGTAAAATGATTTTATTGATGTCCAGAGGTTATCAATTCAGCATCTACTATTTGCTTTGACTTTCAGACAACCACACCAACCACACTCTCTACACTTCCAAAGAGCTATCAAGAAAAGTACGAATGAAAAGTCAGAATGCGTGTTTGTTCATAGGAAAGAGAGACACGGGCTATAAATCACTCCATCATTTTAGTGAGCCAATGTAGGATGCACTATAAGTAGTTCTTAAGAGACATTAGGTAATAACACATTGCGCTTTTCAAAAAATGAATTATATGAATAGTGGGTGCATTTAAATATCAAGAATCCAGTTCTACACTAGAAGTTACAATCATTAAACCTGGTTAGGTTTGGTAGGTTTCTGTCATCATAGTGTGCTCTGTTTACTGAGAAATCAGTGCAGCTGGTAGAGTGACTTCAAATAACAAGTCACTCTGCCATCTTGAAGTAGCCTATTGGATGAGATATTGAGTTCGGTTCTGCCCACATATTTGTTGTCACTCCACAGAATCCCAGCTCTACACCCACAGCCAATTAGAATATGCAAATAAAACTTCTAAAATAGTCAACAAAAAAGCAATAAAAATAAAAGCACTTTGTTCTCAGCTATGAACAGTAGAGAATATGTACTTGCTTTTGAAGACTATTGGGAATAATTCCCAGGAGCTGATACTGACTTCTGTCTTTGTCAGTGCTAATACATAAAAAATTCTTAATGTTTTATTGTAATTAAAATTCTTTTTTACTTTCATCACTGTTAAACCCTCAGAATCTAACCCCCATTTAGATAAAGCTCTTTTTAAGATTCACAGTTTTGTTACTTATTCAATTGCTATTCCCGCCAGATGGCTTTTTTGCTACCTTATGTTTAAAACTTTTTTCTTATCACTTCATCTCTCTCCTCCTCCATGCAATGGAATACTCACTCAGTCAGTGATACTCTGAAGTTAAAGTTTAAAACTCAGAAAATAAATGCATTAAGAAGATTTTGTAGGTAGTTTTATATCTTTATTCAATAAAAAGATGAAGAATTTTCATATTTCTTTTCCTTTTTGCTACTTTGCTTTTATGATTGCTTCCATATGGGCAGAATTATTATTAATGGTTGATGACAGGATCATCTGGAACTTTATGATAATCCAAGAAAGATGAAGAAGAGAGTCTTTGTTGTTTTTTTTTTTTTTCCATTTATTTTTCTGTGCTATTTTGAGAAGCTTTATAGGTAACTTCAAGTGTTTAATGTTTAAAATGTTGTCTTTTGAATTTCCTATGTTAATTATCTATGCTGTCCCCGTATATAATCTGTAGAAATATTGATGAGTGAAGATTATTTACTAAAAAATTGATCCATATTGACTATGTGGATTTATTAGTATTTTACCTGATTTCTGATTTACATACTAGCTTTAGGCTTATAGCAAGTTTTATTTAAGTTTTAAGACCTTGGTGATTTCATGAAATTGGAGTTTTGAACAAATCTGGGCTGAATTTCAAGTTTGATTTATTACTTCAGGCAGAAACCATGTAAAGTTTGGCAGTGTGAGATGAGTTTTGAGTTTAAGTTCTCTGGTTCATTTAAACCTGGATCTCAAAGAAATCCTCAAGGGATAAGAACCCACAGGAACTGAAGCCACATTCACTATAAATATTTTCAAGATAAAAATATTTTCTGACCTCTAACTCAAATTCTTTTTTTTTTTTAATTCTTTTTTATATATTAACACTTACAACGTTACTGTCCAAAGCAGTCATCTTTTTACAGGTTGCGGTGACAAATTACTACTTGAAGACCATAAATTGACTGTAGCATTATTAAGAATGATTTGGCCAAAATGCAAAATTAGTGAGAGTTTTTCAGTTATTAATCCCATTTTCCAGCAATATTAATTCCCATATTTATATTGCACTTCTAGCTTGAAAAATCTGAAAACTAAAATATCCTAGGAAAGGGAAGTTGAAGAGAAATCACTGCTATGTACCTGTTTTAAAAGATACCCAGTTATAAGAATTAGAACAATAATAGCCCTTTAACTTAGAATATATCAAGCTCATGAGTTTTGTCTTGAAAATTATACATACATTAAAAACAATGGTTTTTATAAAGTTTCATCAGCTCCAAGTATCAGTGTGTTAACTGAGCTGGGAGGCAGTAGAATTTAACTTCTGAAGAAAAAAATTATTGATATAATACACTTAAATGTTTCTTAATACCTTTTTAATAAATAAAGGAACTGAGATAAAATCAGAAAGCTTTTGGAAAAAAACTCAGAAAAAAGCAATTGCAAAGAAGTTTTATCTAGTGCATGCTTAGAATAAAAATATTTATTATCATTTTCTGTTTTCTTTGGTCTTTTTGAATTGTGATTAAACATTCTTTAGAAGTAGGAAATAACACACTGTTATGTATGATTTTATTCCATGTTTAATGTTCCTTTAGGAAATATCTTCTGTGAGAAATGTAACTTTTTCAGGGAATATACTTTTATGGGAGTAGTATACTTACTATTTCTTAAGGTGAATTTTTATTGAAATTACTTGGTAAGACTCTTATTTTCAAACTAAAGGAAAAATCTCAATTAGGAAGTTTGCTGCTGCTGCTAAGTTGCTTCAGTTGTGTCCGACTCTGTGCGACCCCATAGACGGCAGCCCACTAGGCTCCCCCATCCCTGGGATTCTCCAGGCAAGAACACTGGAGTGGGTTGCCATTTCCTTCTCCAATGCATGAAAGTAAAAAGTGAAAGTGAAGTCGCACAGTCATGTCCGACCCTCAGCGACCCCATGGACTGCAGCCCACCAGGCTCCTCCATCCATGGGATTTTCCAGGCAGGAGTACTGGAGTGGGGTGCCATTGCCTTCTCCGATTAGGAAGTTTAACCTCAGTCAAATATCTCATTTAATATTCTTGATCATTCATACTAGTCTCTAGACTCTAGTTTTTTTTTTTTGTTTTTTTTTTTTTAAGGCTTTAGGTAGTGACATACTGTTCATGGGTTTGAACAGCCTTTAAAAAAAAGAAAAAACCTTTAAAAAAAAGAAAGCTGCACGCCAAAGAATTGATGCTTTTAAACTGTGGTGTTGGAGAAGACTCTTGAGAGTCCCTTGGACTGCAAGGTGATCCAACCAGTCCATCCTAAAGGAGGTCAGTCCTGGGTGTTCATTGGAAGGACTGATGCTGAAGCTGAAACTCCAATACTTTGGCAATCTGATGCGAAGAACTGACTCATTGGAAAAGAGGCTGATGCTAGGAAAGATTGAAGGCAGGAGGAGACGGGGACGACAAAGGATGAGATGGTTGGATGGCATCACTGACTCAATGGACATGAGTTTGAGTAAACTCCAGGAGTTGATGATGGACAGGGAAGCCTGGCATGCTGCAGTCCATGGGGTCACAAAGAGTCGAACGTGACTGAGTGACTGAACTGAACTGACTGAGATAGTGACACTCACTTTGTCAAGTTATAAAATGTAGGTAAAATACATTGGTTGAATAGATGTAAGTGGACCTTGTCAACGTAAAAGAACCTTAAGAACAGAGTTGAGATTGAACTGACAAATTACTAAATCAAAATGCTTCATATTTCATGATTGTTGACAAGACCTCTATATGTCTTCTCTGTAAAATGACTAAAAGCTCTACTCGTCAAGATCATATAAAGTCAAGGAGTTGTACAAGGATATCCTCAAATTTCAATGTTTTAATGCCTTCCAAGGACAAAGCATCTTTGAGCATTTTTGTTCCTTGAATGTCAGAAACGAGATGGGTAAAAATCAATGATCAGTAGCACTTACTACTCTTGCAGGGTGTTGGGATCTGCGTCTTAGCAGAACTGCCCTGTCAGGCTTTTTTTCTGGAATCACAGGTCATTGTGGTAACTAAAATACTGTAAATTAAAATAAAACTGTATGGGTGAAACTAAAATTGTCAGAACAGACCTGGTGAGAATGTGATGATTAGAGCTAGGAAGGACTGGGAACACTTGCCTGGTAGGGAATCTTGTTTGTCTGGAAAAAACTTAAATACAGTGAATAAAAAGGGAAAATGCCAGAACCATGGAGGTGAAAAAGGTTGGTGTTTAATCTTAAAAGTTTGTATGGGCAGCAGTTACATATCTTAAAGAAACTATTAAAAATTAGCATTTGTTTAATCCAGTAAGAATGATATCATTTTCCTTAGCAATTTGTAACTTGGGACTAACCAATATGTAACTAACCAATATGGTGTTTTAAATCTTCTGTGATTTGGGATATAAGTAGTCAGATGTGTTTGTCAGTTTTTAAAACATGACAGTTCAGTTCAGTCGCTTAGTCGTGTCCAACTCTTTGCGACCCAATGAACCACAGCATGCCAGGCCTCCCTGTCCATCACCAACTGCCAGAGTTTACCCAAACTCATGTTCACTGAGTCCATGATGCTATCCAACCATCTCATCCTCTGTCATCCCCTTCTCCTCCTGCCCTCAATCTTTCCCAGCATCAGGGTCTTTTCAAATGAGACAGCTGTTCGCATCAGGTGGCCAAAATATTGGAGTTTCAGCTTCAACATCAGTCCTTCCAATGAACACCCAGGACTGATCTCCTTTAGGATGGACTGGTTGGATCTCTTTGCAGACCAAGGGACTCTCAAGAGTCTTCTCCAACAGCACAGTTCAAAAGTATCAATTCTTCTGTTCTCAGCTTTCTTTATAGTCCAACTCTCAAATCCATACATGACTACTGGAAAAACCACAGCCTTGACCAAAGAGACCTTTGTGGACAAAGTAACATCTCTGCTTTTTAATATGCTGTCTAGGTTGTTCATAACTTTCCTTCCAAGGAGTAAGCGTGTTTTAATTTCATGGCTGCAATCACCATCTCCAGTGATTTTGGAGCCCAAGAAAATAAAGTCAGTCACTGTTTCCCCATCTATTTGCCATAAAGTGGTGGGACCAGATGCCATGATTTTAGTTTTCTGAATGTTGAGCTTTAAGCCAACTTTTTCACTCCCCTCTTTCATTTTCATCAAGAGGGTTTTTAGTTCTTCTTCACTTTCTGCCATAAGGGTGGTGTCATCTGCAAATGTGAGGTTATTGATATTTCTCCCGGCAATCTTGATTCCAGCTTGTGCTTCTTCCAGCCCAGTGTTTCTCATGATGTACTCTGCATAGAAGTTAAATAAGCAGGGTGACAATATACAGCCTTGACGTACTCCTTTTCTTATTTGGAACCAGTCTTGTCTAACTCGGTGAAGCTAAGCCATGCAGTGTAGGGCCACCCAAGAAGGACAGGTCCTGGTGGAGAGGTCTGACAGAATGCGGTTCGCTGGAGAAGGGAATGGCAAACCACTTCAGTATTCTTGCCTTGAGAACCCCATGAACAGTATGAAAAACATGACAAGGGGGTGTTTTTGTGAGGATGATGTTTTTCCTATTTCTTCATTGATTAGTGTACCAGCTCAGTTAGTAAAGAATCCTCCTGCAATGTAGGAGACCCTGGTTTGATTCCTGGGTTGGAAAGATCCCCTAGAGAAGGGAACAGCTACCGACTCCAGTATTCTGGCCTGGAGAATTCCATGGACTATACAGTTTGTGGAGTTGCAAAGAGTCAGACATAACTGAGTGACTTTTACTAAAAACCAATGACTTCTGGGTATCAACATTTGGGAGATATGGTGAATCCAACAATTATGTGGAATTTGAAGTAGAAAAAGAGAAAATGGCTCTTCTTGTAGTAATCCATTTCACCAGAATTTAGGTAAATGTGAAATGTACTGTGTAATTTTGTAGCAGAGGGAGTTTCAGCTTCAACATCAGTTCTTCCAATGTGACAAATTACAACTAATTTTGTCACATTAGTACTAATATATGTGAAGAAATATTATAAAATACATTCTCTTTAGACATACTTCTTGATAATGTGTCTTACTGTTTGTTCTGTGATTAAGGTTTTTATGAATGACATTCTGGAGGGGCACAATGTAAATTCTAAGAACTTCTTTATAGTGAGTCATTCTTATTTTTATGTTTGTTGTCATTGTTGTCAGTTTGCTCCAAACTACTAAAATTTTGGCCCCCTTATAGTGTCTGTTGATGTACCAGGTCACTGCATGAAAATGTTGTGTACTTTTAATTTTTAATACCAGAGATATGATGACTCTGGTATCCTAGTCATTGAGCTTACACTTAGATTGCAGTTCTCAACCAATTTTCATTTATATTAGTAAGTTAGTGTTCTGTCATTTTCCCTTTTCCCATTTGCTAGCATTCTATATTATCTGATGTAATTTTGATTTCAAAAATAGCTTCAGATTTGTCTTCCTTATTTAATCTCTAGTGCATGCTAAGTTGCTTCAGTCTTGTCTGACTCTTTGCAACCCCTTGGACTGTAGTGCCAGGCTTCTCTCTCCATGGAATCTTCCAGGCAAGAATACTGGAGCGGGTTTCCATGCCCTCTTCCAAAGGATCTTCCAAGCCCGAGATCAATTCTGCATCTCTTCTGTCTCCTGTATTGGCTGGAGGGTTCTTTACGACTAGTGCCACCTGGGATGCATTCAGTTTTTTCTGTTGTTGTTGTTCTTTTTGTTCTTTTTTCTCTTTTATTTCCTTTCCTTTTGCTTTTCATTATGTTATTATTTAGGAACTATTCTTTCTAGAGCTTCATTTAAATGATTAATTTGGGTGAATAAACACTCAAGGCATAAAATGCAAAATGCTAAAAGCAATATAAAAAATGCTCTCACATCTGTTCTCCAGCCATCAAGTTCCACTTGCTGAAAGTTACCACCTATAACAATTACAGAGAGATTTAGATTATAGACTCTATCATCTAGAAAGAAGGAAGGAGGGAGAGGAAAGGAAATTACAGAAGTTGACAGGATCAATCAATGAAATCATATGTCACAAACAAGAGATGTCTCTTTGCTCAGTTTCAAATGTACTGTCAACCATAAAGTTTCTGTCTCTGTTCTCTTTTCTAGTAGCAAGTTAATACCACGGGGCAGTGTGGTGAAAGGATGGAAGCCTAAAATGAAAACATCTGTACTGTGTAATCATACAGTTAGTTGAATTGCAGATAATTTGTCTAAAATGTTATTCTGTCCTCTCTGAAAAAAATTATTTTTTTTAAATTTTGTTCTCAAGAGGAAAAAGGAAAGAAGAAAGAAGAAAAAAAGAAAATATTTTGTTTTTACCAAGGAATGAAATATGAAAGGTATAATATGCCAAATAGTGTAGTTAACAAAAAGGATACAATGTACAAAATATATTGATGCAATTAATAAACAGATTTAGTTAACAGTTAACTTCTAAAAATAAGAAAAAATAGTTTTTTAAAAAATTTATACTCAATAAAGAAAGTAGAGATAAATTTATATAATCTTTAAAAATACAGAAATGAAAAAAAAATAAAAAAAATAAAAATACAGAAATGAAGTGAGAGGAAGCCCATTTTACTATTATTCTATTAACAAATACAGGATCAAAATTAAAAGAAAAATTAAAACAATTTCTTCCCTCTGTCACTCTTATACACATTGCTCTGGACCATTTTTAGGTCATCTTAATCTTAACTATTCAGACCACTCCTGGTTCCGGGTCCTTTCATTCTTTGAATCTGTGTCTCAGTGACACAGTCACCCACAGATGTGGCTTTCAGGCTCAGAGCATCTGTCATAATTTGGACCTTTGAAGTTACCTCTTGTTCTTGAAGACAGCGTTTGGAATTCTCTATTCAATCACTTTGAACTTTGGTTATCCCATCACAAGTGATAAAGTAAATATGTTTCCAAAACAAAGTTAAATCCAACCATCCTCTGCATCCATAAATCTTTTTCACAGGCAATAAGATTGCTTCAAAGAAAATAATTTTAGCTGTAAGAAAACAAGAATTTTTAATCTTTAAACTAGGTTTTAGAATCTTATACATATCCCACTTTGCTTCAAGGAAATCTGAGGATATTTTATAAGTGGAGCTAACGTATGAAAGTACCTTGAAAAATGTGAAGTGTTCTGTAAAGTTTATATAAATGTAAACACCATTGTTTTTATGGTATGTGTTGATAGCTATCCCTGTTTCTTCAGAAGGTCACCATAGAGATTATGAAAGTTCAGATTTTCATTCTGAAAATTTGTAAGCTGAAATCAATTAAAACTTGACTAACATGGAATTAGTCCTTTACATGTTTGTAAAATAGTAGTGATAGAGGTACAAAATAAATAACATGCAGCACCAATATATATATAACAGAGCATGCGGAATGTAACATTATATATTAATAAAAATATATAATGACCCTATTTAATATGTAATAAAAATACATAACAAATTAAAAATTATTTTGCTTTGTTTTTTAACTTACCATTAACATACCATATGCATCATGTAACCATACCAGTATGCTGTTGTGTAATACCAACACCCTTCCTCTGAAGCATTGCTTGAATTTTACCTTGAGAATATTCAGTTAACTTATGTCTGGTATGCATGACCAATTCATCATCAAAATTTTTTTTTATTAATAATTTATTTTAATTGGAGGATAATTGCTTTACAGTATTGTGTTGGTTTCTGCCATACATCAACATGAATCAGCCATAGGTATACATATGTCCTCTTTCTCTTGAACCTCCTTCCTACCTTCCACTCCATCCCATCCCGCTAGGTTGTCCCAGAGCACCGGTTTGAGCTCCTTACATCATATAGCAAATTCCCACTGGCTAGCTATTAGGTTGGTGCAAAGGTAATTGTGGTTTTTCATTGTTGAACTTTGCTGTTTGATGTTGGAATGCATTCTTAAATAAATGTAGATATGCTATGCACCATTTTAATGTACATTTCTTGCATTCCTTGCCAATGATTTATTACTTGCTATTTATATTTATTTTAGACTAGGGAAATGATATTAGATAAAAAGCAAATTTAAGCAATTTTTTTTTATTCAAGTTCAAAATGAGTAGTACAGCAATGGAGGCAACTCACAACATCAACAATGCATTTGGCCCAAGAACTGCTAACGAACATTCAGTGCAGTGGTGGTTCAAGAAGTTTTGACAAGGAGACAAGAGCCTTGAAGATGAGGAGCACAGTGACTGTCCATGGAAAGCTGACAGTGACCAATTGAGAGCAATCATCGAAGCTGATCATCTTACAACTACAGGAGAAGTTTTCAAAGAACTCAATATCAATCATTATATGGTCACTTGCCATTTGAAGAAAATTGAAAAGCTGAAAAAGATTGATAAGTGGATGATTCATGCTGCTGCTGCTGCTGCTTAGTCACTTTCAACTTTGTGCGACCCTATGGACTGTAGCCTGCCAGGCTCCTCTATCCATGGAGTTCTCCAGGCACGAATACTAGAGTGGGTTGCCATGGCCACCTCCAGGGGATCTTCCTGACCCAGGAATCAGAGCTGGGTCTCCTACATTGCAGGCAGATTCTTTACTGCTGAGCCACCAGGGAAGCCCGGGTGCCTCATGAGCTGAACGCAAACCAAATACATCATCGTTTTGTAGTGTCATCTTCTCTTATTCTATGCAACAACAGCAAACCATTTCTCAAACGGATGGTAACATGCGATGAAAAGCAGATTTTATCTGACAACTGACACCTTAGTGGTTAGACTATGAAGAAGCTCCAGAGCCCTTCCCAGAGCCAAACTTGCATCAAAAAAAGTTCATGGTCACTGGTGGTCTGCTGCCAGGTCTGACCTACTACAACTCTCTGAATCCCAATGGAACCATTATATCTGAGAACTATGCTCAGCAAATCGTTGAAATGCACTGAAAACTGCAATGCCTGCAGCCGACATTGATCAACAGAAAGGGCCCAATTCTCCATGACACAGCCAACTGCATGTCACGCAACCAATGCTTTAAAAGCTGAATGAATTGGGCTACGAAGTTCTGTCTCATCCACCATATTCTCCTGACCTCTCACCAACAGATTACCACTGACTGAGCATCTCAAGAGCTTTTTGCAGAGAAAATTCTTCCACATTTTCTCCAAGAAAATGCTCGGAGGCAGAAAATGCTTTCCAAGAGTTCATCAAATCCCAAAGCATGGACTTTTATGCTACAGGAATAAACAAACTTCTTTATCATTGGCAAAAATGTGTTGCTTCTACTGATTCCTCTTTTGATTAATAAAGATGTTTTTGAGCTTAGTTATAATGATTTAAAATTCATGGTCCAAAACCACAGTTACTTTTGTAACAGCCTAATATTTTACGTATGATAATGTATATGTTTCAATGCTACTCTCTCAGTTTGTCCCACCCACTTTCCTCCAGTGTGTCCACAAGTCTGTTGTCTGTATCTGCATTGCCAATGCTGCCCTGGAAATAGGCTCACCAGTGCCATCTTTCTAGATTCCATATATATGCATTAAAATATACTATTTGTTTTTCACTTTCTGACTTATTTTACTCTGTATAAACCTAGGCTCTAGGTTCATCTACCTCATCTGAACTGACTCAGACTAATTCCTACTTATGGCTGAGTAATATTCCATTGTATATGTGTACCAAATCTTCTTTATCCATTCATTTGTCAATGGACATCTAGGTTGATTCCATGTCCTAGCTATTGTAAATAGTGCTGCAGTGAACATGGGATACATGTGTCCTTTTCAATTATGGTCTTTCTCAGTGTACATGCTGAATAGTGGGATTGTTGGGTCATATGGTAGTTTTATTCCGAATTTTTTAAGGAATCTCCATACTGTTCCCCATAGTGGTTGTATCAATTTACATTCCACCAACAGTGAAAGAAGGTTCCCTCTCCAGCATTTATTATTTATAGATTTTTTTAATCAAAAAGTATATTTGAAGTCTATAATATACAAGATTCAGAAAGAATTCCAAAAAATTCATGTCCTTGAGAGGATTTCAAACCATCATACAGAGCAAACTAATAGTTCAAAGCCCAGAACAGTGCTTCATGGATACACAGTGACCACAAGAGCTATAGCATTTCTTGGCAGGTCTTGGGAAGGTAACAGAAAGAGAAAAGGAAATTCCCAATGAGGCACTAGAGTTATACAGAAAAATGTTGAGGGGATGCTCCCAATGACCAGCCCTTGCATAGGACTATGACTGGACCTGGAGTGCTTTCGTTGTCTCCAAAGAAAAGACTTAGAAAAACTTTATGCAGGATCTAACACATGATATCTCAGTCACCCTTAATAGCGCAAGATGGTCCCCACTGGTGCAATGGCATAAATGTTTAAAAAATTTAAACTAGCAACTAGAAAAAAAAAAGAGACATGGTGCCCCAGGTAGTAGGGCAAAAGTAGAGAGCATCTAGGTGCATGTGGCTGGCAATCCAGATGTTGGAGACAAAGTAAAAGTGTGATGGTGAGAAAGTATCTGAGGATCTGTGGTGACAGCACTTAGAAAAGGCAGTAGACAGTTGGGATGGGATGAATCAGCTGGAAGGTGGGTCTCAGCCATTTAGCAGAATGTCTCACAGCCTTTGAGACAGGAAATGAGGTGAATGTAGTAACAAAGAAAGTTGGAGCCAAGAACAGGCCTGCCTACAGAGGAGGTCTGGAAGAGGAATCAAAGAAAGTCATCAAGGCAAAAGTGCATTTCTAAGACCTGGAACATACAGGGCAGAGGAAGCCCGAGGCTCCCAAAGAAGATGGGCGTCTGTATTTCAGAAGGACCTAAATGCCAGCAGGCATGGAGAGATGAGGGAAGTTGAGCTCATGTGCAGAAACAGAGGCAGAACTATGTCCCTCAAGGCAGGAATCTGATGGGGAGGGATTTGGGAGCAGGAACTGGGCTGGGTCTGATTTAGACCTGATGAAATCAGTGTTCTGCTTTTACCAAATTGAGCATAGATGGGTTGAAGGCAGGTAGACAACTTGATTATTTGGGTCTCAATAAGAGAGGGGTGGAAATTAAGATGCATTAGATGTTATTTTATATTCATTATTTCTCTTAGCCTCTTTGGAGCCCACAGGAGATAAATGTTTCCCTCATTTTCTGGATTAGTCTCAGTAAGACTTAATTACTTAACAGCCAGACAAATAATAGAAAACAGGGCAGACGGGGCTCTAAGCTTCATCTTTAACATTTGTCCACTGTGCTGTGTTGGCACTGACTTGGTTCGAGTGTTTCCTTTAGGGTTCTTTTTTGCTCGGAACAACTGGGTCAGATTAGGCAGCATTCTGCATGAAGCTAATGGAGTGTCGAGGCCTCCTGACTGAGTCAGAAAGCCTTTGTCAGCAAGTTCTACAGAACCCTGACTAAATGAAAACTACCAAGGCAAGCTCATCCTTTGAGAAATGTCAAAAGTTATAGGGCACTGATCATCTTAACATATAAAAGGGGTGCTTCTCTGTGCTAAAGAGCACTGTGGGGACGGATTGCTTGGTAGTCAACTAAGGAGGTCCACCAAGACCTCACTCAGCAAAGAGTCACATGCAGAGAGAGGAGGGACTTTGTAAAAGTGAACCAACAGCACGGTTTTATTAATAGGTGTATATGTAGGTAGGTACACATACACACATGTACACACACAAACACATATTGCCAGAATTGATGGTGGCTTGGCTACTAGCTTTTATGCTTAGAATTTTACAAAAGGGATTTATTATAGAAATATTCTACTTCGTGGAAGCAGGGACTAAGTAGAGTTATTCCATTTTTACAACTCTTTTCAAAAGCTACGCAATGTAATCCTGAGTTGGACTCTCTTGACCTTACAGTAAAAGTGCAGTAATGGGTAGGCAAGCAAAATGTTTTAGATCCAGGCAGTGAAGTTGCAGAGTGTGTTTGTGATTCACTTTGAGTATTATTATTCTCATCTCTGATGTTGTTGTTTAAATCAGTCATTAATATCATTTGCTTTACATACAGTGTGTGATCATCAAAGCATTATTTTCAAGTGTCAGTCTATTTAGTCTTTGTACATATTTTCCCCATGTGGAATCTTAATTAATTTACTATACATAGCTCAAATGTCTCTATTTTCTTTCTCACCTGAATGAGAGCAGGACCTTGACACCTCTGTGTGTTATTTCTGAGAATCCCTGGGTACTCAGACCTTCACAATGCCCTGTGACCATGTCTCATTGCCTCCTTCCTGTTCCTGATGATCACACTTTTTGCCTTTCACTGGTCACAAGGCACTGGTCTGTTACTGTTCTGATCCTGGGCCATGAATAGGGTCTCCTGCAAATCTCTTAGCAGCTGCTCCTTTTGGGACTCACAAACCCTCACCTACCACTCTGAGCTCCCATGTAGCTCAGGCAGAAAAAGCCACCTGCTACAGAGCAGAAGAACAGTCTCTAGCTCAGCCATGGTTGGGATTGAGTACCTTTTCCTTCACAGGTGCTTTTGATGGGCTCAAAAAAGACTTGAGTCCACACTGAAATATGAGTCTTTAACTCACTTGACCAAACGCCAATCATGCCACACATAATGTGGGCATACTTGCAACGACTTGCTGTGCAAATTTGGGTGGTCCCAAACAAAAACCACATTCTCCAAAACGCTGTACTTCACTAGAAACTGTAAAGGATTTCAGTTTTCCTCTGAAAGGACTTCAAAATTTTATCTTGGGCACACTATGTCAAGGATAAATCCATAGGAAGGTGAAAATGGGCTTTATGCTTCGCTAGGAATTTGTATACATTGTCATCTTACTGTTGAATAGAAGACCAAATTCTAGGTCCACAACTGGTTTCAGTGAGATTCTTTCTTTCCAAGCTACAGAGTTTGGAGCATCTTCTTCCCAGAACTATTATAATACTTGGGTTTCTATTTAGTTTTGTTTTTGTAGATGTCTGAACCTATGGATATAATTGGATCATAAAAAGTATACTTTCCCCAAAAAAGCTGCTTTAGTTGCTGAATCCTCAAAATGAGAATATGAGGCTCTAAAGAAAATGTTTAATTATCAGTCAGTATGAGAAAACACAATAAAAATAATGGTATATGAGGAAATAACAGACCTCCTACTAAATCTTTTAGCAATGGTCCTTATCCTATGCCCCTTTGCTTCAGGAAGCCCCAACACCTCTTGCTGTCATTCTTTAAATTCTGAAGGTATTTCCTGATGCTTCCTACCTTCCTCTTATTAACCACCACTGTCCAACACACCCATTTCTCCTGGGATTTTATTTCCTGTTTTTGGGAAACAGTGCATCACCTATGATGGGTGAGCTTAACCGTAAATGGGATTTCCCTGGTGGCTCAGATGGTAAAGAATACGTCTGCAATGAGGGACACTTGGGTTTGATCCCTAGGTTGGAAAGATCGCTGGAAAAGAGAATGGCTTCCCACTCCAATATTCTTGCCTGGAGAATTCCATGGACAAAGGAGCTGGTAGGCTACAGTCCATGGGGTCACAAAGAGTTGGACACAACTGAGCAACTAACACTTTCACTTTTTCACTAACCATAAGTGAATCATTTATCTTCTAAGTAACTTCCAATTGGAAACTCCCTTTTCATTCTATAACCTCTCACTTTTGCTTTATAAGAGCAGTCACCTTGTGTCATTTATTATACAGGACTCCACAAAATCCTCTATTTTGATGTAAATCATATCTGATAGGGACCACAATGAAACAGACATCAAAAGCTATAAGACGGCAGATGTTAGGGGTTTATGCGTAACGGGCAGAAATGGATTTCTTATAATGATACATGCAAAAATTAACCTTGGTTTTTTTTGACAGCTGAAATTAATGTTGATCATGCGCCTCCATTCTATTCAATTAGCAGCTCATTGCGTTCAGAGTTTCCTTGGTCCAGTTCGGATTTAAGTGTGTGATTCCCTCCTTTCTCCTCAAGCCATGTCAGGAGACTTGTCAAGAGTCTTCATCCTCAGCCCAGGCTGGTATCATTTACCAGAGTTGCACTGTTTTTCTTTTTGTTTGTTTTGTCACCAACATCAATCACAACAGACATCCATCCAAAATGTCCATTCTTTACATACCTAAGTCACTGGCTCACACTAGTCACTCAGCATCCTCCTTTTCCTGACCACAGGCCCTTCAGATCTACTGGCTTTTTCTCACTAACTCTAAGCTCTGCTCAAGGAAAGTTCTATAGGCAGTGAAATGATTGATAGGGTGCTCTGTCAAGGTTGCTTGTCTAGACACATCACAGCCGTTTCCTGCTATTTCATACCATGTGAGACTGATTGTAAGTCTTGCCGTCTCCCAGAGAGGGAGGCACTAGTTCTGTTGGCTTAAAGATCCCCACAAACTAGCTTGAGGAACACGAAAGACAAAGCTCCTTTTCAAAGGCTCACATCAACATCTAAATTTCTTAATCCTGTTCATAACTCTTTATATTTATATATTTACTTTTATTGAAATATAGTTGATATACAATGTGTTAATTTCTACTGCACAGCAAAGTGATTCAGTTACACACACACCCGCTGAAACATATATATATATATATTCTTTAAAAATTCCATTCCATTATGGGTACAGGATATTGAATATAGGTCCTTATGCTATACAGTAGGACTTGTTTATCTGTTCTATACATGATGGTTAACATCTGCTAAAGCTAAACTCCCAATCCATCCCTTTCCCACCCTCTTTCCCACTGGCAACCACAGTGTCTTCTTTTCTTTAATACCTGTCTCCTGTCACTATTCATATTTGTTAATTTTAAAAAGATTTTAAGAAAATTTGATTCTAACCAATCAAAGATTTTTCTATGACTATGGCTTATGATATAAGCTTTACGTTTTGAGTTCTACTAAGTAGTGGCTTTTGATATTTAAAACCATGATTTTGAGGTTTAAACAGATTACTGTTAAATTATCCATGCTGTGAGTTTTAAAAGTCCATTTCAAAACTCAAAACACTTCATTTCTGTTTACATAATCTTCCCCTGAGGGAAAAAGTGCCTGATGGCTAGTTTTCATGGCAAGGAGGGGTTTCACGTTAAAAAGGATCACAGAGGGGAGAAAAACAGCATAGTTTTTCTTGTTTCAAAACACACCCCACAACACAATGGCAGGGCAATTGCAGTAATAACAGAAAATGAGGACTACATAATAGTGACTTAATGTTTCCAGATTAAAGACATTGCACAAAATCAACATCTATGGCCATTGTCATTTCCTACAGAAAAACACCTTTTGTTATAAAACCACGAAAAGGTCATAACTAAAAATAAAGGACAGTTCTTTCTTTATGAAACATTTTGGGAGGAAAAAGATGCCATATTTTCCTGTTTATATCATTTATCCATATCCAGAGGGATAGAATACAACTTTATCATGGGATGACACAGATCCATGAAGGAATCACTGCTTCTACTCAAGTCAAGTGAAACTTAAATGCTGTCATATTACTGAGTAGCGTTGTTTTGAATTAGACTTCCTAGAATTTATGCTCTCAAGAATTGAGTGGGTTTCATGGTGGGTCAGACGGTAAAGAATCTGCCTGCAATGAAGAAGACCCTAGTTCGATCCCTGGGTCAGGAAGATCCCCTAGAGAAGGGAATGGCAACCCATTGTAGTATCTTGCCTGGAGAATTCCATGGACAGAGGAACCTAGTAGCCCATGGGGTCACAAAGAGTTGAATATGACTGAGCAACTAACACACACGCACAGTAAAAAAGAACATAAGCTTAAGACTATGAAATACACACATATTCAAACACAAACATTTATCTAAATTTCTGAGTCTCAGTTTACTTATTTGAGAACTGAAAAGAATACTAACTATACATGTGATTGATTTTTATCTTTAAAAATAAGGTAAAGTATGAAAAACACCCACCACATGGTAGTATTCAGTTATTATTAATTTATATACATTTCACTCTAAATTATAAAACTATGGAGGGAACATATATGCCATTTTATATTGGGTTGGTCAAGAAGTTTGTTCGGATTTTTCATAACATCTTATGGAAAAACTTGAACAAACTTCTTGGCCAACCCGATGTAACAACTGGGTATTTTTACCATGCTCTATACTCCTGTTTCTCAAAACATTCAGATTTAGATCACTGGATCAAATATGTCTTCTTTTTTAGGCAGGCAAGAGATAGTTGCTGTTGTTGGATAGAATAAAATGGCTAGAGGAACTAGAAAGATGTATGGTTTTCTTAGGCTAAGTTCTGCTGTAATAGAATATGACACCACAATCTCTTATTTTTGCTCATGCTACATACATACACATCACAAGTTTGCTTCAGCTCTGTTCCTTATCCATCTTCTCTCTGGGACCAAAGAAGCATCCACTATCTGGGGAATCCTGATCTCTTGGCTGATGGGGAAATGCAGAAGGCAGAGCCACATGATAGCTCCTAAGGCTTCTGCTTGGAAGTGGCTTATGTCCCAATTCATTGGCCACAGCGAGTTAGTAGCCAAGCCTGATGCCACTGGGTTGAGAAGAAAAAAAATCCTGCAATGGAGAGAGGTAACAAATACGGTGAACGGTAACACAATCTGACAAAGTGGGCAAAAGTAGATGAGTGTCAAGAGGGTAAGGTATTAATATAAACTATAAAGAATGGTGGGCAGTATTGGCAGCTGTCTACTCAGCTCCAATTATTTGCTGCCATGCATGATTATAGACCCAGTGGTGCCAGATAGAGGTTTTCAGAAGAAGCTGAGGACTGGGGACTGCGTCTATTCATAATTCTCTGAGTCAAACCCAGCTTCTGGATGGATCCTGGCCCTTTGGAACACTAATACCAGGTATAACATAAGAATATGCCAGGACTGGAAAGAATATACACTCACTGTTGCTAAACACCACATTTTTAAGACAGGTTGGGATCTGGTCTTTTATATAAAAGATTTATATTTCCTAATATCATCAATATATTCAAGTATTTTAAAAACACCATGCCAGACTTATAAAATATGATATGGGCAAAATCTGACTCACTGACCACAGTGTCTGAATATGACGATGCTACAGTTTGGAATCTCTCCACTGTCCTGAACTGGCAGCTTCTGAAAGGGGGTATTCATACACACCATCAGATTGCTACATGATGGATGAGTAGGCTGTTTTCTTGTTCTATTGTCTGGGAATGCCAACTTCTAAGGACCTCATTTTTGTGTGACAGACAAGTCTAGAATGTTTAGATAGAACGTAAAGGATTTTTTCCACCACACAAAACATTTACAATGATAGAATTAATAAAAGTGAACAGTGATCAACTGGTATTTTACATTCTTTCTAAATTTGAATTTGTAAATGTTCATAAAGTCATAATGCAATGGAAATGTAAAAGTTTGAAATTATAAAGATGGCTGGCATCATTATTAATGCAGTTTTATATTTAATGTACCAGAGAAACCATGGCAAAAAAAGTGTGTTAACTGGATGTAAAGCTTGGGCTATCAAACAATTGAAGTTAAACAAAGGCTAGTAGCCGTAATAAGAAATTACTCACAGTAAATTAAAATCAGCTAATTGAATTTCATTTTTCCTTTTATATCTCAAATGATCTTGCATTTTGTGTTTTGAGCATATGGAGATAAAGACCTTCCATCCTCCATATCTGTCTCTTAGATATCCTAGTCCTTGCTGTGGTCTAAAATTAGGACCACAAAGGCCACATTTGATGTATGAACATTTGGGTAAAGGGGAGACACTGCATTCTATCTGTCCTTGTATCTTCATCACCTGGCAAAGTGTATGACACAAAATAGATGCTCAATATCTTATTAGATGAATTCGTATTCAGGATAATATAGATGTTTTTTATCAAAACAACTGCCTCCCCCATTTAATATGCTAAATATTTAACAACATAGATCCTGGAGAACAAGAGTGCAAGTTTAATTTCTTTTACTATTATTGTATTTGGATCTCCTGGCCTGAATGAATGACTGGGTTACTTAAAGATTTTAGCTACATCCTTTAGAGAAGTATTTTAGCTCAGTCTATCTGTCATCTATCATTTTATTTGTCTGCCTGTCTTCCTATCTGTATCCTTATGTGTAATAGGCATAATAAAAGTACCAGATGCCTGTACAAAGTTTTTTTCCCATATCCCATCATCTTTTCCAAATCGTACTGTAATTCTTTGAAATGGATGCTAACAATTATAATTTTATAGTTACATATAAGGATATGAAAGTTCAAAGGAACAAAGCCACTTGCTGAGATGAACATATCTTATAACTGAAAACACAAGTCAACAAATCCTTAATTCTATTTCCATTATACATTGCATTCAGTTTAGCTCTACTTGCTGCTTCAGCTGTTTTGTCACCAAGTCATATCTGACTCTTTGCGACTCCGTGGACTGTTACCCACTAGGGTCTTCTGTCCATGGGATTTCCCAGACAAGAGTATTAGAGTAGGTTGCCATTTCCTTCTCCAGGGGATCTTCTCAAGCCAGGGATCGAATCCACAGCTCCTTCTTGGCAGGTGGATTCTTTACTACTGAGCCACCAGGGAAGCCTTAATTCTACCTGCTGAATCCCTAATATATGATTTTTATAAACACACACTCTTTAACCAGTAACTAAATAAATGTGAAGCATTGCTTATCCTCATGAGCCTATAAAATTCAAGGGGATATATCCTTCCAAGAAGGATATGAGAAAATAGAGTATTTGTATGTATCAGGTTTTCTTTTTTTTTTTTTCTATATAGATCCTATTGATTTCAGGAGTCTTGGATCATTTTTGGCATTCTAGCTACTTGCATCAGAGGCATAGTCAAATGTCCTTTTAACTTCTAATATCAGTTCAGGAGAACAACTTCATACTGAAATAGAAAACGAATGTCTACATCTTCCTCACACACAGTCCCTCTCAGTGGCTGTAGAATCTGATTACTTCAGGGTATCATGCCTACACCACCACTATAATAATTTTCAATATCAACTCATGCTTCAATCTCTGTTCTTTCAAGAAATATTAGAATCATTTGGATCCATGATTTTTAATTTTTTTCATATTTTCTATCTCTTTTTATTTAAAATCTTCCAGTTTCCTAAATTCAGCTGTATCTAGTAAGATGTTCACATCACACCTTAACTTTCTTATTTCAGGAACTGTAATATAATTTCCACAAAATGTATTTTTTAAATCAGCCTTTCCATGTTCATATTGTCTTGATTTTTTCTATATTTTCAGTTCTGTATTCTATTTATAGTACATTTAAATCTACTTATTTTATAGGCTTGATTTTATTGCTAAAAAATAAAACCATATGATCATCTCAATCGATGCAGAAAAACATTTCAAAAAATATTTCAACACCCACCCAGAATATAAATCAACTACAATTAGAATAAACTTTTCTCAAACTTTAGGCATCTTAAAAAATTTTTTATTGAAGTATAATTGATTTAGAATGTTGTATTAGTTTATGGTATACAGCAAAGTGATTTAGGTATGTGTGTGTATTTTTTCTCATATTCTTTTCCATTATAGCTTATTACAGGATATTGAATATAGCTCCATGTGCTATACAGTGGGACCTGGTTGTCTATCTATTTTATATATAGTAATGTTTGTCTGCTAATCCCAAACTCCTCATTTTCCTGCCCCACCCTGTTTCTGCCTTGATAACCTTGTTTTCTATGTCTGTAAGTCCATTTCTGTTTCATAAATCATTCAAGTCATATTTTTGTTTGTGGTGTTAATATTATTATTCTTAGAGTTTTATAGATAAACTAGCATATAATGTAGAAATAATTTTGTTGTTTTGGAAACCAGGATTCTTGGAGAAATAAACAAGATAGATTTAAGTAAAAAAATGGTAGTACTAAGTTTAAATTGTAAGTTGTCTATATGAACTCATGGTGTTTTTATCTTTTTTAAAAATATTAGACTTCATCCACTAAAAAGCAAACTCTAAAAATAAGGACTAATCCAGCAATGATAAGCTTCTTGCTTAATATTTATAATCTCTAAGGATAATTTCCTACTAAAACAAACCAACATTCCTTGGAGAATGCTGATTTCACTCAGATCTAGAGTGGGGCATGTGAGAGTCATGTCAGAAAGTAAGGAAACTTAAAGCCACTAAGGACATAACAGAAAGACACTGGACCCAACTGATGTGTCTTTGGCTCCCACTAGCCCAAGATAGAACAGTCTAAACAAGAAAAAGGAATCATAATCTCCACAAATTCAAGCATGTTTAAATATGAGTTTATAATAATACTTAAAATCTCATTCACTAGCATTTAAGATAAGTAACTCAATTGCTTTGGAAACTGGAAGACAGAGATAAGACTCAAACACTTATCCCGTTTTTCTGTATTAATTATACCTTTGGTTACCTTCCGTGACCAAGTGATTGATGAGGGTATTAAAAAAAATATTCCAGATAATAAATTAAAAATGAATGATAGAAATAAAATCACACCTTTTGAAATCTCTGTGAAATGAAGGATCTCATCATTGATTATAAATTTTTATATAACAAAAAGAGATGACCGAATATCTCATATCTCCTGATTAAAGCAAACTACAGTGCCTAAGAAGTAGTAGTACAAAAAACTGGAAACTGACACCAGTCAGTCTCTGAATCTCATGATCTAATCATCTATTTACAGAAAATATAGGTGACAAAGAAGCATGAAAAAACAGCATCATGCCCAACTATGGAAAATTCTAAGAAAAAATGACCCAGTTAAAAAAAATATATATATATATATATATATAAAGCAATAAAAAGAGGGTTCTAGGTGTATAAATTAAAATTTATAGTTTAAAATCTGTAGATCAAAAGAGATAAGATATAAACATACTAAATGCAGTGACTGGACTTTATTGTATCTCAATTCAAAGGACTTAAAAATCTGAAAAGCTTGTATCTTGATGGGATATATAAGAAATACTGATAATTTGTGTAAGCATCATAATAATGTTGTAGTTTTTAAAGAAAATATTTTAGAAATAAGCATGGAAATATGTGAATATGGAATATGTTAAATATTGAAGTAGGAAGCAATAATCAATGTGAAATAGCATATCTATATGTTCATTTCTAAATAAAATATTGCCAATAGCAATCTGTATTTGGATTATGAAATCTTGTCTAAATCTTACCGTGTTATCAGAAACCTTTGAAATAATCTTCTAATCAAAATACAATTAAATTGAGAACACCACACTTATGGCTAAATTTGGGGTTTAAGCTTTCTTTTTCAAATTGCAGAAATGTTCATCAGCAAGCTGTTGGCTAATGTGACCTTAGCTTTTCAGAAGACATTCCAAAAATAAAACACACTTTCAGTGAGTCATGAAAAAAAAAAAAAAGTATCTTCCAGGGATGTTCCATGGGATTTAACCCTTCCCTTCAATTCAGTCAGGTGCCACTATATCTATTTCTATATATTCCTTTTTAATGCTGTGTGTTACACAAACATACACAGTGAAAACGTACATATGTTAATTGATCTAGCAAATCACCTATTTTTCTCAGCTAGCAAGATTTTAGACAGGGAGAATTTACCATATTTCAGTGTTACCTATTACTCCAAAGTTGTTGATTTTCAAACTTAAACTAGAGTTATTAGAAAAATTTTAATTCTGTTTCAACTGAATCTTTATCAAATACAGCATCTTTCCAGTAAAACTTAATAAGGACTTGTATTTGAAACTGTGTGAATTGGCCCTTAATTATAACATTAGAATTAAGATGTTAATGTTCTTTTATGTACTCTATATTCCTTTTAAGAAGTCCTTCTCCACTCCTGGGCCAAGGACATTATCTCTTTCTAATTATACTTTTACCTCTTACATTTGGGTTTTAAAATCCATACAGAGACCATTTCTGAATATGCAATAAACAAGACTGTTGTTTGTTTCCTCCAGCAATGGTATAAAAAGACAAATCTAAAAAACAAACAAAAAACAACTGACAAACAAAAAAAAAACAAAAGTAAAACAAACTCACAGATACAGAGAACAGATAAGTGGTTACCAGAGGGGAAGGGGGTCGGGAGGGACGAGCAAATGGGTGAAGATCAACTGAATGGTGATGGATGGCAACTAGAATTGTGGTGGTGATCACTTTGTATAGTTTATAGGTGTTGAACTATAATGCTGTACACCTGACATATATACATATATGTTTTTATAAACTTGAAAGGAACCATTCAAACAAAGGTTGTTAGTACAAGGGGAGGAGTGTGGTAAGTCAGGATGACAAATTCAGGTAGACCATTTTTTGTCTATTTATTTGTTTGTTTTTTCTTGAACTTGAGGATGTTGATTGAAAATAGCAAACAATTTGGGTTAGTGAGTAGGTTGAAGTCATGGTTTAGTATTTAGTCTCTAACCCACATATTCCTATTTAAAAAGCAGGGTTACAAAAATTAGGGTTTTCACTCCATCTGTTTTAAACTGGTACTTGCATAGTCAGGGTGTTCCTTTTAATATCATAAAATGCTTCTTGCTAAAACATGATGAAATCTTTATTCCTCAGAAAATAGAGATATTTTGTGGTATATTAGAAAATAATAGACTACAACTCAGTTCACTTAAAAATAATCTTCTTGCAAGTATCCTGGGTTATTTAGCATTTTGATATATCAACCTTTTAGAATGCACTCAGGTTTAAATATCTCATTCATCAAGAAAAGATAGAAATCTCTATCACTTACACATTTAATTGTAGGCACTGAAAATAAACTATGTAACTTTACCATGTTTCATGCAGACTTACTACATTTTCTTAAAGTTAAGTGAGGATAGATATTAACATTACAAGGGTTTTTACTATAAGTTTTTTTGAAATAGCAAGCTCACACTAATGCACTGGATAAAAGAATGTCTAGGACTGAAAGAGATTATGATGATTAGTCCTGCATTCACATTGACAATGTAGAAACTGAGGTGCAGAACAGTTAGGTATCTTCTCTGATATCTATAGCAAGTCTGTTTCCAATTTGGCAGAAGAACTTGTGTCTCCTGATGTACCTTCTTTTCAGTGAGAGTGATGTTATCACTGAATTTGAAGACAGGTGGGAGATAATAGACCTTTTTTAATCATTTTTTAAGAATTTTGAATATTTTTATTTATTCTGAATATTTGGGGAAGGGAATGTTCAGGTTAATTGAGTGTTACCAGCTATTATATATATTATATGTTTATTATATATAATAAATTTGCAAATAATTAGAACATAAAATACTCTTGATGTAAAATTATATTTTATTTTATCTTTTTAAATGATTTAGAAAAGACTTAGGTAATTGTAATCCTTTTAAAACATCATTATAAATATAATTTTTAAATATTGAAATTTACCCTATATAAAGCTAGCAGATAATTAGATTGAACCTTAGCAAGTGTGTGACATTCCCTACAAGTCTTATATAAGAGAAAGCCATGAACATACTATTTGAACAGTATGGAAAGGAATACACTAAAATACGAAATTCGACCTTCAAACAATCTCAGTTCTTTAATCCCTACTCTTTAAAAGTAACTATATTTTCTTAGGTGTCCTTCTAGATAAAATTTTAAAACAAGCAATATATTTTTAGAGTAGTTTTAGGTTCACAGCAAAATTGTGGTGATAGTACATAGATTTTTCCTATACCTCCTGCCCCTACACATGCATAGCCTTCCCCATTATCAACATCCTCTACCAGAGTGGTAATTTGTTACAAGTGTAGAATCTACACTGACATGTCATACTCACCCGAAGACCATAGTTTACATTAGAGGTCACCCTTGGTGTTACATTCTATGAGTTTGTACCAATGTGTAATGCCATTTATCTACCATTATAGTATCATCAGACGTAGTCCACTGCTCTAAAAATCCTCCATGCTCCAGCTGTTCATAATTTCCCCAACCCCCCCACCCCCCACCAACTTCTGGCAACTATTAATCTTTTGTGTCTATATAGTTTTTGTTTCCCAGAGCCAATTTCTTTTCTGTATTTAAAATTTTATGACATTCTGACTATTGAAATTGGGTTTCTATATGGTATGCCAGAAACATATCCACTGGGCAAAATGAAGTTATCCACCTACCTAGTTAATATGATTTTATACAGAGTAACCGAAAATATATCCATAAGCAGAATCACAGGCATTTGAAATTAAAGGATACATGTAAATTGGAGAAAAACATGTTTTATTCTAAACTCTCTATATATTAAGTAAAAATAGACTGACATTTTTTAATATAAATCAAACATATGTAATTTAAACATCTAAATGAGTGTTGTTCCAAATAAAGTCAGTACCATAGTTCCTGTTATACTACAACATTCAAAAGGAGTCTCACAATGCTTTTTTGAAAGTTCTTCCAGAGACACTTTATGAGCAATCAGTGAAAAAGGGAGTCTCATTATGTTCTAGTCACATCACTTCTTTGATGAAAAATTCATAAGATCAGCTTGTTCATATCATGTTCCCCACAGTGGGCTTTAAATGACTTCTGGCTGTTTCCGAGACCATGCCTACTCTCAATAGATAAAAATATCCATTACTGAGTATATTAAGGTTAAATTTTCACAAGTTCTGAAGGTAATGGCTAAGAGTTGTAAGAAACATGTTTGAACAATGGTCGAGTCACTGAGTCAGTGCACTGCTTGCCAAGTAGTTGATTTTGAGGTGGAAACGTTACTTAGAAGTATACTACCTGTTATGTTTCATTTAACAAGTCACAATTACTTCTCAGGAACAGAGCAGATTTTGTTAAATGTGACACAGAGTTTTAAGATCAGGTATCAGTGTCAAGAGGTTATAAAGCTTCTTTTATATGTCAGTTAAAGAATTTCATTCTTTAAAGATCATCTTTAAAACTGTTGTCCTTTTCAGGTACTACTGAATTCATTCTCCATGAACAGCTATTATCTCACTCATCTATTCATTCAGATGCTAGGAATATAGCTAAAACAGGCACTTACCTCCTAGTGGAAGAAGCTGGCAATAAACACCCAAGTATAAAATACAAGGTCAGGTAGCAAGAATGTCTATGAGGAAAAATTAAGATAAGAGTCTACTGGGGGACACCATTTTAGACAATGTGATCAGAAAGTTTGCTTTGAGTGGTTGACAAATGATCACCTACCTGAATGCGCACAGTTGGAATTACTGGAGGTAATTTTTTCCCCACAGCTTTCCTACTGGAGGTAACAATTGCAAACAAAGGTCCTGAAGACCTTAAGAACAACCAGGTGCCAGTGAGGCTGATGAGGAGAGAGCAGGGGCTGGTAGTAAGAGCTCCTTTCAGAATTCTGTATAGGAAAACAATTAATGCCCTGGACCCATGTATTAGCTCCATCAGTTATTATCTGTGTGCAGTTTGCTTCACCTCTGTAGGTCTTGAATTCCTAGCTGTCCCAAATAAAAATAATCACAACACCATCTAATGGATGTGGCAAGTAAAGAAGAGAACACAGCATTGGACAACATAGATCACTGATGATGAAGGAAGAGAGAGTAGAGACATGAGGTTGGGTCTTTCTAAAGCAAAAAGAGTTAAATATCTGTTCACCTATTGAAAAGGGAATGCATAAAAAAATTAACTTTCCGGCTTGAGCTAATGACTAGGGGTTTCCATAGCTATTTCTTTCAACACCTTTTGCAAATAGCTATCATTTACTTGCTTTTAGATTTAGCTCCCTAGTGCACCTTCCAAGGTGCATATCAGCAACCTCAGAAATGCAGATGATACCACTTTAATGGAAGAAAATGAAGAGGAACTAAAGAGCCTCTTGATGAAGGGGAAAGAGGAGAGTGAAAAAGCTGTTTTGAAACTCAACATGAAAAAATATATATATATATATGGTGATGATGACTTCCAGTCCCATCACTTGATGGCAAATAGATGGGTAAAAAGTGGAAGCAGAGACAGATTTTATTTTCTTGGGCTCCAAAATCACTGTGGACAATGACTGCACCCATGAAATTAAAAGATACTTACTCCTTGGAAGAAAAGCTGTGACAAAACTAGACAGCATATTAAAAAGCAGAGACATCACTTTGCTGACCAAGTCCATGTAGTCAAAGCTATGGTTTTTCCAGTCGTTATGTATGGATGTAAGAGTTGGATCATAAAGAAGGCTGAGCACCAAAGAATTGTTGCTTTTGAACCGTGGTGCTGGAGAAGACTCTTGAGAGTCCCTTGGATTGCAGGAGATCAAACCAGTCAATCCTAAAGGAAATCAATCCTGAATATTCATTGGAAGGGCTGTTGCTGAAGCTGAAGCTCCAAGATTTTGGCCACCTGATGTGAAGAGTTGGCTCATTGGAAAAGGCTCTGATGATGGAGAAGACTGAAGGCAAAAGCAGAAGGGAACAAAAGAGGATGAGATGGTTAGATAGCATCACTGACTCAATGGACATAAATTTAAGCAAACTGTGGGAGATAGTGGAGAATAGAGGAGCCTGGGTTCCACAGTCCATAGGGTCGCAAAGAGTCAGACATGACTTAGTGACTGAACAACCTTTAGTGCAAGATGTTTATAAAAACAAATTTAAAGAATTTTTATGCCTTTTTTTCAGAAACACATTAAGTATTTTGTTTGTTAAAAGAAAACTTTCTAGAGCACAGAAACATAAATATAATAAAAAAACAATTATCATAGTTGTAATCAGAAAATACCTTTCCATATGATGAGTAAATCATGTAAATATTAGTCAATTTAGCCACTTGCAGTGATTTAATATTGTAGTAAAGATTTGATCATATTTCATGACTTTTTTTTACATTGGACTTCTTAGTTTATCTCAATTTTATATTACTGTATGGTTCAAAGTCAGAGAAGGCAATGGCACCCCACTCCAGTATTCTTGCCTGGAAAATCCCATGGATGGAGAAGCCTGGAAGGCTGCAGTCCATGGGGTCACTGAGGGACTGAGTGACTTCACTTTCACTTTTCACTTTCCTGCATTGGAGAAGGAAATGGCAACCCACTCCAGTGTTCTTGCCTGGAGAATCCCAGGGACGGGGGAGCCTGGTGGGCTGCCGTCTATGGGGTCGCACAGAGTTGAACAGGACTGAAGTGACTTAGCAGCAGCATGGTTCAAAGTGGATCTAACTTCAATTTTTCTTTCAAAGACACAATATAGCTCATTCCTAAGTTGAAAATCAGTCTCTTTCAAACACTAAATGTATAAAAATCGGTTATATATGTTTTTGGACTTCGATTCTGTTTCTTTCAACTGTCATTTCCTGAGCCAGTATGACATTATTCAATGATTTGATATTAAATATAAACATATGTGATATATAAGGTTATAAGGTTTAAATATATTGTAGGAAATTTTAATTATTTAATTAATTTATTTAATTAAATTATAGATTATTGCTTCTTAACATAATTTTCTTGTTTAATTGTTGCCTATTGTATTTCCAGATGAAGTTTATATTATTTTATCAACCTAAAAAAGTATTTTGAAGGGCTTCCCTGATAGCTCAGTTAGTAAAGAATCTGCCTGCAATGCAGGAGACCCAAGTTCAATTCCTGGGTCAGGAAGATCTGCTGGAGAAGGGATAGGCTTCAGTATTCTTGGGTTTCCCTTGTGGCTCAGCTGGTAAAGAATCTGCCTGCAATATGGGAGATCTGGGTTCAGTCCCTGGGTTGGGAAGATCCCCTGAAAAAGGGACAGTTAAACCTAAAAAAGTATTTTGAGAGCTTTTTATGGAATTGTGTTAAATTTCTACGTGAATTTGGAAAATGTGGCATTTTTACATGATAAACCTTTTTATCTGGGAATTTCACATCTTTCTCTGTAAGTGTGTGTATGTGTGTATATATTTTACCAAAACTCAAAAGAAAGTATTTACTCCTCACATTTTTTCCTACACTACACCATCATTAGCTGTTATGGGAAAATGTAATTAAAACACAAAGATTTGTTACTATGCTAATATCAAAAATGTAATTAAAAAAACAAAAAGTAACTATATGAAATGTTGGCAAGGGTGCTGAGAAACTGGATCACTCATAAATTGCTGGTGTGAGTGCAAAATCGTACACCCACTCTGGAAAGATGTTTTCTAGTTAATTTTAAAAACTAACATGAAACTACCCTGCTGCTGCTGCTGCTGCTAAGTCGCTTCAGTCATGTCCGACTCTGTGCGACCCCATAGACGGCAGCCAACCAGGCTCCCCTGTCCTTCGGATTCTCCAGGCAAGAACACTGGAGTGGGTTGCCACCTCCTTCTCCAATGCATGAAAGTGAAAAGTGAAAAGTGAAAGTGAAGTCACTCAATCATGTCTGACTCTTAGCGACCCCATGGACTGCAGCCTACCAGACTTCTCCATCCATGGGATTTTCGAGGCAAGAGTGCTGGAGTGGCGTGCCATTGCCTTCTCCGTGAAACTATCCTATGACCTGGTAATTGCATTCCTGGGCTTTTTTCCCAGAGAAAACAAATAAAAACTTGTGTTTACACAAAAACCTGTACAGGAATTCCATAGACGTTTTATTTATTATAGCTGAAAACTGGAAATACCTCATTTGTTTGTCAGCAGATGAGTGATTAACACATTGAGGTTCACCTATAACACACAACATTACTATGCAGAGAAGAGAATGAACCATTCACTGATACATGCATCCACTTGGATGAAACTCCGGAGAATTATGTTGAGTGAAAAAACTCAATCCCAAAAGTTTACATGTCTCGTGAATCCATTTATATAATATTCTTGAAAAGACAAAAATATAGTAATAGAGAACAGATTAGCTTTTGCTGGGGATTAAGGATGTGATACAAACTGTGGAAAATTCTGAAAGAGATGGGAATATCAGACCACCTGACCTGCCTCTTGAGAAACCTATGTGCAGGTCAGGAAGCAACAGTTAGAACTGGACATGGAACAACAGACTGGTTCCAAATAGGAAAAGGAGTTCATCAAGGCTGTATGTTGTCACCCTGATTATTTAACTTATATGCAGAGTACATCATGAGAGACGCTGGACTGGAAAAAGCACAAGCTGGAATCAAGATTGCCAGGAGAAATATCAATAACCTCAGATATGCAGATGACACCACCCTTATGGCAGAAAGTGAAGAGGAACTAAAGAGCCTCTTGATGAAAGTGAAAGAGGAGAGTGAAAAAGTTGGTTTAAAGCTCAACATTCAGAAACTAAGATCATGGCATCTGGTCTCATCACTTTATGGGAAATAGATGGGGAAACAGTGGAAACAGTGTCAGACTTTATTTTTTGGGGCTCCAAAAGTCACTGAAGATGGTGACTGCAGCCATGAAATTAAAAGACGCTTACTCTTTGGAAGGAAAGTTATGACCAACCTAGATAGCATATTGAAAAGCAGAGACATTACTTTGCCAAAAAATGTCCGTCTAGTCCAAGCTATGGTTTTTCCGGTAGTCATGTATGGATGTGAGAGTTGGACTGTGAAGAAATCTGAGCGCCGAAGAATTGATGCTTTTGAACTGTGGTGTTGGAGAAGACTCTTGAGAGTCCCTTGGACTGCAAGGAGATCCAACCAGTCCATTCTAAAGGAGATCAGCCCTGGGTGTTCTTTGGAAGGAATGATGCTAAAGCTGAAATTCCAGTACTTTGGCCACCTCATGCGAAGGGTTGACTCATTGGAAAAGACTCTGATGCTGGGAGGGGTTGGGGGCAGGAGGAGAAGGGGACAACAGAGGATGAGATGGCTGGATGGCATCACTGACTCGATATACATGAGTTTGAGTGAACTCCGGGAGTTGGTGATGGACAGGGAGGCCTGGCGTGCTGCGATACATGGGGTCGCAAAGAGTCGGACACGACTGAGCGACTGAACTGAACTTAAGGATGTGATATGGGCTTCCCTGTTGGGTCAGACGGTAAAGCGTCTGCCTACAATGTGGAGACCTGGGTTCGATCCTTGGGTTGGCAAGATCCCCTGGAAAAGTAAATGGCAACCCACTCAAGTGTGCTTGCCTGGAAAATCCCATGGACCAAGGAGCCTGGTAGGCTACAGTCCATGGGGTCGCAAAGCGTCAGCCACGACTGAGCAACAACACTATGGGTTGAGGTAAGTAAATGTGGCTAAAAAGGGCAGCATGAGAGAGTCTGTGATGATGGAAGTGTTCTGTGTCCCGCCCACTGACAATATTCTGGTTGTGATGATATACTGTAGTTAGGGAAAATTAGGTAAAGGCTACACAAGATCTCCCAGTAGGTTATACAACTGCTTTTGAAACTATGATTATCTCAAGAAATTATTTTAAAATAAGAGTAAATACACATGAAATTTTAAAATGTATTATTGGCATGAGTTTTGGTTGAAATTGTGTTAAATTAATAAAATTTGAAGTGATCTGACATTTTTACAATATAACTTTTTTCATGTAGGGACATGTCTTTCTCAGTCTGTGTGTGCCTTTCTCAGCAGTTTTTAAAGCGATTTTCTTATTCCTTAACATTTTCCCTCTACTTCTGTGCTTCTTACTTTAAAAGTTTCCAAGTAGTATATTGACCTAGATAAAACAGGTCTAAAAAAGCTTGATTTCCGCAAGTTAAGTCTTTTTTCTGTATTATCTTATCTAGTGTCAGAAATAAATCTTCTCTTTAAAGTTCTGATTGTATGTGTGTGAAGAATTTATATTTTTAGAGCAGTCTTAGGGTCACAGCAAAATTAAGAGGAAGGTACAGGATTTCCCCATATACTTGCTACTGCTCACCCCTGCCGTGTGTTGAGCATCCCAATTATCAACCTCACTCACATATTTTACCAAGGATGGACCTCCACTGACACATCACAGTCACCCAGACTCACTCCTGGTGTTGTACGTTCTCTGAATTTGAACAAATGTGTAATGACATATTTCCATCTTTATATTATTACAGTGTTATTATTGTCATAAAATTCCTCTGTATTCTACATGGTCATCCTTTACCCCTCCCTCTTCCCTGGGAACCACTGATATTTGTATTGTCTCTGTAGTTTTGCCTTTCTAGAATGCCGTGCATTTAGAATCATATAGTATGTAACCTCTTGGATTGACTTTTTTCACTTAGTAATATGCATTTAAGTTTCCTCCCACATTTTTTCATAGCTTCGTAGCTCATTTATTTTTAGCACTGAATAGTATTTCATGGTCTAGGTATACCTGTATTTGTTTATACATTCCTATATTGAAGGACACGTTGATTGATTCTAAGTTTTGGCAATTTATGCTTCGGCTATGTGTCTGCAGCTTTTTGAGGGAAATGAGTTTTCAGCTCCTCAGGGTAAATACCAAGGAATACAACCACTGGATCATATATGAGTGTGTTTAGTTTTATAAGAAACTGCTAAAGCATCTTCCAAAGTGACTAAATTATTTTGTATTCCTATCAGTAATGAATGAGCATTCCTGTTGCTCCATATCATCACCTGCATTTGCTGTTGTCAGTATTCCAGATTTTGGCCATTCTAATAGATATGTAGTGGTATTAACATCTTATTATTTTAACTTTCATTTCCCTGATGACATACGACGTGCAACAGCTTTCTATAAGTTTGTTTCCATCATATGTCTTCTTTGGTGAGGTGTTTGTTAAGGTCTTCAGCTCATTTTTAATCAACTTGTTTGCTTTCTTATTGTTCACTTTTAAGAGTTTTTTTATGTATTTTGGATAACAGTCCTTTATTTTATATAGCTTTTGCAAATGCTTTCTCCCAGTTGATGGCTTGTCTTTTTTATTCTCTTAACATTGCCTTTCAAATCAGAAATTTTTCATGTTAATGAAATCTAGCTTATCAATACTTCATGGGTAGTACACATATCTAAAAGATCATCACTATATCCAAAGTCGTCTAGGTTTTCTCCTATGTCATCCTCTAGGAGTATTATAGTCTTGCATTTTGCATTTAGGTCTGGTATCAAATTTGTGCTATTTTTTGTGCATGTGGATGTCCAGTTATTTCAGCAACAGTTACTGAAAAGACTGTTTTTGTTCCACATATTGTCTTTGTATTTTTGTCGAAGATAGTTGACTCTGTGTATGCAGTCTACTTCTGGGCTCTCTATTCTGTTCTGCTGATCTGTTTGTCTATTCTTTCACCAATACCACACCTGTCTTGAATAATGATAGCTTTATAGCAAACCTTGAAGTAAGTAGTGTCAGTCTTCCAGCTTTGTTCTTTCCCTTCAATACTCTGTTGGCTATGCTGGGTTTTTTGTTTCTTCATGTAAAGCTTACAATCAGTTTGTCAGTATCCACAAAATAACTTACTGGGATTTTGATTGAAATTACATTTAACCTAGATTAAGTTTGAAAGCACTGATGTCTTAAAAATATTGAATCTATCCATGAACATAGGATAGCTATCCATTTATTTAATTATTCTTTAATATTATTCATCAACTCTGTATTTTTTTAATCCATCAGCAGGCTACCTCCAGCATGTTCTCTAACACTGAGGGATGTGCACTAAGTGGAAACATTCAAACACTTTTCAAGTTTCTGCTTGTGCTATACAATAGGTAAAAGACTATTGGTCAAAGCAAATATCATGGCTGAGGTCAGAATAAGGAGCACTGGAATATACTCCAAATTTTTGCTATGAAAAGCAGCAAAGTCATGGGAATGAGAATAGATACAATGAAAACTGAAAGATAGGAGCCCCTTACATAGGGTTGTTCTGAAGGTGTAATAATATACTTGAAAGCCCTTTGTAAATTATAGTAGATTTTGCCCACTGTGTTTTTATAGACATTCTCATTATTAAAATGGCATTTATAATAAAGCTGTCTTGACTGACATAATTTTTGAACAAGGATCAACAAACTTTGGCTCCTGGGCCCCGTTTTCCCTATTGCCTCTATTTATACAGCCCTCAGGCTAATAATGGGATTATGTTTTCAATGGTTGTAAAAGAACTTTAATAATAATATTTTGTATCATTTTAAAATTATATAATGATTCAGATGCCTGTATGTATAAAGTTTTCTTGAAATACAGCCATGCTTAGTAGTTTACATTTGAGTATAGCTTCTTTTATGTTAGAGTGGCCAAATTGAGTAGTTGCGACAGAAACCATGTAGACCACAGCAGATAAAACATTCACTACCTGTTTTTTTACAGAAAATGTTTGCTGGCCCTCAGTTGTTGAATACTTATACAGATCTTAGGTGTTTAAACAGACATTCCTAAAGAAGTCTAGTATAGTTATATGCGTCATTCCTTTCAAATCCTTCAGTGACTATTTGAAAGAGTCAGGAGTTATATGACTTTTGACTAACAGTGCTGATAATGTACCTGCTTTGTCAGCTAAACTCCTACAGTATCCTTTTCCCTCACTGCTCTTTTCGATTTATTTAGTCTTTCAGCTTCACACTAGCTGGCTACCTCTCTGCAGTGTCCTTGCAGCTCAGGTTTGGACAATTAACTGATGTGAGTTTCAGTGACCAGTTGTTCCCTGCAAAGTTCATCTCAAGGAGAAGTCCAGTTCTGGAAGCACCCCGCCAATACTCCCATCTGTCAGAAACAGCAAGAACTCTAACCCCCGAGCTGGAGCCTGCTGGCTCTGCCCTAACACTTCAGGCTCCAAGTAGAGAGCACCTCAGAAATAAGTGGATAGTTAGTAAAAGAAATAGCCTCATGCAGAACTCAGATATTCTGACTGTAAATATGAGAAGAGTACTATATCATCCTTATAGGCATAGTCCATTAGAGGTTTAGGTTACATTTGTACTTTCCATTATGTATGGCAAAACCAATACAATATTGTAAAGTAATTAGCTTCCAATTAAAGTAAATAAATTTAAATTAAAAAAGAAATTAAATATATAATGTTTTGTTAGATAATTACACATGAGAGTTAAAACCTTACATTTAAGGATATTATGCTTATATAAACTGACTTTCAATTTGGAGTGCTTTCTTTTACTACATATTTGATGTAATGAATAGCCACTAAACTAGCATGAGTAATTTTATATAATACTGTTTTTATCCACGGCCTTGATTATAAAGTTCCTTTATAACTTGCTTTCGTTTCTTACTTTGAATTGGCTTGCCCTCAATAACAACATAAGGTTCTAGGTGTTCACTGCATTTGGAAATCAGAATACCATCAATTTGGCCCATAGCTACTAGCCACAAGGCATATCCTCTGCCAATCAGATTTTCTGGCTCAGACAGAATTTTTATTATCATTTCTTTGTCTCAGAATTGCCTTCCCAGTCATGTCACTCTCTCTCAACTGGTAAAATAAGAAATCTCCATCTTATTTCTTCTCTTGACAGTGAATGATTTATCTATGACTACTTTTTCCAGTCATAAAGAATTGTCATTCCAACACCCCAAACCAGTTATCTGAAATCTATACACCTTCTACATACTGTAGAGCCAGGTAGCTACACCTTGCAACAACAGCATTCAACTGACATTTCAGAATAAAATATGTATGAATAGTTAGAGTCCCTTTTACTTTAAATAAAGTTGGAACTGTCTTTCTTCTTCCTAGTAAAGTTCAGGGAATTGCTCTTATAAGTGATGTTTAAAATGTAAAAGCTTCAAATACTTTTTAAAGGCTAACAAACCATGTGTGTTGAGGGAATTCCTGGTAGCCCAGTGGTTAGGATTCGGTGCTTTCTCTGCTGGGGCCCAGGTTTTATCCTTGTTAAGGGAACTAAGATCTCACATGTCTTTCAGAGGAATAACTCACAATGAATGAGTAGGTAGAAGAATAGTACTGAGGCATTCATGTACCATAAAATATCGACATAGATGTCTTAAAAAGGATTAATTAACCTATTTCCAGAATGTCTGGAGAATGGTTTGTTCACTTTATCGTTCATTCTCCTGTGTTTGAAAATCATTCTGATAGTTGTCTATTTCAAATTCTTATGATTTTACACCACTCTGAGTGTAGATGAGTCATTTTATCTCAATCACTTTTCCCTTAAGCAGCAGAGCCAGTTGCTTGTTTATGGAAAGCATGAGGAGAGAGTAGTGGAGGGCTGTGGAGAAGGACTCTTGCAGACCCTCTTCTAGTGCTGGAGAGCTGCCTTACTGAGTGGGGTGGAGGTGGACTGAAGATGATAATCAAGCAAAGCAGGAAACATTCTCACAAAGAACATCGACATGTGTGCTGAGAACCACGGAGGGAAGAGCGTTCAGCATGAAGCATTTTTCTGTGATTCTCAAAATCTGCTTTTGTTCCCCTGACGTTAAAATTGTTCACTTTGTTTTTTAAATTCTAAAGATGCCAAAATTCTAAAGATGGCTAAAAATATGAGGGGAAAAGCCTTAATAGATTAAAAAAAAAAAAGTGTAGCCAATTAAAGTGCCAAGTGAACAGTCTTGTACAAGAGGGCAAAGCACCCTTTGATCAAAGTACTCAGGTCCTGTTGGGAAGCTTTGAAGAGAAAATGCAGCATCCTAAAAGAAAACAATGAAAAGGGGACAAAGACAGATAGGAAGAGAGGATGAGGAACCTGCGCTCCTTTTGTCTTCTCACTCTTTCCCTTTTCAGATGTACTGCCTATAGTATGTGTTTGTTTGGCTGTTTGTTTGGTCCTTTTCCCCCTCTCCTCTTGAAAGTAATAGCTATTGTAAAGCTGCTTCACAGCAGGAACCCAGGTGCCTGCTGTGTGCTTCTTTTATGGAAACAAAAGCACGCTTACTGTGTGAAGCATTCAGAACTTACTCTGGCTGTCTGGCTTCTAAGTTGAGAGCATATTTTACCCTTTGCAATTTTTGAGTTATGTTAACTGCTGAAGAAAGACATGACTTTTGGTCACTAGGAAAGTGTTCTGCTAGAATGTATGGGCACACAATAGCTCCAGAGTTGTTCTTTTAATGAAAAGAATATGAGCAAAATTCCCATTGAAATCTCTCAATGAAAATGAAGGATGTAGGTGGGAGAGGGGCAATGTTTTGTGACTTTTGCTGAGCAATGCAAGTTGCAAAATCCTTTTACAGGTATAACCTTCTTCCTTGTTTCACCAATTTATTCTTTATCAAGGTATTGCTCCCCAGAGACTGTTTTCATAGTACCCCCCCTGGCAAAGGCAGAGACTAAGAGATAAATGGGGGCAATAGTAGCCTCAGTGAAAGAGTTCTAAAAATACAGTACCTCTCAAAATCTCTGCTGATACAGAAAGCTCAGAAATGATATCTGGATATTGCTTTAGGAAAATATTCAGCCTAGAGGGCATGCATTGAATGAAATGGGGCAAGAATATCATGTAATCTACATTTCCCCTTAAAAACTTCTGCCCCTTGCCACTCGGTTTCCACATATCATTTCAAAGCCTTTCCTATTATTTTTAGATAAGGATATTTTCAGCTGTGTGAAACTGTATTATAAAAAGTGCAATGGTTGTTTTAAACATCTGATAGGTGAGTTTTTTAATATTGAAGTGACACTGAAGAAGGTCATCGTAGGAATCCAAAACTTTAAAATGGTGGTTTGCAGGCCATATCTGGACCACAGATGTGTTTAGCTGGATCTGTAATATTTTAGAAATATTTGAGCAAACTTTTATATTCTTTAAATTTCATTTTTAAAAGTTTAGGTTTGCAGCTTTTCCTGAAAACTTGGATGACCTCTTAGAAGACACTAGGGTTGTATTCTCAAACGACAAAATTGGTTTGAGCTAAGTAACAGCAAGGCTTCCCTGATAGCTCAGTTGGTAAAGAATCCACCTTCAAAGTGGGAGACCTGGGTTCGATTCCTGGGTTGGGAAGATCCCCTGGAGAAGGGAAAGGCTACCCACTCCAGTATTCTGGCCTGGAGAATTCCATGGACGACACTCCATGGGGTTACAAAGAGTCGGACATGACCAAGCGACTTTCACTTTCAAGTAAGAGCAAAGTTTCCCAGATGGCACTAGTGGTAAAGAATCCATGTACCAATGCAACAGTCAAAAGCAACACGAATTCAATCTCTGGGTTGGGAAATCCCCTGCAGCAGAGCATGGCAACCCACTCCAGTATCCTTGCCCGGAGAAACCCCTGGACAGAGGAGCCTGGTGGGCTAGAGTTCATAGGGTCACAAAAAGTTGGGCACAATTGAAGCAATGAAAGTGACTAAAGAGCAAGTCTGGCCAGTGTTGGCCAGAATCCCTGCTACCAATCCAGGTCCTTAGACAGGTCATGTGTTATGAACCTGCCCGCCTCCCACCAGACTCATGCATGTCACCTGCCCTGAGGACTTTAAAATGTGTGATCCGTGTTCCAGAAAAGCATTACTGTTGGAGTGTGTCTTCTCCCAAATGTTAGCGAACAATAGAGCTAACTAGTTTGTAGTTTATGAGTGTGTATAGGTGAACACACTGGTTTATGGTATTACCTTGTGCAATTTTGTTGCTGGTTGCATTCAACCTGTGGCAGATTCAATCTGATATTTGGCAAAACTAATATAATTTGTAAAGTTTAAAAAAAAAAAACAACTTTCCATAGTGTCAGTACCAAAATACTAACAGTAGACCTGGGTCAGCAAATCAGAAGGAAACAAAAACAGAAAGGTCTAAACAAGATTCCGGATCAGAATGCTTTTGGTCAAAAGCATCTAGAAATAAACTTATCTAATTTTATCACACATGCATACTTTATATTTTATGGGTTAGCATTGTTTCAAATTACTATGGTGGTCCCCATAGACATTTTAGTGCTTTAGAGTCCACAAGGAATTTATTGGGCTAATTCTGAACAACTGGATTTCAAAGCTCCTTTTGAATCTTGGATGTAATTTTGGATGTTGGATTTATTTTATATAACTATGAACCTGAGCTATTTAACATTTTACCACCTCTGCTCCATGATGGGGAACTCCTTGGTGGTCACTCTGAAACTAGTGTATTCCTACTCATTCTTTTCTCTATCTCTTTTTTTTTCTCGTTATCTATCCAGTTTGATAATCATGCATGCACAGAAGGATGAGTTCCCTTCAAAATCCACTCTTAAATGAACACGTTTAGTTCCTTCGACATCCACTGTTTAATGACCAAACTTTATGAATTTGTGGCAGTACATGTTTTTGAGTAACTGTAATGCCCTGGGCCTTCTCCAAGAATATGGATTTTAAGTTACACAAACATTCAGCAGACAGGGGTATTTCTAACGGTTGAAGACACAAAAGTGCTTAGGAATGGCTTGAGTAGAACATTAGCAGAGGGAATAATGACTAGTAAGCCAGGCAAATGTATTCCAAACACATACAGTGAGAAAACCAAACTCTTAGAGATAGGGAGCTTGAGATGTTGGGAAAAGTATGAACAGATCTCTTGGCTGGAGTAAAGGTTTGGAATTGAAGGGGCCTTCAATTCCAAGCTTAAGAGCTCAACGTTTATACTATATAGATAAGAAATAGCCACAGAAGTCTCAGATCAAAGGATCATGACATAGCTTCTAGGCAGCTAGTGGAGAAATGGAGTTTTTTCATTCCAGTTTGTTCATTAAGTATGTTATATACCACAAACACTATTCACTGTTCTCTAGATGATAAAATACAAGCATGAATGAAGAGATCAAAATGTAGAATTAATCACAGGAGAAATAAGCAAACCTCAGGAAGACTAGTTGGGGTATTAATAAAGGTACAAAACTTATAATAGCACTACATCAAACACACACACACGTAACACCATCCATGCTGTCTTGCCTTCAGCCATATTGAAGTGTTCTGACATCCCTAACTGCACTTTCTACATGAGAGTTAAGAACCTTTTCTCTAATGAACCACCATTACAAGTTGTTGCCTGTCTTATCATTCAGTTGTTTTAGGGAATAAAGAAAACACCAATAACCACTGGATGGAGAGGTTTGGTTTTTAGGATTTTGCTTAGTCACCACCACCAAGGAACCAGCACCTGGGTCCAAGCATTCTCAACAGTTCATCATCGTGTGTTCTTTCTTTCTTTTTTTTTTAAGTCAACACTTTTATAGTGCTTATTTTAAGCTAGACACTGTTTTAGACACTTTATATTAAACATATTCATTTTTAATAATTTTCATTTAGTTGTTTTCTCCAGGATTAGATTGAATTCCATTTAATCATCACAATAAACCTATCACATAAATCGTATAGGTTATATAGCATCAATTTGATAGATGGTAAATTGAGCCATATTTGAACCTTATGAATTGTCGGGGCTATACTACTGACAAGCTTTAGCATATTACTGTCCACTGCTATCACTAAATCTAACCTTGATTCTTTTGTCTGTGTGATTCTTTAAATAGTAGCAACAACAACATAAGATCATTTATTAGGTGCCTACCCTGTGTTTCCATAATATGTACTGAAACCAAAATTAGGCGATTCTAAAAATATACTCCCTTTTTCTATTTCATAGTTGTCCCATCTGGCATTCTGTCAATCTGATCTTCCCTGTCTCCATACCTGGATAACACCCACAGTATTCTTTCTCTGGTCTTTATTCAGGATAATAGGGAACATATAAAAGGTGGCTGATTGACTCTTCTTAGGCATATCATACCCACTACTCTTAAAAGTCATTCTACTTATCCCTAAGTAGTTCTCTTTTGCACTCTGTTGAACAGCTATTCTAGTCTTTTACCATCCCAGAAGTTCCTTGTTCTGCTTTACACTTCTCATTTTTAGTAAATGGCCTAGGAAAAATGGGCTTCCTTAGCTTTGCTTTTCTGACATTTATAAGTTCCTCTTTATCCTCATCTATCTGTCTCATGTCCTCTGATCCTGTCTTAAGGGATGAGGTCTTCCCCTAGAAAGGAAGCTAATTGCTCTGCTTATGCCTCTAAACCTGTGTTCTTTGTTTTTTTATTTTTTCATGACTTTGATTCTCAATGGTTTAATTTTTCTTAATTTTTTTTTCTTTCACCAGTCCATATCTCATATTCTTTGGCATATGAGTTTAACCTTATCTTAATTTTAGTAAACCCAGACTTTCTCTGTATCCTTATAATATTCAAGCTACTATCTTAGCCTTTTATTGTTTTGTCCAAATAATCCCTCTAAAACTAGTCAATACTGCATTTATGCAATCAACAAATAACTGTTCGGTGTGTGAAAGTGAAAGTGTTAGTCACTACATCATATACAACTCTTTGCAACCCCATGGACTGTAGCCCGCCAGCCTCCTCTATCCAAGGAATTCTCCAGGAAGAATACTGGAGTGTGTTGCCACTTGCTTCTCCAGGAGATCTTACTGACACAGGGATCAAATCAGGGTCTCTCATACTGCAGTCAGATTCTTTACCATCTAAGCAACCAGGGAAGTTCAGTGCCAACTATATGCTAAAAATGATTGAAAGGTCTATCATTGATAAGTGAGCAGCAAACAAAATAAAATTTTTTGTCCCTGTGTCACTTAAATGGTAGTACTAACCAAAAAAAAAAAAAAAAAGCACAGAGTATTGTGAGCTAGTTTTTATTTGGAGCAAAATGAGGACTATAGCCTGAGAGCAACATATCAGATAGTTCTGAGAAACTGCTCCAAAGAGGTAGGGGGCACGGTCAGTATATAGGTGATTTTGGTGAAGGGGGAGTACATGCAATCAAGCACATATTTTTTGCAGGTTTCTTCTAGTCACAAGGACCAATTGTCACCATGAATGACTTTAGTGCTTTTCTATAGGCATGAGGAGATGAAAGAATTGGGATCATGAATTCATCTCTTGAAAATATCTAACTGACTGGAGACCGGTTCTGCCAATTTTTTTCCAGAGCACAGAATTCCTCATTTCTAATCTCCATCCTGAACTCTTTTCAGGGGGTGTTGAAGGACAGCAGCTGTGGCAACTCATGATTTAATGCTTATAGAGGTAGATGGCAGGTGCCCATGACAAGTGCGGAGAAGGCAATGGCACCCCACTCCAGTACTCTTGCCTGGAAAATCCCATGGATGGAGGAGCCTGGAAGGCTGCAGTCCATGGGGTTGCTGAGGGTCGGACACGACTGAGCGACTTCACTTTCACTTTTCACTTTCATGCATTGGAGAAGGAAATGGCAACCCACTCCAGTGTTCTTGCCTGGAGAATCCCAAGGACGGCGGAGCCTGGTGGGCTGCTGTCTATGGGGTCACACAGAGTCGGACACGACTGAAGTGACTTAGCAGCAGCAGCAGCATGAAAAGTGACAATTTTTAGTTGAGAGTAGTTGGGGAACAGTGATACATCTTTTAAGAAAGTATTATGTTGTGTTTTAACATTAATAAGAGCTCAGTAGTAAAATAAGTAGGCAAATATGATAGGAAGGCTATCTTCCTATGAGGGAAGGAGTCACTGAGAAACATCATTGGTGGAACATTTAAATGAAAGTGATACCTTGACAAGGAAGAAAGCAAACATTAGATCCTGACCTCAAGATTGAAGTCAAAATCAACGTGTCAATAACTCAGTCGTGTCTGACTCTTTGCAACACTATGGACTATAGCCCATCAGGCTCCTCTGTCCATGGGATTTCTCAGGCAAGAATACTGAAGTAGGTTGCCATTCTCTTCGTCAGGGGGTCTTCCCAATCCAGGGATCAAACCCAGGTTTCCTGCATTGCAGGCAGATTCTTTACCATCTGAGCCACCAGGGAGTATTGAAGAGTACCTGGTTATTCAACAAAGCCATAAGGAGGTTAATCTGCCTGAAGCTGACTGAAGGGGACAGTGGCAGGAAGAGATGATGTTAGGTGTGTCAGAAGATGGCAGTTAGCTTCTGGTCTGTCCCACCCTATCTTTCACCTGTTTGGGTTACTTCTTATGCTCTATATCAAAGCTATTTATACTCATGTCCCATCTCCTTTATGTGAACATAATTTTCTTTACAATAGGCTGTAATCTTGTTCATCATTACATCCCTCACAGACCCCCCCCCTTTTTTTTTTATACAGTGGATGTGCTTGACCCATTAATGGAATTAAATTGAATTAAATATGACTTTAGAAATAAAGTATTTTGTGTTTCCGTGATAGCTCAGGGGTAAAGAATCCACCTGCCGGTGCAGGAGACTTGAGTTTGATCTCTGATCTGGGAAGATCCCACATGCTGTGAAGCAACCAAGCCTACGTACCTCGACTGTTGAGTCTGTGCTCTAGAGCCTGGGAGCTGCAACTGCTGAAACCCACATGCCCTTGATCCTGTGCTTTGCAACAAGAGAAGCCACTGCAGTGAGAAGCCCACATACCACAATGAGAAGCAGTCCCTGATCGCCATGAGTAGAGAAAAAGCCTGTGCAGCAGTGAGGACCCAGTATAGCCAAAGACAATAAACAAATAAATTTTAAAAATGAAGCATTTCTTTTTAAACATATATAAAATTATTTCAGCTAATTTTTTTCTAGATGATATTGGGTTCTAGCTACACAGTTTATGATAAAATCAGCATAATTCATATACTCCATAGTCTTAAGCAGAATGATATCTAAACTTGGTCATTATCTACTGATGCCAAAGCCTTTTCCTTAAAGGATAATTATCCTAGTGCTTTTTACCTTTTTGAATTTATGAATTCTGTGCTTAATCATTTAAATCAAAGGGAGTATTAAATGAGTTTCCAAATGTAACTTCAAATTTATCGCCAAGATAAAAAAAAAAAAAAGCTCAACAGAAATGGAATCAATTAGATATTTTTTAATCACATAGATTTGGATCCTCTTCCTTTGATTTTCTAATGCAAGGAGAAGAAATAACATTCCCTAAATGTGAAACTTCTTAGGGGACAAAATATGGAGTGTCAAAAGATGTGTCAATAAGTTGTGTCCTTGGGCTTAAGTGGATGCATATTCTAATGCGCTGTGAGGGAACACCAAGAAACGAGTTATTCTGAGGCTTTCAGAAATAGAAAGCTTTCCCACTCCAACTGTGCTCATTAAAAACCTCCGTAACACACACTGTAAAAAAATAAAGTGTTGTTTTAAATGACCAGACCAACCTCTAACTGCGGCTGTTACATTTTTAGGTATGAGAAGCAATTTAAAGTTGTTTTTATTTCCTATGTGGATGAGCATGTTCTAAACCTCTTTCCTCCTGCAGTCAGCTGCATTTCAGAGGTGACTTCCCTGTGGGTAGATGCAGTTAGAGGCAAATAGTTTATTAGGAGCTCTGCAAACTTCTGAAATAAAAATATGTTACAGAGCTACCAGATAATATATTTTCTGGGAAGCAATTTGAATACCTTTAATTATGTGAAATGGTATGATGGTCAAAGGTAACAACTTTGTCGAAAGGCCTGTCTGAGCTCCTGAATGGGCTCAGCCACGTGCTTGCTGTGACTTGTCAGATAACTGAACATTTCTGCTCTTCAGCCTTCCGTTCTATAAAATGGAGGTTACAGGGATACCTACCCTAGAGTTTTTATAAGGATCGAAGTGTGGACATGTAGTATGTAGCAGACGTTCAAGATATGAGAACTGTTCTTGTCATCACCATCATTCATATTATTATCAAGATCATCTACAAAATGGCTAAAAATATTTTTAGATTACCGTTACCCCTCTGCCTTTTAATTTTCTTGGAAAGGTTCTTGGTTTCTTGTTTCTGTAGATCAAAAGGTAAACTTTAAATATTTGCTGGGATTACTGGTTTGGTTAAGTCATCCTAATGGCAGCAGAGCACCATGATCTTCAACAAAGCTTCCTGAGCCCTCCTGTCTTTGGGTAATGGAGCGCAAAAGATTTTACATTTAGCAGGACACTCTTCTGTGACTTGAAATTGTACCTCTGTGGGCATGCACAGCAGAAGCTTAGCAGAAATATCAGGAACTTTGAAATGTGAAGTCTGACTTTTAAATCAAGTACATTTGTGTAGAGTGTGTTTTTCTTACCAACATTCTAATTTTATTGCATTATGAATGCTCCAGCTGGAAGCACTCTCTGACAGTTGGTTTAGAGTCTTTTAATTTAATTTTTAATGCATTTGAAGGATTTTTCCAACTCATTCCCCAAAATTCATTGATAAGGAAAGATTCAATGATGTTATTATTAAATACAACTTTTTGCTGGATGCTCACAGTAAAGTTTAAATGGGCAAAGGCTAATTTAAAATCTTAAATTACTTGAGGTGGGTCTTCCTTGTCCCCTGTAATACAACATAATCCATTTTATCAGCCCAAGAATAACAATGGATATCTTTAATGGGAAAAAATCTCTAAACATCAATGTAGAACATTTTGCAATTTACACTATAAATAATTTACACAAGGCGAGGCAAAAAAGAATTATGTCCTGACATGGTTTTTCCCTTTGAGGCTGTTTCAGTGTTCTGAAAAGGCAAATGTTACAGTCTTCCCACAAATGAGGAGGATAGTTCAAGATTTATGAATCTTATCTGTTTGATCAAGACCCTAGCAATAATAAAACTGCCACTACACTCCAGCTACTCAAAGTTTCTGTTCTTTAAATACTTAAAAAAATATCACCCCATACCTTGTTCCACAAAAAATAGATATTATTTCTAGTTCTACATTAAAAAATAAGCATAGAGCATGTGCTTATGGTTCCAATACAACCCTGTTACTGAATATGTTATGTTCTCTGCCTATAAATTCTGTAGTATATACATGTTTTATTTTTTAGATTATTTTGGAATAAATTTCCTAATTATTATGAAAGGATTTTTTATCAGCTTTTCTCTTGATTCTAGTATAATTTAGTGGTTTCTGTATAGCTTTCAGTTTGTGAATAGAATGCATAGTAATATAAATGAATTATGATTTACAAATATAATTTTCAAAAGAAAAAAACATAATGAGAAACTATTCAGAAGTGTTAGAAAAATTAACTAATTTATTCTAAGTTTTACTCATCTTAATTTTGCCAAAACACAAATTTTCAAAAATATGAGAATCATTTTTGCTATAAACCTTTTCCCCCATGAATTTCTTCTTTCGATTCTACTTCAAATTAAGCTTTAATTAAGAGGACAGATAAAAAATATTCTTTACTGAGGGACTTCACTTTCACTTTTCACTTTCATGCATTAGAGAAGGAAATGGCAACCCACTCCAGTGTTCTTGCCTGGAGAATCCCAGGGACAGGGGAGCCTGGTGGGCTGCCGTCTAATGTGGTCGCACAGAGTTGGACACGACTGAAGTGACTTAGCAGCAGCAGCAGCAGTAGCAGTTACTATATATGTGTCAATGCCAGTCTCCCAATTTATCTCACCATCACCCCCTTCCCCCATTCGTACATACACTATTACACTATGTATGAAATAGATAAATAATGAGAATCTAGCTCAGAGATCTCTACTCAATGCACTGTGGTGTTAGGAAGGGAAATTCCAAAAAAAGAAGGGATATATGTATAGGTATAGATGATTCAGTTTGCTTACAGTAGAAACTAATACAACATTGAAAAGAACTATATATACTGCCATGAATATTGAAAAAAATAAATACAAATAATACAGGGGAAAAAAAAATTTTTCCTCCAAAGGCAAATACTCTAGGTTTCTGGTATCTTTGTATTCCACCTGGCCATAAAGTCATTTTGCCTTTAATCACCTAGAGATGCCAAGTGGGAGTTGGGATTTCTGAGACAGCTGGCTAATACCCAGGCTCAAAACAACAGGGAATTTGGAAGAGGAATTGGAAGAAATTGTCTCTTTCATTGCCCAGTAGGGTTCTTTTCCTGTTTTATGAAGCTGGAAAGAGAAACTCTGGCTGGATGAAGCTATGGATTCTTTTTTTTGAATCATGTATTTAAAAATAATAACTCTTCCAAAGCAACAAAAGCTTCTGAAAATTTGACCCCTACTTTCACCCTAAACCAAGAGAAACCAACTCATAAAATACAGGCTATAATTTCTATACAGCCAAATGTTGCATTTTTTTGTTTGTTTTAATCAGTTTAAACTCATGGGAGGAAAAAAAAAAAAAAAAAAACAATGTCCATCCCATCTTTCCCTGAGATTTCAATAATTTGATTGCTTCCATAAGTGATTTTATTTTTTTTATTGGTCACAGTAAAGTCAGAATAATGCTTTGCCATTATTTTGCACCTTTTTAATTTTAAAATCTATCAACACCTGCCTACCCTGCAAAATGGCACATTTCTCAGGAAAACTGAAGTACAAGAAATATTATGTGATTTGGTCAAGGTCAAACATAATTTTAGTGGCTAGGGAGGTATAACAGGACATCTAAATCTATATTTTTACTCTGGAAAATATTATAACAATATTTCTCAAAAGTCTCATTTGCATAGTTATTTGCTAATATAGTTTTAACGATACTCCTTTAAGCTATATCTGAGTAGCAGAAGTAACAGTATTACTATAAACTTATACCTTGTGCATTTATATTTTCCATGTGAATAAAAAGCATTCTATTATCTTTTTCTCTGCCCTTTTCTGAGAAACTCACATATGATTTTTGAACAGTTGGCAGGTTAATTACTAGATTAAGGCACCTTCTACTATTTCTGACATTTTCATAAGAGCATATATGATGCCTCAGAAGTGCTAAAAGTTCTAGCTACAAGATAATTGAGTCACCATTTTAAATGACTTCTGTTACCCTTCTAGTACCATCATGACTGTGGAGACAGGTAATGCCTGTCTAGAAGAAGTCAGTGTTAGACTTTGGCCAAATTCTAAAGTAGTTAAATTTAAGTTTTATGCTTCTTTATTTGTTTCATCATTTAAAAAATATCTGCTCCTTAAAAAGAGGTTGCTATCATATAGGCATTATATATAAGGTTTAACATTATCTCTAAGTATGGATGTGTCTTTTGAAATTTCGCTGTAAAATATGATGATAGAGACATTATGTATGCATCCAAACTATTTCCTTCTCTGGTATTTCATATTTCTCCTAACATATTCTGTCAAGCACTGATGCTTACGCTTTCTGTAATGAGGTGTCTTATATATAAGGTGAAGAAAATGTTAGCTACTTCATGGATTAGTGTGAGGATCAAATGAGATATTGCATATTGCACGGTGAACAGTCGTATCCACTAATGCATATTATTGTCTGTTATAGTTATTTACCTCCAACGACTATACATAATTGGGAGAAGGCAATGGCACCCCACTCCAGTACTGTTGTCCAGAAAATCCCATGGATGGAGGAGCCTGGTAGGCTGCAGTCCGTGGGGTCACTAAGAGTCCGACACGACTGAGCAACTTCACTTTCACTTTCCATTTCCATGCATTAGAGAAGGAAATGGCAACCCACTCCAGTGTTCTTGCCTGGAGAATCCCATGGACGGAGAAGCCTGGTAGGCTGCAGCCCATGGGGTCGCACAGAGTTGGACATGACTGAAGCGACTTAGCAGCAGCAACAGCACTATACATAATTAGATATAAAAATGATCCTTTTTAATATTTATCATATCCAGCATTTTTAAAGTTTTTAATACCACCCAATATTAATCTGGGTCCTTGATGCCCTCCTGAACTACTGCAATATGTGTGTGTGCGTGTGTGTGTGTAGGATTAGCTAAAAAGTTTGTTTGTATATTTTCTGTAAGTTGACATGGAAAAAAATGAACAAATTTTTGGCCAACCGAATATATATTGTGGGCTTCCTCAGTGGCTCAGCAGTAAAGAATCCGCCTGCAATGCAGGAGATGCAGTTTTGATCCCTTGGTCAGTAAGATCCCCTGAGTAGGTCATGGCAACCCATTCCAGTATTCTTGCTTGGAAAATCCCATGGAGAGAGGAGCCTGGCCAGCTATAATTTAACTTATAGTTAAATATGGACCTTATAGTCCATAAGGTCACAGAGTCAGACACAACTGAAGCAACTGAGCACAGCACAGCACGCATATTGCAGTAGTTCAGGAGCACTTATTGAGTTCTGATAAAGATCTAGTATTTTAGGAACCTAGATTTCCAAAAATGAATCAAACACACTTCCTCAAGAAATATGCAGGTTAATTGGGAAGAAAAAATTTTGCAGAGATTTACAATTAATATAACTAAAGAGAATTAAAAAATGTCAACTAACCTGGTTAAAGTAACAGTTAAGAGAGAGTATTCCAGACAAAGGTATCCACTTGTTATAAGGGACAGAGTGCTAACAGAAAACAGGATCAGAAATGCAGTGCTTTAGATGTATGAATAATAATTTAACTTAGAATATGACTTCTTTTCCTTCAAATATTGGAACACATGTCTTGGCGTTCTTTTCTATCACATCTACATAGCATTAACTGTTTGACGGATTATCATGGGGTAATTGTTACAATTATTTTTAGACTATTTTTAAGCAATTCCAGTAAATGATGAGTAATATCATTTGAGGCACAGTATTTCATTGATTGCACTAAAGTGATAACACATTATATTCAAGGTAGGAACCAGATGTCTCTACCTGATGGTGCGTCATTTATTTGACAGAACAAATTGGTATCATACAACTTATTTTACTACTGTGGCTAATCTATGCATAATATAGTGTAATGGCCTCAGAATTCAGTACTCCAACAGGAAGAAGGGAGATAATGATGGAAGTCTTATTTTGTCTGACTATTGTGAATATTATGCTTATCAAAATCAGTAATAACAATGATGATAATATATAGAATGTTGTCTGTGATTCATCCCGGCTGATGTTTCTCTCTTCCTGTTTGTCTTTAAAAGACTTAACAATATAAAATAATATTTTATCTCCTTTTAATGTCTTTTAGTAACTGAAATTGTTTGAATTATACAATGCTGATGAGCATCTAGATAGAATCTTCAATTTGATTTTAAATGTTTAAGAGATTAAACTCTAACCCTTAAATTTCTTTTTAAATTGTCTAGGTACTGACTTTTAGAGGTATTCTGAGGGGTTATGAGATTATAATTTTGAAGAAAAGGTCATGTGTGCCCAAAATAGCCATTTCTGACAGAATTTTTGGCTGTCATATCTGGCTTCTTCCATCGATATCATCTTTTTCTGGACATTTTGGTGCTGAAAATAGTAAAGTTACTTAAAAGAGATTAAAATACTATGTAAATTGATTTTAATCAGGGTAAATTTTTAGAAATAGTATATAAGCATTTATTAAGCATTTCTAGCATATAAAGTTGATCATTACAAAAAATAGATATATTTATACATTTGCTAAATATAATAATTCTCCAGGTAAACTCATCAGTGATAATCTCACTAGCAGCATTTTCATTGTGCATGTTTCATAGAAAAAAATTTTTTCAGACTTTACACTAGATAAAACATAAATAAAATCTAAGCCACAAGAATGAATGTGTCCTAGTCATTTATATCTGATAATATTCAAAATGTCTTTCTTTTTTTTTTTTTTTTTTGCTGTTCCCCAGTGAGTCCTTAAAATCATTATATTTTGACAGTGTCCTTAGTAACAATTCATTGACTATACTCTGGTAATTCTGAAAGAGCCAGGAGTGTAATATGCTTGTCATTTATTATTAACTGAGCATCTCATTATGGAGAAAATTGTTGGTCTACTTAGTTATAAAACCAATGCCCTGACACAGAGGGCAAACACGAAAATAATTCAGTTTCAAAAGAAACCCCAAAACCTTAAAAAGAGCAACCAATATTTAACTATTTAATAAGCCAAAACTCTGATTTTAAAGACACCAAAACAGATTTGTTGTATCGTGTTCATCCAGGAAAAAAAAAATCTAACTGAATGAGCAACAATATTCCAATTTGTTAAAAAGTCTTTGACAGACTCAAAAATGAAACAGATTCTTAAATGTTAAGGAAAAAACTGAGAGCAACAGTTTTGAAACCTCTGACACAATCACTAAGAAACAGATTCTGTTAGCTTCAAAGAAATTGGAAAGGATCTTTATTTTTCAAATATGCTGACAGTCAGAAAGTAATGGATTTTTTTTAAAAGAAGAGGCTGCTTGCAAGCATTTACATTTTTACGTGTAGATTTCTGGAGTGGTTGTCTGGTAGAGCAGGGGATGGCAGTTCCACATTTTATTCAGCCTCTTTCCCTTTCCCATGCTCACCAAAAGTGTGTATTTCACATTATGATCCTTAAAGAGTAGAAATGATCTCCCTGAAAGGAAAGCAGAGAAGCTGACCTGTGGAGCTTGCTCTTCAACTTTCTGGTTGGTCAGTTTGCGGCATGAGCAAGGATTCTGAGTAGCATCTCATGACTCCACAGCAAAACTGTAAATGGAATCAATGTGTTTACTTTTGGTGTTTTCCGAGAGTGATATTTAAGATGTCTTTTCTCATCCTCTTGGCTGAGGCCCTAGGAGATGTTGTACCTCCATACCTGTGTCCCCAAAACTCACCAGTTCCCACTCCACCATCACAGCACTCACTCCAGCTAGGGATATATTTACATATTCATCGGGAATTCTCAAGGTTTTTTTTTTTTTTGAAAGAGAAAGTAAATACATGAAGATCTATCAAGTTTAGTTTGTTTTCTACCATCCTTAGGATCATACCGTAGAGGTTGATGCCAGCTTAAAAGACTGGTCATAGCTACAAGGTATCACTCTTACCTTTAATGGAAATATATATGTATATATCTTCTCTTGGTTGGAGAAGGAAATGGCAGCGCACTCCAGTATTCTTGACTGGAGAATTCCATGGACAGAGGAGTCTGGCGGGCTGTAGTCCATGGGGTCGCAGAGAGTCAAACCGACTGAGCGGCTAACACTTCTCTTGCTTTCCTAAGGTCATGTTGTTTTTTTTCTTTCCTTTACCTATCACTTTCTTTTTTTTTTTTTTCATTTTTCATTTTTTTAAAATTTTATTTTATTTTTAAACTTTACATAATTGTATTAGTTTTGCCAAATATCAAAATGAATCCATCACAGGTATACATGTGCTCCCCATCCTGAACCCTCCTCCCTCCTCCCTCCCCATACCTATCACTTTCATTCTCCTTAAGAAGGCAGTGGGAAGAGATACACAGTCTTAGAGCTGTAGAATTGAATGGCTGTTTCTGTTTTGTGCAAAGGAAAACCTTTTATTTTATTTTGAAATTTTGTGAGAGAGAAAACCATTCACCAGAAACAGGAGAAAAGGACATTTTTTCTAGTTGTTAGAGGCGATTACTGGGTGTGAGTTAACCCTTACTAAATTAAAAGCAAGTGAAACAGACTATCAAATTTCAAGTAGATCTCAAGTGTCGTAAATTTAAAATATGAATGTTTGAAGAGATATAATCTGAACTAAGAATAGATTTCATCACTTAGTCAGTTGTGGATTACTGAATGCATACCTGATGCAGTTCTACTATATCTTTTTAACCAAAAATTTTATTTGAGAATGAGGATAAGAAGAGGTATTGGTTTACCTCAACTGCCTCACCTTATATTCCTATGTTTCTACTTTTCTCTAATCTCTGATTTTCTATCTAAGAAAAATAGCTTCATCTTTTTTGAGTCAATTTCTGAACATGAAAACTAAGAATGTTAATTTTCCTGTGGTAGATTATTAACAGTTTGAGTGCAAGATTATAGGTTTCTTAAAATGAATGCCACCCTATTGTTGCTGTTCAGTCACCCACTTGTGTTGATTTTTTGTGAGCCTATGGACTGCAGCATGCCAGGCCTCCCTGTCCCTCACCATCTCCTGGAGTTTGCCCAAGTTCATATTCATTGCATCAGTGATATAATCCAGACAGCTCATCCTCTGATGCCCTCTTCTCCTCCTGTCCTCAATCTTCCCCAACATCAGGGACTTTTCCAATGAGTTATCTGTTTGCATCAGATGACCAACAGCTTCAGCATCAGTCCTTCCAGTGAATATTCAGGGTTGTTCTCCCTTAAGATTGAGAGAGAGGGTGGGAAGATTTGGGAGAATGGCATTGAAACATGTATAATATCATGTATGAAATGAGTTGCCAGTCCAGGTTCGATGCACAATACTGGATGCTTGGGGCTGGTGCACTGGAATGACCCAGAGGGATGGTATGGGGAGGGAGGAGGGAGGAGGGTTTAGGATGGGGAACACATGTATACCTGTGGTGGATTCATTTCGATACAATTTTGTAAAGTTTAAAAATAAAAGTAAAAAAAAAAAAAAAAAAAAAAGATTGACTGGTTTGATCTCTTTACTGTCCAAGGGACTTTCAGTTGTCTTCTCCAGCACCACAGTTCGAAGGCATCAATTCTTTGGTGTTCTTCCTTCTTTATGGTCCAGGTCTCACAACCGTATGTGACCACCAGGAAGACCATAGCTTTGACTATATGGACCTTTGTCAGTAGAGTAACGTCTCTGCTTTTCAACACACTGTCTAGGTTCGTCATTGCTTCCCTGCCAAGAAACAATTGTCTAATTTCATGACTCCAGTCACCGTCCACAGTGATTTTGGAGACTAAGAAGAGGAAATCTGTCACTACTTCCACCTTTTCCCCTTCTATTTTTCATGCAGTAGTGGGGCCGGATGCCATGATCTTAGTGTTTTTTTCTTTTTTTTTCATTTTTCCCCTTCACTCTCTTCAAGAGGCTCCTTTAACTATATACAAGGCCACGCTATTACTCTCCTAGTAGTCAATATCACTTACAAATTAGATTCAAAGCTCAGACACTTGGGGTAAGTAAACTAGAAAATCACAGCCTCTGGCTCATTTTTTCTCTAATTCCCTCTCCTTATTGTTAAGCCTGTTACTCTTCTATTTTTATTTCAGATGCATAAAACATTTAATTCCTAAATTCATATGTTTTTCACACATATGAATGGAATACTACAGATATCAATGAAATAAAGAGTTTTATCTTGTAAAATTAATTCCTTTTTCTGAAAATGATATGTACTCAAATGCTTAAGATTATGGATAAAAAGCCATGCAACTTGTAAGCACTAAATCTTATTTTTAATTACTCCCTGCTTCTGATTCTTTGGATCATTGAAGATAAGATTTCATTTCATTGGATAACGATAACCTGCCTCTTTTTTATTTTCATTGCATGTAAATTAATCTTTCCAAGTCTTATTAATATGCTATTATTTAAAAAAGAAAGGAAATACATGAAGATTGATCAGTCTGGGCTTTTTCCTACTATCCTTAGTATCATACTGCAGAGGGAGATGCCAACCTCAAAGACTGATCATAACTGTAAAGTATCACCATCACTTTAGTGGAAATAGATATTTACCCTTTCTTGGTGTCCTAGGTAATGTTTGTTTCTTTCATTTCCCTCTCACTTATGTACCCCTTCAGAATTAAAGGGAAGTGGAAGGCAATGGAAAAGGGGTATCAGTTTTCAAGATGAAGTGAATTGGCTTCCTATCATTTTCCAAAAGCCAATTTGATTTTTATAGTAGTGTGATGAACAGTGAATTTCAATTTGAAATTTGAAAACTATTATGTAATGATGAAACTTCCACCCTTCCAAAATCCAATAACTGTTTATTATTGAATACAGACATAAAATACTCTACTTGATAGCAGAAAAATAGACTTACATAAATTACACAAGTAATGGGGTCACAATTTTCTTCCTTTGGGAAAACAATAAAATTCCTTTGGAATTTTATTCCCTTATTATCATTAATATCCAAAAACACTGCAAAGTAGGGATATCTAGATTTAGTAAAAATTTCCACTAATTGAGAAATAATACTCTAAGAACTTCAGTTTTGTGTCTGTGTGTGTGTGTGTTAATTCTAAGTCAGATGGGAGTTGTGCTGGGGCAGTCTCTTGGCAATGAAGAGCACTTCTACTTCCCCACCTCCTCTTAGAAATTTTGTCATAACCTGTCCTCCATTCCTGGGAAGCAAATTCGTTGAAAGAGCAAGAACCCACCATATAGCCTCTGATGATACATACTCATTCCCAAAGACTATGCACCAGATTCCTAAGTAAGAAGCTTAAAGCATCATGAGAGTTCAGACTTATGTGAGTATCAAGTACACATACACAGAGGCACATACACACGCTCTCCAAATGGTTGTGTTCAATACTGCAAGATCTATGAAAGTTCCCTGCCTCTCTGCCAGAGTGAAATAACCCTATTAAATGTTGAATTGCTAGGGTGGAGAAAGAAATTTGAGTTCTATGTTATCGTAACAATTACCTGTTCTAGATAGCTTTCTCAATCATATCAGATGCCTTTTTTATATTAGTTGTAGAAGCCCAGCCTCCGAACTATAGTAGAAGTCTGTTCACTCTTTCTCAAGTTCTGATGTGCTGATGAGAGTTCTTAATAATATGCTATGTAAATTACTGACAAGTATGTGAATTAAAGTGGAGATTGTTAACATAGTTCCTCAAATGTTTTCAGAATGAGAGTTTATATTATTAAAATATGTAGACACTTGTTAATAGCCAGATGTTATGCTTGTATAACACTTTTCTCTAAGGAACTTTGAAAATGCTCTCACGTTAATCCTCATAGGCTTTATTATGAAATCACTGAACCATTCAAAATTGGCAGCAATACAATACAGTTCCTTCTATCCATAATATCTTGATTGACTCCTTATTATCTGTAATCTCCTCTGAGATAACAGCCAGTCTTTCTACTTTCCATATTTGTTAACATGAGAAAGGTTTAATATTCATGTTCAGCATTTATTGCCACATATGTTTCATAAATTTGGAAATTGTCCTTATTCTTTTCACTTGTTAACTCAGAAGTGTCATCTTTTTTTAAATAAGGTCTTTGTGTTATGTTATGTGTTATGACCCACATGATCAACAGTCTCCTGCCACTCCGTCGACATTGTTCGTAAGAGACATCATATGGCCAATACCTACTCAACCTCCTACCTCTTGCCTTCAGTGTTTCTTCTCTTCCTTAACTCTTCTGATTTGCAATTGGTTGTATGCACCCATGTCATAACACATTACACACTGAAAATGACTTTCCACTGATTTCATGTTGTTTAAACATGGAATAATTCTTTAGTGTTACCCGACTGATTTGTAATACTTCCTGAATATGTGGCGTTCTGATGTGTGATGAGAGCTCATCTGGAGGAAAAACAATCTCATGCTAGAGTTGAAAACCACTGATTTAACCTTATTCACCATATCCCCCTTGAAAATACAGTGACTTCTTTTCCTTTATAACATTTTATCTTTAAGCTATATCAAGGTATTATATCAAGATATATCCATGCTGCTGCTAAGTCGCTTCAGTCGTGTTCGACTCTGTGTGACCCCACAGATGGCAGCCCACCAGGCTTCCCCGTCCCTGGGATTCTCCAGGCAAGAACACTGGAGTGGGTTGCCATGTCCTTCTCCAATGCATGGAAGTGGAAAGTGAAAGTGAAGTCGCTCAGTCGTGTCTGACTCTTGGCGACCCCATGGACTGCAGACTACCAGGCTTCTCCGTCCATGGGATTTTCCAGGCAAGAGATATATCCATATCCAGATGCATATGTGCTGAATGTGGTCATTTTTTGGTAGTCAATTCACCCAAGCGCTCCTTTGAGATGAAGAATCAGAGTCAAGCTAAGGGATTTTTATGATGTGTTTCAATGGGCAATTTTAAACAAGTAAAAGGCCATTATCAAATGATCTATGTAGGTAAACTATTTAGAGTTCCTTCCTTCAGAAATATCTTTTCCCCACTTTCTCAGCCTACTTGCAAACTATTTGGCATTCTTACCTCAGTTGCATGTGCTCCTGCTCAGTCGTGCCCTCTCTCTGCGACCCCATGGACTATAACCCCACAGGCTCCTCTGTCCATGGGATGGTCTGGGGATGAATACTGGAGTGGGTTGCCATTTCCTTCCAGGCTTACCTAGATATAATTTAAATCTGACCACTTAACTTTTTTATACATTAAACAAAATAAATGAGCATGCATTTTTATTTCATTTACTTATTTAGTTCATTTCTCTGGATTATTTAAAAGTTTTGGTTTGAAACTTTGGCATTTTCTTCCTTAGCAGTTTCTCTCTGTCACACACATTTTCTTTTGCTGGATTATTTGCAGTGTGCTGACAACTTTACAGTGTTCACTTTTATTGGATTACATTTATTTTTGAAGTGGCTTCCAAATTCTCCCACGTGGCCTCTAATTCTGGAACACCAGTATTTGTTTTCTTTTCCAATGATTGACAATAAAACACAAATATGAACTTTTTTCAACCTTTGCCATCTCACTTCAAGTATTGCTTTTGTCCTTAAGAGTGCTGTACCAGCATATAGTCTAAAATATCGGTAAAGGGAAGAAAAATCAAGTTATCTGGACACTCCTTTGTACCTGTTGGATTTTTCAGTAAAACAGTGAAGAAGCAAACAGTCTGTTCCCTGATGTCACATAGTCTTTTTCCAAATTTGGTATACTGTATTTTTATTGAAGTAGTAACTTTAACTGACATTTCAGATACAAAAGCATGTGTGTCTTGGGTATATAAGTGAGTATGTGTGTTTATGTTCACAAGGAGATTTTGTTTATAGAAGTCCTACATGAATTCTGAGATCCACGGTTCATAGTAGTCATGATGTAGCTTTGATTACAAAAAATCTAATGTTCATGTCAAGATTAATCCTCCTTAGACAACACCAGTGTCATGGTGTTGATAACGAGTAGCTGCAAGCTATCATATTTTCAAAACTAAACACAATGGGTTATTCCATGATTCCAATAGACCAGCAGTCATAAAAATCACTGGAGAAAAAGCAGTACGCTTTTTCTTTGAAGCTATTGAGATTATGATCCTGTCCTAACAATCTCAGGAATGTTGGTATTTGATGTCTTCCTGAAAGACCAGATTGTTGCACATGCCTTCAAATAACTGTCATTTTTAAAATTAATTGGTTGTAAGTCATAGAGTAGTGATATTTGACTTGAAAAAATGTGAGGTTATCTGTTAAAAGGTATTTTTTGAAGGCAGTTTTCAAATTTTATCAGTAATCTTGGTTTGTTGTTTAATTGAAGGTGTGTGAAGAAAATGTGTAACCAAGGTACAGGTTTACCTTACTGCAGTGGAATTAGGATGGACCTCAAACATAGGTGCCACGTATAACCTTTGTTTGTTGTTTTTGTGTGTAGCTATGACCTAACCAGGCAGAACTTGCTATAGTGGACTTAGTTGAGTTATATAGAGCTATATATAAAATATTTATTATTTTTTGAGGAACATAGTATTTCATAGTTTGCTACTGTAAAAACTTTCGTAGGAAGAATAATTGTATTAGTGAGAGCCATGTATATAAAATCTCAACAAAGTGGGGACAGAACTCTGACCTCACCTGATGAATAATGCGTTTTAGCCTGTTTTCAAATTAAGCTTAGAGATAAAAGTTTATTCAAACTAAGGTCTCCACAGATTAGCAAAAGTTAACTACTGGCCTAGAGTGATGTGTGTGCTAAGTCACTCCAGGCTCCTCTGTTGCTGGAATTCTCCAGGAAAGAATACTGGAGTGGATTTCCACACCCTCCTCCAGGAGATCCTCCCAACCCAGGGATTGAACCTGGGTCTCCTGCATTGCAGGCAGATTCTTTACCTCCTGAGCCACCAGGGAAGCCCATATATATGGTGATTATTCTTAGAGCACCTTCTTATACATGAGATAGCTATGCTTATCCTCTCCATCCTCTTCAGATATTTTTATCTGAAAGGCATGTTGGAATGTTCATATATTTCCTCTATTATATAGAGGAACGCATTTAGTTTTAGATTAAATTATTCATGTCACAATCCTGGAGAAATGCATAATAGATAAGTACCACTGTTTACTTGAGTTAATAAGGCTCTAAAAACACTAAATGCATTTTAATTGGAAACAATACAGGCAGATTTAACTGATCCTTGCATACTGTAGTTCTTGAATTGGATTTACTTATACTAGGCATCATCTTCGTCTTTTCAGAGGCAAATTTTCTTTTAAGATTTCTGTGCTACTGAATAAAAGATAAGCCTGAATAACTGTAATAATTAAATATAATACAGTAACTAAGTATTGTCTTCAGTATTTAGTATCATAGAAGTAGAATAATAGATACTATTTATGTGAAATGAACTGTGCTCGATATTGACTTGGGAAGTTGTTGAGTATTATTGCATTATTATTATGGTTTACGACTCTGTCAAGGTAGCGGGTGATATGCCCATTTTATAGATAAGAAAATCAAGACTCAAAAGTTACACTGCTATTAAGTGGCAGAGAAGGGATTCATTTCAAATCTTTCTGACTCTCTCTGAACGCTTTGCACTATAGCAGTTTATAAAACTCTGGGAGATAAGGCACTTTTACACACCTGGTGAATAACAGGGAAATGCAGCATGTTATTAAGTTGCTGCTAAGTCGCTTCAGTCATGTCCGACTCTCTGCGACCCCATAGACGGCAGCCCACCAGGCTCCCCCATCCCTGGGTTCTCCAGGCAAGAACACTGGAGTGGGTTGCCATTTCCTTCTCCAATGCGTGAAAGTGAAAAGTGAAAGTGAAGTCGCTCAGTCGTGTCTGACTCTTCACGACCCCATGGACTGCAGCCTACCAGGCTCCTCCATCCATGGGATTTTCCAGGTAAGAATACTGGAGTGGGGTGCCATCGCCTTCTCCAGGCTATCTCACCTGAAAAATACTTGTACCATGTTCAACATTCATAACAGTAAAAGGGTATATTGCCTTTGATTGCTTGGTAAGCATAGCTCCACTGGAAAAAATGTGAATTCACTTTAAACTGAGTGTCCTAAAGAGAGATAGTCCTGTACTCCTACCTAATGCAATGAAATAGCTTGGTAGGAACTATAAACTTAATTGCTTAATGAGTTTTTGTTTCATTTTCAACATTTTAATATTAGTCCTATATAAGGTAAACCATCACTAGTAAATTTGCTATTTAATTGTTCCCCTGTGAAATGAAATGTGCTGTAATTAAAAATTTCTTGAGGAAACCCTTGATTAAAGTAATTCTGATTGCACACAAGTGGTTTTTATTTACTTGAAAGGCTCTTGGGCCATTTTACTTAGAAACCCATCTTCTGAATGTATACTTCTAAGAGAAAATCAGTCTGGTGATTATCATGCACAAAAAAAGCTGAATTTTAAATTAACATAGTCTTTATTCTGTCCAATGGTTCAGCCCTCAAAATAGTGGGTTCTTAACTAGTGGTGTGCTACTAAATGTTTCACAAGTGGTTTTCTGGTGAGGAAGGGCGCTCTAACTTGTAGTGTTTGCCAATTTTTGTGGTAAATACATCCAATGTGGCTGATCCTGCATCACCAATGTGATATCACTGTACTCGGAGTTGTGAAGAAATACACAGTAATATACCTTATGGAGTATTTCTGCTATACAGATAATATAAATAACCTCAAGAGTATAAATGATAAAGTGTTATAAAATAATTAGGAATTAAGTGTTCTGATATTTGTGCCCTTTGTTTTTCCTATAGTTTATTAAATTCTAAATTTATGTAATTTAATTTTCAGTAGCCTGTGCTTGGGCTTCTGTGATGACTTAGTGGTAAAGAATCCGCTTACCAAGCATGAGACCCGGGTTCAATCCTTGGGTCAGGAAGATCCCCTGGAGCAGGAAATGGCAACCCACCCCAGTATTCTTGCCTGGAGAATCCCATGGACAGAGGAGCCTGGTGGGCTACAGTCCATGGAGTCACAAAGAGTCAGGCACGACTTGGTGACTGGACAACAACAATAGCTGTGTTTAACTACTGTCTGTCTCATGGTCATCTTGAAAATTTAGCAATCACTTCTTGAGAGCCATTGTGACCTAGAATGAGGCAGTATAAGCAGCCCCAGCTGGTATTAAGCAGTGGTACCCCCACTGATACTAAGCACATCTTTTTCTCTATAACTGCATAGCAATGCAAAGCATCAAGGATTTGAAAATGAGGAAGTAGAAAATGAAGACAGTACTGTCTGAAAATGGGCCAAAGTTAATCAGTCAGGGTGAATTTCAAGGCTGAAGTTGTTATCAGCCATGTTCTTCTTCGTGGGCATTTGATTGTTGGGGGAAGATGACTGGACATTACATTTTTGGATTCTCTGTGCTCATATTAACCTTGATAATCTAGTCATGGAATCTTGGGGACAGCAAATGGCCAAACTACTCTGATAAAATGCTTTCTTCTCAAAAAACAAACAACCTTCCCCATGCTGAAAATGGGCTTTACTGGAAACTTTTCATCTCTAATGAAGCAGAGTTTGAAACTTCATCTGAGATAGCTTGTATACCAGGCAGGTTAATGATCCTCAAGAATTTGTACTGGGCCTACCTAGGAGAGTACTTGCCTGGAGAATCCCATGGAAGAGGAGCTTCGCAGGCTACAGTTTGTGGGGTCACAAAGAGTCGGACACAACTGAGTGACTAACACTAACTAACACTAGCTAGGCAGTCTGTGAAAGTGGTTTGGACCTATAAGGGACCAGCACATTTAAGAAGAGGTGAAATGTGGAAGAAAATAAAAAATTGCAGAAGGAACTTAAGGAGGTATTTCAAGGGAGAAGAGTAAAGATCATTCGTTTAAGACATGATGCTTTGTTCTGACTTTTAAATAAATCCCTTCCCAACCTCTCCTATGGAGAAGGAAATAGCAACCCACTCCAGTATTCTTGCCTGGAGAATTCCGTGGACAGAGGAGCCTGGCATGCTGCAGTCCATGAGGTCACAAAGAGTTGAACACGACAGAGCGACTAACGCTCACTTCACTAAACCTAAGACTACACTAAGGTGTAAACTGATTTGCATCTCTTGTAGAGTGAGATGTGCTGAATGTCATCCATAGTATCTCTCTCTCTCTCTCTTGATTACTTCCTAAGACCAAACCATGACACTCATTTGTAACATGACTAGCCAAGGCTGGTAATATTGCTTTTGGCACTGAAATAGGGGATAGTTTGCATTCACTAATTCTGGTTAATGAAAACCACTAATTCTGGTTAATGAAAATTATTATTTTGGTAATATTAGCAGAAACTCAGGATTAAAAATTGGTATATTCACTGGTATATTCAGGATTAAAAATTGGTATATTCACTGGTATATTCAGGATTAAAAATTGGTGTATTCACTGGTATATTCACTGGCATATTCACTGGCATATTCACTCCCCTGGTTGGCAGAGAAGTTAACCTCTTTGGATTATTTGAGTTTTTAACCCAAGCTAAAGAAGAAAGCCAACATGTATTTAAGTTTGGGTTTTGAAATTGTAAAATTGCTTTTACTATTTTAGTGCTTAACTCCTCTGCTATAAAAGAGGAGTATATGGAATGACAGCAAATCCTCTAAGATGGTTTTTATGCCCATCAGAAGGCAAAGTCATTGCCCTGCTATACTCTAAACTTTTCTTGCTGTCCAGATGAATGCACTTTCCTGTTTTCTGTCTCAGTTTCCTTGACCTGGCTGGTTTCTTCTATTAAAACTAGTTTATAATGTGGACAGTAATGTCAGAGAACAATAGCTAAATGGTTTTTGTTCCACTGTGTTAGATTATCAATCTCAACTGATTAGAAAAAAGAAAAGGCTAAGATTCAGTGAGCTGAATGATTCTTGTTTTAGCATGGGACATCTGTTTTATTGTTCTGTTCTGCTTTATCTTCCCTGACTGGATGAGTGGCAATAAATCATTATTAAGGTTTGAGTAAATCCATCTAATTTTATTTCCTATCTAATTACCCTTTCTCCTGATTTTTAGTGATGTCCCTTTCTTTCTGCTCTGTGAGTCAGGTCCTGGTACAATCCTCCCCAAATGACCTCATTTAGCCTCTCTCGTACGTCGCTCAAGTTTCCACTCTGATGTCATTTTACTTGCCCTCATACATCTGAAATAGCCACTCCCACCAGGCACTTCTGTCACTGCCCACCTACCTTTGCTTCTATTTTCTTGCTTAAGTAATATTTCCACACTGAAAATCTTCCAGTCCCCGTGCATCACTCAGTTCCAGTTTTATCATAGAAGCATTCCCAATAATTCCTTCATTTCCTTCGGACCATCCATAACAACACATCTTCTTAGTATACGCTGTGTCACTAGAGTATATTCATGTAGCCTTTTGTTGTACCTTATCTTGTATACTACTCATTTTCTAATGGAGATTTTCTTTCTTAAGTAACATACTAGCTATCCTGAAGGTATGGTGCAAGAAAAAATTTTTATTGATTTTACTAATTAGTTTTGAGGTACCTGGCTAATGCCTAAAAAAAAATTACTTGTTACCAGAAACTACTCTTATTGAATTAGAGAAATATTATGTCTAAATAAATTTAGACATTCAGGAAGGTCCTTTTCTGCTACAGCATTAGGCCATTTCCTCAGGTGACCGCATGTCTTCTCTTAGAAATGACTTCATTGTGTCTCCCATCTGTGAATTCTGACATACTTACTTGATAGCTTACTTGAAACCTTGCATTGCTTTCAGGAGAGCTAAATGAGGTCATGATAAGGATGACTTTAGATGATAAATAAACAAAAAGAAAATCAAAGGGTAAAAAATACTTGTAAAAAATAAGCTGTTGAAATGGTATATTTTAAGAGATTGTTTGAATGAATAAGAATCATTTTAGACAAGATTAACAGAAAGCTACCAGGAGAAGACTTGAATAAGATTCAGAAGTGGACTCTGTCTTTGACCATTAAGATGCCGTTGATTGAATCAACTAATTTCTCTATCATCATTGTCTTTATCTCAAAAATGAGGAAATTTTAATTAATCCAAAGACTATTTTCAGCTCTAATACAATGTAATTTAGAAGTGAGAAGTGTTTATAAATGAGGAATTTTTGAATTGGAGGTCTAAAGATTTTAAATTAATTCTTTCAATATCTGCATTTATCTGAATAAGAAATTGTATGCTTTATTTGAATATTGAGTGATAAATGTACATTTAAGAAACTTGACATTTTGATTTACTTCATAGAGGACTGTGGATGTCTACAAACTAAAATAATGTCTTTCTCAATAAATAAAATCACCATCACTCTTTTGTGCCCTGCTATAGAAAGTTCTGGGTCATTCATCAGGAAAACCATTGCTGTATTACACATTCTCCTATCCACAATACTTAAAGTTTTAATTGTGTGCTTCAGCACTTCCTATTTCAATATCATTGTTCTTTTGAGGCTGTACTTTGATCCATGTCCTTGAGAAGAGGAATGAAAAATAATCTATACTTTCATTTCTGAGTAAGCCAATTTCAGTGCAAGATACCATATAAGAAAGATTTTCTGAAGCTGAAATGTGTTAACAAATTAATTATTTATTATTTGTGTTTATCCTGAATGAATCATCAGGAAATGATGGTTCTCTGTGGTTTTATTTAAATACTGTGATATTGATCACTGCAAATTCAAGCAGGTCTATTAGTACATTTTAAAACTTAGCTTCAAGGTCTACAATTTTTTTTTTATTTTAATTGGAGGCTAATTACTTTATAATATTATCATGGTTTTTGCCATACATTGACATGAATCAGATTTGGTGTACATGTGTTCCCCATCCTGAACTCCTCTCCCACCTCCCTCCCCATCCCATCCCTCAGTGTCATCCCAGTGCACCAGCCCTGAGCACCCTGTCTCATGCATCGAACCTGGACTGGCGATCTCTTTCATATACGATAATATACATGTTTCAATGCTATTTTCTCAAATCATCCCATCCTCGCCTTCTCCCCAGTGTCCAAAAGACTGTTCTTTACATCTGTGTCTCTTTTGCTGTCTCGCATATAGGGTCATCGTTACCATCTTTCTAAATTCCATATTTATGCATTAGCATACTATATTGGTGTTTTTCTTTCTGACTTACTTCACTCTGTATAATAGGCTCCAGTTTCATCTACCTCATTAAAACTGATTCAAATGCATTCTTTTTAATGGCTGAGAAATATTCAATTGTGTATATGTACCACAGCTTTCTTATCCATTCATCTGCCAATGGACATCTAGGTTGCTTCAAGGTCTGCAATTTATAATTTACTGCTTCCCTCTGATTACAAAAACAATTAATTTCTTTTATTAAGACTGCAAATTACAGAAAGAATAAAGTAAAATCATATATGACCCACCACACATAAATAACCATGGATAACATTTTGATGAGTATTCTTTCAGTATTTTATAATACCTGTGTCTTTGGGGGGAAAAAAATGTCACTTTATCAACCCATACCTGTTTGTACAAATTCTGAAATACAGATTGACTAAACTGGGACCATGTTATGTTAGACCTAATATTTTGTTATAAATATTCCCAAATTTTTATAGCCCTTCTCTCTCATTCTCAGAACAACTAGTGTGTATGTGCTCAGTAGCTCAGTTATGTCCAACTCTTTGTGACTCATGGACAGGCTTATCTATCCAGGGGATTTTCCTGGCAAGAATACTAGAGTGGGTTGCCATTTCCTCCTCCAGGGTATCTTCCTGACCCAGGGATTGAGCCCATGTATCCTGCATCTCCTGCATTGCAGGTAGATTCTTTACTGTTAACACACTAATAAATCAGTTCTTACAGTGGGCAGGAAGTAGATAAGCAACAGCAGACTTTCAGTTCATTTCAGTTCAGTTCAGTCAATCAGTCGTGTCCAACTCTTTTCGACCCCATGAATTGCAGCACACCAGGCCTCCCTGTTCATCACCAACTCCCGGAGTTCACTCAAACTCACGTCCATCGAGTAGGTAATGCCATCCAGCCATCTCATCCTCTGTTGTCCCCTTCATCTCCTGCCCCCGATCCCTCATAGCATCAGTCTTTTCCAATGAGTCAACTCTTTGCATGAGGTGGCCAAAGTATTGGAGTTCCCTCCTCAGCATCAGTCCTTCCAATAAACACCCAGGACTGGTCTCCTTTAGGATGGACTGGTTGGATCTCCTTGCAGTCCAAGGGACTCTCAAGAGTCTTCTCCAACACCACAGTTCAAAAACATGAATTCTTCAGCACTCAACTTTCTTCAAAGTCCAACTCTCACATCCACACATGACCACTGGAAAAGCCATAGCCTTGATTAGACGGACCTTTGTTGGCAAAGTAATGTCTCTGCTTTTGAATATGCTATCTAGGTTGGTCATAACTTTCCTTCCAAGGAGCAAGTGTCTTTTAATTTCATGGCTGCAATCACCATCTGCAGTGATTTTGGAGCCCCGAAAAATAAAGTCTGCCACTGTTTCCACTGTTTCCCCATCTATTTCCCATGAAGTGATGGGACCGGATGCCATGATGTTCGTTTCCTGAATGTTGAGCTTTAAGCCAACTTTTCACTCTCCTCTTTCACTTTCATCAAGAGGCTCCTTAGTTCCTCTTGGTTTTCTGCCATAAGGGTGGTGTCATCTGCATATCTGAGGTTATTGATATTTCTCCCGGCAATCTTGATTCCAGCTTGTGCTTCTTCCAGTCCAGCGTTTCTCATAATGTACTCTGCATAGAAGTTAAATAAGCAGGATGACAATATACAGCCTCGATGTACTCCTTTTCCTATTTGGAACCAGTCTGTTTGTTGGGCTCCAGAATCACTGCTGATGGTGACGGCAGCCATGAAATTAAAAGACATTTACTCCTTGGAAGGAAAGTTATGACCAACCTAGATAGCATATTCAAAAGCAGAGGCATTACTATGCCAACAAAGGTTCGTCTAGTCAAGGCTATGGTTTTTCCTGTGGTCATGTATAGATGTGAGAGTTGGACTGTGAAGAAGGCTGAGCGCTGAAGAATTGATGCTTTTGAACTGTGGTGTTGGAGAAGACTCTTGAGAGTCCCTTGGACTGCAAGGAGATCCAACCAGTCCATTCTGAAGGAGATCAGCCCTGGGATTTCTTTGGAGGAAACGATGCTGAAGCTGAAACTCCAGTACTCTGGCCACCTTATACGAAGAGTTGACTCATTGGAAAAGACTCTGATGCTGGGAAATATCGAGGACAGGACGAGAAGGGTACAACAGAGGATGAGATGGCTGGATGGCATCACTGACTCGATGGACATGAGTCTGGGTGAACTCCGGGTGTTGGTGATGGACAGGGAGGCCTGGTGTGCTGCGATTCATGGGGTTGCAAAGAGTCGGACATGACTGAGCAACTGAACTGAACTGTTGTTCCATGTCCAGTTCTAACTGTTGCTTCCTGACCTGCATATAGGTTTCTCAAGAGGCAGGTCAGGTGGTCTGGTATTCCCATTTCTTTTAGAATTTTCCACAGTTTATTGTGATCCACACAGTCAAAGGCTTTGGCATAGTCAATAAAGCAGAAATAGATCTTTTTCTGGAACTCTCTTGCTTTTTCCATGATCCAGCAGATGTTGGCAATTTCATCTCTGGTTCCTCTGTCTTTTCTAAAAGAAGCTTGAACATCTGGAAGTTCACAGTTCACGTATTGCTGAAGCCTGGCTTGGAGAATTTTGAGCATTACTTTACTAGTGTGTGAGATGAGTGCAATTGTGTGGTAGTTTGAGCATTCTTTGGCATTGCCTTTCTTTGGGATTGGAATGAAAACTGACCTTTTCCAGTCCTGTGGCCACTGCTGAGTTTTCCAAATTTGCTGGCATATTGAGTGCAGCACTTTCACAGCATCATCTTTCAGGATTTGAAAGAGCTCAACTGGAATTCCATCACCTTCACTATCTTTGTTCGTAGTGATGCTTTCTAAGGCCCACATGACTTCACATTCCAGGATGTCTGGCTCTAGGTGAGTGATCACACCATCGTGATTATCTTGGTTGTGAAGCTCCTTTTTGTACAGTTCTTCTGTGTATTCTTGGCACCTCTTAATATCTTCTGCTTCTGTTAGGTCCATACCATTTCTGTCCTTTATTGAGCCCATCTTTGCATGAAATGTTCCCTTGGTATCTCTAATTTTCTTGAAGAGATCTCTAGTCTTTCCCATTCAGTTGTTTTCCTCTATTTCTTTGCATTGGTCACTGAGGAAGGCTTTCTTATCTCTCCTTGCTATTTGGAACTCTGCATTCAGATGCTTATATCTTTCCTTTTCTCCTTTGCTTTTCACTTCTCTTCTTTTCACAGCTATTTGTAAGGCCTGCTCAGACAGCTATTTTGCTTTTTTGTATTTCTTTTCCATGGGGATGGTCTTGATCCGTCTCTTGTACAATGTCACAAACCTCCGTCCATAGTTCATCAGGCACTCTGTCTATCAGATCTAGTCCCTTAAATCTATTTCTCACTTCCACTGTATAATCATAAGGGATTTGATTTCGGTCCTACCTGAATGGTCTAGTGGTTTTCCCTACTTTCTTCAATTTAAGTCTGAATTTGGCAATAAGGAGTTCATGATCTGAGCCACAGTCAGTTCCCGGTCTTGTTTTTGCTGTCTGTATAGAGCTTCTCCATCTTTATGTTTCTGAAAATGGTTCTTGAATAACAGGTTTCCACTGTGGTGTATAACATATGAATATATTACCATTCCTGATTTTCCATTGCTTAGACTAGTACCTGGCATCTATTTGGCATCATGTATATATTTATTCTATGAATGGGTACATATTGAATTGAAACAATGGAAAGTCTGGCTATTCCATTGAAGCTTCATGGAATCCCAACTTTGGGACTCAACTCTAAGATCTGACACATCACTTAGCATGGTCAAAAATACAGTTTTCTGACTTTATCTTTCTTAAACAATCATGAGGATAAGTTCATTCCAATCATTCCCTATAAGAAGAAAATTAGTTTTGAAAAAAAAAAGGAGAATAAAAACAATTATCAGTAACAGGAAGCAAATGATAAATGCTAAAGAGTTAAGATTTCCAGAACTCTCTATGCCTCTTGTGTTTTTTTGTTTTGTTTTTAAACCCATTTTTTCCCCAAATACACAAAAGCAAATAAATAAATAAATAAGGACTCCTTTTAAAGTAAAAATAAATCAAACTCTTGAGTAGAACTTATGTTATTTAAAGGCGTATAGGCTTAAAGCTATTTGCAAACTCCTGTTACACTTTTAGCTCACCTATAATTATTAAATCTAAATGTATGTTAACTCCAAGCCAAATTACAAAACTAAGAACTTTTCAACCAGCAACACTAATGGGGTGACTTTTTTTTTCTAAACTAAACCACTTTCATAACATAGAGCATCAACGCAGGGCTGACCAACAAGCCATCACTTTTGGCTGGGGGGGAGTGGGGAGTAGGGAGTGAGGTGGGAACAGAGGCAGAAGTCTGCCCCTTCTGTATTTTCACTTTAATTATTTATTTAAATAGACATAAATAAAAGTGCACAACTCATAAATGTTGAATTTTCTGAATTATTACAAAATGAACATACCCACACAATAGTCCAGATCAAGAAGTAGAACATTACCATCAATTCAGACACCTCCCTTGTACCTCATCCCAGTCTTTTTTTTTTTTTTTCATTTTTTAAGCCACTTTATTTATTTGTTTTTTAATTGAAGGATAATTGATTTACAGAGTTTTATGGTTTTCTGTCACACATCAACAAGAATCAGCTGTAGGTACACCCATGTCCCCTCCCTCTCATTCCAGCCTTTAGGTCCCCCTTCCTCCTAAAGACTACCCAGCACCAGTTTGTGCATCTGAAATATTTCCACTAGTGCACTTTTCAAACCAATTTCTACTCTCTTCTCTTCCTGAACTATGATGAAACTTTTGTTTTTACAACAGTGATATAATTTGCCTTTTTATTTTGATACAGATTTATTGTTTAAGTCTACGTTGTTCCCACTAATAATGGTAGCTAGCATTATTCATGTGCTTTACTGCATTCTGGATACTGTTCTAAGTGCTTAACATAGAATTAACTCATTTAATCTTCAAATAAGACTACAAAGCAGTTATTATTATTCTTATTTTACAGACTAGGAAACTGAGGCACAGAGAGGGTAAATAACCTACCCAATATCATATAGCATGTAAATTGGGGTTCCAAGATTCAAACCCAAATGGCTTGGCTCCAAGTGTCTATGCCTTTAATTATCTACCCTGCTATGCCATCTTAAAATTTTCAGGGATCAAACCCAGGTCTCCTGCCTTGCAGGCAGACACTTTAACCTCTGAGCCACCAGGGAAGCCCTTTAAAATTTAAATATTCTCAAAAGTACTGTGTGGCACCAACTTCATGTAAAACTCAAACTGTTTATAGCACAGGCACCCTCTGGTAGTACCAATTATAAAGTAGTAATTCACATGATCAGATAGATAGCTATTTTAATTTTTTAGATTATCACTGAAATTCAAAGTCAGTTTTAGAATTTCTCACACAGAAAATCTGAAGCTCTCCCTCCCTTATATATAAACAAAGATATGTGTGACCCCTGTCTGAGAGAAACTGAGTTTAAGTAATGAGAAATCCTTTCTTACAAAAGCCAGTTGACCAGAGCATAATCACACAAAATGATCATCTATACCTTGCTCGTTACAGAATGATTCACCAATGATCAGTAAAAGAATGAGTAACTAAAGACAGATACTGACTGTTATCTTTCAATATTATTTTTAATTGTTAAGTTATATTAGACATCTTGTACCTATTGGACACAAAAATGAATTTCAAGTATTATTGGATATTCTTTTGTCAAACATGATCTATACTTTACAAAGATTGCTGCCATAATATATTACAAGTGAGCAGTTTCACGAGTGACTTAGAAAATCACGTATAGAGAAATACGAAAGTAGACCCTAATAGGGTATCTTGACAAGCACAATCTGCTCTTCTTCTTAATGAAAATTACTAACTTATCCAGTGTCTGCCTCTGTCCATATTGCTCTCTGCAGTTGGGCACTCACAGCCCCATCTCCCTGAATCATTTGAGTTCTGTCCTTTAGCCAAATGTGATTATCAGGCATGCCTTTAGAGGTAAAATGATGGATGTCTGGATAGCACCCTAAGCTGATGTGACCATGTTGGGCATCCCATAATATAGCACTCAAACTTCCTCTTTGTTTTTACCTTTATATTGGTTTAAAGTATGTTTTGTTTTGTTTTTCTTTTTTTCCCTGCCTTTGGTAAAGTTATTCCTGCTGCTACTGCTGCTGCTAAGTCGCTTCAGTCATGTCCGACTCTGTGCGACCCCATAGATGGCAGCCCACTAGGCTCTTCTGTCCCTGGGATTCTCCAGGCAAGAGTACTGGAGTGGGTTGCCATTGCCTTCTCCAATGCATGAAAGTGAAAAGTGAAAGTGAAGTCGCTCAGTCGTGCCCGACTCTTAGCGACCCCATGGACTGCAGCCTACCAGGTTCCTCCGTCCATGGGATTTTCCAGGCAAGAGTACTGGAGTGGGTTGCCTTTGCCTTCTCCGAAAGTTATTCCTAGAGTTTGTTAATTTTAAATACATGAAGATATCATAGTTTACTCAAAACTCATTATGTTTAAAAATTTTTAAAAAAAGTAATGTCCAGTGTGTTCTTTCATAGGAAAAAAAAAAACAAAACTTAAAGAACCATTGAGGTTATACAAATTTTTATAAACCTGAACCTCTTCTTTGGATAGCACTTATCAGTCAGTACATTCTAATCGATTTAACAGTTATTTACACCTGTCTGTTCTCTTCTTGAAACACTACCTTCTCTAACCTTAACTTGGCCAAGAAAACTCTCATGACCTTCCCTCTCTCTTCAAGTTTCCTGCATTGTCTGAGCCCCCTTGCTTAGAATCTTTACTTGAATCTTCAGAGATTTTACACTTAGTATCCTCTTTACTTATCTTTCTTTCATCTCTGAATCATTTTTAAACGGATATTGTACTTTATTTTCAGAAACTAAAACTATTCAGAAATGAGTAATACAATAAAAGTTTCCTGTAATCCTACACCACAGAGATAACATGTAAAATACTTCGGATGTTTTACTGTCTTTAAATTTTGTAGAAATTGTTTTTAAAGATTATGCATAAGAAATTTTATAAACACAAAAGAATATATGTGATATGTCAGCATGATAGTCATTAGTTATGATTCACTAGCAACCTAGGGAGCATAGAATTACCAACCCAAAGTTCCATGGGCTTTCTACTAATTGCATCTTCCATCTCCACTTCCTCAGAGTGTTGTCGCTTTCAGTTTTACAGAAACTTTGTTAAGTAGCAACTAGTGTAATAGTCGTTTCAAAGTGAGTACAGTGTCAAATTATGGCCTGGGGGTCAAATCCAGCCTATGACCTGTTTTTGTAAATAAAGTTTTATTGGCACACACACACAAAAAAATAAAAACAAGGAAAAAAAATAAAGTGAGTACATTAAGGCTTAGAATATTTAAAATCTAAGAGTCACATGGCCAGTGAAAAATAGTGTTAGTGACTCAGTCACTTTCAACTCTTTGAGATCGCAAGGACTGTAGCCCACCAGGTTCCTCTGTCCATGGAATTCTCCAGGAAAGAATACTGGAGTGAGTAGCCATTTCCTTCTCCAGGGGATATTCCCAACCCAGGGACCAAACCTGGGTCATCAGCATTGCAGGCAGATTCTTTACTGCCTGAGCCACCAGGGAAGCCTCACATGGCTATAAGTTAACCAAACTCAGGACTTGAATTCCAGAGCTCAGGCTCTTACCCACTATTCCACACTAATTTTCCTAGACTCCCATACTCAACTTGAGATCTGTCAAAGTTGTCATGGCATCTAGAACTTCACTTTTATGGAAGAAGCATGATAATAGTTGCATAATTATTTGTAGCCTATTTGCATATCTCCCACTATCTTGTAACATCCACGAAGGCAGAACACATATGTATCTTATACATTACTCTAATTACTGTTACTGAAGGTCAGTATAGGCATACCTCATTTTATTGTGCTCTGCTTTCTTCACTTTACAGATACTGCATTTTTTACAAATTGAAGGTTTCTTGCAACCCTATACGGCTGTAAGCACTGTTTTGTTTTGTTTTTTTTCCCCCCCAACAAACAGCATTTGCTCACTTCATGTCTCCATGTCACTTTTTGGTAATTCTACCAATATTTTAAACTTTTTCATTATTATTATATTTGCTATTGTGATCCATGATCAGTCAACTTTGATGTCAGACTTGTAATTGTTTTGGGATGCCGTGAACCATGCCTATATAAGTCAGAGAACTTAGTAGATATTGTGTGTGCTCTGACTGCTTCACCAACTACATTCCTCATCTCTCTCCCTCTCCTTGGGCCTCCCTATCCCTGTGATATGGTAGTATTGAGATTAGGCCAGTTAGTAACCCTATGATGGTCCCTAAGTGTTCATTGAAAGGAAAATTCACACATCTCTCAGTGTCAATAAAAATAAAATTATAAAATCTAGTTTAATAAAAGGAAACAACTTGGATAAACATGATCAAACAGTGAGGAAGGCATGTTGAAAGCTGAGATAGCCTAAAAGCTAGGCCTCATGCACCAAATGGTTAGCCAAGTTGTGTTTCCAAAGGAAAAGTTATTGATGGAAGCTAAAAGTGCTACTTCAGTGAACACACAAATGATAAGAAAGCAAAAGAGCCTTATTGCTGATATGGAGAGAGTTTTAGTGGTCTGGATAGAAGATTAAACAAGCCACAACATTCTCTCAGCCAAAACCGTATCCAGAACAAGGTTAGCTCTCTTCACTTCTGTGAAGTTTGAAAGAGATGAGGATGCCACAAAAGTAAAGTTTGAAGCCAGCGAAGGTTGGTTCACGAGGTTGAAGGGAAAAAGCCACCTCAAAACATAAAAGCACAAAGTGGAACAGCAAGTGCCGATATAGAAGCTATGGCAAATTATTCAGATCTAGATACAAAAAGAATGAAGGTGAATATACTGAACAACAGACTTTCAAGGTAGATGAAACGTCCTTCTATTGAAAGAAAATTCCATCTATGACTTTTACAGATAGAGAGGAGAGGTCAGTGTCTGGCTTCAAGGGTTCAGAAGACAGACTGACTCTCTAGGGACTGATGCAGTTGATAACTTGAAATTGAAGCCAGTACTCATTTACCATTCTGAAAATTCCAGGGCCCTGGAATAGTTTTTATGCCAAAACTATTCTGCCTGTGACCTATGAGTGGAACAACAAAGCCTGAATGACAGCACATCTTTTTATAACATGGTTTACTGATTATTTGAAGCCTACAGTTTGACACCTACTGCTCCGAATAAAAGATTCTTTCAACATCTTCCAGTTCATTGACAATGCACCTGGTCACCCAAGACCACTGATGGAGATGTTTAAGATTCAGTTTGTTTTTATGCAAGCTAACACAACATCCATTGCAGCTCGTGGATCAAGGGGTAGTTTTGAATTGCAAGTCTCATTATTTAGGAAATGTATTTCGTAAGACTCTAGCTACCATAGATGGTGATTCGTCTGATGGGTCTCAGCAAAGTAAATTGAAAACCTTCTGGAAAGGGTTTATCATTCTCAATGCCATTAAGAAAAGTGTTGGGAAGAAATTGATTCCAACTCTTATGGATGACTTGGAGAAGTTCAAGACTTAAGTGGAGGAAGTAACTGCAGATATGGTGGAAATAACAAGAAAACCAGAAGAATAAGTGAAGATGTGACTGCATTGCTGCAATCTCATGATAAAACTTTAATGGTTGGGGAGTTGTTTCTTATGGATGAGTAAAGAAAGTAGTTTCTTAAAATGAGTACTGTGGGTGATGATGCTATGAAAATTGTCAAAATGACAACAAAAGATTTAGAATATTACATAAACTTAGTTGATAAAGCAGCAGCGGGTTTTGAGAGGACTGACTGCAATTTTGAAAGTTCCACTGTGGGTAAAATGCTATCAAACAGTAATTCACGGTACAGAGAAATTCTTTGTGAAAGGATCTTCATAGAATGAATAAAATAAGCCACTTCCTTGTCTTATTTTGAGAAATTGCTGCAGTCACCCTAGCCTTCAGCAATCATCACGTCAGTCAGTCAGGAGCCATTAATGTGGCCGCAAGACCCTCCCCCAGCAAAAAAGAGTGTAACTCACTGAAGGCTCAGATGATGGGTAGCACATTTTAGCAATACGTTTTTTTGTTTTTTTTTAAATTAAGAGGTGGGCATAACAGCCCACTCCAGTATTCTGGACTAGAGAATCCCATGAACAGAGGAGCCCAGTGAGTAGGGTTGCAAAGCATCAGACATGACTGAAGCAACTTAGCACACATGCATACATTTTTTGGACATAATGCTGCTGGACAGTTAATAAGCTACAGTAGAGTGTAGACATAACATATGCACTGGAAACCAAGAAAATTGTGTGACTCACTTTACTGTGACATCCACTATATTGTGGTGGTCTGGAACCGAGCCTCAATACCTCCCAGATGTGACTGTATATATCTACTAGATAGATGAGTGGATGGGCTGGAGGCTGAATATTTATTTATATGTTTACCAGTCTCATAGACATCCAGCTGATGCCATGGAAAAAATAGAAAAGACTTGTTTCTTCTATGTGGTGTATATGCTAAGTCACTTCAGTCGTGTACGACTCTGTGTGACCCCATAGACTCCGCTGTCCCTGGGATTCTCCAGGCAAGAACACCGGAGTGGGTTGCCATTTCCTTCTCCAATGTGGTGTATATAGACCCTGTATAAAACTAAATCCTTGCATTCCTTCCCAAGTCCTACTGATTCTATCAATGAGACACCTATACAGCAACTGTCTTTTGTTTCAGTATCATCACATTTCTTTGACTGTAGGTTGCTTTTTAAATCATGTCCTCTCTGCCTTCTCTTCTTCCTCAAGACTGCCAGACTAGTTTTACTTGAATGAAATATTACTAGACAGAGGTGACCATGTGATCACCACCCTGCCTTCCCCTCTTCTCTGGGAATAATTTTGGTAAAGTTTTAGGAAAAAATGCTTCTTTTTCAGTTTTGACCCTTAAAAGTGAATCAGCACAAAATACTGAGACTGTACTGTTGAATACCAAAAAGCCATTAAAGTTGCATAATGTCAGTTAGCTACATATGGGTATTATTTATCTAGAAAGATACCATATTCTTTATGATTTTCTTTCTGCAGTAGGTTTAAATATGGTATATTTTCTCCTTCTGTACAGAAAATTTTAATTTTCAGTGTTCTGAAATTGTGTAAATTCCAAAGATACCACATACTTTAAATGTTACCAAAGAAGTTTTTAAAATGAGTTTTCCAAAGCAAATTAAATGAAATTCAGAAAAGTATTTCAGAAGGTCATTAAAGTTGAGAAATATGGGGTGCAGACATAAATAAGGCACAATACATTAATTAACACAAAGCTGAACCCTGCCTTGGTTTTCACCCTGAAAGAAAGATAATTAAAAACAACACTGTGAGGTATTTTTCATATGACTCCTGGGTTAGTGAATGGATGAGGAATGAAGATAATGACAGAAAAGAAAAGTTGAATGTGAGACTTCTATCATAATAGCAAGAAAATGCATAGTTTGATGCTGTTGTTCTGTATTTAACACCCTAAATTGCTCCTACATTTTAAACAACTGCTCAGAGTGTTTCAGTAATGAGCACATCAGGGATGCATTAATATAGAATGATAGTCTTAACTTTGGGAGTTTTTTAAGCTTTAGTAATCTGCCTTCCCCAAAGCATAACATGCAAACAATTTAAATGAAAATAATATATCTCAATCATCTACCAATACACTCCAATATATTAAATATACACACATTAGCTTATACATGCAAACCTGAAAATATTGCAATATTACTTGTTGAATATTTCTTAAGGTTGACTTGAAGGTATGGTTTAAGATGACTTAAAGATATGGGTACATGATAGCGGTTCTTTCTATTCTGAGAACTACACAAGCAAGATGACTGTTCTGGGAAATTGCTATTTACTAATCCTGTTGTATGGGGCTCTTCCCTTCCCTTTGTATCTCAAGGGCTTATTATCAATTTGGCTAAAAGTAGCCACTCTTGTTTCAGAATACTTGCTCTCCAGGATGATCTATGTGGTGCTGTTTTTCCAGTTTCATATCTGTGATCTGTTATTTTAGATTTAACCCCAGCATATAGTTATACTTCCTAAAGTCCACATTGGATTGTAAAACTCCTGCAAAGACATCTACTACCTATTGTATTTACTTAAGACCCTTAGGTTAATTTTTCAGTGTTTATGTGTAATCACCTTTTCAATCAGTCTCAAGATTCTAGATTTTTCTTACTCTGTATTTGGATAAATATTCTACATGTCTAATGTTATACCCATCCCCTAAATAAATATGTCCAATATTCTAGGAAAATACCTACCCCAAGAACTGTGAAAGAGTTCCTTGACCGTGATCAGTAGGTTGTTAGGTTACACAACCTAAACATATGTCTCCAAAGTCTGTCAATATTAAGGGTTAAGGAGGTTTCTTACTCTTCGAGGCTCTAAAGCAAAATCCACATAGACAAAGCCTCCAGAATTTGACATACTGTGTAATGCGGCTGATGAAGGTATAATCCTCAGTCCTTCCTAAAGTATTCTAAAGTTATTGGTAAACTTCACAAATGGTTCTTTTTCCCAGTGTGTGTAGAATTACTTGAAGATATTCTTATTAGAAACAAGTCTTCATTGCTGATGAAAATCTTTACCAACAAGTTTTTCCTTGGTTTGTTTGAATATTGAGGTCAGTTTTATTCAGGGGTATCATCATTCCTTAACAAAGTTCTAAATGCTTCACACTCAAGGTAGATAATGTAATTAAAATGAAAACAACTATCATTTAGAAAATGTACTGAAGTATAGTTGATTTACAATGTTGTATTAATTTCTGCTGTACAGCTAACTGATATATATATATATATATATATATATAAAAAACATTCTGTATATATTTAGGCTTCCCTGGTAGCTCAGCTGGCAAAGAATCTGCCTGCAATGCAGGAGACCCTGATTTGTTTCCTGGGTCAGGAAGATCCCCTAGAGAGGGATATGCTACCCACTCCAGTATTGTTGGGCTTCTCTGGTAGTTCAGACAGTAAATAATCTGCCTGCAATATGGGAGACCTGGGTTTGATCCCTGGGTTGGGAAGATCCCTTGGAGGAGAGCATGGCAACCCACTTTAGTATTCTGGCCTGGAGAATCCTTGTGGACAGAGAAGCCTGACAGGCTGCATTCCCTGGGATTGCAAAGAGTCGGACACAACTGAGTGAGTCACTCAGTTGTGTCCGACTCTTTGCAATACATATATATGCCTATATATAAATATATATATATAATGGCAACCCACTCCAGTATTCTTGCCTGGAGAATTCCATGGAGAGATGAGTCTGGCAGGCTACAGTCCATGGGGTTGCAAAGAGTTGGACAAGACTGAGCTACTAACATTAACATATGGCAGATATATATATATATATCTTTCCATTATGGTTTATCACGGGATATTGAATATAGTTCTTTGTGCTATACAGTAGGACCTTGTTGTTATTCATTCTATTTGTTAAGAGTTTGCCTCTAACCCCAAACTCCCACTCGATCCCTCCCCTTCTCCCTGCTTGGCAACCACAAGACTGTTCTCTATGTTGGTGAGTCCATTTCTATTCCTTAGATAAGTTCATTTATGCAACTCTATTTTTAGCTTTTTAAGGAAGCTCCATACTGTTTTCCATAATTACTGCACCAACTTAAATTTCCACCAATAATGTATGAGGATGTCCGTTTCTGTACACCCTCTGCAGCATTTGTTACAAATGACTATTTTTTCTAATTTATTTTTTTTGAAGGACAATTGCTTTACAGAATTTTGTTGTTTTCTGTCCCCATGTCTGTTTCTCCATTGCTTTCTGACTTACTTCACTCTGTATAATAGGCTCTAGGTTCATCCACCTCTAGAACTGACTCAAATGCTTTCCTTTTTATGGAAAGTGAAGAGGAACTAAAATGCCTCTTGATGAAAGTGTAAGAGGAGACTGAAAAAGTTGGCTTAAAACTCAACATTCAGAAAACTAAGATCATGGCATCTGGTCCCATCACTTCATGGGAAACAGATGGGGAAACAGTGGAAACAGTGTCAGACTTTGTTTTTGGGGGCTTCAAAATCATGCATATGGTGATTGCAGCCATGAAATTAAAAGACGCTTATTCTTTGGAAGGAAAGTTATGACCAACCTAGATAGCATATTCAAAAGCAGAGACATTACTTTGCCAACAAAGGTCTATCTAGTCAAGGCTATGGTTTTACCAGTGGTCATGTATGGATGTGAGAGTTGGACTGTGAAGAAAGCTGAGTGCCAAAGAATTGATGCTTTTGAACTGTGGTATTGGAGAAGACTCTTGAGAGTCCCTTGGACTGCAAGGAGATCCAACCAGTCCATCCTAAAGGAGACCAGTCCTGGGTATTCATTGGAAGGACTGATGCTAAAGCTGAAACTCCAATACTTTGGCCACCTCATGCGAAGAGTTGACTCACTGAAAAAAGCCCTAATGCCGGGAGAGATTGGGGGCAGGAGGAGAGGGGACAACAGAGAATGAGATGGCTGGATGGCATCACCGACTTGATGGACATGAGTTTGAGTAAACTTCGGGTATTGGTGATAGACAGGGAGGCCTGGCATGCTATGGCTCATGGGGTTGCAAAGAGTCGGACATGACCGAGCGACTGAACTGTACTGAAAATTCCATCGTGTATATGTACCACAACTTCTTTATCCATTCATCTGTCTATGTACATCTACATTGCTTCCATGTTCTAGCTATTGTAAATAGTGCTGCAGTGAACAATGGGATACATGTGCGTCTTTCAATTTTTGTTTCCTCAGGGTATATGCCTAGGAGTGGGATTGCTGGGTCATATGGTGGTTTTATTTCTAGTTTTTTAAGGAATCTCCATACCGTCTTCCATAGTGGCTGTATCAGTTCACATTCCCACCAACAGTGCAATGGTGTTCCCTTTTCTCCACACCCTCTCCAGCATTTATTGTTTGTAGACTTTTTGATGACGGCCATTCTGATCAGTGTGAGGTGATACCTCATCATAGTTTTGATTTTCATTTCTCTAATAATGAGTGATGTTGAGCGTCTTTTCAGGTGCATGTTAGCCATCTGTATGTCTTCTTTGGAGAAATGTTTATTTAGGTTTTTTTTTTTCCCACTTTTGATTGGGTTGTTTGTTTTTCTGGCATTGAGTTGTATGAGCCACTTGTATATTTTGGAAGTTAATTCTTTGTCAGATTTTTCATTTGCTATTATTTTCTCCCATTCTGAGGGTTGTCTTTTCACCTTGCTTATAGTTTCATTCGCTGTGCAAAAGCTTTTAAGTTTAACCAGGTCCCACTTGTTTACTTTTCTTTTTATTTCTGTTACTCTTGGAGGTGGGTCATAGTGGGTCTTGCTTTGAATTATGTCATCAAATGTTCTCCCTGTTTTCCTCTAAGAGTTTTATAGTGTCTGGTCTTACATTTAGGTCTTTAATACATTTTTAGTTTATCTTTGTGTAAGGTGTTAGAAAGTGTTCTAATTTCATTCTTTTACAAGTGGTTGATCAATTTTCCCAGCACCACTTGTTAAAGAGATTGTCTTTTCTCCATTGTATATTCTTGCCTCCTTTGTCAAAGATAAGGTTTCTGTAGGTGCGTGGATTTATCTCTGGGCTTTCTAGTTTGTTCCATTGATCTATATTTCTGTCTTTGTGCCAGTACCATACTGTCTTGATGACTGTGGCTTTGTAGTAGAGCCTGAAGTCAGGCAGGTTGATTCCTCCAGTTCCATTCTTCTGTCTCAAGATTGCTTTGACTGTTCAGGGTCTTTTGTGTTTCCGTATGAATTGTGAAATATTTTGTTCTAGTTCTGTGAAAAATGCCATTGGTAATTTTATAGGGATTGCATTAAATCTGTAGACTGCATTTGGGTGGTATAGTCTTTTTCACAGTATTTATTCTTCTTACCCAGGAACATGGAATATCTCTCCATCTGTTTATGTCATCTTTGATTTCTTTCATCAGTGTCTTATAATTTTCTGTGTACAATTATTTTGTCTCCTTAGGTAAGTTTATTCCTAGATATTTTATTCTTTTTGTTGCAATGGTGAATTTGCTTGATTCCTTAATTTCTCTTTCTGATTTTTCATTGTTAGTATATAGAGATGCAAATGATTTCTGTGTATTGATTTTGTATCCTGTGACGTTCCTAAATTCACTAATTAGCTCTAGTAATTTTCTGATACTATCTCTAGTGTTTTCCATGTACAGTATCATGTCATCTGCGAAGAGTGAGAGCTTTACTTCTTTTCCGATCTGGATTCCTTTTATTTCTTTTTCTTCTCTGATTGCTCGTGCTAGGACTTCCAGAACTATGTTGAATAATAGTGGGGAAAGTGGACACCCTTATCTTATTCCTGATCTTAACGGGGGTGCTTTCAGTTTTTCACCATTGAGAATAATGTTTGCTGTAGGCTTATCATATATGGCCTTTCCTATTTTGAGGTAGGTTCCTTCTGTGCCCATTTTCTGAAGAGTTTTCGTCATAAATGGGTGCTGAATTTTGTCAAAAACTTTTTCTGCATCTATTGAGGATATCAAATGGTCTTTATCTTTCAATTTGTTAATATGGCATATCACATTGATTGATTTGTATATATTGAAGAATCCTTGCATTGCTGGAATAAACCCAACTTGATCATGGTGTATGAGCTTTTTGATGTGTTGCTGAATTCTATTTGCTAAAATTTTGTTAAGGATTTTTACATCTATGTTCATCAGTGATTTTGGCCTGTAGTTTTCTTGTTTTGTGTTGTCTTTGTCTGGTTTTGGTATCAAGGTTATGGTGGCCTTGTAGAATGAGTTTGGAAGTGTTCCTTCCTCTGCAGTTTTTTGAAAAGGGTAGCCATTAGCTCTTCTCTAAATGTTTGATAGATTTATCCTGTGAAACTGTCTGGTCCTGGGCTTTTGTTTTTGGGGAGATTTTTATTTTTTATCACAGCTTCAATTTCAGTGCTTGTAATTGGGTTGTTCATAATTTCTATGTCTTCCTGGTTCAGTCTTGGAAAATTCAACTTTTCTAGGAATCTGTCCATTTCTTCCAGGTTATCCATTATATTGCCATATAGTCGTTCATAGCCCACCAGGCTCCTCTGTCCATGGGATTCTCCAGGCAAGAATACTGGAGTGGGTTGCCATTTCCTGCTCCAAGTTGTTCATAATAGTCTCTTATAATCCTTTGTATTTCTGCATTGTCTGTGGTAACCTCTCCTTTTTCATTTCTGATTTTGTTGATTTGATTGTTCTCTCTTTTTTTTCTGATGAGTCTGGCTAAAGGTTTGTCAATTTTGTTTATATTCTCAAGAACCAGCTTATAGTTATATTAATCTTTACTATTGTTTCTTTCATTTCCTTTTCATTTGTTTCTCTTCAGATCTTTTCTTTCTTTCTATTAATTTGGGTATTTTTTGTTCTTCTTTGTCCAGTTGTTTTAGGTGTAAATTTAGGTTGTCTATTCTTTTTCTTGTTTATGAGGTAGGATTGTATTGCTATAAACTTCCCTCTTAGAACTGTTTTTGCTTCATCCCATAGGTTTTGAATTCTTGTGTTTTCATTGTCATTTGTTTCTAGAATTTTTTTGATTTCACTTTTGATTTCTTCAGTAACCTGGTTACTTAGAAATGTGTTGTTTAATCTCCATTTGTTTGTGTTTCTTACAGTTTTTTTATTGTAATTTATATCTAGTTTCATAGCATGGAGGTCAGAGAAATGCTTGATGCAATTTAAATTATCTTAAATTTACTGAGGTTTGATATGTGACCCAAATGTGGTCTATCCTGGAGAATGTTCCATATGCACTTGAGAAGGTTTCGTTTCAGTTCATTTCAGTTCAGTCGCTCAGTCGTGTCCTACTCTTTGCAACCCCATGCATCTAAGCACGCCAGGCCTCCCTGTCCATCACCAACTCCCGGAATTCACTCAGACTCATGTCCATCGAGTCAGTGATACCATCCAGCCATCTCATCCTCTGTCGTACCCTTCTCTTCCTGTCCCTAATCCCTCCCAGCATCAGTCTTTTCCAGTGAGTCGACTCTTCACATGAGGTGGCCAAAGTACTGGAGTTTCAACTTTAGCATCATTCCTTCCAAAGAAATCCCAGGGCTGATCTCCTTCAGAATGGACGGATTGGATCTCCTTGCAGTCCAAGGGACTCTCTAGAGTCTTCTCCAACACCACACTTCAAAAGCATCAATTCTTTGGCGCTCAGCCTTCTTCACAGTCTAACTCTCACATCGATACATGACCACTGGAAATACCATGGCCTGGACTAGATGGACCTTTGTTGACAAAGTAATATCTCTGCTTTTGAATATGCTATCTAGGATTGGTCATAACTTTTCTTCCAAGGAATAGCGTCTTTTAATTTCATGGCTGCAGTCACCATCTGAAGTGATTTTGAAGCCCAGAAAAATAAAATCTGACACTGTTTCCACTGTTTCCCCAACTATTTCCCATGAAGTGATGGGACCCGATGCCATGATCTTCATTTTCTGAGTGTTGAGCTTTAAGCCAACTTTTTCACTCTCCTCTTTCACTTTCATCAAGGGACTCTTTAGTTCTTCTTTACTTTCTGCCATAATGGTGGTGTCATCTGCATATCTGAGGTTATTGATATTTCTCCCAGCAATCTTGATTACAGCTTGTGCTCCTTCCAGCCCAGGGTTTCTCATGATGTACTCTGCATATAAGTTAAATAAGCAGGGTGACAATATACAGCCTTGATGAACTCCTTTTCCTATTTGGAACCAGTCTGTTGTTCCACGTCCAGTTCTAACTGTTGCTTCCTGACCTGCATATAGGTTTCTCAAGAGGCAGGTCAGGTAGTCTGGTATTCCCATCTCTTGCAGAATTTTTTATAGTTTATTGTGATCCACACAGTCAAAGGCTTTGGCATAGTCAATAAAGCAGAAATAGATGTTTTTCTGGAACTCTCTTGCTTTTTCCATGATCCAGCAGATGTTGGCAATTTGACCTCTGGTTCTTCTGCCTTTTCTAAAACCAGCTTGAACATCTGCAAGTTCATGGTTCACGTATTGCTGAAGCCTGGCTTGGAGAATTTTGAGCATTACTTTACTAGCGTGTGAGATGAGTGCAATTGTGCGGTAGTTTGAGCATTCTTTGGCATTGCCTTTCTTTGGGATTGGAATGAAAACTGACCTTTTCCAGTCCTGTGGCCACTGCTGAGTTTTCCAAATTTGCTGGCATATTGAGTGCAGCACTTTCACAGCATCATCTTTCAGGATTTGAAATAGCTCAACTGGAATTCCATCACCTCCACTAGCTTTGTTCGTAGTGATGCTTTCTATGGCCCTCTTGACTTCACATTTGGATGTCTGGCTCTAGGTGAGTGATCACACCATCATGATTATCTTGGTCATGAAGCTCTTTTTTGTACAGTTCTTCTGTGTATTCCTGCCACTTCTTCTTAATATCTTCTGCTTCTGTTAGGTCCATACCATTTCTGTCCTTTATCGAGCCCATCTTTGCATGAAATGTTCCCTTGGTATCTCTAATTTTCTTGAAGAGATCTCTAGTCTTTCCCATTCTGTTGTTTTCCTCTATTTCTTTGCATTGATCACTGAAGAAGGCTTTCTTATCTCTTCTTGCTATTCTTTGCAACTCTGCATTCAGATGCTTATATCTTTTCTTTTCTCCTTTGCTTTTCGCTTCTCTTCTTTTCACAGCTATTTGTAAGACCTCCCCAGACAGCCATTTTGTTTTTTTGCATTTCTTTTCCATGGGGATGGTCTTGATCCCTGTCTCCTGTACAATGTCTCAAACCTCCGTCCATAGTTCATCAGGCATTCTATCTATCAGATCTAGGCCCTTACATCTATTTCTCACTTCCACTGTATAATCATAAGGGATTGATTTAGGTCATACCTGATGATCTACTGGTTTTCCCTACTTTCTTCAATTTAAGTCTGAATTTGGCAATAAGGAGTTCATGATCTGAGCCACAATCAGCTACCAGTCTTGTTTTTCCTAACTGTATAGAGCTTCTCCATCTTTGGCTGCAAAGAATATAATCAATCTGATTTTGGTGTTGACCATCTGTTGATGTCCATGTGTAGAATCTTCTCTTGTGTTGTTGGAAGAGGATGTTTGCTATGACCAATGCATTCTCTTGGCAAAACTCTGTTAGCTTTTGCTGTGTTTCATGCCGTATTCCAAGGCCAAATTTGCTTGTTACTCCAGGTATTTCTTGACTTCCTACTTTTGCATTCTAGTCCCCTATAATGAAAAGGACATCTTTTTGGGGTGTTAGTTCTAAAAGGTCTTGCAGGTCTTCATAGATCCATTCAATCAGTTTCTTCAGCATTACTGGTTGGGATAGAGACTTGGATTACTGTGATATTGAATGGTTTGCCTTGGAAATGGACAGAGATCATTCTGTCGTTTTTGAGATTGCATCCAAGTACTGCATTTCAGAGTCTTTTGTTGCCCATGATGGCTACTCTATTTCTTCTAAGGGATTCCTGCGCACAGTAGTAGATATAATGGTCATCTGAGTTAAATTCACCCATTCCAGTCCATTTTAGTTCGCTGATTCCTAGAATGTCGACATTCACTCTTGCCATCTCCTGTTGACCACTTCCAATTTGCCTTGATTCATGGACCTAACATTCCAGGTTCCTATGCAATATTGCTCTTTACAATATTGCATAGGACCTTGCTTCTATCACCAGTCACATCCACAACTGGATATTGTTTTTGCTTTGGCTCCATCCCTTCATTCTTTCTGGAGTTATTTCTCCACTGATCTCCAGTAGCATATTGGGCACCTACTGACCTGTGGAGTTCCTCTTTCAGTATTCTAACATTCTGCCTTTTCATACTGTTCATGGGGTTCTCAAGACAAGAATACTGAAGTGATTTGCCATTCCTTTCTCCGGTGGACCACATTCTGTCAGACCTCTCCACCATGACCTGCCCATCTTGGGTGGCCCCACATGGCATGGCTTAGTTTCATTGAGTTAAACAAGGCTGTGGTCCATGTGATTGGATTGACTAGTTTTCTGTGATTATGGTTTCAGTGTGTCTGCTCTCTGATGCCCTCTCGCCACACCTACCATTTTACTTGGGTTTCTTTTACCTTGGCCATGGGGTATCTCTTCACATTCATTACATATAAATATGCAAATATCTTTATGTTCAGTTAACTAAGTTTTTGGCACAACTTAAAAAGTTACCAGATTAAAATAATGAATTTGTGCTATAGAATAATGTTTTAGAATTTTCTTTTACATTTAGATAAAAAATATTTTCTATCTTTAACCAATGGTGTTATTTTTTGCTTTTGTTTTTTCATAAATGATAACCTTGCAAATTCTCTAAGCATGGATGATGTTTCTCAGGGAAACATAAGACATATGAAATTAGAGAGTGAGTATACTATCAGAAAATGAAGCTTGTGTGGTAGTACAGAACAAGAAGAGTTTTCTGTGAAGTTACTTTGGAAGACTTCATTTTTATTTCAAATTTAAAACCCATGATAGTAGTAACTACTGGAACTCTCCAAGGTACTTCTGTTTGCACCATTTAGCTCTGGATTTCATTTAAAATTACTTCAAAAGCTCCAGGGAATGTCAGCTGTGGCAGTTGCACATCTCTTAGACATAGAAATAGAAACTGGAACTGACTTGATTCTAGTGAAAATTTAATTTTGTTCTTTCTGTTTTATCTCTTTTTTGTTAGTTACTGTCTTATGCAACTATATCAATAGGAACAGAGGAACTGGAACATTTGGCTCTTCTCCTGGTTGGTTTCCTAAGTCCTATATCTGAGAGGATCAGAAATTTATATTTATTTCATAAATGAATAATAATGTGAAATAAACCCATTTACTTCTAAAGATCGCTTTCTATTTAGGTCAAACAAGTTTGGAGGGACCTTCAAAGAGATTTCTTAACTGGATGAGTTGATAGGTCCCACTGTTGTTTTCAAAACCTTAAAAGGCAGAATCCATGTCTTCTTTACGTAAATTAAAGGTCATTAAAAGATAATAAATTATTACATTCTATTGGGAGGAAAAGATAAACCCAAAACAAAATACATAAAAAGGAGAGCTTTGGATACCAATGGGTGCCATCCGGAAAATAAAACAAGATGATGTGATAGAGTTATCTGGGACAAGGAACCTGATTTATCAAGTAGTTAAAACCAGTTACTCTGAGGAAGTGAAATATTAGTTGAGCCCTGAATGATGAGAACTGAATACTCATTCAAAGGCACAGAGTGTTCCAAACGGAAACAATTGCAGAGGTCCTGAGACACAAATTATCCTGGAGTTTGAGGAAAGAAACGTAGCTGTTCTAGCTAAGTCCAGAAGATGAGAAGATAAGTAGAGAGAGATAAAGCCACATGGAAAATAATAAAATATGTAGGCCATGATGAGGGATTTGGAGATTTCAGTAAAGTGTAAGATGGAACCATTGGAAAGCTTTTTGCATGAGAGTGAGAGTTTGATTTACACTTCTGAAAGAAAGCCTGAATTGCTCTGTAAAGATGGTACTGGAGGATGCAAGAAGGGTTTTGTCATCCACACAAGGTCATAGAAGAACTTGCATTAGGGTTGGAGGAGAGATGGTGGTAGTAAGAAAGGTTGGCTTGAGATACATGGAAGTATAACTAATAAATTAAAGGTGTAAGGAATACAGGCTGACTCCCAGAATGGTATGTACTGAAATACAGAAATTTGATAGAAAAAATATTTTTGAAGTATAGCTAATAAATTAAAGGTGTAAGGAATACAGGCTGACTCCCAGAATGGTATGTATTGAAATACAGAAATTTGATAGAAAATATATTTTTTCATACACAGTAGTTATTTCGTTAATGTTTTAAGTTTGAGATGCCTATTATATATCTAATTACATATATTAATAAGACAATTGGATAGTCCAAAACTAGAGAAAAGTCTAAAGTAGAGATAAAATTTGAGCATCCTCAAAATTTTGTATTATTTTAAGCCCTTAGAGAGATTTCTTGCAAAGAGAATGAGTCCTGGAAAGGAAAGAACTAATGGCAAAAACAGGAGTAATTCAGCAATTATAGATGTAGTAGAGAAGAACATACCAGCAAATGAAAACGAAGAAGAAAACCAAGTAGAGAGCGTACATTTCAGATAAGTGTCCATAAAATTAAAGTGAGTCCAGTCAATCCAGTTACGTAATATCACTGACAACTTTTAGCTGCAGTGGTGTAGAGTAAGTGTATAGTTAGATTAATCTGGGCTGGGATTTTATTAGACAATTTTCATAGCAGTAGAAAGGGATTAGGTAGTTATGATGTTTGCAAATGAAAAAAAAAGTGATGATAGTACTGGATCAAGAAATCTAGTATAGATAAGAAAGTTCTTGTAGGTAGTAGGGTCACAGAATAAAAGATTTGCAATGCTCAGAGAAAGACACAATAAGAATTCTGAAAGTCATTGTGGAATGATTCAAGAAGGTAGTAGTGGGGAGAGGTGAAGGACAGGATTTGTTATGATTGTGTAGATCATTTGGAAGATGATCATCAAGAAGAATGAGACTCTGAGAAGATTGGGCTTCTGACCCTGTTGGAGATGAAAGGAAGTGTGAGGTATGATAGAATTAGTCCTGGAAGTTGGAGCATGTTACTTGGCTTCAGCCTGGTTGTCTGCCAGAGCACAGGCAAAAATGGAGGATTTTTAGGGAGGTAGAAACAGCTCCATTTTTTAGTTTGCAGTGGTTTCAATGAGCATTTTGAATATTTTTCTTTCTTCATTTTTTAAGGATGGTTTTAGGAATAGGATTCTTTTTTTAAGAAGAGCAAATTCAGGGTTTCTCATAATTTCACTGTATTTAGAGCCAGTTAAACATCACTTTTTAAATCAAACTACATGAATAATAAAAATAATGAGCTGTTTTTAAAAATTTTTTGTTCTTGTTTAAAGTCTAAGAGAGTTTTAAAATTCTTGGTTGTACATACACTCTTTCTAGTTTGTATAAAAAACTAAACACTTAAAAGTAGCTTTGGACTTTTTCATTGTACCTGTAGTAAAAATGAGAATTTTTTTTTTAATTTTAGCATTCAATAGAGATAAGAAAATGAACACAATTATAATTTGGCATGACTTTGGCAAGATTTTTTATACTATTTAAAATCAATTATGTTCTTACAGAATTTAAGGAAAGAAATGAGAGATTTAGAAAATTGGAATAGATATCAAAAATGGGAGTAAAATCCAAAAACATTTTTCCATATAATAATGTTTTTCTAGAAAAAGAAGTACACTTTCAAAGTTTATCATAGCTGATGAAAAATATGAGCTGAATGTGACCTGAAATAAAAGAAGTGGAGTAATTTCAGGTGGAAGAACTGAGCAATTTATTTATGTTCTGTTTGTAAGGGATGTTCAAAATATTTTACATCTACAAATCTGAACTGGTCATAGCTTGGCACTGCAATGATAAATCTTAATTCCTTAATTACTGGGTGTTCTTTGAGAGGGGCTATGAACTGGATCATCCAGAAGAGCATTTAGGGAATTTAGAGCTGAATATTTTCTTACCAGTAAATATTATTTTTTATTATTTAACAACCAGTATGCATGTTCTACTTGCATAGTAGCTACAAAACAGTATGCCATCACCTCCTAACACCCCTATTCAGGAAGGTTCTATCATCTGTATATGGAATAACTATCCACATTCCATAGTTATATGGATATCATATAAGGATAAGTATATGGATACTATATACTATATATAGGACAATGGCACAGCCTCCAATTATTACCTGTAAATCTGTGGTATTTCAATTGTTTTTCTTTATCTCATTCTTCTCACCACTTCATGAGGTACAGGGAAAATTATTTATTTAAAATTAGTTTGGATTCACAACCCAATTCCACTAAAACTGATAGTAATTTTGGATAAAAACCTTTACCATTCAACTTCATCTTCTGTGAAATGAGGCTCATTAGGTTTAGAGACAAAGAACAGAAAATAGCATCAAGTGTATGACAGTTACTCAATAAATGGTAACTACTGCTACTGTTTTGAGAATTGGAAGGGGGTTGCTAAAGGCGTGTTCTTCACCTGGAATCCATCCATGGTTGATCCATAGAATGTCCAATAATTCCCTAAAAGTTCAAGTGCTGCTGCTAAGTCACTTCAGTCGTGTCCGACTCTGTGCGACCCCATAGACGGCAGCCCACCAGGCTCCCCCATCCCTGGGATTCTCCAGGCAAGAACACTGGAGTGGGTTGCCATTTCCTTCTCCAGTGCATAGAAGTGAAAAGTGAAAGTGAAGTCGCTCAGTAAAACTGGTTAAATCTGTAGACACACTCCTCTTCAGAAAGGGTTCACAGCATTTGTAAGATTCTTAAAAAGTGTTTTGAATTTAAAATAGCTAAGAAAATGTGATTGAAGAAAAGTTGGCAAAAAAGAGAAGGAATGGCGTGGAAATAGCAACAGATGAAGAACCAGGGAATAAGGACAGCAATTAAGTAGAGACTCATGACTTTAAATGGGGGAACTAATGTGGAGAATTCACAGAGAAAAGAGATGATAGCATTGATATGATATTGAAGAAGAAGGAGGTAGTGTTGGCAGGAATGAGTAGATAAGGTCAGACAGAATTAATACCCCCAAGTAAAAAACATCAAAGCTTTGTAATGGGGTCTGCAGTAAGGGCAGCTACTCTTAATGCATTCCTGGGAAGCTTTTATATTTCAAATTGCTTCTGTTTTATCTTTCCTGTTACACAGAATTATTTACATAGTTCACCTTACTGTACTAAGCATTTTATATTGATATTCCTACCTCATTTTGAGACATTTAAGCTGTCTCATCACCATTACATTATCATTTGTCTGATGTTACTTATTCTCAAAAACTGATATTAGAATTTGATGAAGCTTATTCAGAGAGGATTTTCATACACAGGTTAAATGTTTAAACTTGTATGTCAGTTTCTATTCTCTCTGACAGTTGATCATTTGATTCTCTTGAACATTTTTTTAAGAGTGGGCAAAAAAAGTTATTGATGGTTATCTGAAAGAGCAACGAATCAGCCCTCTTAAAAAGAATTTAGCGATATTCAAAAGTATGTGTTACTCTTAGAGAAAAGTAAATAAGAGAAATTCTGCTTGAGTTCATTTATGTTTATAAGTTATCAAACATTGTCATCAAAACATATCTTAGGATTAGAATAAATATGGGGAAAAAAAGCAGAAACATTGAGTAAACCATAATAAGCAAAATTTCTTCAAATGTTAATTTTTTTCTTAAAAATATAAAATGAAGCTGTATGAGAAATTATAGGATGAGTATTAGACAATATACTTTCTGAAAAGGCATATTCAGCAAACATCTACTTCATGTCTACTCTGTGCCAAGCACAAAGCTTATAGGAATCTTAATTTCACAGTAACTCATTTCCTGATTTTATAAATAGTAAATGGCAGCTCTGAAGGCTATGACTACACAGTTGCAACTTCTATTTGCCAAGTGTTAACAGGTGTTATTAATTTTTATCTTTTCTCTTAAATCCTTATAACCACAATCTAAGAGAAGCCTTATTGTTATTATTCATATTTACAAATGACAACTAAGGCCAAGACAAGTTAAATAACTTGCCTATATATATATATATGAGATATATAGATAGATATATAGAAAGGTTTCATAGATGTAAGAACCCATGTCTCTTTGCCTTAAATTCAATGCTGTTTATATGTCATATTTATTCATTTATTTTCAAAAAGAATATTTATTCTGTACCTAATATTTTCCAGATGTGTTGAACACTGTACCTAAATCATGGTGAACAAAACAGTCATGACCCTTGTTCTAACAGATTTTATAAATTATTATGGGAAACAGATTTTAAATAAGCCAGCAAGCAACAAACTATGAAGAAAAAAAAAGCGACTTATTGAAAGTAAAGAAAGGATGTGATCAGAGAGGACCTTTGTGGGAATCAGCTATAAAAAGAGAAAGTATGTTTCAGCCAGATGGAAGAGCATGTGCAAAGGCTCTGAGATATGAAAGAGGCTAGAATTATTAACTCCAAATGAACACAATGATCAAAGACTTTTTTTACACAAATGATGAAATGTGCCTATCAAATAAAGAGATCACACAAATTGGTAGGCTAGTATATTGAGTATCAATCACCAATTTACTTTACTTGAAAATGTTTCCTAGAAAAAAATATATGTGTATCAGTTCAGTTTAGTTCAGTTCAGGCACTCAGTCCTGTCCAGCTCTTTGCGACCCCATGAATCGCAGCACACCAGGCCTCCTTGTCCATCACTAACTCCCGGAGTCTACCCAAACCCACGTCCATTGAGTCGGTGATGTCATCCAGCCATCTCATCCTCTGTTGTCCCTTTCTCTTCCTGCCCCCAATCCTTCCAAGCATTAGGGTCTTTTCCAATGAGTCAACTCTTCACATGAGGTGGCCAAAGTATTGGAGTTTCAGCTTCAGCATCAGTCCTTCCAAAGAACACCCAGGACTGATCTCCTTTAGGATGGACTGGTGGATCTCCTTGCAGTCCAAGGGACTCTCAAGAGTCTTCTCCAACACCACAGTTCAAAAGCATCCATTCTTCGGCACTCAGCTTTCTTCCCCGTCCAACTCTCACATCCATACATGACTACTGGAAGAACCATAGCCTTGACTAGATAGATATATATTTATACCCCACAGTGTGTAGGTGTGAGGGTTACAGTAAGTACATTTTGCCTAGTTATAAAGTTTATACATGAAAAAAGAGAATTTTAATGCACATTAAATTTTGTTAAAAATTATAAAAGAAAACATGCAACTATATTATCATTTTTTAAAATTGTTACCTACCTAGAACCAAACCAATTAGCATTCAGACCTGTTTTAATGACATATGCAGACATCAAAGGAAAGCTCATGAAATAACTCATTGGAAACATCTTTAAGTGTTACTGTATATGCTGTATATGCAAGTGTTATATATGTTACTGTATATACTGTATACACACATATATACATATATACACATATATATACTGTATATACATATATAAGTTATATATGTTACTGTATATACTGTATATGCAAGTGTTACTTGCCTCCTATATCCCTTCTAAATCAGGACTGTCTCCTCAGTGGCACATATCCTTTATTCCATAAAATTTATGAAATTTTTATTACCTAAAATATCTTATTACAGTGTCATTTTTCTCCATCTATTATAATTCACAGTTCCCTTTACTTACCACAGTAAACATGCCTCTGTGATATCAACAATTGGAACACATAACTTACAAAAAAATTCATGATTTGGATGAGTTGTTTAAATTCTCAAATAAAAATTATTCTATTATATATAATAATCTTTTATAATCTTGAATACAGAAAACATACAAAAAAATTAAATATTCCCAACCATATTCATTTCCATTTTGAATTTTGTTAAAGATGCCATATTCAAAGTTTCGGTTTAATATTTAGTTGATCTCTTATAAACTTGCATTTTCTTCAGTGTCTTTCCTTCAACCTGAAATTCTCTACCTTTCCATTTTCCTGTCTCATAGAGCAACTTTTAACATTTTGGTAAGCTTCTGCAAAAGTGGGGTTAGCAATTGATTTTGTTTTTGCTAATAGATAAAGATTCAGGGTGTTTCCACTAATGGAGCACTTCTTCATGTGAACTGGTACAGGCACTGTATTCTTGGGACATTGGGATCATAGTATTGTCACATTCAATCTTGTTTGTGGAAAATATCTTTTTTTTTTTCCCCCAGAGTGTATTGAGAATAATTTTAATTTGTCATGGTTCTTCAAAAGTTAAAAAATCAAATTATTTTAAAACTCCCCTAAAATAGATCTCTTTGCCAAAGGAAAGTACTATATTATGAAACAGAACTTTTTTATTGAGACTCATCAACAGTCATTTATATTGAACATAGGACTTGAGTCTCCTGGGATCTTATGGACTAAGTACTTGTCTCAGTCTCATCATTGAATTATCGTTGTTCTGCTGCTCAGTCATATCTGACTCTTTGTGACTGAGCACGCCAGTTTTCCCTGTCCTTCACCATCTGCCAGAGCCTGCTCAAACTCATGTCAGTTGAGTCGGTGATGCCATCCAACCATCTCGTCCTCTGTCATCCCCTTCTCCTCCTGCCTTCAATCTTTCCCAGCATCAGGGTCTTTTCAAATGAGTCAGTTCTTCACATCAGGTGGCCAAAGTATTGTAGTTTCAGCTTCAGCATCAGTCCTTCCAATGAATATTCAAGGTTGATTTCCTTTAGGATTGACTGGTTTGACTAGTTTGAATAGGTATAGGAAATATATATTTTTCTCTTTTCTTGGTCTTAATATCTATGTACATAATTTGAAAAGTTTTGTTAGATTTAAATTTGAACTGCAACGTTTCACATGTGTATTTTGCTTACCATCACATAAAAATAACTAAATTAATTTCTAATGTTAAAACTTTGATGTTTTTGGATAGATCTAGAAGTCAGAAAATCAGAAAAGTCATAGTTCAATTCAACAGCACCATCAAACAATAGAATATAATAGATATCTATAGAATATTTCACCCCAAAACAGTAGAAAAAACATTCTTCTAAAGCTTGAATGGAATATTCACCAAGTTAAACCACCTTCTAGGCCATAGATCACACCTTTAAAAGTTTTAAATAGGAATTATGTAATGTCTGTTCTTAGATCACCATGGAATTAAAATGAGAAATTAATAGCAGAAAAATATCAAGAAAATCCCCAAATACTTAAGATTAAATAACTCATAGGTCAAAGAAGATATCTCGAGACACAACCAAAAAAAAAAAAGGGAAGACTAAACTAAACGAAAATATAACTTCTAAAAATTTGGAGAATTTAGGAAAACTATGTAGTGAAAAATTTATAACATTGAATGTATATATTAAATAGAAAGAAAAGTCTAAAATCAATAATCTAAACTTCTATCTTAGGAAAGTAGAAAAGGAAGAGAAAATAATCAAATTCCAACGTAAGCAGAAGAAACATAATAGTAAAAATTTGCACAGATATCAATGAATTTTGTTAAAGGAAATCAATAGAGAATAGTAACAAAACCAGAACCTAGTTCTTTGAAAAGAGTAATAAAAGTGGTAAGACTTAAGTTAATGGAGAAAAAGAAGGACAAAACATATTACTAATAGCAGAAATGAAAGAAGAGACATCACTACAGATCTTATGGACATTAAAAGGGTAATAACATCCCTTTATTATCTTTTTAATGTCCATAAGATCTGTAATTAACAACCCTATGCTTACAAATGTGATAACCTAGGTGAAATGTACCTATTCCTTAAAAGACACAATCTACCAAAACTCACATAAGAAGAAAGGTACCCTAGGCCTGTAACTATTAAAGAAATTGAATCAATAATTAATTGGGACTTCCCTGGTGTCCCAGTGGTTAAGACTCCGCCTTCCAATGCAGGCAACATGGTTTTGATCCCTGGTATGGGAACTAAGATCCCATATGCCATGGAGTGCAGCCAATTAAAAAATAATAATAATAATTCAAAAACAGAGAGAAATAGACCTAGATTGTATTGGGTTCTATTGAATTCTACCAAACATTTAATGGAAAAATTTTACCAATTATCTATAATCTCTCCCAGAAGATATAAGAAAGGAAATACTTCCTAACATTCTATGAGATCAGCATTACCCTAATATCAAACCAGACAAAGACATTGCAGGAAAAGCAAACTTTAGACCAATATTTCTCATGAACATAGATTCAAAAATCCTCAACATAATACTATATGTATTTTTTGATATCCACAAAATAACTTGGCAAATTTTATTAGGATTTAGTTGAATCTATAGATTAAGGTTAAAAAGCCTTCCTATCTATAACATTGGAGGAATTCTCCATTTAGTTAGTTGTTCTTTGATTTCTTTCATCAGAGTTATAACACTATAAAGTTTTCCTCATATATATCTTGAATATATTTTGTTAGATTTATACCTAAGTACTTTTTGAGGGGTACCAATATAAAAGACATTGTCTTTAATTTCAAATTCCTATTGTTCATTTTTGGTATGCAAGAAAATGGTTTACTTTTGTAGATTAATCTTGTATCTCATAACTTTGTTATTCTAACTAATTAGTTACAGGAAGGTTGTTGTTTTCCTTTTTTTTTTTTTTTTGCTGACTCTTCTGAATTTCTTTACATATGCAGTCATGTTATCTGGAAACAAAGAGAAGTTTTTTTTTTTTTTCCTTCCCAGTCCCAAATTTTTGTTTCTTATTCTTGTTTTAATGCATTAGCTAAGACTTCCCATAAGATGTTAAAAGACATATTGCCAGGGGAATTCCTTGCCCATTCTAATATTAGCAGAAAAGCTTCAAGTTTCTCACCAAGTCTGATGTTAGTTGTAGATTTTTTTGTAGATACACTTTATCAATTTGAGCAAGTTACTCTCTAATTCCTAGTTAAATCAGAGTTTTTATGAAGAGTCTTGGGTTTGTCAAATACCAAAATACTAGAAAATTGATCCTGACAATTATAGAGCATTTACACCACCCAACTGGAAGTTATTTCAGAAGTGCAAGGCTAGTTCAAAAGTCAAAAATAAGTTAATGGAATCAATTCACATTAACAAACTAAAGGGGAAAATCACACAGCTGTATTAATAAACATGGAAAAGTATTTAACAAAATCCAACACTCTTCATGATAAATAGATGTCGTGATGTCATAAAGTTTTTCATATTGGTACCTCTCAAAAATACTTAATAAATCTAGCAAAATATATACAAGATCTATATGAGGAAAATGTCATAGTGTTATAACTCTGATGAAAGAAATCAAAGAACAGCTATCTAAATAGAGAGTTACTCCAATGTTATAGTTCAGTTCAGTTCAGGCACTCAGTCGTGTCCGACTCTTTGTGACCCCATGAATCGCAGCACGCCAGGCCTCCCTGTCCATCACCAACTCCCGGAGTTCACCCAGACTCACGTCCATTGAGTCAGTGATGCCATCCAGCCATCTCATCCTCTGTCGTCCCCTTCTCCTCCTGCCCCCAATCCCTCCCAGCATCAGGGTTTTTTCCAATGAGTCAACTCTTCGCATGAGGTGGCCAAAGTATTGGAGTTTCAGCTTCAGCATCAGTCCTTCCAATAAACGCCCAGGACTGATCTCCTTTAGGATGGACTGGTTGGACCTCCTTGCAGTCCAAGGGACTCTCAAGAGTCTTCTCCAACACCACAGTTCAAAAATATCAATTCTTCCGCACTCAGCTTTCTTCACAGTCCAACTCTCACATCCATACATGACCACTGGAAAAACCATAGCCTTGACTAGATGGCCCTTTGTTGGCAAAGTAATATCTCTGTTTTTCAATATGCTATCTAGTTTGGTCATAACTTTCCTTCCAAGGAGTAAGTGTCTTTTAATTTCATGGCTGCAATCACCATCTGCAGTGATTTTGGAGCCCCGAAAAATAAAGTCTGACACTGTTTCCACTGTTCCCCCATCTATTTCCCATAAAGTAATCAGACCAGATGCCATGATCTTAGTTATCTGAATGTTGAGATTTAAGTCAACTTTTTCACTCTCCTCTTTCATTTTCATCAAGAAGCTTTTTAGTTCCTCTGTTATAGTTAGGAAGGCTTTTTAACTTCAATCAATAGATTCAATACAATCCCAATAGAATTTTCCAAGTTATTTTGTGGATATCAACAAGTTGACCCTAAAGTGTTTATGGAGAGGCAAAAGACCCAGGCTAGCCAAAACAATATTGAAAGAAAGAACCAAGTTTCAGAACTGACAACATCAAGACTTACTAAAAAGCTACTGTAGTCAAGAAAATGTAGTACTACTAAGAGATTAAACAAGTCCATCAATGGAACAGGAATGAGAGCCCAGAAGTAAACTTACACAAATACAGCCAGGTGATTTTTGAAAAAAGAGCAAAAGCAATACGTGGAACAAAGACAGCCTTTCCAACAAATAATAATGTCAGTGTAAGTTCATAGATGGTAACAAATGTACTACTCTTGTGTAAAGTGTTAATAATGAGAGAGGCTGTATGTATATGAGGGCAGGGGATATATGGGAGCTCTGCACTTCCTGATCAATTTTACTGTGAACCTAAAACTGCTTCAAAAATATAGGGTTTTTTTTAAACTGGAAGTTTTACACAAGTATCCCTTTTTCTAGTAGCCATCTGTTAGAGCTAGAGAGGACACATACTCTTCAAATTGCTATAGCCCCTTCTAGCTTGTTCCTTGTTTCTGCTGTGGGCAAGAATCCCTTAGAAGAAATGGAGTAGCTATCATAGTCAACAAAAGAGTCTGAAATGCAGTACTTGGATGCAATCTCAAAAACGACAGAATGATCTCTTTCCAAGAAACCATTCAATATCACAGTAATCCAAGTCTATGCCCTGACCAGTAATGGTGAAAAAGCTGAAGTTGAAGGGTTCTATGAAGACCAACAAGACCTTCTAGAACTAACACCCAAAAAAGATGTCCTTTTCATTATAGGGGACTGGAATGCAAAAGTAGGAAGCCAAGAAAAACCTGGCGTCACAGGCAATTTGGCCTTGGAGTACAGATTGAAGCAGGGCAAAGGCTAACAAAGTTTTGCCAAGAGAATACACTGGTCATAGCAAATACCCTCTTCCAACAACACAAGAGAAGACTCTACACATGGACATCACCAGATGGTCAATATCAAAATCAGATTGATTATATTCTTTGCAGCCAAAGATGGAGAAGCTCTATAGAGTCAGCAAAAACAAGACCAGGAGCTGTGGCTCAGATCATGAACTCCTTATTGCCAAATTCAGACTTAAATTGAAGAAATTAGGGAAAACCAGATAAGGCAATGGCACCCCACTCCAGCACTCTTGCCTGGAAAATCCCACAGACGGAGGAGCCTGGTGGGCCACAGTCCATGGGGTCACTAAGAGTTGGACAAGACTCAGCGACTTCACTTTCACTTTTCACTTTCATGCATTGGAGAAGGAAATGACAACCCACTATAGTGTTCTTGCCTGGAGAATCCCAGGGATGATGGAGCCTCATGGGCTGCCGTCTATGGGGCCGCACAGTGTCGGACACAACTGAAGCGACTTAGCAGCAGCAGCAGCAGGGAAAACCACTAGACCATTCAGGTAGGACCGAAATCAAATCCCTATGATTATACAGTGGAAGTGAGAAATAGATTCAAGGCATTAGATCTGATAGATAGAGTGCCTGAAGAACTATGGACAGAGGTTTGTGGCATTGTACAGGAGGCAAGGATCAAGACCATCACCTAGGAAAAGAAATGCAAAAAGGCAAAATGATTGTCTGAGGAGGCCTTACAAATAGCTGAGAAAAGAGACGCAAAAGGCAAAGGAGAAAAGGAAAGATATACTCATTTGAATGCAGGTTCCAAAAAATAGCAAGGGGAGATAAGAAAGCCTTCCTCAGTGATCAGTACAAAGAAATAGAGGAAAACGGTAGAATGGTAAGGACTAGAGATCTCTTCAAGAAAATGAGATACAGCAAGGGAATATTTCATGCAAAGATGGTCACAATAAAGGACAGACATTGTATGGACCTAACAGAAGCAGAAGGTACTAACAAGAGGTGGCAAGAATACACAGAAGAACTGTACAAAAAAGATCTTCATGACCCAGATAATCATGATGGTGTGATCACCTAGAGCCAGACATCCTGGAATGCAGAGTCAAGTGGCCCTTAAGAAACATCACTATGAACAAAGCTAGTGGAGGTGATGGAATTCTAGTTGAGCTATTTCAAATCCTAAAAGATGATTCTATGAAAGTGCTGCACTCTATATATGTCAGCAAATTTAGAAAACTCAGCAGTAGCCACAGGACTGGAAAATTAAATTTTCATTCCAATCCCAAAGAAAGGCAATGCCAAAGAATGTTCAAGCTACCTTACCATTGCCCTCATCTCACACACTAGCAAGATAATGCTCAAAACTCTTCAACCCAGGCTTCAACAGTATATGAACCATGAACTTCCAGATGTTCAAGCTGGATTTAGAAAAGGTAGAGGAACCAGAGATCAAATTGCCAACATCCATTGCATCATCAAAAAAGCAAGAGCTGCTGCTGCTGCTGCTAAGACACTTCAGTCATGTCTGACACTGTGCGACCCCATAGATGGCCTCCCACCAGGCTCCCCCATCCCTGGGATTCTCCAGGCAAGAACACTTGAGTGGATTGCCATTTCCTTCTCCAATGCATGCAAGTGAAAAGTGAAAGCAAAGCCTCTCAATTGTGTCTGAATCGCAGTGACCCCATTGACTGTAACCTACCAGGCTCCTCCATCCAGGGGATTTTCCAGGCAAGATTACTGGTGTGGGTTGTCATTGCCTTCTCCGAAAAAAGCAAGAGAGTTCCAGATAAACATATACTTCACTTTACTGACTATGCCAAAGCCTTTGAGTGTGTGGATCACAAGAAACTGGAAAATTCTTAAAGAGATGGGAATGCCAGACCACCTAACCTGCTTCCTAAGAAATCTTTATGCAGGTAAAGAAGCAACAGTTAGAACCGGATATGGAACAACAGACTGGTTCCAAATCTGGACAGGAGTACGTCAAGGCTGTATATTTTCACTCCGCTTATTTAAATTGTATGCAGAGTACATCATGAGAAATGCTGGACTGGATGAAGCACAAGCTGGAATCAAGGTTGCCAGGAGGAATATCAGTAATTCAGATATGCAGATGACACCATACTTGTGACAGAAAGTGAAGAAGAACTAAAGAGTCTCTGGATGAAAGTGAAAGAGGAGAGTGAAAAGTTGGCTTAAAACTTAACATTCAGAGAACTAAGATCATGGCATCTGGTCCCATCACTTCATCGCAAATAGATGAAAAAACAATGGAAACTGTCAGACTTTATTTTTGGGGGCTCCAGAATCTCTGCAGATGGTGATTGCAGCCATGAAATTAAAAGACGCTTACTCCTTGGAAGGAAAGTTATGACCAACCTAGATAGCATATTAAAAAGCAGAGACATTATTTTGTCAACAAAAGTCCATCTAGTCAAGGCTGTGGTTTTTCCAGTAGTCATGTATGCATGTGAGATTTGGACTAAAAGAAAGCTGAGCACCGAAGAATTAATGCTTTTGAACTGTGGTGTTGGAGAAGATTCTTGAGAGTCCTTTGGTCAGCAAGGAGATCCAACCAGTGGGTCCTAAAGGAAATCAGTCCTGAATATTCATGGGAAAGACTGATGCTGAAACTGAAACTCCAATACTTTGGCCACCTGATGTGAAGAACTGTCTCATTTGAAAAGACTCTCATGCTGTTCCCAGCATGAGATTGAAGGTGAGAGAAGAAGGGCACCACAGAGGATGAGACGGTTGGATGGCATTGGTTGGATGTCCTTACTCAGTGGACATAAGTAAACTCTGGGAATTGGTGATGGACTGGGAGGCCTGGTGTGCTGCAGTCCATGGGATGGCAAAGAGTCGGACATGACTGAGTGACTGAACTGAACTGAATCCATCTACACAGTTTTTTTCAGATTCCAAGAAGGAAGATTTACAATACATTTTAATTTGGTGGGCATTTATCCTGTTCCTTTATCTGCTGGCTATTCCTCTGTCTCTTCATCTTGTTTAAATTGCTGAGTTTGGGGTGTCCTTTCTGTATTCTGGCAGTTTGTGGAGTTCTCTTTATTGTGGCTTTTCCTCGCTGTGTGTGGGTTTGTACAGGTGGCTTGTCAAGGTTTCCTGGTTAGGGAAGCTTGTGTCGGTGTTCTGATGGGTGGAGCTGTATTTCTTCTCTTTGTTCAGTCGCGCTGTGGGGAGGGAGGGAGGGATGCTGTAAACAAATAACACTGGCGTGCGCTCGCAGTGCCTCAGCCACACTGCGTCTGCCCCCGCTCACGGCGCGTGTAGCCTCCCTGCCCACACTGCTCGGGCTCTAGGTTGTTCCGCCGGGAACAATCCGAGGCTGGCCCTGGGTTGCATGTACCTCCCAGGTCCAAGCCACTCAGGTTCAGGCACTCGGGTAGTCCTCAGAGGCGCAGACTCAGTTGGGCCTGAGTTTTGTGCTCTTCCCAGGTCCGAGCAGCTCAAGTGATGAGGTGTTTGGCGAGCGCCAATGCTGCGACTTATCGCCTCCCCGCCACTCGGTTATCTGGGTGTAAAACCGGCGCACCTTCTCAGGCAGATGTTAACCGTCCAGACCCCCAAAAAGTTTTAGTTAGCAAAGAAGCCTGCTTACAGTTTTATAGATAATGTCTCTCTGGGGCTGCGATCGCCCCCTTCCGGCTCTGGCTGCCTGTCACCGGAGGGGGAAGGTCTGCAGCCAGCTATCTCTGTTCAATTCTTTGTTCTGTGCGCGGGCCTGGCGGTCTTAGGTTAGGGCTGGCTTTTCGCGTGGTAGATATCCCACAGTCTGGTTTGCTAGCCCAAATTATCTCGCTCAGATAGTGCTCAGGGTATTCAGGCCAGATTCTTACTCTAAGTGATGCAGCCCGCGCTGCGCCTCCCTGCCCAGCCCCCGCTTGCTAATGGCGAGTGCAGGCGTCTGCGCTGCTTCTCCGCTGGGGGAGTTACCGTAGGACTCGCAATCTTCGAGTTGTAATTGTTTATTTATTTTTTCTCCCTGTTATGTTGCCCTCTGTGCTTCCAAAGCTCGGCACAGATTCGGCAGTGAGAAGGTTTCCTGGTGTTTGGAAACTTCTCTCTTTTTAAGACTCCCTTCCCGGGACGGAACTCCGTCCCTCCCTCTTTTGTCTCTTTTTTTGTCTTTTATATTTTTTCCTACCTCCTTTTGAAGAGTTGGATTGCTTTTCTGGGTGCCTGATGTCCTCTGCCGGCATTCAGAAGTTGTTTTGTGGAATTTACTCGACGTTTAAATGCTCATTTGATGAATTTGTGGGGGAGAAAGTGTTCTCCCCGTCCTACTCCTCCGCCATCTTGGCTCCTCCCCTCTACAATACATTTTAAAGTGATTATAGATACATATGGTCATATCCTTTTCCATGCATTGTATTATTGGTATTTATGCCAACTACTTGACCAGAAAATTATTCATGTTAAGATGTATGCTACAGTTGCTATTATTATTATCATTATTAAAAACATGTATTGAGAACCACCATATGTCAGGCACTGTGTGAGAATTTATGGCCTCTATCTCTATAAATAAAATAACCCTGTCTTTCATATTCATAAAAATAAGAATTACATGAATTTATTCCATTTTAAAGATGAAGATAATCCAGAGTTTCATAGCAAATTGATGGCAGAGTTGGGAATATACCCGAATATACTGGGCCCTTAAGACTTCGAATCCTGGTGCTTTAAAAATATTAAAATCCCATCAGTAACTTCTGTTAGGTTAAACAGAGTACCTGTGTCAATGTACAAAAAACAAGCACTTGCTTATTTCATATCTTTAATAATGCCATCATGCTGCATCCTAATGGCAGAGCTTTAGGCATTGTCTAAAACCTACTATAACAAGGTTAAAGTCTTTCTTAAAGACTTGTCCTTTAAGAACCTTAGTTTCTTCCAAGTGAAACAGAATTACAACTCTGGGGTTTTGTGGGTATTAAATGACATAAAGTAAAGCCCTGCACGCAGGAATCATTCTGCAGTATCTGTAGCTATGTTAATTCCAAAGATAAAATGAAAGGTGCTACCTGGATCTAATTCCTTGATGTCTGAAAGTTAAAAGTGTTAGTCACTAAGTTGTATCTTGTGTCTGACTCTTTGTGACACTAAGGACTCTACAACCCCTGGCTCCTCTGTTCATGGGATTCCCCAGGCAAGAATACTGGAGTGGGTAGGCATTCCCTTCTGCATGCGATCTTCCCAACCCAGGGATTGAACCCAGGTCTCCTGCATTGCAGGAAGATTCTTTACCATCTGAGCCACCAGGGAAGCCCTCCTTGACACCTACCATTCTTCAGATAGTCTATATATTTTCAAGGTCTTAAAGTATTTGCTGTATAGAGAAAAACAACTGTTGATAAATGTTATAAAAGTATTGAAATTGAAACTAGTTTTTATAAAATATGTGCAGAACAAGGTGAGTGTGTGCTCAGTTGCTTCAGTCATGTCTGATTCTTTGCAACTCCATGCACTGTGGCCTGCCAAGTTCCTCTGTCCATGGGGTCTTCCTGGCAAGAATACTGGAATGGATTGCCATACTGTCCTCCAGGGGCTCTTTCCCACCTAAGGCTCTATCCTGCTTCTCTTTATGTCTGTCATTGGTAAGTGGGTTCTTTACCACTAGTGCTATCTGAGAAGCCCACAGAATGAAGTATTTTAGTCAGAATATCTTATTAATTCTCATAACGCTCCTGCTAATTTGTTATTATTATTTCCATCCTAAAAATGAAAAGTTCTATTTCCAGTTTTTTAAGGAATCTCCACACTGTTCTCCATAGTGGCTGTACTAGTTTGCATTCCCACCAACAGTGTAAGAGGGTTCCCTTTTCTCCACACCCTCTCCAGCATTTATTGCTTGTAGACTTTTGGATCACAGCCATTCTGACTGGCATGAAATGGTACCTCATACTGGTTTTGATTTGCATTTCTCTGATAATGAGTGATGTTGAGCATCTTTTCATGTGTTTGTTAGCCATCTGTATGTCTTCTTTGGAGAAATGTCTATTTAGTTCTTTGGCCCATTTTTTGATTGGGTCATTTATTTTTCTGGAATTGAGCTGTAGGGGTTGCTTGTATATTTTTGAGATTAGTTGTTTGTCAGTTGCTTCATTTGCTATTATTTTCTCCCATTCTGAAGGCTGTCTTTTCACCTTGCTTAGAGTTTCCTTTGTTGTGCAGAAGCTTTTAAGTTTAGTTAGGTCCCATTTATTTATTTTTGCTTTTATTTCCAATATTCTGGGAGGTGGGTGATAGAGGATCCTGCTGTGATGTATGTCGGAGAGTGTTTGCCTATGTTCTCCTCTAGGAGTTTTATAGTTCCACTGTTGGACATACACACTGAGGAAACCAGAATTGAAAGAGACATGTGTACCCCAACGTTCATCGCAGCACTGTTTATAATAGCCAGGACATGGAAGCAACCTAGATGTCCATCAGCAGATGAATGGATAAGAAAGCTGTGGTACATATACACAATGGAGTATTACTCAGCCATTAAAAAGAATACATTTGAATCAGCTCTAATGAGGTGGATGAAACTGGAACCTATTATACAGACTGAAGTTAGCCAGAAAGAAAAACACCAATACAGTATACTAACGCATATATATGGAATTTAGAAAGATGGTAACAATAATCCCGTATACGAGACAGCAAAAGAGACACTGATGTATAGAACAGTCTTTTGGACTCTGTGGGAGAGGGCAAGGGTGGGATGATTTTGGAGAATGGCATTGAAACATGTATAATATCATATATGAAATGAGTCGCCAGTCCAGGTTCGATGCACGATACTGGATGCTTGGGGCTGGTGCACTGGGATGACCCAGAGGGATGGTACGGGGAGGGAGGAGGGAGGAGGGTTCAAGATGAGGAACACGTGTATACCTGTGGTGGATTCATGTTGATATATGGCAAAACCAATACAATATTGTAAAGTTAAAAAATAATAAAAAATGAAAAGTAAAGGTTTAAAAACTTAGATTTTCTCATGAATACACAGCAAGTGTATGGTTTTCAATCCATCCAGATAGACTGTAAAGTCTATGCTCTTTTCACCACATTCAAACTTAAAGTATACTGCCTTTGAATTTTCTTGATTAAAACTGGAGATAACTATGAAATGCTTAGGAACAAAACATTTTCTTTTGCTTAATATTCTGTAAACAAAATCATGCTCTAAGCTGTCTCCCACATTGTGTGTATTCATATTTCAGAGTTTATCTTGAACATACAGGGAAAAGAATGCCTCAGTTTATTTTTTAATAAATAAAATATAGTCAGTATGTATTTGGGCAATGCTATTCCTCTAGAAGTTTCCAAAACTTAGCAGTCTTTCTTTGATATGAATTTGCACATTTTTTCAACATAATAAACAATTATTTATATTTTTAATATGCTATCTTTGAATACTACTTATGGTGTATTGGTGTATTATGAATGTATGGTGTATTATGAATACTACTATGGTGTGGTTCTTTTCAGAATGTTTTTGGGGAGGGTATGGCTTTAGTTACACATGCCTACTCTTAAGTCTTCCCTGGTGGCTCAGTGGTAAAGAATCTGCCTGCAATGCAGGAGACCTGGGTTCAGTTTCTGGGTTGAAAAGATCCCTTGGAGAAGAAAATGGCAACACACTCCAGTATTCTTGCTTGGAAATGCCATGGACAAAGGAGCCTGGAGGCTATAGCCCATGGGGTTGCAAGAGTCGGACACGACTTAGCCACTAAACTACCAACCACCACCTCCACTACTGCTAAGTAAGAGTCTTAGTTGAATCTTCATAGGCTCTTCTATTTATTCACTCATTCAGTGAATATCGATGAAAGCCCTCCTACATACCAGATATTTGCGAAGAGAATGATACAAAAGCATACAAGTCCCCTAGTTTGGTGTGGCTGAAAGCCTAGTGGGGGACACACGAATGATATAAATAATCACACTATAAAGATTAAAACTGGCAGCAGAGACAAGTTCCACAAGGAAGACAGAAATGGTACTGTGTGTGAAAGTACTTGACAAGAAAATTTAACCAGAAGGTTTGGAGACTTTGGTGAAGAGGTCACTTTGAAACCTGCATCTCAGGAATGAATAGGCATTGAACAAGTGAAGAAAGAAGAAAAAATTCCCCTCACAGTAGCAGTGTATGCCAAGGCTTCTTGTTAGCATTTTTCTATATTTGTATTCTTCTTTCATTGATATCATATATTTAAAACATAGTCATCAAAGAGTATAACTGAACATGTGAGTTCTAAATTATGAAAAAGACCCGCTAAAGACTTGTAAATGAACTGTTTAAGTTACAAAAAAGTCTTCATTTCCTATGTATCTTTACATATACAAAAGGATTTTTTATTATCCTATCCTAGAAACCCTTATGAAGCATCTCTATTGACATGTGAGGTAACTATACTTTTAATATATGTCCTATAGAAATATAAACAATCTTTAGCTGTGTGAATTCATCAAAGACCTCACAAATTGTTACAACAGTGTGCCAAGAATTGTGCCAAATGTTAGAGATTCAAAGAAATGTAAGATAAAGCTCCTGTGCTCTGAGAGACTATAAAATCCAACTAAAGATGAGTAATGAGTGAAATACTAATTATGCCAGGGCTCAAACTCTTCAGCTTATTTAAGTGCTATGAAAACATAAAGGTGAGAGCATTACTTTTTTCCTTTACTCTTCTGTAAAGAGTACTCTTAGTGCATTATTTGGCTTTACCTAAGGGCTCAGTATATTAGAAATGCATTAATTATCTTGTATGAGTAGATATGTCATTAAATAATTCTGTAATTAACATAAGTATTATCATTTCTGTATAGATGAATGTAAATGCAGTGATGTTTAATTATGCTCTGTTACTGACCCAACAAAGAGAGATAACAGAATTCTTTTTTAACTTGCAGTAAATATTCCTAGGGCTGCCCTGCTGGCTCAGCTGGTAAAGAATGTGCTTCCAATGCAGGAGACCCCTGTTCGATTCTTGTGTCAGGAAAATCCCCTGGAGAAGGAAATGGCAACCCACTCCAGTATTCTTGTGTGGAAAATTCCATGGACAGAGGAGCCTAGTGGGCTATAGTCCATGGGGTCACAAAGTTGTTCATGACTGAGCTTTTAAGCATGAAATATTCTGAGTTGCAAATAACCTCTGAAAATCCCACCATCTGGGTTTTTGTTGTTGTTGTTGTTTGGGTTTTCTTTCTTTCTTTTTTTTTGGGTTTTCTTTCTTTCTTTTTTTTGGTACGAGTGTTCCACACCAATACATCATCAAAGAAGTCTTTCAATGCAGAAAGAGAAAATTAAGACCCAGGGTTTGTTCTCAGGCTCTACCATTGTCTCAATGAATTCTCATAAGGCATCTCCTCTTGTACCAGTGCCCAGAACAAGAAAACACATGCCGTACTACTCTGCACAGTCAGTGTGACTTCTCAAGAGACAGGATATTCAACTGACTTCAAAATAATAAGTGAATATTTAACAATTCATTGAATGTGAAATAGTACCATACGGTTGTTATAAAGCTAAAAGTAAAAATCACTTTCAGATTTTTTTGGCATACTTTTTATTCTATAACAATTTACCATTTGTGTAGATTTGAGCTTTTCTTTAAACAAAAAGCCTGTGACATAATTATTCAGATATAACCTCTAAGAAATCTTTAGCATTCAAAAAAAGGCTTTGGTGCCTTTTATTTCAAAATATGCTCATGCATAACAATGAACATGCTCTTTCTCTGAGAAGGTTTTGTCATGAATACATTAGGAGAAGAAAACACTCAGGTGAATTTATTTAATAATTAATAGTGGAAATAGAATCTTAAGGAAATTTCCATCTTTCTGAAACATGAGTTCTGTATTTATTACTTTTTATTATCATCTAATACTGATGTGTGCAGTTCCCTGGCATAGGTGAGCTGCAACTCTTATTAGCAATATAAAGTATCTGCATTGGAATTTTTTTCAAACACTAATCTCTCTCCATTAATCTCAAATAATATTAATACCAGTCAAGCAGTGCTGAAGAGACCATTCTTATGATAGAATTGTGTGTTCTTGCTTGACACATTTTAAATTAAATGAGTATTTGTTTTTCAAAGACTGGACATTATTAGTGGTAATATTTCATTAAAACAGTTTAGTTTTGCAGGTGTTCTGAGGAGTCATTTAAATTCAAAACTGCCACTTTGAAAGTGGATTAATTTACACTTTCATTAAATAAAGTTACAAAATAATCATTAATAGAATCATAATATTTAGAAAGAATCCTCAAATTTTAGGGCCACTCCTACTCTGACAGTTTTTATTTTACAATTCTGAAGCTCCTCAAGCCCAGAAAGAAATGAATTTCAGTTACCTAATATTCTAGGATCACCAAATCAGAGACAATAAAGGAGTATCATTAGTATCTAATCCCAAGGAAGTAACAACTTAATATGACAGACTAGTGATCTGGTATCTACTGAAATTCCCGAGGACAAGGAGCCCCAAACTGCTCCTAAATTATGCATTTCATTTCTGAGCTATGGTGTTTGTAACTTTTATTTATGGTCCCAGTTCGTCCATCTGGAATTACAGTAATTCTTTTGTTCTCTTCCACAGTTGTCTTTCACCTCTGATTGCAGCTCTCATGGCCCTTTGGGGAGCTTTTCTCTTGTCCCTTCTTAACACTTTCACCCATTCCTCATATGGTCTTTCTTTCCAAATCAAAATCTTTTGTTGCCTCTTTCCCTTAGGATTTTATTCTATCAATTATCCCTCTAAAATGTGATCTCAAGAGTAGAAGACTATAATAATTTGATTTTGATCTCATTGGACACTTCAGAGTTCAGAGAGGCTATTCCTGGTGTGGCTGTTAAAATTTATATTATTACAAGTATATTATATAATTAACATTATATTATTTTAGTTGTATGGTGTTTGTAACATTTCTTTAAAGCTAATCTTAATTACTCTAGAGTATCATTTTAATGATAATATCCACAGTATGAGCATATTTTATAAAACTTTCATTTACTATATTTTCTTCTGGGGATTTGAGACATTTATAATGAGCTAACAGGGATAAATTCAGGAACTGTAACCAGTTAACTACTTTGAGGATTGTAGTACTTTGATATAATTGAAATCATTCTATAGCAATGTATAAAGTAGCAATTATGCAATTTCCTCCATCCAGGAAAACAGAGCCTTTGTAAAGGCCAGATTATTGGAGCTTCCTTCCTAATAAATAGGTCAGACATTAGCTGGAGGCATCTTGAAGGCTGTTAAGCATTATTTAACATTATTGCTGCTATAAGGAAACTATACATTTCTAAAGAAGGTGCCAATATTTATTAGCAGATTATTTAGGAATCATTACTCTGTCCTCAGGGAATTTTTTAATGCTAGTGAATAAAAATAATTGAATGATTAATTTATGCCAGGTACCATGAAAAGTCCTCTATATGTATTATTTCTTCTATGTATTACATTATTTTGACCTATATATTATTGAGCCCATTTTACAGATGAGTAAAAATAGGATTTCTAGAGACTAAATTGCCAAAGATCATAATTCTAGTTAGTAAAAAAAAAACAGGACTTGATCAACTGTGTCTGACACCCAAGGTCTTAACTAGTTTGAATCATCCACCCACTACTTTACTTACTTACTTACTTACTTATTAATAAAATAAACTTGTCTCTAGCATTAATAAGGGGTTTCCTTGGTGGCTCAGATGGTAAATAATTTGCCTGCAATGTGGGAGAAATATCCCCTAGAGAAGGGAATGCCAATCCACTCCAGTATTCTTGCCTGGGGAATTCCATGGACAGAAGAGCCTGTTGAGCTGCAGTCCATGGGGTCACAAAGAGTCAGACACGACTGAGTGACTAACACACAGTGTTGATAAGTCTCAGAAACATTAACTAGTAAGTGCTGGGTCTTAACTAACCTTCGGGGACTGAACTTCTGGTCTCAACACCAATAACCAAGAGTTCTAATATACATATCACACTTAGCTTCCATTTGGACTTCATATTTTGGAATTCAGAAAAACAAAATATCGTTTGCTTTGTCTCTATTTCTCTTCTCCCTCATAATTTAAGTTAAGGCACCTCAAACTTTCTCACCAAAATGTTCCTAGTAGCAGAACTTAATAAAAATGTGTCATTGAATGCAATTGGGGAAAAAAAAATCCCTTTTACAAGCTATACATTCCATCAAATTTTTGTTTTTTAGCTTAAAAATTAATGTAAATTTTATACTGTATGGAGTAATACATAGTTATTCTATATCCATGTGATTTTATCCAAATATTTTTTAACAAAATTGAAGCTTTGGAAAGAGGTGTCATGAAACTCTCAGTTTGAGAATTATTTTATGCAAAGATGATACAGATAGGATATGGATATAAATAATACATACTGTCTGTCCAAGATAAACTCAAAATCTACCTGAGAGACAGCCTAGCAAATAATTCTAATACTTACTAGCCCTCTACTAATAGAAGTTATTGGGTTAATCTTAATAGGTATTAATAAGATATTAAAAATCTGTTTATCTAACTTTGTATTTTAAACTCACATGGGCCATTTGCAGGCAGTGAAGGACTACTGATGCTGCAAATGTAGACGGCACTTGTCAATTGCTTTCTAATTTAGGTTCTTTTTGAGGTTTTGCCGTGAATGTATCTCCTGTAAGGATCTTTATATAGGAGAGTAGATTTCTGAGACAGGAAGCCAAATCAAAAGTGTTATTATAGCATTTCATATATTGATTTGATGTGTTCAGCTCTAAGCCCAAACATCTCTTAGTTCTAGCATTGTTTTCCATATTACAGCCTTTCTTGCTGACCACAACTTGTTGATTATTGATATCTGATGCTTTGATTTGGCCAATATTAAAGAGTTTCACTGTTATTGCTCATATGCAACTAGCTTATTTTTTTCAGTGTTCTCATCCATCTTCGCCATCATATCATGGGACCTCAAGTCTTTGAGACTTGGGTTTTGTTCCTTCTAATACATTGTTAGCATTTCTTATGTGATTTCTGAAAATTGTTGTACATGGATCAGCTATTTTTGTTCTTTTAAAAGTTTTAAATTACAATAACCCTGTGTACGAGACAGCAAAAGAGACACTGATGTATAGAACAGTCTTATGGACTTTGTGGGAGAGGGAGAGGGTGGGAAGATTTGGGAGAATGGCATTGAAACATGTAAAATATCATGTATGAAATGAGTTGCCAGTCCAGGTTCGATGCACGATACTGGATGCTTGGGGCTAGTGCACTGGGACGACCCAGAGGGATGCTATGGGGAGGGAGGAGGGAGGAGGGTTCAGGATGGGGAACACCTGTATACCTGTGGCAGATTCATTATGATATTTGGCAAAACTAATACAATTATGTAAAGTTTAAAAATAAAATAAAATTTAAAAAAATAAATAAATAAATAAAAAATTAAAAAAATAAAATGTATGTATTATAAAAAGTACAAAAATCATTGAATAGGCACTCATGTATTTTTTACAATTTTATACACTACTACATGCAAAATATGCAAAACACATTAATAGTATGTACTGAAATTCCAGGCCTACTTTTAGCAATCTGAATAAATGTCAGATATGAATAGAGATTTTATAAATATTCAATTAGACATTATGCTGTTCAAGTAGTTTCTGTATGTCTAATTGTTCATTCACTGACAAGAATGATATATAACAGTCAAAACCTAGAAAAACATGCTTGAGTATTTCATTATGTAGTAAAAAGTAAAGCAATGTGATACAACTGCTTAATAAAGTTAAAAACAGTCTACTAAAAGACTTAAAAGGCTTTTTTCCCACTTGGAAGAATTTAGGTAAGCTTCATGAAGAAGGTGGCATTTAAAGCAATATTGTAAAGTAATTAGCCTCCAATTAAAATAAATAAATTTATATTAAAAAAAGAAAAAAATAAAATCAGGGAGTGTGGCTTAAAAAAAAGAAAGAAAGAAAGAAAGAGCTGAGCAAACTTCTTTAAAAGACCAAAGGCCAGATAGTAAAAAGTTAAGGTTCTGTGGCCAAGAAGCGATAGTGAGGATGTTATGTAGGTATTAATACGTATATGACCATTGAAAATGCAACTTTTTGAAAATGTAGAAAATGTGGACTAGACGAAAAACAGGTGAAGGGCAGCATTTGGCTGCAGGACATTGTTAACCTTTGACTTAAAGAATGACTAAGATTCTCTGGGCTGAGAGAAAGCAAAAGCACAGAATTCTGTGTTCTTTGAATGTGAAAAGGCATGGGAGGAAGTAGAGAGAGATGAAGCTGAAAATATATTAGAAGCCAGATCATGGAGAGTTTAATGTGCTGTGTTAAACCTCAATTAATGAGAAGCACTGCAGGTTTATAATATGTCATTTATTAGTGCCATTTATTGAATGCTTAAAGGCTTCCCTGGTGGCTCAGTGGTAAAGAATCCACCTGCCAGTGCAGGAGATGGCAGGTTCGATCCCCTGGTCAGAAAGATCCCCCAGAGAAGGAAACGAGAACCAGCTCCAGTATTCTTGCCAGGGAAATCCCATAGACAGAGGGACCTGGCAGGCTACAGTCTATGGGGTTGCAAAGAGTCAGACAAGACTTAGCGACTAAACAACAAGAATAGCAATCAAACACTCAGTATGGGCTGATAATATGCTGTCTGGAGTTTGACTGCAAATCTTGCATTCCAGCTTCTATGATTTATTGCTTCTCGTGACCATCATTGATTCAGGAACCGTTTGTTCAGTGCTCACTACAGGCTTACTGAAAATATGAAAACACATAGTTTTTATTCCTTATGTATTTACAGTCTTAGGTATCATAAACAATCATAAAGGATATCAATATGAAGAATTTGTAAATTGCAGCCACACAAACAGGAATGACCCCTTACAGGCTTTAAAAATCATCAAACATTCTGCAAAAGCCTTATCTGTAATAAGAATAGCTACTGTATGCATCACCTGTAACTATCCCTCCAAGTCACACCCAGATACACACATGTGCAAACACACACACGCACACACATTTATCAGAGACCTGATTGAGAGAGGAGTTTAGCAGTCAAGGAGCAGTAACTCTCTAAGCACCTTGAACCTGGAACAACTTAACTAATCCATGTATGGCCCCAGATGCTATGAAGTAGACACATACTCTGAGGCTCTACATCTCTTTTTTGCTTAGAACGCCAGCATCCTGATTCTGAGAAGCCACTGTTGAAGCCCTGCTGTATTTATAATGCTACTGACAGGCTTCAGATGAAGGCCATATGTATTCGGTTTCTGTTGCTAAGTAACAAATTACCACTAACTTAGCAGGTTGCAGTAATTCATTTATTATTTCATAGTTCTGTTGGTTACAAATCTGCATGAACTCTGTTGGGTTTTCTCCTGAAGGTCTCACAAAGCAAAAATCAAGATGTAACTCAGGCTGGGCTTTTCTCTGGAGGATGTGAGGGAAAATCTTCTTCCAAGCTCATCAGGTTGTTGGCAAAATTGAGCCCCCTGTGGTTGATAGTCTTAGGTTCCTCTTTCCCTGGGATTGTCAATTGAGGGCTTCTCTTTGTTCCTAGAGGTCATTCCTGTTCCTCCTTTCAGAACCTTCTGCATCACCAAACCATCAAGCCCTCACCCTTTGCATCTCTTGGCTTTCCCCTTCTGCCAACAGTTAGAGGAAGCACTCCATTTTTAAGGGCTCCTATGATAGACCAACCTGCCGCTTGGATAAACTCCTTAAGATTAATTGCACTGTTTAATGTAACATGATCACTGCAGTGATATATCATCAAATTCCAGGTTTTGAGGGCAGCATGACTCGTTTGTGGGAAGGGACTGTTTTGGAAATTCTACCTACTGTGCTATAGAGTGGGGACAAATAGAGACTAGTAGAAACAAAGCAGTGCAAGAATAATCAAAAAGGAGGAAGAGCGAGTAGTATAGGTTACACACTGAGGCTCCATGAAGTACATACTATATCAGGTAACTGTCCTTTGTTATAGTGTCATGGATTCATGACAGATCTAAAAGAAGCAGATGTGATCATGTTGAATTTTTGAAAAAACCTTTTGCACTCCCACAGAAATTCTCATTCACTTTCTGTGAGGCTAAAACATAGATATGTAGATTTGCAAACAGAGCTTATGGGACTCTTGTGTTTAATGGCTTGAACATCACAATATGGCATGTTTTGCTACATGCATTGGGTCGACAAAACCAGTCCTTCCAGTATTCTTGACTAAAATTCCATGGATAGAGGAGCTGGTGGGCTACAGTCCATGAGGCAGCAGAGTTGGTTGCAACTGAACACACACACATAGTTCATTTACAAATGTTGTGTTCAGCTGTATGACATACCATTTTATCAAACCTCTAGAGATTTCCTGGTGTTTAGAAGCCATCATTTATGTCTTTTTAGAATTATATGGGGAAATAACTGTCATTGGCTTATCAACCTCAGAAAAAGAGATGATTCATATGAGTTGAAAGATGTGTCATACAGGAATTCAAATTCTCAATATATCAATGTAAAAAACTTTCTCAAGAAAATATACATTCTGTAAGTGTTACCAGAACTCTCAGTGTGACCTCATTTGAGAGAGAAAACAGAAAACCTGAAGCAATGAAACACTGTTATACATTCCACTCATACTCAATGTATAAGGAAAACTTACAAATTGATTTAGCCTCTTTTTTCAAGGGAAGTCCTCAGGAAAGTAGATGAAAACTGTGCATGGCTATAGCCTCAGAAAATCTAGATACAGTTTTTCTAAGATTTCAGATACCCGAAAAGAGCAATATCCTCTTTAAGTTTCACAGTTACAGAGGTGGTAGAGTGCAGCATATGCTTATGAAAATTGCAGACGACCTCAGCTAGAGACTTGTTTCCCTGTTATATGTGAAATGACAAAATAAATACAGTTTATAAAAATGCTTCAGTAAATACAAACTCAATCAAACACAATACATACTAATGCCATACATTTTTTTTTTTTAATTTTATGAAGCAGACTGGTCTTACTAAAACTGAACAGAAAAGTTTTACTAACTGTAGATGCAACAGGTTATATAGGAATAAACAAAGTGGTATTTTATAAAAATTAAATATACATATACCAGTTAAGTTGAATTTATACGATTATTAATTTCTACGTCAAGAAACCCCCATCAAATAGACATTCTCTATATTGAGGGGTGTGTGTGTGTGTGTGTGTGTTAGTCACCCAGTCTTGTCCAACTCTATGTGATCCCATGGACAGTAACCCACCAGGCTTCTCTGTCCATGGGATTCTCCAGGCAGCAATACTGAAGTAGGTTGCCATGCCCTCCTCCAGGGGATCTTCCCAGCCCAGGGATTGAACCTGGGTCTCCTGCATTGCAGGCAGATGCTTTACCATATTTAGCAATATCTGAGCTTTAATGTAGCAATGCATCGAGTGTAGTATTTGTCATAAGAGTGCTTAAATTTTTTCAGAGAAGAAAAGATAATTAAAATAATTAAGGAAGAAATAGGATAGTTGAAGAAAGCAGTTGGTGACAGTTTTTTTAAAATATCAAAAACAAAGAAGTCCCTTCTTAGATACATGATACATTCAGTTCATTTCAGTTGTTCAGTCGTGTCTGACTCTTTGAGACTCCATGTATCGCAGCACGCCAGGCCTCCCTGTCCATCACCAACTCCTGGAAGTTACCCAAACTCAAGTCCATCAAGTCAGTGATGCCATCCAGCCATCACATCCTCTGTTGTCCCCTTCTCCTCCTGCCCCCAATCCCTCCCAGCATCAGATACCCCTATAAAACCCACAAGTTATTCTGAATAGTCACTTTGCCTAACTATAAGTAATAGTAAAAATGAATGCCTATTATCTTTCATTATAGAAATACTGATAAATAATATCCTATATTTCTAATTTGGAAAAACTCTAAATGTTTTAGAGTTTATGATGTTGTTCATTAACAGCGTTAATATTGTTCTGATTTCAAAATGTTGAACTGCCTTTTTGCTCATACTCAGGGCAGGATGACTTAGCTTACTGTTTTGTTGAAAAAGAATTTTAGATATATTTTCATAGAAATAAAGGGAACTTTCTAGCTGATTAAAACAGATAGATCCAATATATAAGACTATTGGATATCATTCTAGAATCATTCAGTTCAGTTCAGTCGCTCAGTCATGTCCGACTCTTTGCGACCCCATGAATCGCAGCACACCAGGCCTCCCTGTCCATCACCAACTCCCGGAGTTCACTCAGACTCACGTCCATAGAGTCAGTGATGCCATCCAGCCATCTCATGCTCTGCTGTCCCCTTCTCCTCCTGCCCCCAATCCCTCCCAGCATCAGAGTCTTTTCCAATGAGTCAACTCTTCGCATGAGGTGGCCAAAGTACTGGAGTTTCAGCTTTAGCATCATTCCTTCCAAAGAAATCCTAGGCTGATCTCCTTCAGAATGGACTGGTTGGATCTCCTTGTTAGTTACTGTTAATCTTTAACATTTACACTACTAATCTTTGATATATAAACTGCTATGCATAAAAAACAGATAACTAATCAGAACCTACTATATAGCATAGGGAGCTCTACTCGGTGCTCTCTGGTGACCTGAATGGGAAGCAAATCCCAAAAAAGGGAGGGAATATGTGTGTACATATAGCTGATCCACTTTGCTGTACAGCAGAAACTAACAGAACATGGTAAAGCAACCATACTCCAATAATTTTTCTAAAATAATGCTTTAGCACACTAAAAGATATACCATCACCAATTTCCTCTCATAAATGACTTTTAATTGCTAAGGGTTCCTTTTGGGGCAAAAGACCATTGATACTGAGTTAGTCATTGTAAATAGCAAAGATAATGTACATTTATTCCTATCTGAGGGAGCCTTACAAATAGCTGTGAAAAGAAATGAAGCAAAAAGCAAAGGAGAAAAGGAAAGATATACCCATTTGAATGCAGAGTTGCAAAGAATAGCAAGGAGAGATAAGAAAGCCTTCCTCAGTGATCAATGCAAAGAAATAGAGGGAAAAAATAGAATGGGAAAAACTAGAGATGTCTTCAAGATAATCAGAGATACCAAGGGAACATTTCATGCAAAGATGGGCTCAATAAAGGACAGAAATGGTGTGGACCTAACAGAAGGAGAAGATATTAAGAAGAGGTGGCAAGAATACACAGAAGAACTGTACAAAAAAGATCTTTACGACCCAGATAATCAGGATGTTGTGATCACTCACCTAGAGACAGACATCCTGGAATGTGAAGTCAAGGGGGCCTTAGGAAGCATCACTATGAACAAAGCTAGTGGAGGTGATAGAATTCCAGTTGAGCTATTTCAAATCCTAAAAGATAATGCTGTGAAAGTGCTGCACTCAATATGCCAGCAAATTTGGAAAACTCAACAGTGGCCACAGGACTAGAAAAGGTTGGTTTTCATTCCAATCCCAAAGAAAGGCAATGCCAAAGAATGCTCAAACTACCACACAATTGCACTCATCTCACACACTAGTAAAGTAATGCTCAAAATTCTCCAAGCTAGGCTTCAGCAATACATGAACCGTGAACTTCCAGATGTTCAAGCTGGTTTTAGAAAAGGCAGAGGAACCAGAGATCAAGTTGCCAACATCTGCTGGATCATGGAAAAAGCAAGAGAGTTCCAGAAAAACATCTATTTCTGCTTTATTGACTATGCCAAAGCCTTTGACTTGTGTATCACAATAAACTGTGGAAAATTCTTCAAGAGATGGGAATACCACATCACCTGACCTGCCTCTTGAGAGACCTAAATGCAGGTCAGGAAGCAACAGTTAGAACTGAACATGGAACGAGAGACAGGTTCCAAATTGGGAAAAGAGTACGTCAAGGCTGTATTTTGTCACCCTGATTATTTAACTTATATGCAGAGTACATCATGAGAAATGCTGGGCTGGAGGAAGCACAAGCTGGAATCCAGATTGCTGGGAGAAATATCAGTAACCTCAGATACGCAGATGACACCACTCTTACGGCAGAAAGTGAAGAAGAACTAAAGAGCCTCTTGATGAAAGTGAAAGAGGAGGGTGAAAAAGTTGGCTTAAAGCTCAACATTCAGAAAACGAAGATCATGGCATCCAGTCCCATCACTGCATGGGAAATAGATGGGGAAACAGTGGAAACAGTAGCTGACTTTATTTTTCTGTGCTCCAAAATCACTACATGTGGTGATTGCAGCCATGAAATTAAAAGATGCTTACTCCTTAGAAGGAAAGCTATGACCAACCTAGACAGCATGTTGAAAAGCAGAAATATTACTTCGTCAACAAAGGTCCATCTAGTCAAGGCTATGGTTTTTCCAGTGGTCATGTATGGGTGTTAGAGTTGGACTATAAAGAAAGCTAAGCACCAAAGAATTGGTGCTTTTGAACTGTGGTGTTGGAGAAGACTCTTGAGAGTCCCTTGGACTGCAGGGAGATCCAACCAGTCCATCCTTAAGGAGATCAGCCCTTGGTGTTCATTGGAGGGACTGATGTTGAAGCTGAAACTCCAATACTTTGGCCACCTGATGTGAAGAGCTGACTCATTTGAAGAGATCTTGATGGTGGGAAAGATTGAGGGCAGGAGGAGAAGGAGACGACAGAGAATGAGATGGTTGGATGGCATCAGCAACTCAATGGACATGGGTTTGGGTGGACTCCAGGAGTTGGTGATGGACTGGGGGGCTGGCATGGTATGGTTCATGGGGTCACAAAGAGTTGGACACGACTGAATGACTGAACTAACTGAACTGAATGTTCAACTGATCTAACTGAACTGAGTTTTCTCAAACCTTCTTTTCCTGAAGTTACCCACAAGGATTTTATTAAATACTGGACAGATGATATGGGATTGAGAGATACAGACAAGAGAAAAAAAGCATGTAGTAAAAATATATGTAATAAGTAGAAAAAAAGCAGTATAGTGATGACTTCAAAGGTCACACACTGTGGAACCACACCACCTGCCCACTGGTTACAGCTTTCCATTATGTCTCCCTAATCCTCTGAGAATCAGAGCTACTGTTTTTAAAGGTCCAGACAAACATTATCAAATAGTATATCAATCTACTTTGTTAAGCATTCTTCTTTAAATAATTAAATCCATTTCATTGTTTTCCATGTTATAAGTGCAATTTTATTTTGACTATAAAATTTCACCTGTACTTTTCCTAAAATGTATACCTACACTTACTGTATAATTTGGATAAAAGAATATATTCTGGGACATTTTTTGCAAATAGGTTCTGATAAATTGTTGAACGTGGTGTCTGAAGTAAAATAGTCTGAATGATCATCAATTAGAGATGCTTGGAGCCAGCCAGCTGTCCACATTGATACAATAAATTTTGAAGTTAAACTGGCTTATCATTATTTGATAAAAATCACCATTAAAAACACTAGGAGGGCAGTTCTTTGAGTCATTAAAATATTTCAATGGAAGAAATTCTATTAACTCAGGGGTGTCTCCCAGTAACAGCTTGAGCTGTGTACAGTTTCAAATTTTAATTGCACAAATATTTCTATTTTCTCTCCATTGCACTCCACAAAGTATTTTTAAAATTCTCAAACCATAAGCGTTCTTTCCTCTTACACTTCCCTAAATGCCCATAATATGACCACTATGCTTTGCCTTGTTAAATTGTTTCAGCATAAGAGCAAACATATTAAAATCTGTTGCATTTTACATGGTGCTTTTCTGGTTATTTAGTGCAACTCCAGCTTCCTGGTTATCTACTCTCCCTGCCACAAGAACAGCAAGAAAACAACTGCATACTGATAAGGATTTTAAGTTAAGCAAATGTCTCTGCATCCCTGAAGCACATCTGTGGCTTCCCACAGACATGTGCAGGTATTTCTGTTGCCAGGTGCTCTCTTGTTCTGAGGAGTCAACAAAGTGATGTAAATGAAAAAGAAAAGAAAAAAAAAAAAAAAACATCTAGCAGCAGAAATGAGCCTGCCTGAATGATTCAAATATTAACAACAATACACCCTTTCAAGAGTGAAAGTACTATACAGAGATAGTCGGAACTCTTTCAGTTAATCACATAATTCGAAAAATATTTGCTGTATGCCTACTGCATGTAAGACCTCACAACAGATTCATGACAGATACACAGACAAGATTAACCTTACAAGTTTATAAAAAAAATGATGTGCAAATGAAAATTAAATAGCACAAAGATCAAGTGACAAGATAATAATCTAATAGGTATTTAGTGTGTTCTAGCTCAAGGCCTTACAGTATAGGAGATAGACAGTATATATTGCCATGATTAATGTACACCTGAGGGCTTAATGGGCTTCCCTGGTAGTTCAGTCAGTAAAGAATCTGCCTGCAGTGTGCGAGACCCAGGTTCGATCCCTGGGGTGGGAAGATGCCCTGGAGAAGGGAATGGCAAATGAGTCCAGACAGGAGCCATCTCTCTGTAAACTTCAGGAAACTAGAACTGGATTGTTGTGTTAAGGATGAGTAGGGCTTGAGACAGTGAATTTAATCAGGGCAAAACTTCCCATACCTTAAACATACCTACTGGAAATTATTGGGTAAGGAGTCTTTAGCTCCACTTGAAAGAGGTACTCTGCATAGCTACATCATTGTCCTTCTTTTCTTGTTGTTGTTCAGTTGCTCAGTTGTGCCCAACTCTTTGCGACCCCAAGGACTGCAGCATGCTAGGCTTCCCTGTCCATCACCATATCCCAGAGTTAGCTCAAATTCATGTCCATTGAATTGGTGATGCCATTAAATCATCTCATCCTCTGTCATCCCCTTCTCCTCCTACCTTCAATCTTTCCCAGTATCAGGGTCTTTTCTAATGAATCAGCTCTTCACATCAGATGGCCAAAGTGTTGGAGCTTCAGCTTCAGCATCAGTCCTTCAAATTAATATCAGGGTTGATTTCCTTTAGGATTGACTGGCTTGATCTCCTTGTTATCCAAGGGACCCTCAAGAGTCTTCTCAAATACCACAATTTGAAAGCATCAGTTCTTTGGCACCCAGCCTTCTTTATGGTCCACCTCTCACATCCATACATGACTACTGAAAAACCATAGCTTTGACTAGATGAACCTTTGTTGGCAAAGTGATGCCTGTGCTTTTTTATATGCTGTCCAGGTTTGTCATAGCTTTTATTCTAAGGAGCCAGTGTCTTTTAATTTCATGGCTGTAGTCACCATCCACAGTGATTTTGGAGCCCAAGAAAATAAAGTCTGTTTCCATTGTTCCCCCATCTGTTTGCCATGAAGTGATGGGACTGGATGCCATGGTCTTAGTTTTTTGAAGGTTGAGTTTTAAGCCAGCTTTTTCATTCTCGTCTTTCACCTTTATCAAGAGGCTCTGTAGTTCCTCTTAGCTTTCGGCCCTAAGGGTGGTGTCATCTGCATATCTAAAGTTGTTGATATTTCTCCTGGCAATCTTGATTTCAGCTTGCACTTCATCCAGCCTGGCATTTTTCATGATGTATTCTGCATATAAGTTTAAAAATCAGGGTGAGGGTATATAGTTTTGACATACTCCTTTCTTAATTTTGAACCTGTCTGTTGTTCCATGTTTAGTTCTAAGTGTTGCTTCTTGACCTGCACACAGGTTTCTCAGGAGGCTGGCAAGGTGGCCTGGTATCCTTCTTCTTTATGAACACAAAAAAGAAATTGACTTGGGCACCATTGAAATGAATGAATTAAAAAAATATATGTTTAGGCTGTTCCAATTGTTAAACTTATCTAAATGTCTCAGACCCTCAATGTTTTTCTATGTAATACCTTTTAGTTATGTTTTTTTACCCTGAGATAATTGTAAGAAATAAAGGCATGGCAGGTGGCACAGTGGTAAAAAAAAAAAAAAAGTCCTCCTGCCAATGCAGGAGACATAGGAGACATGGGTTTGATCCCTGGGTTGGTAAGATCTCCTGGAGGAGGAAATGACAAACCACTCCAATATTCTTGCCTGGAGAATTCCATAGACAGAGGGGTCTGGCAGAATACAGTCCATGGGGTTGTAAAGAGTTGGACACGACTGAACATGCTTGTCACATTTTGGTATTTCTCATAATATTTCAAACTTTGTCACTATTATATTTGTTAGGATGTTTTGTGATCAGAGATCTTTGATGTTATTATTGCAAAAAGATTGTGACTTGCTTAAGGCTCAAGGATGGTTAGCATGTTTTTAATAATGCAGTAAATTTAAATTGAATTATATACATTGATCTTTAGAAATAATGCATGTAATAGACTACAGCACAGTGTAAACATAAGTTTTATATGCACTTAGAAACTAAAAATTCATATGACTCACTTTATTGCAATATTTGCTTTATTGTGGTAGTCTGGAACCATACCGGCAATGTGTCTGAGATATGCCTATAATTCTGTCACTTTAAGAATGTTCTATAAATAGAATAATATAGTATGTAACTTTTAGCTTTTTTACACAGCATAGCTTCCTGAATATATATCCAGGTTTTTGCATGTATCAATAGTTCTTTTTTGTTTTTTTTAAGTTTTATTGATGTATAGTTGATTTATGATATTGTGTTTGTTTCTGCTGTACAGCATAATAATGCAATTATGCATCTTTATATACTTTTCATATTCTTTTCTATTATGGCTTATCTCATGATTTTGAATATAGGTTCCTCTGCTATACAGTAGGACGTTATTGCTTATCCATTCTATATATCATGGTTTGCATCTGTTAATCCCAAACTCCCAATCCTTACTCCTCATCTCCAATAAAAAAAAGATAAATCATTTGATCGCTAAATAGTATTCCATAGTTTGTATGTGCCACAGTGTGTTTGGCCATTCATTTGTTGAAAGACACCTATGTTATCTCTGGGTTTTGGTTCTTAGGAATTAAGCTGCTATAAACATTCATGTCGGCTTCCCAGTGGCTCAGTGGTAAAGAACCTACCTGCCAATGCAGAAGATGCAGGTTCGGTCCCTGAGTCTGGAAGATCCTCTGGAGAAGGAAATGGCAACCCACTCTTAACATTCTTGCCTGGGAAATCCTATGGACAGAGGAACCTGGTGGACTACAGTCCATGGGGTAGCAAAGAGTCAGACACAACTTAGTGTTTAAGCAACAACAAACTTACGTAAAGGTTTTGTGTGAACATAGTCTACACTTCTCAGGGTGAATTTCCAGGAACACAGTTGCTTGACCATGTGGTAGTTACATGTTTAGTTTCTAAGAAATTGCAAACTGTTTTACAGAGTGGCTGTACCATTTTACATTCTCACTAGCAATGTGTTAAGTGATCCAGATTTTCTAAATCCTCACTAGTTTTTGGTGCTGTTAATTTTTTTTTTTTATTTTAGTTGTTTTGATGTATGTGTAGTTATATCTCATTGTGGTTTCAATCTGCATTTACCTAATGCCCACCTTTGACTGTGTGGATCACAAGAAACTGTGAAAAATTCTGAAAGAGATGGGAATACCAGACCACCTGAACTGCCTCTTGAGAAATCTGTATGTAGGTCAGGAAGCAACAGTTAGAACTGGACATGAAACAACAGACTGGTTCCAAATAGAAAAATGAGTACGTCAAGGATGTATATTGTCTCCCTGCTTATTTAACTTATATGCAGAGTACATCATGAGAAACGCTGGACTGGAAGAAACACAAGCTGGAATTAAGATTGGTGGGAGAAATATCAATAACCTCAGATATGCAGATGACACCACCCTTATGGCAGAAACTGATGAGGAACTAAAAAGCCTCTTGATGAAAGTGAAAGAGGAGAGTGAAAAAGTTGGCTTAAAGTTCAACATTCAGAAAATGAAGATCATGGCATCTGGTCCCATCACTTCATGGCAAATAGATGGGGAAACAGTGGAAACAGTGTCAGACTTTATTTTGGGGGGCTCCAAAATCACTGTAGACAGTGACTGCAGCCATGAAATTAAAAGACGCTTACTCCTTGGAAGGAAAATTACGACCAACCTAGATAGCATATTGAAAAGCAGAGATATTACTTTGCCAACAAAGGTCCGTCTAGTCAAGGCTATGGTTTTTCCTGTGGTCATGTATGGATGTGAGAGTTGGACTCTGAAGAAGGCTGAGCACTGAAGAATTGATGCTTTTGAACTGTGGTGTTGGAGAAGACTCTTGAGAGTCCCTTGGACTGCAAGGAGATCCAACCAGTCCATTCTGAAAGAGATCAGCCCTGGGATTTCTTTGGAAGGAATGATGCTAAAGCTGAAACTCCAGTACTTTGGCCACCTCATGTGAAGAGTTGACTCATTGGAAAAGACTCTGATGCTGGGAGGGATTGGGGGCAGGAGGAGAAGGGGAGGACAGAGGATGAGATGTCTGGATGGCATCACTGACTCAATGGACGTGAGTCTGAGTGAACTCCGGGAGTTGGTGATGGACAGGGAGGCCTGGCATGCTGTGATTCATGGGGTCGCAAAGAGTCGGACACAACTGAGCGACTGAACTGAACCAAATGTCCAGTAAGACTGAACATCTTTTCATACAGTTATTCGCTGTTGTGTATAATCTCTCAGTGAATCATCTCTTCATGTGATTTGTTCACTTTCTAATTAGGTTGTTTGTTTCTTTTATTATTGAGCTTTTTGAGTTCTTTTTTTTAATATAAATTTATTTATGTTAATTGGAGGTTAATTACTTTACAATATTGTATTGCTTTTGCCATACATCAACATGAATCCGCCATAGGTATATACATGTTCCCCCTCCCTCCTCCCTCCCCGTACCATCCCTCTGGGTTGTCCCAGTGCACCAGCCCCAAGCAACCAGTATCATGCATCGAACTTGGACTGGTGAATGTTTCATATATGATATTATACATGTTTCAATGCCATTCTCCCAAATCACCACACCCTCTCCCTCTCCCACAGAGTCCAAAAGACTATTCTATACATCTGTGTCTCTTTTGCTGTCTCGCATTCAGGGTTGTTTTTACCATCTTTCTAAATTCCATATATATGCGTTAGTATATATTAGTATTAGTTAGTATTAGTGTTTTTCTTTCGGGCTTACTTCACTCTGTATAATAGGCTCCAGTTTCATCCACCTCATTAGAACTGATTCAAATGTATTCTTTTTAATGGCTGAGTAATACTCCATTGTGTATTGTACCACAGCTTTCTTATCCATTCATCTGCTAATGGACATCTAGGTTGCTTCCATATCCTGCCTATTATAAACAGTGCTGCAATGAACATTGGGGTACATATGTCTCTTTCAATTCTGGTTTCCTCAGTGTGTATGCCCAGCAGTGGGATTGCTGAGTCATAAGGCAGTTCTATTTCCAGTTTTTTAAGGAATCTCCACACTGTTCTCCATTGTGGCTATACTAGTTTGCATTCCCATCAACAGTGTAAGAGGGTTCCCTTTTCTCCACACCCTCTCCAGCATTTATTGCTTGTAGACTTTTGGATTGCAGCCATTCTGACTGGTGTGAAATGGTACCTCATAGTGGTTTTGATTTGCATTTCTCTGATAATGAGTGATGTTGAGCATCTTTTCATGTGTTTGTTAGCCATCTGTATGTCTTCTTTGGAGAAATGTCTATTTAGTTCTTTGGCCCATTTTTTGATTGGGTCGTTTATTTTTCTGGAATTGAGCTACAGGAGTTGCTTGTATATTTTTGAGATTAGTTGTTTGTCAGTTGCTTCATTTGCTATTATTTTCTCCCATTCTGAAGGCTGTCTTTTCACCTTGTTTATAGTTTCCTTTGTTGTGCAGAAGCTTTTAAGTTTAATTAGGTCCCATTTGTTTATTTTTGCTTTTATTTCCAAAATTCTGGGAGGTGGGTGATAGAGGATCCTGCTGTGATGTATGTCGGAGAGTGTTCTGCCTATGTTCTCCTCTAGGAGTTTTATAGTTTCTGGTCTTATGTTTAGATCTTTAATCCATTTTGAGTTTATTTTTGTGTATGGTGTTAGAAAGTGTTCTAGTTTCATTCTTTTACAAGTGGTTGATCAATTTTCCCAGCACCACTTGTTAAAGAGTTTGTCTTTTCTCCATTGTATATTCTTGCCTCCTTTGTCAAAGATAAGGTTTCTGTAGGTGCGTGGATTTATCTCTGGGCTTTCTAGTTTGTTCCATTGATCTATATTTCTGTCTTTGTGCCAGTACCATACTGTCTTGATGACTGTGGCTTTGTAGTAGAGCCTGAAGTCAGGCAGGTTGATTCCTCCAGTTCCATTCTTCTTTCTCAAGATTGCTTTGACTATTCGAGGTTTTTTGTATTTCCATACAAATTGTGAAATTATTTGTTCTAGCTCTGTGAAAAATACCGTTGGTAGTTTGGTAGGGATTGCATTGAATCTATAGATTGCTTTGAGTAGTATACTCATTTTCACTATATTGATTCTTCTGATCCACGAACATGGTATATTTCTCCATCTATTCGTGTCCTCTTTGATTTCTTTCACCAGTGTTTTATAGTTTTCTATATATAGGTCTTTAGTTTCTTTAGGTAGATATATTCCTAAGTATTTTATTCTTTTCATTGCAATGGTGAATGGAATTGTTTCCTTAATTTCTCTTTCTATTTTCTCATTATTAGTGTATAGGAATGCAAGGGATTTCTGTGTGTTGATTTTATATCCTGCAACTTTACTATATTCATTGATTATCTCTAGTAATTTTCTGGTGGAGTCTTTAGGGTTTTCTATGTAGAGGATCGTGTCATCTGCAAACAGTGAGAGTTTTACTTCTTCTTTTCCAATTTGGATTCCTTTTATTTCGTTTTCTGCTCTGATTGCTATGGCCAAAACTTTGAAAACTCCTTTCCACTTCATTTTCCTTTTTCAAAATTGTTTTTACTGTTCTACTTCTTTTGTCCTTTCACATATTGAAAAATCATGTCTATATTTACTTAAAAATTTTTTGCTGGTGTTTTGTTAGGAGTACTGTTAAATCTTTATACCACTTTGGGGAAATTGAAATATTTACTATTGAGTTTTTGAATCCATGAACAAATAGATCAACATTTTTATAATTTTTATAAATATTTACAAGTGTATATGTATATTTATAAATCATTGATTTTTTTCATCAGCATTATATAGTTTCCGGTACAGAAGTTCTGTATGTGTTCATTAGATTTACCCATAGATATTTTGTTTTGTGGACATTTGGGAAAGGCATTCTATTTCTAATTCTGATTCATTGCTAACATATACAAATAAAATTGATTTTTGTATGCTTATCTCATGTCCTGTAATCTTCTGTACTCTCTTATTAGTTTATCAGTTTTTTGGCAGATTCCTTGAAATTTTCTAGGTGGATAATCATGTCACCTACAAATACAGGCAGTTTTATTTCTTCCATTCCAGTGTGGTTTCCTGGATATTCTTTTCTTGCCTTATTTCATTGGCTAGAATTTCTAGCACTGTGTTGAAACAGTTGTGTGAGTGAGCATCTTTGCCTTTTTTCTAATGTTAGAGGGAAGGCACTCAGTCTTTCAGATCATTTGCTATTTAAATCTTAGCGTTATGATTACATATTATGTCAGTTTTTAATGATTTTTGTTTGTTTGTTTGCTTTCATAACAGGTCAAGTAAAGACTGTATTGAAAGATTTTGTAATGTACTGCTTACATGTGCTTGCTTTGGATTTGGTCAGAGGCAGATGTAATTCCATGCTCTATCTCTTCCTAGCCAGTATTACTCTGGCTAGTACCAGACCACATGACCTGCCTCTTGAAAAACCTGTATGCAGGTCAGGAAGCAATAGTTAGAACTGTACATGGAACAACAGACTGGTTCCAAATAGGAAAAGGAGTTCATCAAGGCTGTATATTGTTACTCTGCTTATTTAACTTATATGCAGAATACATCATGAGAAACGCTGGGCTGGAAGAAGCATAAGCTGGAATCAAGATTGCCGGGAGAAATATCAATAACCTCAGATATGCAGATGACACCACCCTTATGGCAGAAAGTGAAGAACTAAAGAGCCTCTTGATGAAAGTGAAAGAGGAGAGGGAAAAGTTGGATTAAAGCTCAACATTCAGAAAACTAAGATCATGGCATCCGGTCCCATCACTTTATGGCAAATAGATGGGGAAGCAGTGGAAACAGTGTCAGACTTTATTTTTGGGGGCTCCAGAATCACTGCAGATAATGACTGCAGCCATGAAATTAAAAGACGCTTACTCCTTGGAAGGAAAGTTATGACCAACCTAGACAGCATATTAAAAAGCAGAGACATTACTTTATCAACAAAGGTCCGTCTAGTTAGGGCTATGGTTTTTCCAGTAGTCATGTATCAACGTGAGAGTTGGATTATAAAGAAAGCTGAGCACAGAAGAATTGATGCTTTTGAACTGTAGTTTTGGAGAAGACTCTAGCCCATTGGACTGCAAGGGGTCCAACCAGTCTACCCTAAAGGAGACGGGTCCTGGTGTTCATTGGAAGGACTGATGTTGAAGCTAAAGCTCCAGTACGTTGGCCACCTGATGTGAAAAGCTGACTCATTTGAAAACACCTGGATGCTGGGAAGAATGAGGGCGGGAGGAGAAAGGGACAACAGAGGATGAGATGGTTGGATGGCATCACTAACTCAATGGACATGAGTTTGGGTAAACTCTGGCAGTTGGTGATGGACAGGGAGGCCTGGCATGCTGCAGTTCATGGAATTGCAAAGAGTTGGACATGACTGACTGAACTGAACTGATTGTCACTATTATTATTATATCATGAGTGTCAAATGAAATATTTACCTATAACAATGTAATCAGTGGTTCTCATTGGGGCAAGAGGATTGATCTTATCCCAAATGCAAGGGACATTAGAAACATATAGAGACATTTTTGGCTGTTGCAACCAGGGGACAGAGGTGCTAGTAGTGTCTGGTTGATAGAAGCCAAGGGTTTTGCATAGGAGAGCCCTCCCTAATGAAGGGAGCCCAAAATACCAATGGAACTAACATTAAGAAAACCTGATTTAGATAGATGATAGAAATTATTTATAGTTTACCTGTAGCTCAGTTAGTAAAGATTCTGCCTGCAGTGTGGGAGACCCAGGTTTGATCCCTAGGTTGGGAAGATCCCTGGAGAAGGAAATGGCAACCCACTCCAGTATGCTTGCCTGGAAAATCTCATGGAGAGAAGAGCCTGGTGGGCTGCAGTCCATGGGATCACAAAGAGTCAGGCACGACTGAGAAACTAACACTTACTTACTTATTTAATCCCTGTGCTCCCCTTAAACCCTGACCTAAACTCATTCTCCGGAATCCCTTCTTTGATTGGCCACCTAAAGTTCAGAATTGCCCTTAGTCCATCATTCTTTCAATAATATATTTATTTATACTCCTGCATCTGAATTGCTTCACGAGCCAGAGAGTGAATGTGTGCATGCGGGAACTATGTATTTCTTGGTAGTAATTCCTCTTTGCTACTACACATTGCTCATGCTGCTACTGCTACTGCTGCTAAGTCGCTTCAGTCATGTGCGACCCCATAGACGGCAGCCCATCAGGCTCCCCCGTCCCTGGGATTCTCCAGGCAAGAACACTGGAGTGGGTTGCCATTTCCTTCTCCAGTGCATGGAAGTGAAAGTGAAGTTGCTCAGTTGTGTCGATTCTTCGAGACCCCATGGACTGCAGCCTACTAGGCTCCTCCATCCATGGGATTTTTCAGGCAAGAGTACTGGAGTGGGGTGCCATCGCCTTCTCCAACACATTGCTCATAGTCATCAATAATTTTTAATAACTCTTCCTTTGACTTTCCTTTTTTGGTCTTTAACACTGGTTTCTTTTAAAATTTATGTTTTTCTTTATCCCTATTTTAGCAACTCCTCAGAATTAATAATGTGACACCATGTCTACCAGTAAAATTGAGTAGTGGTGCTAGAAAATTACTCTTCTGATTTCAAAATGCTTTTAGTATATACTCAATTCATTAATAATTTCTGTTAGAGAAAGAGATTCACAGACTTAGAAAGTGAACTTACAATTGCCATGGGAAACTTGAGGGGAAAGGGATAGTTAGGGAGTTGGGGATGGACATGTACATACTGATATATTTAAAGTGGATAATCAACAAGGACCTACTGTATAGCACATGGAACTCTGCTCAATATTATGTGGCAGCCTGGATGGGAGGGGAGTTTGGGGGGAAATGGATACACACATATGTATGGTTGAATCCTTTTGCTACTCACCTAAAACTATCACAACATTGTTAATCAGCTATACCCCAATACAAAATAAAAAGTTCAAAGAAAAAAAAAAAACAATTTCTGTTAGAAGCACCCTAAACAGCAATGTATATCACATGAGTTTATATCAATATTCAAATCAACATTTGAAAAATTTATTCAAAATAAGTAGAAAAATTCATGTTGATTACGTACAAATTCTTTCCCAAGGATGCCAGTCTGAAGCAGAATCTGAATTCGTGTACCTTTAGTAATTGTTTTTGCCTGCTGTGAGCTTTTTTACTGACCACAAGCACTTTTACAGCATAATCCCTGATCTTTGAAGGTTGAAACAATTAAGGATTACCTCTAGATCATGTTGAAATTACCACCTCAGTATCAAAAATAAGCTAGTCAAGAACTTTATTCTCAATCATTAGTTTACTTTCAGTTGCTCAGTACTATCCTACTTTGTGACCCTATGGATTGCAGGACACCAGGCTCCCTATCCATCACCAACACCTGGAGCTGGCTCGAACTCATATCCATCAAGTCAGTGATGCCATCCAACCATCTTATCCTCTGTCATCCCCTTTTCCTCCTGCCTTCAGTCTGGCTCAGCATCAGGGTCTTTTCCAAGGAGTCAGTTCTGTGCATAAGGTGACTAAAGTATTGGAGTTGCAGCTTCAGGATAAGTCCTTCCAATGAATATTTAGGACTGATTTCCTTTAAGTTTGACTGATTTGATCTTCTTGTTTCCCAAGGGACTATCAAGAGTTTTCTCCAACACCACAGTTCAAAAGCATTAATTCTTCAGCACTCAGCTTCCTTTATAGTCCAATTTTCACATCCATACATGACTACTGTAAAAACTATAGCTTTGACTAGATGGGTCTTTGTCGGCAAAGTAATGTCTCTGCTTTTTAATATGTTATCCAGGTTGGTCACAATTTTTCTTCCAAGGAGCAAACATCTTTTAATTTCATGGCTATCGTCACCATCTGCAGTGATTTTGGAGCCCAAGAAAATAAAGTCTCTCACTGTTCCCGTTGTTCCCCCATCTATTTGCCATGAAGTGATGGGACCAGATGCCATTATCTTAGTTTTCTGAATGTTGAGTTTTTAGCCACCTTTTTTCACTCGCCTCTTTCTCTTTCATCAAGTGGCTCTTTAGTTCTTCTTCACTTTCTGCCATAGGGTGGTATCATCTGAGTAGCTGGGGTTATTGATATTTCACCCAGCAATCTTGATTTCAGCTTGTGCTTCATCCAGCCCGGCATTTCTCATGATGTACTCTGCATATAAGTTAAATAAGCAGGGTGACAAAATACAGCCTTGACATAGTCCTTTCCTGATTCGGACCAGTCTGTTATTTCATGTCCTGTTCTAACTGTTGCTTCTTCACTTGCATGAAGATGTCTCAGGAGGCAAGTCAGGTGGTCTGGTAGTCCCATCTCTTGAAGAATTTTCCACAGTTTGTTGTGATCTACACACTCAAAGTCTTTGGTATAATCAATAAGGCAGAAGTAGATGTTTTTATGGTATCCTCTTGCTTTTTCTAAGATCCAATGGATGTTGGCAATTTGATCTCTGGTTCCTCTGCCTTTTCTAAATCCAGCTTGCATACAAGCTATCATATTCATGTTTGAGTCTAAACAGGCCAATAAATTACAATTTTTCCTATGCAAATCAGATGGGGATTTACCCATCATATTCTAACTAGGTACATGGATTATAGATAAATTTTTATATGTTTGGTCACTTAGATCTATATGATGTGTTTCTTTTACTAAAGCAAAATGATCCAAGGCTTAGTCTACAAGAGTAGGTACTTACTTCGCAAGCTGCAAGAGGAAATCTTTGCCTCAGCATACAGGTCCTGCCCAAGGAGACAAGAAGACCAGGTAATGCAAATGAGAGATTAAATGATGTATATAAAAGCTATAAATACAAACACAAAGATGAGGGTTACCCTAACCAATAACATGAAAAGTAGCATGATCAACAGTCAGAGACCAGAAGAAAAGGCAGGAAGGAGGTACATTTTTGTGTCAATCAAGTGTTGTGTGTGCATGCATTCTAGTCGCTTCAGGCGTGTCTGACTTCTTACAGCCCTATGATCTGTAGCCTGCCAGGCTCCTCTGTTCATGGATTCTCCAGGCAAGAATATTGGAGTGGGTTGCCAAGCCCTCCTCCAGGGGATCTTCCTGACCCACAGATCAAACCCACATCTTTTCTGTCTCCTGCATTGGCAGGCAGGTTCTTTGGTTCTTTACCACTTGCGCCACCTAGGAAGCCCAGATAACGCTTTGGAGGATTGTAAAGGATAAAGAAGACAGTCCCAAAGTTGAGTCCTCTTGATTGGACCCTAATGAATTCCCTAAAAATGGACCCCTCATGTAAAATTGTATTATTAAGAAGAATGAAGGTAAGAGGAGGAAGAGAACGACAGCCTGGTAGCCCTAGATTATGTGAGGAGTAGATTGCATGCATGCTCAATCGCTCAGTTGTGTCTGACTCTTTGTCACCCCATGGACTGTATTTGCCAGCCTCCTCTGTCCATGGAATTTTCCAGGCAAGAATACTGGAGTGGGTTGCTATTTCCTGCTTCAGGAGAACTTCCCAATCCAGGGATCGAACCCACATCTCTTATGTCTCCTGCAATGACAGGCAGATTCTTTACCACTGAGCCACCTGTGAAGTCAGTGAGGCATAGACTGGGGCAAGGTTAAATGAGGGAGTTAAATTGCAAATGACGAACACAAGCTCTGTTACTCAGTGTGTATCAGGCTGGCCTTGCAAAGCACACTGCAAGAGTTGGATCATTGGAGGAAAATAGCAGCTTTGTCTCTTTTTGTTGTTCGTTTTTTAAAATAAATTTTTTGTTGGAGCATTGTTGCTTTACAAATGTTGTATAAGTTTCTGCTGTACAGCAAAGTGAATCAGTTATACATATACATGTTTCACCTCTTTTTTAGATTTCCTTCCCATTTAAGTCACCACAGAACATTGACGAGAGTCCCCTGTGCCGCACAGCAGGTTCTCATTGTTTATTTTATACATAGCAGTGTATGTATGTCAGCAATAGCAACCTCCCAGTTTGTCCCACATTCCTTACCTCACTTAGTATCCGTAAGTGTTTGTTTCCTGCTCTCAAGAAACTTACTGGTTCACCCTGTGGGATTATTTGCTTGAAACAGTGGAAACAGTGTCAGACTTTATTTTGGGGGGCTCCAAAATCACTGCAGACGGTGACTGCAGCCATGAAGTTAAAAGACGCTTACTCCTTGGAAGAAAAGTTATGACCAACCTAGATAGCATATTGAAAAGCAGAGACATTACTTTGCCAACAAAGGTCCATCTAGTCAAGGCTATATTTTTTCCAGTGGTCATGTATGGATGTCAGAGTTGGACTGTGAAGAAAGCTGAGTGCTGAAGAATTGATGCTTTTGAACTGTGGTGTTGGAGAAGACTCTTGAGAGTCCCTTGGACTGCAAGGAGATCCAACCAGTCCATTCTGAAGGAGATCAGCCCTGGGATTTCTTTGGAAGGAATGATGCTAAAGCTGAAACTCCAGTACTTTGGCCACCTCATGCGAAGAGTTGATTCATTGGAAAAGACCCTGATTTGGGAGGGATTGGGGGCAGGAGGAGAAGGGGACAACAGAGGATGAGATGGCTGGATGGCATCACTGACTCTATGGACATGAGTCTGAGTGAACTCCGGGAGTTGGTGATGGACAGGGAGGCCTGGCGTGCTGCGATTCATGGGGTCGCAAAGAGTCAGACATGACTGAGTGACTGAACTGAACTGATTCATGTCTGTGGGGTATATTGCTTCCATTTATATGAAAGAAAACAATACATAAAAAGCAGGTCATCATGGTCAGCTTATTTTCAAACTCACTGTGTGGTGTATAGTATGTGATGATATGTCATGTCATTGAACTTTCATTTAATCAGTCATTTGCTTGGGATCAGAACACTGGGGCCCTCAATATAGCAGGGCTGGAAACAAAAGAGAACACTTTTATCTAGACAGTAAGAGGAAGAAAATGTAACAAAACTGTCAAGTCGGATTTTGCATGGATTAAGAAACACAATGAGGGTCCAACAAGTAGCAGAAAGCGGCAATTTCAACATGATATGGGCTCTTTGGTTTACAGCACCTGGCAACAGCTATAATGAATGTCTTACAAACAGGGAGAGTGATTCAGGTAAAAGCTGAACAACATTCAGTGACAAATCTTTCCTCAGACGAAGGGGAATGTTTAGATACGTTTAATTATCTCCATTTCTGACACTGGCCAAGATTCTGATTTACCCTCTTTTTTAATAATGCTAATTTTAGGCTATTTTCAAGAAATAATGCCCCATAAATTGTTCTTCTGCCAAATTAAAAAAAAAAAGCGTACTTCGCTCAGTCATGTCCAACTCTTTGCGACCCTATGGCCTGTACCCTGCCAGACTTCTCTGTCCGTGGAATTCTCCAGGCAAGAATACTGGAGTGGGTTGCCATTCCCTTCTCCAGAAATAAATATAACCAAGCATCAAATTGGAAAGGAGACATTTTGTGCATAGATTCTAAAATACTCAAAATCAAAGTAAGTGCAAAAATGAGGCCCTGATGACTCTTCCAAAAAGGTGAAGTGAGTTTTTGTTGTATTTTTTAAAAGTGAACAACAGAATTACTTATAGTGAGTGAAGAGAAAGCCCACATAGGGGTCATATTTGATAGCTTTCTCTGGCAGCAAGATGTTTCCAGAAACCCCTCTGGCTTGTGCATGGAGACTCATAGGGAGCACAAGCTTTCTCTCACACAGTGAGAGAACAACAGGGTTTTCCAGCAGCTTCTCCAAAGTGAGAAATTTCAAATGATTCATCATAAAGAATCAAACTGTTTTGTTGGTAATTTCATCAGTGGTTATTTTGTGCAGGATGAAGTGGGGGTATTCTAGGTCAAGATCTTCTATTTTTCATTAGGTAACAAAAACAAAGAAGATGTGAATAGATCACTCTTGACACAGATTATTATCTAAAAAGAATTAGCAGAAATTGTGATTCAGATGTGTGCTGCAAAGGCAGCAGTTCTGGGACTGTGTGGGTGTGTGTAAAAAGCAACACTAAGATTTGCAAAACTTTAAGGCCAAAAAATCAGAACTAAACTCATAAAATCTTAGGGCAATGGATATCGTAATTCAGAGCACCCCAATCAATCTGAAATAGTCAAAAATTCCACAGGGGAAGAGACCAGACAAAGGACAATAATTTTTGAGGAAACTATTGTTATTAATATTACTTATTATGATTCCCCAAATGGCAATTGCATTGCATTTATTTCCCAATGGACACTGAGAAACCTGTGGAAAGAGACTGTATCTTACCAGTTTTTGTATCGCCAACAAAAACTATGTGTCTAAGCACATAGTGCGTGTTAAATATCCAAGAGGAAATGAAATGATAAAGCAACTCCAGAATATAAAGTTTGGGTGAGATATGCTAAATTAACACTGCTCAATAGCGATTTCTGTAATGATGGTAAATTTCAGCACTGCCCAGTTTGGCAGCTGCAGCCACGAGTAACTTTAAGCACTTGACTGTGGCTAATGTAGCTGAGGAGCTGCATTCTTAATTTTATTTAATTTTAAATAATTTAAACATAAAATTATGTAACCACAGTGGGACAATGTGGTGCAAATTTTGCAAAAGAATAAAGGCTATAGAAAGTATTTGTTTTGTATCCTGCTAGTTTAATACTATTTTACTAGTATCCACACTCACTTCCCAATTTATCATCTTTCATCACGTAAGAAATCCCCAAAAGAAAATACAGTCCCATATTTCAGGTCAGTTAAAAGTGACTGTGGACATCCTTGCCTTGTTTCTGATCTTTAAATGAATGTTTTCAGCTTTTCACTGTTGAGAGTGATCTTAGCTGTGGGTTTGTCCTGTATGGCATTGATAATATTGAGGTAAATTCTCTGTATTCCTAATTTCTGGATAGCTTTTATCATAAATGGGTGTTCAGTTTTGCCAAAAATTTTTCTGCGTCTATTAAGATGATCATATGGGTTTTATTATTTGGTTTCTTAATGTATATATCACACTGAAGGATTTGTAAATATTTAAGAAACCTTGCATCCTTGGGGGTAAATCCCACTCAATTGCAGTGTATGGTTCCTTTTAATGTATCAGTTCAGTTCAGTTCAGTCACAGAGTCATGTCTGAATCTTTGCACTCCTATGGACTGCAGCATCCCGGGCTTCCCTATCCATCACCAACTCCTGGAGCTTATTCAAACTCATGTCCATCGAGTCTGTGATACAATCCAACCATCTCATCCTCTGTCAACCCCTTTTCCTCCTGCCTTCAATCTTTCCCAGGATCAGGTTTTTTTCCAATGAGTCAGTACTTCACATCAAGTGGCCAAGTTATTGGAGTTTCAACTTCAGCATCAGTCCTTCCAATGAATATTCAGGACTGATTTCCTTTAGGATTGACTGATTTGATCTCCTTTCTGTCCAAGTGACTCTCAAGAGTCTTCTCCAACACCACAGTTCAAAAGCATCAATTCTTCAGCACTCAGCTTTCTTTATAGTCCAACACACACATCCATACATGACTACTGGAAAAACCATAGCTTTGACTAGATGGATCTTTGTTGACAAAGTAATGTCTCTGCTTTTTAATATACTGTCTAGGTTGGTCATAGCTTTTCTTCCAAGGAGCAAACGTCTTTTAATTTCATGGCTATAGTCACCATCTGCAGTGATTTTAGAGCCCAAGAAAATAAAGTCTCTCACTGTTTCCATTTTTCCCCATCTGTTTGCCATGAAATAATGGGACCAGATGCCACGGTCTTAGTTTTCTGAATGTTGAGTTTTAAGCCAACTTTTTCATTCTTCTCTTTCACTTTCATCAAGAGGCTGTTTAGATCTTCTTCACTTTCTGCCATAAGGGTGGTGTCATCTGCATATCTGAGGTTATTGATATTTCTCCTGACAATCTTGATTTCAGCTTGTGCTTCATCCAGCCCAGCGTTTCACGTGATGTACTCTTCATATAAGTAAATAAGCAGGGTGACAATATACAGCCTTGATGTACTCCTTTCCTGATTTGGACCAGTCTGTTGTTCCATGTCCAGTTCTAACTGTTGCTTCTTGACCTGCATACAGATTTCTCAGGATGCAGGTCAGGTGGTCTGGTATTCCCATATCTTTAAGAATTTTCCACAGTTTGTTGTGATCCACACAGTCAAAGGCTTTGGCGTAGTGAATAAAGCAGAAGTAGATGCTTCTCTGGAACTCTTTTGCTTTTCCTAAGATCCAACAGATGTTGACAATTTGATCTCTGGTTCCTCTGCCTTTTCTAAAATCCAGCTTGGGCATCTGGAAGTTCATGGTTCACATACTGTTGAAGCCTGGCTTGGAGAATTTTCAGCATTAGTTTGTTAGTGTGTGAGATGAGTGCATTGTATGGTAGTTTGAACATTGTTTGGCATTACCTTTCTTTGGGATTGGAATGAAAACTGACCTTTTTCTAATCCTGTGGCCACTGCTGAGTTTTCCAAATTGGCTGGCATATTGAATGCAGCACTTTCACAGCATCATCCTTTAGGATTTGAAATAGCTCAACTGGAATCCCATCACCTCCACTACCTTTGTTTGTAGTGATACTTTCTAAGGCCTACTTGGTTTCACATTCCAGGATGTCTGTCTCTAGATGAGTGATCACATTATCATGGTTATCTGAGTCATGAAGATCTTTTTTGTGTAGTTCTTCTGTGTATCCTTGCCACCTCTTCTTACTATCTCCTGCTTATGTTAGGTCCATGCCATTTCTGTCCTTTATTGAGCCCATCTTTGCATATAATGTTCCCTTAGTACCTCTAATTTTCTTGAAGAGAACTCTAGTCTTCCCCATTCTATTGTTTTCCTCTATTTCTTTGTACTGATCACTGAGGAAGGCTTTCTTATCTCTCCCTGCTATTCTTTGGAACTCTGCATTCAAATGGGTATATCTTTCCTTTTCTCTTTTGCCTTTAGCTTCCCTTCTTTTCTCAGCTATTTGTAAGGCCTCCTCAGAAAACCATTTTGCCTTTTGCATTTATTTTTCTTGGGGATGATCTTGATCACCGCTTCCTGAACAATGTCACAAACCTCTGTCCATAGCTCCTCAGGCACTCTGTCTATCAGATCTAATCCCTTGAATCTATTTGTCACTTCCACTGTATGATCTTTGCCAACAAACGTCCATCTAGTCAAGGCTATGGTTTTTCTTGTAGTCATGTATGGATGTGAGAGTTGGACTATAAAGAAAGCTGAGCACCAAAGAATTGATGCCTTTGAACTGTGGTATTGGAGAAGACTCTTGAGAGTCCCTTGGACTGCAAGGAGATCAAACCAGTCAGCCCTAAAGAAATCAGTCCTGAATATTCATTGGATAGAGAGATGCTAAAGCTGAAGCTCCAATACTTTGGCCACCTGATGCAAAGAGCTGACTCACTGTAAAAGAGCCTAATGCTGAAAAAGATTGAAAGCAGGAGAAGGAGGGGATGACAGAGGATGACATGGTTGGATGGCATCACTGACTCAATGGACATGAGTTTGAGCAAGCCCCAGGGGTTGGTGATGGACAGGAAACCATGGGATCGCAAAGACTTAGACATGACTGAGCGACTGAAATAAACTGTATAATCATAAGGGATTTGATTTATGTCATACCTGAGTGGTCTAGTAGTTTTCCCTACTTCCTTCAATTTAAGCTGTTAATTGCACCATAGAGCCACCAGAATTTACACAGCACTGGGAAAACTGACTCTTAGAGGCCACATACAAAACCTCGTGCACACCAGCACCCAGGAAAAAGGAGCAGTGACCCCACAAGAGACTGACCCAGACTTGACTGTGAGTGTCCAGGAGTCTCTGGAGAAGGTATGGGTTGGCATTGGCCTGCTGCAGGGTCAGGGGCACTGCGTGGGGAAGTGCATACACAGGGCCTTTTGAAGGAGGTCACCATTATCTTCATCACCTCCACCATACTTTGGTCTCAGGTCAAACTACAGGGGGGGAACACAGCCCTCCAACAGAATATTGGATTTAACATTTACTGAGCATGGCCCCACCCATCAGAACAAGACCCAGTTTTCCCCACAGTCAGTCTCTCCCATCAGGAAGCTTCCATAAGCCTCTTATTCTTATCTGTCAGAAGGCAGAGGGAATGAAAATCACAGTCACAGAAAACTTCAGTGTATAGTGGGATTCAGTTTGCTACTATTTTGTTGAATATTTTTTGTGTCTATGTTCATCAGTGATATTGGCCTATATTTATATTTTTTTGTGGTATCCTTGTCTGGTTTTGTTATCAGGGTGAGGGTGACCTCATAGAATGAGCTGTGTGGAGTGTTTCACCCTTTGCAATTTTTGAAAGAGCTTCAGAAGAATAATTATTAACTGTTCTCTAAATGTTTGATAAAATTCATCTATAACCTTTCTGGCCCTGGACTTTTCTTTGTTGAAAATTTTTTAATCACTGTTTCAGTTTCAGGACTTGTGATTGGTCTGTTTATATGTTTGTTTCATCCTAGTTCAATCTGATAGGGTTGAACCTTTCTAAGAATGTGTCCATTTCTTCTAGGTTGTCCATTTTATTGGCATATCCTTGTTTGTGGTAGTCTCTTATGATCCTTTATATGTCTGTGGTGTCTGTTGTAACCTCTCCTTTTTCATTAAACTTAAGAACTTATGCACAGCCAAAGAAACCATCAACAAAGTGAAAAGACAATCAATAGAATGGGAGAAAATATTTGCAAATGAAGTGACTGACAAAGGATTAATCACCAAAATATACAAACAGCAAATGCAGCTCTGTGTCAAAACAAAAACCCAGTCAAAAAAACTGGGTAAATCTATACAGACATTTCTCACAAGAACTCATACAAATGGCCAAAAGCACACAAAAAGATGTCCAGTGTCACTGATTATCAGAAATGCAAAATAAAACTACAAGGAGGTATGACCTCACACTGGTCAGAATGGCCATCCTCAAAAGGAATCCAAAAAAAAGGTACAAATGAAATTGTCTACAAAGCAGAAATAGAGCTGAAGATGTAGAAAACAAATTTATGGTTACTTAGAGGGTAAGGGGAGAGCAATAAATTGGGATTGACATACACACAGTACTATGTATGAGCTTCCCAGGTGGCTCAGTGGTGAGCCTGCCTGTGGAAGACATCGTTTCAGCCCCTGGATCAGGAAGATCTCCTGTAGAAAGAAATGACAGCCCACTCAGTATTCTTGCCTGGGAAATCCTATGGACAGAGGAGCCTGGCAGGCTACATACAGTCAACAGGGTCACGAAGAGTTGGAAACGATTTAGCAACTAAACAACAACAACTACTGTATGTAAAATGGATAGCCAAGAAGGACCCACTGTATAAAACAGGAGACTCTACTCAATATGCTGTAACGGCCTATATGGGATAAGAATCTGAAAAAGAATAGATATATATGTATAACTGAATCACTGTGCTGTACGCCTGAAGCTAACATAATGTAAATCAGTTATACTTCAGTGTAAAATAAAAAGTTAAAAATAAATACATATAACTGAAAAATATCAATGAATTATATAACACATTGTTAAAATATTCAATAACTGGTGATTTAAAAATAACTAAGGGTTAATATACATAATATGTGATTTTATAGATTATGACTATTAGTATTACTCTTTATCTCATATGAATATTTCATTTTTCCAAGACGATTACTTGCTTTCACTTTTATTTTTACCGTCTTTTGTAAAAGAATGTTTTTATTTTTATTTACTCAAATCTATCAGATTTTTTCTTCATGTCTCTGGATTTCCCATTTTATTTAGAGGCTTTCCCTTCTTTTCAGCTTCCTTAGCATGATTATAAAATATTCTCCTCTATTTTTATCTAATAATGTGATTTAAAATTCATATACATACAATATTTGTTAGCATAGGACACTGTAGATGATCTGCTTTTATTAATTTTAAATGATTAACTGATTGTCACAACACTATTTCTTGAATAGTCTATCCCTTCCAAAACTTTAAATGCCATTTATTTCAAGCTGTTAAAATGTTTTCATAGGTAATTTTTTCTGGACCCTTATTTTTTCCCACTAATGTATTTATCTGTGCCTCAGACGTCTTCCTTATTTTAATTACTATGTCCTTGTGTTTGAATCTATTTTAGGACATTGTGCTTTATTGAAAGTTTCTATTTTTGGATTTATATATGAATTTTGAAATAAGTCATCAGGTTTTATAATTTTGAGGTTTTGATTGGATTTCTTTAAATTTATAGAACAATTTAAGAAAACTTGACATTCCAAAAAATTAAGATTTTAAATCCTAAAATCTTTGATATATTTCTCTAGTAATTATTTTTAGCATCACACACTCAATAAACTTGTTATTTTCTTCATATAATCATAATGCACTTCTTATTCTCAAATATTTTATGTTTCTTGGTTATTGTTGTTGCTATTACAAATGATACACTTTTCCCACTAAATTTTCTGATTGGATATTTATGCTTTATAGAAAATCTATTTTATTACTGCTAGATAATCTTATCATCTTCATGTATTAAATTTTTTGCATTTTCCTTCCCAATATTTATACCTTCTTTTTCTTATCTTTGTTTTTCTTTAAACAAAGTGAACCTATGCACGCATGCTCAGTCTCTCAGTCGTATCCAACTCTTTGTGACTCCATGTACTGCAAACCCCAGGCTCTTCTGTCCATGGGATTTCCCAGGCAGGAATACTAGAGTGAGTTGCCATTACCTCCTCCAGGAGATTTTCCCAGCTGGAGGATCAAACCCAGTCTCCTGGATTGGCAGGTGGATTCTTTACCACTGAGTCACCTGGAAGCCTGAAGAGGATCTAAGTATGATGTTAGATAATAGTATTTTCCTTAATATTTACTAATAGGTATGTTTCTAATATTTAACCACAAGCATTATTTTTTTTCCAAGGCGGTAATCTCCATCAGGGTTAATCTTCCCCCTTCTCAAACTACTCCCCACCCTTGGGACCATTCAGTAGGAGAAAGGCACATTACAATTTTCGTCGCGATAGAGGCCTGAAAATTGGTGGAGCAGGATCATGTAAAACAGAGAGAAAAGCTCTGTTCAGTGTTTTTACAGAGATAAAAGGAAAAAATAAACTTAAAGGAGCACTTTATTGTTTTAATTATTTTAATCAATTGATGATATTTTGAAACAGAATTCCTTGCAGTGATTAAATCTATGTTTCTCTTTTCAAACTACACTTATACTTATTTTAATATTCTGTTTATTTTTTCGCTCTTTCTGACTTCAAATTCATTCTCAATTTTATTCTTTCTGTAATTCACTGTCATCTAGTGTTTTTTCTTATGGTTCTTTTTTTCACAATGTTTCAGATACTTTGGGGGTATTTTAGCTATCTTTACCAATTTATATGAAGTTGAAGTGGTCATGTTATTCTGTAACTTAAAAATAAGCCTTTTTTTTCCTTTTCACATTTTTCTGTATTTAATATTTAAACAAAATATTATAAATTAAAATTTAAAGTACTATGTTATATGTTTATTTGAACTGCACACTTACGAGTTAGGTATTATACATATCCATTCATAAGAAACATTCTGATGAAATTTTTCTCCAAAATTTTATGAAGACATATTTTTATTTCATTGTTTTCACTTTGTTAGACCAGCTTCTGAAAAGATACCGTATCTTAACTACTCTGTCACACACAATTATCCTGTGGTTTCATAGATACCCAGAGACACATGAAAAAGTGCAAGTTCCCCAATGTATAGAAACAAAAATGTAATGTGAATACATAGAACTAGGAACATAGCAACATCTGCAGTGTATACTGGTTCCCGTGTTCAGAAACACCTATAGACTGCTGTGGGGAGTCTCTCTGGGAGTAAAGATTCCTGTGAGGAAAGAGAATGAATGTTCCCCACCCCACACAGAAGGAGGACGGTGTGTGGAAAGAATGGATAAAGCACCAGAAACTTAAGAATTATAAAAATTCTTTGGCCTGAAAACCCTTTCCCTGTTTCTGGTTAATATCGCATCTCTGCCTGGAGCGAGGGAAGGATGAAAAACCTGTTCTTCTATGGCATCAGTAACCTAGTTTCTTTATTCCATATGATACTGGTCGGTAGGGTATGTTTCAAAAAGGGAGGGAAGTTTACTTTCGCTAGTACCACCAGAAAGAAAATAAATGTATTTTCCTCTTAATGTCATACACTCATTAAAAGATTGGCTAGCTAGCTATCATTGAAAATTTGGAATCACAGAGGAATATGTGTGTACACAAATGTGTCTTTCTTTTTAACAACTCTATAATTTGTTGTTTTAAAATTTTTATGCAATTTGATATTTTTAATAGAAACTGCAAAGACAGTGTACATATGTGACTTCCTTAAATCATATAGTCAATTATTCAGTCATTCTGTTGATTAGCAATTTCCAAATATCCATATGTACAAGTCACTACCACATTCTGAAGCTAAAGAGGAAAATAAAAAGATATGATTTCTGCTCTCAAGGACTTAATCAGTAGAAAAATTTAAATATTGCCTATGTCAATCATTCAATTAGCCAAATCTACCCTGGCAGTCAATAAAGTGACAGATGTCATGGCCAGATTACTCTACAGTCCAGGCCAATCACTAAATTACCACAAGTTCTTTAGTAGCTTCATGTCAAAGACATTAAAATTTCATTATACACATGATGAGATATGAAAATCACTGATAGTCTCATATCTTTCAGTTTTTACTTCATTAAAAAATATTTAGCCATGAATTTAAATCATCTCTGTAGACTATTGTCTATTGTATTGTCCAAGTACTTATTGTGTGCATGCTCAGTTGCTAAGTTGTGTCTGACTCTTTCAACTCCAAAGACTGTAATTCATCATACTTCTCTGTCCATGGTATTTTCCAGGTAAGAATACTGGCGTGGGTTGCCATTTCCTTCTCCAATAAGTACTTATTACTCATAAACAAATTAAAATGTTCAGTTGTCTCAAATTTTTTGCTTCACTGCATATTTAGGAATACAGTTCATTCAAGGAAATGTGTTAGTTTAGCTTCAGTGTACATGGATTTTATATTTTTCATATATTCAAGTATGGCAAAATTAATATTTTATTTACCATCTCACCCTCTTTGTGACACCAGTTACAATGCAGACAGAGGGAAATCAGCTGCCAACCATGGACCTTTGCAATAATTGCAGTTGTCTGAATCTAAGAGCCCTGAGTAAGTGTCAATTGCAGTGCACTCTCAAAAGTCTCAGATTGAGGAGAAATCAAATCCCCAGGCTAAATGCTTCTGGATGACATGAGACAATAGACTTTAATTTCCTCAGAGATGTAAAAGAATGCATATGGTTGAGAAGTCTCTCTCAGGACTATGAAGGAATTCACTCACTAATTCAACAAATATTTTCCAGTGCCTTCTTGAGCATGGGGCTTTCCTGGTAGCTCAGACAGTAAAGCATTTGCCTGCAATGCGGGAGACCTGGGTTTGATCCCTGGGTCAGGAAGATCTCCTGGAGAAGGAAATGGCAACCCACTGCAGTACTGTTGTCTGGAAAATTCCATGGACAGAGGAGCCTGGTAGGATACAGTCCATGGGATCGCAGAGTCGGACACAACTGAGCAACTTCACTTCACTTCTCTATGAGCATGATCTTTAAGTTGCCACAGTGTAGGGACTCTAAGGCAATATATTTTTTAAAAATTCTCTTCTTATTGTTAGAGCATGGAATGAAAAACACAGCACACTCTTAAGGTTTTGGAGAGAAATAAAGCAGCACAACATTGAATTTCTACGAGTTTATTTCCACTGTATTTCCTTATCAAAAATTGACTTTTCAACTAATTGCCTTTATGTCTACAGTTGGTTTTATTGAAAATTAAGCTCTTAATTCTCATTTTTAAAACATTCTGTAGTTACATAAATCTTTAATGTTGATCTGTAATCAGTTTAGATTGAATTTGTCTACGCAATAAAGTGTATGTGTGTTAGTTGCTCAGTCGTGTTCAACTCTTTGTGACCTCAGGGACTGTACCCTGCCAGGCTCTTCTGTCCATGGGATTCTCCAGTTCAAAATACTGGAGCAGGTAGCCATGCCCTCCTCCAGGGGATCTTCTCAACCCAGGGATTGAACCCAGGTCTCCTGCATTGCAGGCAGATTCTTTACTGTCTGAGTCACCAGGGAAGCCTCTAATCCTAATGATGGTGCTGCCGTTCAGTTGCCTCAGTCATGTCTGACTCTGCAACCCCATGGACTGTAGCCTCCTCTATCCATGTAATTCTGGAGTGGATAAGAATACTGGAAGTGGGTTGAATACTAGCAACTGGAGTGAGTTGCCATGGCAACCAATACTGGAGTATTGGCAAGAATACTGGAGTGGGTTGCCATGCCCTCCTCCAGGGGATCTCCCAGAACCAGGGATGGAATCTGAGTTTTCTCCATCGCAGGAAGATTCTTTACCACTGAGCCACCAGGGAAGACCAGTGATGGTGCTAGTGGTGGTGTAGGGGCTAAGTCGTTTTCGACTCTTGTGACCCCATGGACTGTAACCTGTCTGGCTCCTCTGTCTGTGGAATTCTCCAGGCAAGAATACTGGACTGGGTTGCCATCCAGCCTACAATTCAGAAAAGTCAGTATATTAATCTCAGTTCAGGTATTATGACTGAATTTGTTATGTCACAGGATCCGTTACCCCTCAAACTGTATTTAGATTATCCTCTTCACACATGCCAGTTACTTTTTTTGGTACAGAATAATGATTTGACTTACATACATCATGAAATGATTACCATAGTAAGTTTAGCGAACATCCATCATCTCATATAGATACAGAATAAAAGATATTTTTCTTGCAGCGAGGACTTTTAGGATTTACTCTCTTAACAAGTTTAATATACAATGTACAGTAGTGCTAATTATGAGGCTTCTCAGGTGGTGCTAGTGGTAGAGAATCTGCTTACCAATGCAGAAGACTTAAGAGATGTGGTTTTGATCCCTGGGTCAGGAAGATCCCCTGGAGGAGGAGGGCATGGCTACCACTCCACCATTCTTGCCTGCAGAATCCCGTGGACAGAGGACTCTGGCATGTTATAATCATGAGGCATGTTATAATAATGTTATAATCATAATAATCTCTGTTGAGAGTCAGATATGACTGGAGTGACTTAGCATGCAGCATGCAGTGTTAATTATATCCATCATGGGGTACAATACATCCATAGTTCTTATTTATCTTATAACTGGAAGTCTGTACCTTTGATCACCTTCATCCAATTCCGTCTCCTCTCATACCCTACCTCTGAGAACCACATATCTGATAGCCTTTTTTATGTTCATTTTTGAAGTATAACTGACCTACAACACTATGTTAGTTCCTGGTGCACAATGCAGTGATTTGATATTTCTGTATATTATTTCAACACAGTCATCATAATAAGTCTAGTCACCATCTGTCCACCATACAAAGATATTACATAATTGTTGACTGTGTTCCCCACACCGTACATCTGTACATTTCACACCTATCACTGTTTCTTTTGTAACTGCAAGTTTATTCCTGTTAATCTCCCTAACCTATTTCTCTCCTCCCCAGACCCCCTCTCACCTGGCAACCACCCATTCGTTCTCTGTATATATAACTTTTTCTGCTTTGTTGTGTTCACTCATTTGTTTTGTTTTATAGACTCCACATATAAGTGAAATCATAAAGCATTTATCTTTCTTTGTCTGACTTATTTCAACCAGCGTAATACCCTCTAGGTGCCTCTATGTTGTCACAAGTGACAAGATTTTGTCACTTATTTTTATAGATAGAAGAAACTTTGAATTTTTAATCACAAAGAATGTATAAGTCTACTTCTTGATATTCAAAATTCCAGTTTTCTCTCATTAACTACTCATCTTTTCTGCCAAACAGCAGCATCTCCTATTTTTCTAATTTATCTTATGAATAATATTAGTACGATAGTTACTTTATGAGACATTGAGAATGTATTTTAAAGAGTATAAAACTTAAGTCCCAAGTGTTTATATAAGGCCTTAATACAAATATGTCAAAGCTTTCAGTGGGTACTCTGTCTCTAAATATTTATTATCTTAACAAATGGCTTGTGTTTGCTTACATTTTTGCTGTCATTTTTCCCACAATTAAAATTTTGTATTTGGAAATGTAACTGAAACTGCATACCATATGGACAGTGTATTTTTATTGAAAATTGAGCTAAACCATCACATGTTAATAGAAATAAAATGTCTCCATATCCATAGCATACCACTATACCAAAAGTTTTAACAGAGTATAACTAAACTGCCTTAGAGTTCCAGGTCTGTGACAGAATCACATTCAAGTGAATTTTACTTGATCAAAAAGATTTTTTTTAATTTAGGATGTATATTAAGATTACCACAGCAAGACTTTTAAGAAGCCTTTTTCTTTCCCCTTAGGTGACCAAGAATCTCCTTATCTACAGCTCAGTCACTGCCTTTTTATTCCAGCTCCTACCCCTACCTTTTTTGACAAACTCTGTTGTTTTTATGGATTTTCCTCTCTTCAGTGTACACTAAATAATATAATCCCTAATTCTGCAGCTCTTCTACAGACAACTAGAAAGCTGAATAACAAACCCCTTGGGATGGGATCAAGTTGTGAAGATTCTTTCACTATATTATTTTTTTTTTTTTTGGTTATGCAATTGTATTTTTTAATCATGTAATAACTATAGAACATCTTTTTCTTCAAAAGGGGTCTTGCTGCCTCAACCTTGATTCTGCCTAAAGCAGCTTTGTCTCTATTATAAAATTCATCTCCCACTGGCCCCCATACTCCCTTCTGTTAGTCATTCAGTCATATCCAACTCTTTGCAACCCTACAGACTGTAGCTGGCCAGGCTCCTCTGTCCATGGGATCTTCCAAGTGAGAATACTGGAGTGGGTAGTCATTCCCTTCCCCAGGAGATCCTCCCAGCCTGGGGATCGAACCTGGGTCTCCTGGGTTTCAGATAGATCTCTGAGCTCTTTACTGTCTGAGCCACCATCTAGTTCCTACTTCATAAAATAAGAAGACCTAGGCAACATTTGTTGAATACTTACCACAGGCCAGGTAAAGTTCTAAGTGTTCTACTTGCATTTACTCATTTAATCTTCACAACACTGCTAAGAGGCAGGACCTCTTTTCCCCCTTCTTTTATAGGTGAGATAACTAAGGCCCCAAGGGTTAAGTAAATTGCCCAAGGCATTAGACTAGTAAGTAACAGAGCCAGGCATGGAACCAAACACTTAACCACCATGCTACTTAATACTATCTGAAACTTGCCTTGGTACAATGAAATGAATCATTATGCAACTGACAGTGGAATTAGAGAAGATGAGAAGAAAAGTTTTAGAAATAAAGGAGGTGGCAAGGTTATCAATAGGGAATTACAAAAAATAATTAAAATTCCTTATACTTGGAAAATCTGTTTCATAGCAGTCCATAAAATCACAAGCTTATTAATCACAATATTATTAAAATAAATACAGATTTCTCTAATTAGTTTTTTGTGTGCTCAGATTCTCAGTCGTGTCCAACTCTGCAGCTCCATGGACTGCAGCCTGCCAGGCTCTTCTGTCCATGGGATTTCCCAGGCAAGAATGCTGGAGTGAGTTGCCATTTTCCTTAGTTTTGATAATACTTTCATTGAATGAAATCAGATTTAGTTTTACACTATTCATTTATAAGCATTATCACTTCCCATTTTTCAAATGGAGAAACAGATTTAAAGGATTAAAGACTCAAGTTTTCATTTCTCTGATCCTATAGCCCTTACTAGTAATCTGTATATTCTGCCTTTCAAAAACTCCTCAAATTATTGGGTCAAAAGATAATGATATTAACTAACACATTAAACAACATAATCTAGATACATTAACTATTTAAAAATTTTGTAAATCTTAGCTCATTTAATGTTTACCACAGTCCCATCCGGCTCTTTGCAACCCCATGGACTGCAGCACTCCAGGCTTCATTATTGCCTGAAGTTTGCTCAAACTCATGTCCATTGAGTTGATGATGCCATCCAACCAACTCATTCTCTGTCACCCGCTTCTCCTCTTGCCCTCAATCTTTCCCAGCATTAGGGTCTTTTCCAATGTGTTGGCTCTTTGTATCAGTTGGCTCTTTGTACCAGAATATTGGAGCTTCAGCTTTAGCATCAGTCTTTCCAATGAATATGTAGGGTTGATTTCTTTTAGGATTAATTTATTTGATCTCCTTGCTGTCCAAGGGACTCTCAAGAGTCTTCTCCAACACCACAGTTGAAAAAAATCAGTTCTTCAGTGCTCAGCCTTCTTTACGGTCCAGCTCTCACATCCGTTCATGACTACTGGAAAAACTATAGCTTTGACTAGACAGACCTTTGTCGGCAATGTGATGTCTCTGCTTTTTAATATGCCGTCTAAGTTTGTCATAGCTTTTCTTCCAAGAAAATTAAAGAAAATTAGAGTCCCAATAGTAGTAGTATTATCTCATTTTATAAGAAACAGAGGTACAAGGATTTTATGTAATTTTCTCAAGGTGATATGACAGGTTCACAGAGCTGGGTTTTGAACCCAGGTAGTCTAGCTCTTCAATCCACAGAATTAATTCCCATACTAAACCATGGAAAGAGAAATTCTAATTAAGTCATGTTTTTCAGTGTGTATCTCTAGTATTAATGGACCACATATAAAAAAAAAATTCTGTGGTCAAACCAGTTTATTTTTTTCAACATATCAGATCCTTTAATAAGAGTATGTATCATATATATTTTACATTTAAATTATATCATTAAATTATTTAAAATAACTAATAGTCAATGATTTTAGGGATAAAATTGGCAATAAGAGACATAACACTCATGATATACAGTATTTCTAAGCAGTTTAGTGAAATACAAGCATTTTAGAATAGTCTGATCTTTTAATAGCAAGCTGTAAGTGATTGATGATGCTTTCTTTTAATAGAAACTAGAGACATGGGAAGACCCTTCAACTTCTACAGGTTCAGTTCAGTTTAGTCTCTCAGTTGTGTCCAACTCTTTGCAACCCCATGGACTGCAGCATGCCAGGCCTCCCTGTCCATCACCAACTCCCTGAGTTTACTCAAACTCATGTCCATTGAGGCGGTGATGTCATCCAGCCATCTCATCCTCTGTCATCCCCTTCTCCTCCTACCTTCAATCTTTCCCAGCATCAGGGTCTTTTCCAATGACTTAGTTCTTTGCATCAGGTGTCCAGAGTATTAGAGTTTCAGCTTCAGCATCAGTTGTTCCAGTGAATATTCAGGACTGATTTCCTTTAGGATGGACTGGTTGGATCTCCTTGCTGTCCAAGGGACTCTCAAGAGTCTTCTGCAACACCACAGTTTAAAATTGCCAATTCTTCAGTCTTCAGCTTTCTTTATAGTTCAACTCTCACATCCATACATGACTACTGGAAAAACCATCTACAGGTCAAATTATGGAAAATCATCATTCCCTAGTACAAATCACCTCTACAAAGATAGATAACCCATGATGTTTTATAAATTGCCTTACAATTTACAATGTGAGGAAGTTTTGAGCCCCAAACCTCTATCTGTTAATAACTCTATTATGTAGTCAGCACATCTTGGCCATAAATATGCAGGAATTTCTCTGAAGCAGAAGTTTGCTTGCCCTTTCCATCTTTAGACTAATAATGCTTTTCTCTAATGATGAATATCATAGAATAAAAAAGTGCAATACTATCCCAATGTTCCTTTGTTTTACGGAATAGAAATCTATGGATCATCATCAACAACCAAAACTCTGTGAGACAAAATATATGAGATGCAAAGCCAAGACTCAAAGGACAAATTCCATGCCAGCCTTCTATATTTGTTTCCTAATTACATCCCCTGATAGCTTTTGCTTTTCTGGGCATCAGAGCTTTTTATTCTTAGGACATCTATGATCAGATTTTATGACCAGTTACAACAAGGCTTTAGGGGCATACACATAAATACAAATTGAAGTATTTACTATTGCATTCCAGAAGTCTAAGCATTGAAAAACAAAATTTTAGACCTAGAATAAAACTGAAAGATCAATTCCATCCTTCACCCCATCTCCAATAAAGTATAAGACTGAAACCAAAGGATGCACTAAAGCTTCCTTTGGCACACAGGTATTTAACTCTAACCTATCTGTGTTAAGAATAAACTAATTTAAATTTATTTAACAATAAACCAAGATAGATTGGTTTGATAACACTTGTTATTGATTTGCAGTAAGTGACGCTAGTAGTAAAGAATCCACCTGCCAATACAAGAGACCTAAGAGACGCAGGTTCAGTCCTTGGATCGGGAAGATCCTCTGAAGCAACCCACTCCAGTATTCTTGCCTGGAGAATCTCATGGACAGAGGAGACTGGCAGGCTACAATCCATAGGGTCACAGAGTCAGAAAGGACTGAAGCGACTTAGCACAGTACAGCACAATGACCAATATAGTTATGTTAAAGCCAAAGAAACATCCTGTCTGTCCTTCCTATTGTAAGTGGGTGATCAGTGCATGCATGTGCGCATACTAAGTCAGTACTCTCTTTCTTTAACCGTATTTGCTGCCATAAATGTAGCCTGAATATCAGCACTTGATGATATGGTACTGACCCACTTTCAGCACTGCTTCTCATGATGCTTTATATAAATTCAGGGTTGACCACTCTCACAGCTTGGAACAACTCCTATGAGCAGCCAACACAGGAGTGCTGTATATTTGATAACTGCACATAAGAATGGCAGTTAATTTCTTTAGGTGTTTAATTTAAGCCTTTCTGCAGTTTCTAAAAGTAGCAGGAGAAGGAATAGTACAGAGTGTTCTCATTTTGCAGAAATAGAATAGCAAACTATATATCAAGAAAAAATAGACTGAATATTCTTTAAAAAGGCTCACATGAGAAGTGGCAAGAGGAAACTACCCTTTAATAGCAACTATATATTTTGGTATATTGATAGCATTTCTCATAAAAGAAATATTTGTGCTATGCATGTAACAAATAATGATGCAGAGAATAATGCAAACCAATTATTTAATATATAGAACTAAAGAAGCCTCTTTAATTTTGTGAGAAGCGCATACTTTGTATATTGAACAACCTCTTCTGTAAAACAAGGTTTTATATAAAATTTCAGATCTAGTGAAATTTAACCAGCAATTCATATTTACTCTTTTTCTTTTTCTATACATATCCCCCCAGCACACGTAGATACAGAATGTGTACTTGTGGAATTTATTTGAAATCTGTGACATATCTCACATATTTTATACATATATATCATGTATTATATATGTAATATTCTGTGTGATTTTAACCAGCTACATGTTTAAAGGTGTATAGTCTGTTATCAAGGCAAATATATTAAGCACAAATTATTTTCAAAATCCCAGAGAAGCATGTATAGGGTATACAACCTGGAAAAAGGTTCTAGCCCCTACTCTGCTCTAGAGCACAGGAGAGAAGTCCGTAAGTTCCTAAGTGTGACAGAGCAGAGTAGCATCCTCAATTGAGAGCAGTGTCTATGTCTTCTGGTTCTTTATTAGCTAGAAGATTTTTGCCAGCAAGGACCACCTTTAGTGTCCCCCATGCCATAGATAACCCTTATATATTATCTGACTTTAGCAATGATTTTACCCAGAATTTGAAGCATAGGAAAAATCAGAAATCAAAAAATAAAATTACAGAATTGCTTCTATACAAGCTATAAAATGAAAAATTAGCAATATTTTAATGGGGGTAACTGGGTTTCCCTGGTGACTAAGTGGTGAAGAATCCACCTGCCAATGCAGGAGACACGTCTATCCCTTAGTTGGGAAGATCTCCTGAAGAAGGAAATGGCAGCTCACTTCAGTATTCGTGCTTGGAGAATCCAGTAGAGAGAGGAGCCTGGCAGGCTACAGTCCATAGAGTTACAAGAGTCGGATATGAATTAGTGACTTAACTACCACCACCACCAATGAGGGTAACTAAAAAGATTGTTTAACCAGAACAACACACATTAAAAAATGTGTGAAATTAAAGACAGTATGAGATAAGTTAATTGGTGAGGATATTTGAAAGTCAGAGAAAGAGAATTTGGATCATTTCTTTTTGAAGTGACCATATATCACCAGTTGACTGGAACATTCCCAATTCATGCCTTTTGTTCCAGAATAATACCCATTTTGAATAACGCATCATACTAATGCTAGGTATTAGAGGTATCCTGCATGTTACTGAGCAAATAAATTATGTGACAGAGTGTCTGTGACAGGAAGATTATTCTGTGATTTCTTGATGCCTGGAACAAAGGGAGACAGGACAAACTGAGAGTTTTTTCCATTTGTTTATACATAAGTTGACTGTTAATAGTGATTAAGACACAAATAATGAGGAGGATCCAGAAGGCCTCATAAAGGGGTAACTTACAGAATTTTAAAATGATTTAAAATAAATTATGATGGGCAAAAGATCTCAAAAGTACATATTAGTTGTGACTCTAGGGAACTTAGTAAATATAAGAGGGTTGAAATGTTGGAAAAAATATTTAAAGAGAAAATAAGGAGCTCACTATTTAAAATATCATTTTCTGGGTTCTAAAGAGGCAAGCCAAGGAAGTTGTAACATGGTATGATCATCAACAAGTACGAGTGTAAAGAAACAGGAAATACACTTTGAAACCATTAGCACATAGGTGATTTTACACACAACTTTAAGTTTCTGGACCAAGTTAACATTTAAATTTCTAGAAGAGGCTGTAGAGATCTTGGAGTCAAGCATCTTTACTGATAGTATCTACTTGGAGTCCAATGTCTCTGTCTATATATCTCTACCTAGAAATCCCTGTCTATCTATCTATCTATCCATCCTTCTAAGGAATATGTAATGATTCAATGTAGGACCAGCTAGCTACAAAACAGTGAATCTGAGGACTGACCATAAATCTCCCAGGATTTTGGACCCAGCACTCCATTATAATTTATTTGTTTCCATAGGACAAGTTTTGGTGAAATTCCAAAAACTAAAAGGTTCAGGAGTATTATACTTAAATTTATATATTTATGCAAACTCCTTATATCTTTTTAAAAGTGAGGTATAAAGTTGAATAACAAATAATAATAAATTAGACTGTAAAACTATTTGATTTGGAATCAGCTCTGGGAAAAGATGGGCTTAATTTCTTTGAAACATCTTTTAGGATTTGAGATTGATTTGCAATTGTCAAGAAAGTCTTTAGTTGTCAGCAAATTCTTAAGCTAAAAGAATTATTTCATCAATGATAGGGATATACATTGGCTTATCTATTAAAAGAATCCCTTTGGTGGAAGGACATAATTGCCTTCTAGTTTGTTTTCAGTTTGAGTTGTCACTGAGGAAAACATTAATAGATCAACTGTCATCTGGCATTGATTTTGTAGTGTTTTCTAGAGGGAGATTAGGGAAAGGGATTTGTTTTTTGAAAAGAATCAAGTATCCTGGACCAAAAGGCTAGCTCTGATTGTCTTTCCATTTAGGGAGAATTATAAATGATTTAATTAATTTTCCTTAAAGAACTTTTCAATATCACCCCTGGTCTTTTGTCCTGACTGCCCATAGAATATAGCTAGTTAATGAGATTTGATGTTTTCTTATTTTGTCCTCATTCTCTTAGCACTATCTTCTCAAGCTTTGCTATTTGTTTGAGATTGATCTTAATAAAGTGGAGCATGTCGTATTTATTAAGGTGGATAATTTTTTTAACTAGTAAATTTGTACTTTTCATGCTCAGTGACTGTATAGCACAGCTCTTGACATAAAATAACTGATGAAGAGTAATTGAATGAATAAGTAAATGAATGAATGGACAGAGAGATGAGCTGAATGTTCAACAAAACCTGACTAAGATGATAGTATCCTAAAGGACAGGAAGGTTTTCCTTTAGTCTCTGTATCCTTAACAGTGGCCAGATCTGAATATGTTAATGAGCTATTGCAGCACTGCCTGGTCTAATGTCTCCTAAGTAGCTAATCCACTCTTGCATCCTCACTTAATTAGTTTATATAGTAATGTAACTTAAAATCAGTTTGCTGTGTTAGGCAGTTTTCCACACCTTCTATAGTGCATGTGGAAGAGAATCAGAGACACTTAATAAGCTAAATCAGTTTGAGAGAATATTCTATTGATTCATCAACCCATTAACTTCTACAACCATAAATTAACATATATTCACAAATCACAAGTAATGAAATACAAAAGAATGTTTAAAACAAATGTGGCAGTTTATAATATTGGAGTTTGAAAAATAAGATTACTTTGTCTTCCCAAAAGAAAATTGGATATAGTTTTATTTATAAGTTAGTACTGAGTTTTTTAGCTTATGATTTCTTTGTATACATTTAAGCTAAAATTCTATATGTGTGTACCTGTGTGTTTGTCCTCTAAAATGCTCTTTAAGGTGCAGATTTTATAATAATTGTCCAATTAAATAATGTTATAGGGTCTACATGATAAAAGTCAATATTAGGGATGAAGGGGAGGAAAAAGTTTTCCTTGGCTCTTTGCCTCTGATTGGGTCTGGCAATTAGACAAAGACAGATTAAAAGCAGCAAAGCACACAAATGTATATAATAGAAGTTTTGCTTGAGCCTTCATAAGGAAATGAAGACTAGGAGAAATGGTTAAATCACTGTGTTTTTATGCTAGATTTTTGATGAACAGTCGAAAGATGCAGTAGGCCAAAGAACACTTTGTAGGAAACTGGAGAGAACTTGAGCTTCCCCAGTGACTCAACAGGTAAAGAATCTGCCTGCCAATGCAGGAGATAAAAGAGGCGCAGGTTCAATCCCTGGGCTGGGAAGATCCCCTGCAGCAGGAAATGGTAATCCACTGGGTATTCTTGACTGAAAAATCCCATGGACAGAAGACCCTGGCGAGCCACAGTCCATGGGGTTGCAGAGTCCAGCGTGACCGAGTGACTAAGCATGCACGCAGGAGGGAACTCAGCAAGGCTTACCACTCAGATTCCCCTCTGCATCAATTTGTGTTCAGAGATATGGATGCTTCTTTCCTCTGGAATTAGGGAAGGCACCTCTCACATGAAGCTTTTATGACCTGCTTCAGAGATTGGTCAGAAAGTCCTCCCTGTACAGGCCACTTCCCAAATTCCTTCAGCTTTTCATGCTCAGTATGCCAGTTGGGTGTTAGTTCTAAAAGGTCTTGTAGGTCTTCATAGAACCGTTCAACTTCAGCTTCTTTAGTGTTACTGGTTGGGGCATACGTTTGGATTACCGTGATACTGAATGGTTTGCCTTGGAAACAAACAGAGATTATTCTGTCGTTTTTGAGATTGCATCTAAGTACTGCATTTCAGAATCTTTTGTTGACCATGATGGCTACTCCATTTCTTCTAAGGGATTCCTGCCCGCAGTAGTAGATATAATGGTCATCTGAGTTAAATTCACCCATTCCAGTCCATTTTAGTTCACTGATTCCTAGAATGTCGACATTCACTCTTGCCATCTCTTGTTTGACCACTTCCAATTTGCCTTGATTCATGAACCTAACATTCCACGTTCCTATGCAATATTGCTCTTTACTGCATCGGACCTTGCTTCTATCACCAGTCACATCCACAACTGGGTATTGTTTTTGCTTTGGCTCTATCCTTTCATTCTTTCTGGAGTTATTTCTTCACTGATCTCCAGTAGCATATTGGGCACCTACCCACCTGTGGAGTTCCTCTTTCAGTATCCTATCATTTTGCCTTTTCATACTGTTCATGGGGTTCACAAGGCAAGACTACTGAAGTAGTTTGCCTACAAGAACTTTTAGAACTAACACCCAAAAAAGATGTCCTTTTCATTATAGGGGACTGGAAGGAAGCCAAGAAACACCTGGCATAACAGGCAAATTTGGCTTTGGAATACGGAATGAAGGGCAAAGGCTAATAGAGTTTTGCCAAGAGAACACACTGGTCATAGCAAGCACCCCCTTCCAACAACACAAGAGAAGATTCTACAACGGACATCACCAGATGGTCGACACCGAAATCAGATTGATTATATTCTTTGCAGCCTAATGTGGAGAGGCTCTATGCAGTCAGCAAAAACAAGACCAGGAGCTGACTGTGGCTCAGATCAGGAACTCCTTATTGCCAAATTCAGACTGAAATTGAAGAAAGTAGGGAAAACCACTAGACCATTCAGGTATGACTTAAATCAAATCCCTTATGATTATACAGTGGAAGTGAGAAATAGATTTAAGGGATTAGATCTGATAGACAGAGTGCCTGATGAACTATGGATGGAGGTTCGTGACATTGTACAGGAGACAGGGATCAAAACCATCCCCATGGAAAAGAAATGCAAAAAAGCAAAATGGCTGTCTGGGGAGGGCTTACAAATAGCTGTGAAAAGAAGAGAAGCGAAAAGCAAAGGAGAAAAGGAAAGATACAAGCATCTTAATGCAGAGTTCCAAAGAATAGCAAGGAGAGATAAGAAAGCCTTCCTCAGTGATCAATGCAAAGAAATAGAGGGAAACAACAGAATGGGAAAGACTAGAGATCTCTCAAAGAAAATTAGAGATACCAAGGAAACATTTCATGCAAAGATGGGCTCGATAAAGGACAGAAATGGTATGGACCTAATAGAAGCAGAAGATATTAAGAGGTGGCAAGAATACACAGAGGAACTGTACAAAAAAGATCTTCATGACCCAGATAATCATGATGGTGTGATCACTCACCTAGAGTCAGACATCCTGGAATGTGAAGTCAAGTGGGCCTTAGAAAGCATCACTATGAACAAAGCTAGTGGGGGTGATGGAATTCCAGTTGAGCTATTTCAAATCCTGAAAGATGATGCTGTGAAAGTGGTGCACTCAACATGCCAGCAAATTTGGAAAACTCAGCAGTGGCTACAGCACTGGAAAAGGTCAGTTTTCATTCCAATCCTCAAGAAAGGCAATGCCAAAGAATGCTCAAACTACCGCACAATTGCACTCATCTCACACACTAGCAAAGTAATGCTCAAAATTCTCCAAGCCAGGCTTCAGCAATATGTGGACCATAAACTTCCAGATGTTCAAGCTGGTTTTAGAAAAGGCAGAGAAACCAGAGATCAAATTGCCAACATCCGCTGGATCATGGAAAAAGCAAGAGAGTTCCAGAAAAACATCTATTTCAGCTTTATTGACTATGCCAAAGCCTTTGACTGTGTGGATCACAATAAACTGTGGAAATTTATTCAAGAGGTAGGAATACCAGACTACCTGACCTGCCTCTTGAGAAACCTATATGCAGGTCAGGAAGCAACAGTTAGAACTGGACATGGAACAACAGAATGGTTCCAAATAGGGAGAGGAGTACATCAAGACTGTATATTGTCACCCTGCTTATTTAACTTATATTTAGAGTACAGATGACACCACCCCTATGGCAGAAAGTGAAGAGGAACTAAAAATCCTCTTGATGAAAGTGAAAGAGGAGAGTGAAAAGTTGGCTTAAAGCTCAACATTCAGAAAACTAAGATCATGGCATCCAGTCCCATCACTTCGTGGGAAATAGATGGGGAAACAGTGAAAACAGTGTCAGACTTTATTTTGGGGGGCTGCAAAATCACTGCAGATCGTTATTGCAGCCATGAAATCAAAAGATGCTTACTCCTTGGAAGAAAAGTTATGACTAACCTAGACAGCATATTAAAAAGCAGAGACATTACTTTGCCAACAAAGGTCCGCCTAGTCAAGGCTATGGTTTTTCCAGTGGTCATGTATGGATGTGAGAGTTGGACTGTGAAGAAAGCTGAGTGCTGAAGAATTGATGCTTTTGAACTGTGGTGTTGGAGTAGACTCTTGAGAGTCCCTTGGACTGCAAGGAGGTCCAACCAGTCCATCCTAAAGATCAGTCCAGAGTGTTCATTGGAAGGACTGATGCTGAAGCTGAAACTCCAATACTTTGGCCACCTTGTGTGAAGAGTTGACTCATTGGAAAAGACCCTGATGCTGGGTGGGACTGGGGGCAAGAGGAGAAGGGGAAGACAGAGGATGAGATGGCTGCATGGCATCACTGACTTGATGGACATGAGTTTGAGTGAACTCTGGGAGTTGGTGATAGACAGGGAGGCCTGGCGTGCTGCAATTCATGGGGTCGCAAAGAGTCGGACACAACTAAGCGACTGAACTGAACTGAACTGATGCCAAGTTGCCATATTTGGGGCCCCTCAATCCTGAGTCTCATCAAGGACTAAGACTATATCTGGTTTTATCTTTCTTAGCTCTACCACCTGCAAGAGAAACTGGATATTTCTCATCTACAAAAGAAAGTAGCCTGAACCTAAATAATGGGAGAAAGAGAAAGATGAAGTTCTTGTGGCTGCCATGATCTGTGATTAGATGACCTTTTGATTACTTTACTATTATTAGGCAGCATTTACTTATAAACATATAATCAATCTTTTTTCTTTCATTATCCTGCTTCATCAGTTCAGTTCAGTTCAGTCCCTCAGTCATGTCTTTTCAACCCCATGGACTGCAACATGCCAGCCTCCCAATCCATCACCAACTAACTCCCGGAGCTTACTCAAACTCATGTCCATTGAGTCGGTGATACCATCCAACCATCTCATCCTCTGTCATCCCCTTTTCCTCCTACCCTCAATCTTTCCCAGCATCAGGGTCTTTTCAAATGACTCAGTTCTTCTCATCAGGTGGCCAAAGTATTGTAGTTTCAGCTTCAATAACAGTACTTCCAATGAATATTCAGGATTGATTTCCTTTAGGATTGACTGCTTGGAACTCCTTGATGTCCAAGGGACTGTCAAGAGTCTTCTGTAAAACCACAGTACAAAAGCATCAATTCTTTAGTGCTCAGCTTTCTTTATAGTTCAACTCTCACATCCATACATGACTACTGGAAAAACCATAGCTTTGACTAGACGGACTTTTGTTGGCAAAGTAATGTCTCTGCTTTTTAATATGCTGTCTAGGTTGATTATAACTTTTCTTCCAAGGAGTAAGCATCTTTTAATTTCATTGCTGCAGTCACCATCTGCAGTGATTTTGGAGCCCAAGAAAATAAAGTTTCTCATTGTTTCCACTGTTCCCCCATCTATTTGCCATAAAGTGGTGGGACCAGATGCCATGATCTTAGTTTTCTGAATGTTAAGTTTTAAGCCAACTTTTTCACTCTCCTCTTTGAATTTCATCAAAAGGCTCTTTAGTTCTTCTTCACTATCTTCCATAAGAATGGTGTCATCTGCATATCTGAGTTTATTGATATTTCTCCCTGCAATCTTGATTCCAGCTTGTGCTTCATCCAGCCCAGAGTTTCTCATGATACATTCTGCATATAAGTTAAATAAACAGGGTGACTATATACACCCTTGACGTATTTCTTTTCCTATTGGGAACCAGTCTGCTGTTCCACGTCCAGTTCTAACTGCATACAGTTTTCTGTATGCATGTATACATACAGATTTCTCAAGAGGCAGGTCAAGTGGTCTGGTATTCCCATCTCTTTCAGAATTTTCCACAGTTTATTGTGATCCACACAGTCAAAGCCTTTGGCATAGTCAATAAAGCAGAAGTAGATGTTTTTCGGGCACTCTTGATTTTTCGATGATCCAATGGATGTTGGCAATTTCATCTCTGGTTCCTCTGCCTTTTACTAAAAGTAGCTTGAGCATCTGGAAGTTCGTGGTTCATATACTGTTGAAGCCTGGCTTGGAGAATTTTGAGCATTACTTTGCTAATGTGTGAGATGAGTGCAATTGTGCGGTAGTTTGAGCATTCTTTGGCATTGCCTTTCTTGAGGATTGGAATGAAAACTGACCTTTTTCCAATCCTGTGGCCATGGCTGAGTTTTCCAAATATGCTGGCACAGCATCATCTTTCAGGATTTGAAATAGCTCAACTGGAATTCCATCACATCCACTAGCTTTGCTTGTAGTGATGCTTTCTAAGGCCCACTTGACTTCACATTCCAGGATGTCTGGCTTTATTTAGGTGAGTGGTCACACCATCATGATTATCTGGGTCATGAAGATCTTTTTTTGTATAATTCCTCTGTCCATTTTTGCCACCTCTTCTTAGTATCTTCTGCTTATGTTAGGTCCATACCATTTCTGTGTGTTATTGTGACCATCTTTGCATAAATGTTCCCTTGATAGCTCTCATTTTCTGGAAGAGATCTCTAGTGTTTCCCATTCTGTTGTTTTCCTCTGTTTCTTTGCACTGATCACTGAGGAAGGCTTTCTTATCTCTCCTTGCTATTCTTTGGAACCTGCATTCAAATGGGTATATCTTTCCTTTTCTTTGCTTTTCACTTCTCTTCTTTTCAGAGCTATTTGTAAGGCCTCCCCAGACAGCCATTTTGCTTTTTTGCATTTCTTCTTCTTGGGGATAGTCTTGATTCCTGCCTCCTGTACAATGTCATGGACCTCCATCCATAGTTCATGAGGCACTCTGTCTATCAGATCTAATCCCTTGAATCTATTTCTCATTTCCACTGTATAATCATAAGGGATTTGATTTAGGTCATACCTAAATGGTATTCCCTATTTTCTTCAATGGAAAGCTAATTTTGGCAATAACAAGTTTTCATGATCTGAGCCACAGTCAGCTCCCTGTCTTGTTTTTCCCGACTGTATAGAGCTTCTCCTTCTTTGGCTGCAAAGAATATAATCAATCTAATTTCGTTATTGACCATCTGGTGATGTCCACGTGTAGTGTCTTCTCTTGTATTGTTGGAAGAGGGTGTTTTCTATGACCAGTGTGTTCTCTTGGCAAAACTCTGTTAGCCTTTGCCCTGTTTCATTCTGTACTCCAAGGCAAAATTTGCCTGTTAATCCAGGTATTTCTTGACTTCCTACTTTTGCATTCCAGTCCCCTATAATGAAAAGGACATCTTTTTTGGGTGTTAGTTCTAGAAGGTCTTGTAGGTCTTCATAGAACCCTTCAACATGAGTTTCTTCAGCATTACTGGTCAGGGGATAGACTTGGGTTACTGTGATATTGAATGGTTTGCCTTGGAACTGAACAGAGATCATTCTGTCGTTTTTGAGATTGCATCCAAGAGCTGCATTTCAGACTCTTTTGTTGACCATGATGGCTACTCCATTTCTTCTAAGGGATTCCTGTCCACAGTAGTAGATATAATGGTATCTGAGTTAAATTCACCCATTCCAGTCCATTGTAGTTCGCTGATTCCTAGAATGTTGACGTTCACTCTTGCCATCACCTGTTTGACCACTTCCAATTTGCCTTAATTCATGGACCTAACTAACATTCCAGGTTCCTATGCAATATTGCTTCTTACAGCATTGGACTTTGCTTCCATCACCAGTCACATCCACAACTGCGTGCTGTTTTTACTTTGGCTCTATCCTTTCATTCTTTCTGGAGTTATTCCTCCACTGATCTCCAGTAGTATATTGGGCACCTATTGACCTGGGGAGTCCATCTTTCAGTGTCCTATCTTTTTGCCTTTTTATACTGTTCATGGGGTTCTCAAGGCAAGAATAATGAAGTGATTTGCCATTACCCTTCTCCAGTGGACCACATTTTGTCAGAACTCTCCACCATGACCTGTCCGTCTTGGGTAGACCTACAAAGCATGGCTCATAGTTTCATTGAGTTAGACAAGGCTGTAGTCCATGTGATCAGATTGGTTAGTTTTCTGTGATCATGGTTTCAGTCTGTCTGATGGAGAAGGATAAGAGGCTTATGGAAGCTTCCTGATGGGAGAGACTGAGGGGGAAACTGGGTCCTGTTCTGATGGGCGGGGCCATGCTCAATAAATCTTTAATTCAATTTTCTATTGATGGGTGGAGCTGTGTTTTCTCCCTGCTATTCACCTGGGGCCAAACTATAGTGGAGGTAATGAAGATAATGGCAATCTCCTTCAAAAGATCCCATGCGTGTACTGCTATACTCACTGACCCTCAATACTGCAGCAGGCCACCACTGATTCATGCCTCTGCTGGAGACTCCTGGACACTCCCGGGCAAGTCTGGGTCAGTCTCTTTTGGGGTCACCGCTTCTTTCTCCTGGGTCCTGGTGCACAAGGTTCTGTTTGTGCCCTCCAAGAGCCTATTTCCCAGTACTGTGTAAGTTCTGGCAGCTCTTTGATAGGGTTAATGGCAACCTCCTCCAAGAGGGCTTATGCCATACCCAAGTCTGCTGCACTGAGAGCCCCTGCCCCAGTGGCAGTCCACTGCTGACCCATTCCTCCACAGGAGATGCTCCAACACATTTCTGTCTCAGTCTCTGTGTGGTCCCTGGGTCCTGGTGTGCACAAGATTTGTTTGAACCCTCTGAGCATCTCTGGCAGGAATGGAGTTTGATTCTAAATGTGAATTCGCCCCTCCTACCATCTTGCTGGGGCTTCTCCTTTTCCTTTGGTTGTGGGATATTTCCTCACAGCTGCTCCAGTGCCACACAGCCATGGCTCCAACACCTACCATCTTGCTGGGGGTTCTCTGACCTTGAACGTGGGCTATCTCTTCACAGCTGCTCCAGCAAAGCGTGGCCACAGCTCCTGACCTTGGCCGTGGGGGTATCTCCTAACAACTGCTCCAGCGCCTCGCAGCCACTGCTCCAGGGCCTCACTTCCTCCGGTCCAGGATAGTTGAATAGGATAGATTAATATTGCTTTACTAAAAGGAGATTAAACTGGAAATATTAACATTAATATATTCTTTCATTTCTATTGTAAAAATAAACATAGATAAGCATTAAAATGCTCCATAAATTTTCAGGCTTATGATTATCAGAATTAAGAAGGCTAAAATTATATGTATTTCTATGGTTTAATTATCTTAAACTGGAGGATAATTGCTTTGCAGTGTTTTATTTGTTTCTGCCATACAAGAGCATGAATCAGTCATAAGTATATATATTAATCTATCTCCTCTCTCTTGGTCCTCCCTTCCACTCCACCTCCTCATCCACCTCTCTAGATCATCACAGAGCATGAGCCTGGCCTCTCTGTTATATAGCAGCTTCTCAGTCACTATCTAACTTATATTTTATATATAGTAACTGTCAATGTTGCTTTACATATGACAGTGTATATATGTCAACATCACTCCGTCAATTTGTCCCACGCTCTCCTTCCCCTGACGAGTCCACATGACTGTTCTCTGTGTCTGCCTCTCTATTCCTGCCCTACAAATAGGTTCATCAGTACCATTTTTCTAGATTTCATATATATGTGTTAATATATGATATTTGTTTTTATCTTTCTGGTATACTTCACTCTGTATTACAAGCTAGAGATTCATCCACCTCAGTTCAGCTGGCTCACATGTGTTCCTTTTTTATGGCTGACTAATATTCAATTACCTCAGATATGCTGATGACACTACCCTTACGGCAGAAAGTGAAGAAGAACTAAAGAGCCTCTTGATGAAAGTGAAAGAGGAGAGTGAAAAAGTTGGCTTAAAGCTCAACATTCAGCAGACTAAGATGAGGGCATCCGGTCCCATCACTTCACGGCAAATAGATGGGGAAACAGTGCTGCGGTTCACGGGGTCACAAAGATTCCGACGCGACTGAACATCTGAACTGAATATTCCACTGTATATGTGTACTGCAGCTTCTTTATCTATCTGTCAGTGGACATCTAGGTTACTTCCATGTTCTGGCTATTGTAAATAGTGCTGCAATGAACATTGGGGTACATGTATAAGAGCTTTAAAGAGAAAAAAGGAAATTAGAAAAAAATTCTAAGTTACATATCCCTTTAATGAATGCAAACGGTTTTTTGCCTTATTCATAAACTAATATATGGATTTATGGATGTGAGTGGTGGGCTATAAAGAATGCTCAGCACCAAAGAATTGATGCTTTTGAACTGTGGTATTGGAGAAGACTCTTGAGAGTCCCTTGGACTGCAAGGAGATCCAACCAGTCTATCCTAAAGGAAGTCCATCCTGAACATTCATTGGAAGGATGGATGTTGAAGCTGAAATTCCAATACTCAGGCCACCTGATGCAAAGAATCATTTGAAAGATCCTGATGCTGGGAAAGATTGAAGGTGGGAGGAGAAGGGGATGACAGAGGATGAGATGGTTGGATGGCATCACTGACAGGATGGACATGAGTTTGAGTAGGCTCTGGGAGTTGGTGATGGACAGGGAAGCCTGGTGTGCTGCAGTCCATGGGGTTGCAAAGAGTCGGACGCAACTGACTGAACTGAACTGATAAACTGAATTTTAACAATTACTGCATATAGAACTAATTCACATTGAATTTCAAAAGGCCATTATTGTGTTGTACATGAATAACACACTTAATCCATTAGAAAGATTACACTCATGTTGGTCATGAGGCAAGTGTTGTCCAAACACAGTTTGTACATCTGATTTGAGAACAGTGTTAATACTCTGAAATCCTCACTCAGCTCAGCTTTATATTTATGACTTTGTTTTGTGTTTTTCTGTCTTGCCCTTCATTCCTCTATTATCTAGGCCAGAGAAATCTCTGCTGGAGACTTGTGGCTTCAGTTTGTCTAACTTCTTAAAGCCAAGACATGGGTCTCTGCTTCTCTCTCACTCGGCTTCTTTTATTCCCCTGGTTATCAATCACAGTGTTCCCCAACCTTTAACTTCACATTTATTGGACTCTCACTTAATATAAACCTGAGAAACACACTTACAAAACCAAAAAGAACAGAACCATACAGAAACTGAAAGTCCACGCTGCAGTATAGATAGGATAATTGAATTTTCCCCTTTAGAATGAAAATCCTAGAATGACTATAATTCTTTTAAGCTGAAAAGCAAGAGGCATTTTTGGGAAAACATAGAATACTTTTCTCATTAGAAAAGTATTTCTTTGTAATATGAATTGTACAAATATTTTCTACCATTTTATGTTTTCCTTATGCTAAAGAGAAACCCCAAGGACAAGGATCATCTTTATAGATGTTTACAGAATTTGCACTTCTTTACTGCTTGCTTTTTTTCTTTCTTTATTTATTTCTTTCATTCTGCCACACAGACCAACCTGATGTGAAGAGGGTGAAACTGCAGCCAATGACAAACCCTGTCAGGACAAACAGGCCGGCACAACTGATGGTGTAGGAAGACTGAGAGGGAATGGATACTCAAATAATCTGATCTATCCATTTTACAGATGAGGAATCCAAGACCCAGGGAGGCAAACATGGTATTTGACTGAAATTATAAAACAAGTCAGTGACACAAATGGCTCAGTTCAGTTCATTTCAGTCGCTCAGGCGTTTCCGACTCTTTGCGACCCCATGGACTGCAGCACACCAGGCTGCATCAGGGTCTTTTCAGATGAGTCAATTCTTTGCAGCAGGTGGCCAAAGTATTCGAGTTTCAGCCTTGGCATCAGTCCTTCCTATGAATATTCAGGACTGATTTCCCTTAGGATCGACTGGTTGGATCTCCTTGCAGTCCAAGGGACTCTCAAGAGTCTTCTCCAACACCACAATTCAAAAGCATCAATTCTTCGGTACTCAGCTTTGTTTTTAGTCCAACTCTCACATCCATACATAACTACTGGAAAAACCATAGCTTTGACTAGATGGACTTTTGTTCGCAAATTAATGTCTCTGCTTTTTAATATGCTGTCTAGGTTGGTCATAGCTTTTCTTCCAAAGAGCAAGCGTCTTTTAATTTCATGGCTGCAGTCACCATCTGCAGTGATTTTGGAGCCCCCCAAAATAAAGTCTATCACTGTTTCCATTATTTCCCCATCTTTTTGCCATGAAGTGATGGGACTGGATGCCATGATCTTAGTTAGTTTTCTGAATGTTGAGTTTTAAGCCAACTTTTTCACTCTCCTCTTTCACTTTCATCAAGAGGCTCTTTAGTTCTTCACTTTCTGCCATAAGGGTGGTGTCATCAGCATATCTGAGGTTATTGATATTTTTCCCGGCACTCTTGATTCCAGCTTGTACTTCATCCAACCTGGCATTTTGCATGATGTACTCTGCATATAAGTTAAAAAACTAGGGTGACAATATACAGCCTTGACGTACTCCTTTTCCAATTTGGAACCAGTTGCTTGTTCCACGTTCAGTTGTAACTGTTGCTTCTTGACCTGCATACAGATTTCTCAGGAGGCAAGTCAGGTGGTCTGGTATTCCTGTCTCTTGAAGTTTTTTCACAGTCTGTTGTGATCCACACAGTCAAAGGCTTTGGGCTCAGTGGTAAATAATTTGCCTGCCAATTATGGAGACACAGGAGATGTGTGTTTGATACCTGGGTTGGGAAGATTCCCTGGGGTAGGAAATGGCAACCCACTCCAGTATTCTTGCCTGGAAAATTCCATGGACAGAGGAGCCTGGCAAGCTGTAGTCCATGGGGTTGCCAAGAGTAGGACACAACTGAACAGGCATCCACAGGTTAGCATGTAAAGAACACAAGGTTTATTTAATATACATAAGTTAGATGGAGTTAAATTTCACTCTTTTATTCCATTGAGGTATAAACCAAACCTTAAAAATGCAAATCAGACTAATGTGGAAAAATTCAAAGTGTTAAATCATGCCTGTCATAGCCAGTATACAAATGAAATCTTTGGCTTTTTATTTTTTGAAGTATACCTGATTTCCACTCTAGGAATACTTTGGATTTGAAGACAGTTTAGAAAACCATAGTATTAGAAACTCTTCTCAGCAACTTTCCTATCTCTAATTCAGCAACTTCTAATTTAGTGTGAAATAGGAAATCATTTTGTTAATTAGTTGAAAATTAACTTACAAGCAATCTAAGAAAAAAGTTGTACTTTTTTTGCCAGTGTATTTAAAGTGTGGATCATTTGTACATTTTTGCATGTCCTTTTATAATTATAATTACGTTCCTAAACATTCTCTCAGAGCTAGGACTTTTTGCTGATCACAGTCTTTTAAAAAGAATGAGAATACTGGATAGCAATGGGAGAGTTTAATAACCTCATTGTTTTATTACCTTATCAATAAATAAAATGACTCAATTGCTCTGGATTAAGGGTCCTGCATAAACATAAGTAAATATAATTAAGAGTAACAGTTGATACATAATACTTCCTGTGTGTACAGAGATAATATGATTCTTAAGGATAAGATTGTGACTTTGCCTCATCACCTAACATTTGAGAATCTTCCTATATATTTTAAGTCTCAGGAGAATTGAACAAAGAATTCACAAGTCATCCTGATCAATGAGGCAAATCCTAACTAGTGTTAAGTTATTAACTGAGTCCCTTGAGTGATATATTTTTAATGTCTTTTATATAAACAGTCAACAGAGTAAAACAATTGCCTATTTATTTACAATTACCATGTTTGTAGGCAATGTTTATAAGTGCTGAATAAGAAAATGAAAAGTGTATATTAATTAAGCTTGAATCCCAGTGTGGGAGGCATAGCACTTTGCTTTGTTATTAGAATCTTCCTATAAAAATCTCCTCTGAGGGACTCCAGTCTTCTTGCACACTAGTACCTAGAAAAACTTGCTGTGTGTAAAGGTAGGACTCAACACAGGGTATAAGTGCCCAGAAACTGTTGGTATTACACTTATACTAGCTTGAGATATTAACTGAATACAATTTAAGTTTCTTTTTAAATGTGAAAAATCCCTGGGTTGGGAAGATCCCTGGAGTAGGAAATGGCAACCCACTCCAATATCCTTGCCTGTAAAATTCCATGGACAGAGGAGCCTGGCAGAGGGCTATGGTCCACAGGGTGGCAAAGAGTCAAACACAACTGAAGTGACTTAGCATGCAAACTGAAAACAAAACTCTTCAGGTATGTTAAAGAATGGCAGATCTGAATGATTGCTGACATTTAAGCTACATGGTGGTAATTTTTACTCTCAATTTAAGAAATATTTTTATTAATGTATCTTCTTCCATTTTAAATTATGAAATGCTTCAAACATACAAAAATATGTGAGTGGTATAATGAACACACTTGAAACTTCTGCTCAACTAAAGTACAAAAGTACAAATAGAGTTCATGAACACTCCCCAGTAGTGTTTTCTTTCTTTCCCACCATCCAGAAGTAGTAACTATCCTGAATTTGGTGCTTACCACTCCTGTGCATGTCTTTATACCTCCCTAAAAATATATATTCCTCAAGAAACCATGACATCATTTTATGTTACAAAACACTATCATATAAGATGAATTCTTCAAATTGCTTTTTTATACTCAGCATTGTGTTACCTTTAATATTTATCTACTCTGATACCTTTACTTCTAGATCATTCATTCACATCACTAAATATTATTAGATGTATGAATATTCTGCAATTTATCCATTCTTTGGGGAACATTTAGCTATATTGTTTTGTTTTGCTATTACAAGCAGTGCTACATTGATTACTGTGATATATTTCTCGCTACGGATGTGTTTAAGACTTTGTATAGAGCAATGCTCTTCAAAATATAGTGTGGGCCAGTATCAATGAATTATCTCTGGTGAGGTAGTACAAGCACTGAGAGCAAGCAAGTGAAAACTTTACAGCAATTTGACATTGCTGCCACATCATATGATTTTGCATTCTTGCAAAATTATTGTTCTGCAGTGGATTACACATTGTAAAAGTTGTTTTAAATCATAGATAGCTTAAGAGGTATTATTCTAGTCTACATACCTTGAGATAGAATTGTGCTTCCAGGAAGTGATTAATACTTAATCTTTAAAATATTGCCGGTTGTGCTTCAGAATTTTTGTGCTGATTTAGATTCACACTAGAAACATGGAAGACTTTCTGTTTCCCTGCACTCTATATATTCTGCTTTTTTTTATGCTTTTTTTGGAAAACTTTCTTTTGGTGTAGAGATTATTCAGTTCCTACTTCTCTTCCTCTCGATCATAAAATTTAAATGCTATATTTCTGTTTTTCAGTGGTGGACTTTCAAATGTTTAATATGTGTACTTATCTACAATGATTCTCTCCTCTCCTCTATGTTATTTTTATCTAGTATATTTTTCCATCTCAATTTTTTTACCATTAAAATCAATAGTTGTTACTGTTTTATACCATCAGTGATTGTTTGGATCACCTTAAATTTTAACCATTTTCCCACCAATACCTTTTGCGTTTCATGTCTTTTATCTGAAATAATTTTATTTTAAGTAACTGAAAAATTTTAGTGCTTTAGCACTTTTTTCATTCACTGAAAAAAATGAAAATTCAATAGCAAATTATTAGTGCTGTTTTGACCTAAGTATATTTTTCCCTTGAGTAAAATTCTACTTGACAGCATTTTCTCTTAGTACATAGAACTGATCCAATGTCTCCTAATTCTTAATGATGCTCTTGAGATGTTTACAGTCACTCTAATTATCGTCCTTTGGAGAAAAATCTGCCTTTCTTTTAGGCTGCTTTTGAAATACTTGTTCTATTTAGTGTTCTGTAGTTTCACCATGATGTTTTATATCTAACTATGTATTCCTCTTTATTTACTTGATTAAGATTTAGTAGCTTCCCTCAATCTGAAGATCCATGCTTTTTTTATTCTACAAAACATGTTTTTTTTTCTCTTTTACCTTTTTTCATTATATAGAATTTTTTATCAGAAGCCCAGTTAGATTCTCATTCACTCTTTCAAATCCATTAAGCACTGTCATATTTTTCATCTTGTGCCTCTGTGATAAATTATGCATACTTCTTTAAAAACATAATATTTATTTATTAGCTATCCCTTTAGCTGGTATCTGGTAAACCTGTTATTTAAGCCTTCAATTGAATTTTAAATTTTAATTTATTAATATTCTTTATTTCTTTGTTATTTTTTTCTTCCAGTTTTCATGAGATAATTTACATAAAACACTGTGTAAGTTTAAGATGTTCAGCATAATAATTTGACTTACATACATCATGCAATGAGTACCATAATAAGTTTAGTAAACATCCATCATGTCATTCAGATACAAAATAAAAGAAAATGAAAACAAATTTCCTTATGATGAGAACTCTTAGAATTTACTCTCTTAACAACTTTCATACACAATATAGAGCAGCATCAGTTATATTAACCTTGTTGTACATTACATCCCTAATATGTATTTATCATATAACTTCTTTTTAAATTTATGACTGTCTTTGAAAAAGACATTGTTCTGTCCCATGTTTCACCCTATTTTTCTCTAAGCATTTTAAATATATGTGTGGTAGTTTGAGCATTCTTTGCCATTGTTTTTCTTTGGGATTGGAATGAAAACTGACCTTTTCCAGTCCTGTGGCCACTGTTGCATTTTCCAAATTTGCTGTTACATTCAGTAACTAAATTATTTGTTGTATTTGCAGGTCTTATTTTAATTGAGCATGTTGCTGATTCTTCCTCATGTATTTTGTAATTGTGTACTTGGGGTTCATGTTTGGCAGGGCTTATCTCTGGGATCCTTGAGACATTCTATTTCCTTCTGCCAGTGTCCTGTTCCAATATGAATCAATGAATACCAATCGCTGAGTATAATTTTTAATTTAGGGCCTCTAAAACCATCTACAGAGTATAGATTTGAACTTTAAACCCATGTAAATATAAGCTAACAATAATGGATTTTCAGGAGGACACATTTTTCCACTCAAGCTCAGCTCAAGATAGATGAATTCACTTGTGCTTGAGTTCATCTTTCACCAGGAGTCTAGTCTTTCATGGATCCTTCTTTGCATGGTGCTTTCTGGCCTAAGCTTATAGAACCATTAATACTTAGTCATTAAGATTGTGAAACCTTTCCAAAGCATCCAGGATGTCTACATCAGCTTTCATTCTGGATTTTAGCTTAACTTTTCACTCTTGATTCCTGGTTATTCCCCTTCCTCTCTTGGAAGCTTAGTTCTGAGTCTAAAATGAAGGTTTGCTATATTTTATCCAACATTCCTAGATACTTTGTACCCAGAATTTTTTGAATTATCTAATATGCCATAATGCCAAAAATGAAAGTGAAATTCTGTCCTTTCCAGGAGTTTGCCCAAATTCATGTCCATTGAATCGGTATATGTAACTCAGTGAAGCTATGAGCCATGCCATATAGAGCTACCCAAGGAGGACGGGTCATAGTAGAAAGTTCTGAGAGAACATGATCCACTGGAAGAGGGAATGGCAAACCACTCCATATACTAGCCATGAGAACCCCATGAACTGTGTAAAAAAGGTTTAACTTACACTGTGCTTAAATGTGCAAAGACAATACAACTCTTTTTTTCTCCCATTACTAACACTATCTTTTCCCTTAACCTCAAGCATACCACAGCTTTAGAATATTAATTTGATGCCTGATCCATTCAATTCTTTTCTTTTTCAACTCCGCAGTTTCAGTTAGTCCCTTTAAATAATGTTTGTTTTTGTTGCTGTTGTTGTTTAGTTACTAAGTCATTTCCAACTCTTTTGCGACCCCATGGAATGTCGCCCTCCAAGCTCCTCTGTCCATGGGATTTCCCAGCAAGAAGACAAGAGTTGGCTGCCATTTCCTTCTCCAGGGAATCCTCCCGACCCAGGGAATCCTCCCGACCCAGGGATCAAACCCTCATCTCCTGCATTGCAGGCGGATTCTTTACCACTGAGACACCAGGGAAGCCCTTAAATAGTTTATTGTCAAGGAAAACATTCTTTAAAAAAAAAAAAAAATTCCTGAAAACTTTACTAAAATCACATGGAGGGCCGCTGTTCAAGAGCTTTTTCCTTTAAGACCACCTTTAACCTTTAGAGTATATTTTGGCCAAGGCAGGGGAGGGGAAATGTCTAGAGCCCAACAAATGTCTCACTAGCCCAACTTTCTCTCCAGCTTATTTACATTTTGCAGCCATAGAAAGCTTAAAGGAGTTCTACTACACATTCATCATCTCTGAGGCCTAAGGCCCAGAACACTCTATAGCAGTTATCCCAAAGAAGCACTTAAGTAATGTGTTTATCAGATTAGGAGTAAGAGTTAATCCAGTAGTTTCTCTGCCATGCATTTCTCAAGACACACTTCTGAGTAGTATTCTTCCATGCACAACAGGAACAGGATGGGCAAGAATGAAACTCAAATGTGTTGAACAGGCTAGTCTGTTACATCCCACAGAAACTTCAAGGAATCACCCCCACCAACCTACCCAAGATCAAATAATAGGCCATCTTCAACTTTATATTATTTGAACAAATGGTTATTAACACACACTTCTCCAACAGATTTATTTCTTTAAAGGAATGGATTTTGAAGAGAAAAAACATGAGGCAGGGAGGTGTGGAATAGAAAATAAATACAAATGTAAGCTGTTTTGCTAATTGCTTTATAACCACAAACTAGTACAGAGAATGCCCTCTACAAAACACAAGACAGGTTCAAAGGTGGAGGTGTTCCCTTAGGCAAGGCTGAAGGCTTCAGTCCCTGGTATTTGGAATTTAGGCTGCAGTCCTTGTTTTTGGATGGATCACTGGGTGTGTGGCAGTGCTTTTAACCAGATTTGAACAGGAGAATGGCCACTTGGCCCAAGAAGATAAAGTGTTTGGTTTCACGTGTCACGTAACTACCGAAGTTCCTCCCCACGATGCAGCGCCAGGTGGGGTTGTACTTCTTGTTGAACTCCTTGATACAGGCCGCAATGTCCTTCTCTATATTATATCTCTCCAATGCCTGAGTAGCACGCTCCACCAAGTCCTGTTGCATCTCCTTAGACATATCGGCGTTCTTGATCTCAGCCTTTCGGTCACCTATGGTTACCAAGGAGCAGGGGCTGGCCGATTGCAACAGTCTCCTGGGGGAGGGGCTGGCGAGGCTCACACCAGAGAGGGGGTCACAACGGAAGCCTTGGCGCATCTTATTGTCAAGGAAAACATTCTTAATATCTCCTGTCTCTTAGCTCATTATTATTAGCTCACTTCCACCCGAGAATGGTGTCAAAGTATCAGAGAGCAGAGTATATCTTACAGAACCTTACAGAACAGTATCCGAGAGCAACAGTCAAAGTCTAGAGGTGTGATGCCATCTCATGTCGCAGGCTAGGTCTCTTGTTCACTTGATTACAGATTACCCTGCTGGAACTCTTAGATAATGAGTAAGGCCTGTGTAGCTCAAGATTTTATCTCTCCAGTGCCATCACAGTGAGCCTTGTGGTAGGCTCCTTGGTTCTCAAATTTGCATCCTTGCCAAGTGGGACTGAAGATGACTTGAAGAGTTAAAACCTCAGGGTCATTAATTTTACTATCTTATTCTGTACTCCTCACTGATAAAAACTAGTGTGGTTTCTTTTCATGATCCCTACAGGATCATGTAGGATCTGAGTAGGCTCTGAAGTCCTCCTATGCTTCAGTTGTCTGACACACCTTCCCATTTTGGCCATTTCTATGCTTTTAGTGAACCTGGATTTCAAATCTGTTGTCTCACATAACAGTCTTATTTTTTGCATGTCTTTTAATACCTTCTATGACAAATCCTAATTCTTTTTAAAAAATTTATTTACTTTTGGCTGTGCTGGGTCTTCGTTGTTGTGTGGCTCTTCTCTAGTTGTGGCGAACTGAGGGCTACTACCTAGTTTGTGGTGCACCAGCTTCTCATTGTGGCAACTTCTTCTCTTGTGGAGCACAGGCTTTAGAATGCAGAGGATTCAGTAGTTATGACACATGGGCTCAGTAGTTATGGCTTCCAGGGTCTAGAGTACAGGCTCAATAGTTGTGGCACATGAACTTGTCTCACAGCATGTAGGATCTTCCCAGACCAAGAATCAAACCCATGTCTCCTGCATTAGCAGGTGGATTCTTTACCACTGAACCACCGGAGAAGCCCCGGCAAATCCTAATTCTTACCACATTTCTCACTCCTTACCTTTTGGCAAGCAAAGTGGAGGTCTCATACTCAGAAAAGCAAAAGAGAAAGCACATCAATAATTTTCAGAATATTAGCCCAATTATTATATCAATACCTTATCAGTGACAAGATAAATGAAAATAAAAATTGCCAAATCACTGGTCTTTGTTTGCATGATATTATCAGCAAACTGGGACTAGGAAATTGAAAGATATTTTAATAAATTGTGGGTCACATGTAAGTTAATAAAATTAGGAATCTGTTGTTTCCAGAAATACACATATAAAAACAATTCTGTAACTACTTTTATTTTTGGCTCAAGGGCAATTTTAGTGACTTCAGCTGATCTCCCAGCATCCAAGGCTTTGGGAGAACAGAACTCCACAGAGGTAGTGCTTCTTGAAAACGATGTGGATAGACAGATCTAAGTGGGAAAAAGAACTCATTTAGCTGTCCCTAAAGGACCTGTATGTATTTATTGATTCATACAATAAAAACATAAATGTCCTCCTAAGCAATCAACTGAGGCTCCTTGCCTGGGCACTGTAACCACTCAAGTTATATTATTACCGTGTACTTTTCCAGTAGTTAAGAACAATGCTCCTCTATGATATAATTATATCATTATATCTAAGGATATAATGATCCTTAGACTTTTTGCAAGCCCCGTGGATTGTAGCCTTCCAGGCCCCTCTGTCCATGGAATTCTCCTGGCAAAGATACTGGAGTGGCTTGCCATTTCCTTCTCCAGGGGATATTCCCAAACCAAGGATCGAAACAGGCTCTCTTACACTGCAGTCAGACTCTTTACCATTTGAGCCACCAGGGAAGCCCCATGCACTCTCTTGACCCTGTTTTCAACTTTCGGATGATATGTTCCTGTTTTCCTTTCCAAGTTCATTCGGATGTTCAGTTTAACCTGTCTTTCTTCTATAAAATTCTGGTGAGAGAAAGAGACACACAGTGAGTGTAACAATCCCCAACCCTCCCCCTCTTTTCCCCAGTACCCCCAATGCCCCCCGACCTGTCCATTCTCTTGAGGAGAGTGTAGAATCTCCATGCTCCTGGGGATGGTCTGCTTTGAGCCTGAACTAGACGGAATTAGGTTTGCATTCAGACTCTTCCAAACTCTAACTTTCTATCTGATTTGTCCCCAGCCCAGGGAAGCCTCCATTGTCTTATGAAGGAAGCTATATCACCTCTCTCTCAACCTCCACTCACTTGAACCCTTGATTCTTCCAGACTCATCCTTAGACTCACATCTCTTTCAGTTTTGGCTATTTCACTCCCCAATTCTCCTCTCCCTTTCCTTTCCTTTCTGCCTAATCTCCCTTCAAAAGAAGGAAGAAGCAATAAAAAGTTTGCCTTAACTTCATTTATGCACTCCTAGCACTTTCTCCCTTAACTAACGCATCTTGCCTCTGGGCCAAAATACCTAAAATACCCTCACAGCGAAATCCAAAAGAAATATCAATGAAAAGGTTGGGCTAAGTGATCTCTAAGGACACTTCTAGAGAAGAGTTCTATGACTTCATATGAGGTCAACAACATACAGAAAAATCCAAGCTAGTTCTCAAAAAAATTCTGTAAGTTTTGAGAATCTATTATTTGTGAAGTGATGAGTGAGAGAACTCAAATAAATAAATAAAGGATACATTCCCTAGTCTCCACAACTTCAATATTCAATATAGATGACCTACATGCAAGAAAAGTTAAATACTACTTGAGGAATCCATTCATTTAGTCATTCATTTATTCATGTTTTCTGGGGCTTTACTTAAGATAATGAAGTTCACAATTGCAAGGATCCACAATAGGGAGTGCAAAGGACACTTTGGTTCATGTAGGAAGAGTACCCAACCAACTCCCAGGTGGGAAAAAGGAATTGTCTTCTTGGAAAAAGTGTCCTTGCTGAAATTTGAAGACTCTGGGCATAACTCTGTGCGTGTGTGTGTGTGTGTGTGTGTGTGTGTGTACATGTATGCACTAGCATGCAGTTGAGCCATGATTAAATTGAATCAGAGCAGAACAATGATATGAGCAAGGAGAATCACACTTGTAAAGGTCCAGAAGTTAGAGTAAGAACACCTTCTTTTCAGAAAACTAATAATAGTTCAGTCTGTCTGGCTGGGGAACATTGGAATAGCAGTATAAAACCTTATAGTCACTTACAAGTCAGAAGCTAGCATGGAAAATACCAAGTGAAATGGCCAATGGTGTGAGGTAAATAAAATGTTATAACTTCAGAGGTTGATTACCATGTGTTACTTGGAAAGAGCTGCATCAACACATGTGGGGAGGTACCAATGATAAGAGATTTCTAGTAGATTTAATGGTGTGATCAAAGGCAATCAGAGAATGCATGAATTTTTCAGTGAACTGTAGGCAGGCCTCTTTGACTAAAGTCAGGGTATGAATAGAAATTCACTGGTCAAAATTTGACATCTCAAAATATACCTCCCTCTTATTGCTGAATAAAAAAAGAAGAATTTCAGTAGCTCCAAAAAGTCCCCCACTTGTGTGCGGGGAAGAATGGGAAATTGCACTAACTTAGAAAATGAGAGTGAACTGAATTCGACTCAGCACAAAACTGTGGCCACCGTATGCCCAGCTGCAGCCCACACTAGTAGTACCCTGGTTATAGCCTGTAGTACAAACTTTAACACTATTAAAACAGGTTTCCTTTGGACTTGAGAGTACCAAATTCTGCCAGCTGCTTATTTCTCAACAGCTAATCACACCATCAACCCTTCACACAGAATCTCTACCTCTTCAGTGCAGAAGTGGAGTCCCCAGGGCTGGGCTATTCCTTTTTGTTCCCTGTGTGAAGATGTGGTCAATAAACAGAAGTCACATTCTGTCTTTGAAATATGGTTCTTTTTGTGAACACCCAAGTCAAGCCAACCCCCTATGCTAACTTGATTTGGGATCTAACATAGCAGAAGGAACCTAAGAAATATAAGTATGGAATATTTGTTAGGTTTAGAAACAGCTAAAGAAGTCAGATTTTATAAATTAAGAAACCTTGTAAGGCAGCACAGTCTATATTTTCAGAACTTTGTAATTATATTCATATTATCAAGCTGGCTGAATTTGTTAGACTGGAAGGAGATCAGTGTTTTTGTGTGTGTGTGTGAAGTCTAGTATTTTAAAACTTTATTTTTTTTATTCGAAGATATGTGAAATATAAAATATTAACCATTATAAGTTTGGGAAATTATTTGAATAAACTACAGTGTATTTAGAATTTTCATTCAACTTCAGTATATAATTAAGGGCGTTGAAATATTGTTAATAACGATAATATCACACACCATATATTATTTTTCATTAATGTCTATTTGACGCAAATTAAAAACTAGGTATAATTCAAGGCTTTTCCTCTTATTCCAAACTTGTTTTCACTCAAACTTTAGCAGCTATGCAGTCAACTTCCTTCCTGATAATATACAAACCATTTTTTTAAATTAATTTTTATTGGAGTATAGTTGTTTTACAATGTTACTAGTTTTACTGTATAGGAAAATGAATCAGCCATACATATACATGTGTCTCCTCCCTCTTAGACTCCCTTCCCATTCAAGTAACCACAGTACACTAACTAGAGTTCACTGTGTTAAACAGTATGCTCTTGTTAGTTATTTATTTTACACATAATATCAATAGTGTATCTGTGTCAGTCCCAATCTCCCAATTCCTCCCACTCCTCTTCCCCACTTGGTATCTGTATATTTGTTCTCTTCATCTCCATTTCTGCTTTGCAAATAAGATCATGTATACTATTTTTCTATTAATTTTCAAAAATGTTTATTTTCCCAGTTGTAAAATAAATGTGTTATAGGCAAATAAAAACATGAAGGAAACATAATTTGTAATCTCATCACCCACAAATAATTACTGTTTATAGTCATTATTGTTTGTTAGTTTCACTTTTAGTCTTATATCTAATATGTATATGTTTGTATTTAAAATTTGAGGTCATTATATATTCATGTTTTAACAACGTTTTGTATTAGTGTTTGAACATTATTTTGTATTTATTAGTGTTTGAACATTATTTGTTTGAACAAAATTGAAAACTATCAATTTTAGTAGTATCAGGCTATCAGTTTTTTCCATTAAAATTAATATTTACTAGATATATTTATTCACATCTATTGTTTAAGGTTCTGATTATTTTAGTAAGATAGATATCTAGGTGAATTACTGAATCAAAATATATGAACCTTAAAGGTTATCTTAACAGAGTGAAGTAAGCCAGAAAGAAAAGCACCAATACAGTATACTAACGCATATATATGGAATTTAGAAAGATGGTAACAATAACCCTGTATACGAGACAGCAAAAGAGACACTGATGTATAGATCAGTCTTTTGGACTCTGTGGGAGAGGGAGAGGGTGGGATGATTTGGGAGAATGGCATTGAAACATGTATAATATCATGTATGAAACGAGTCACCAGTCCAGGTTCGATGCATGATACTGGATGCTTGGGGCTGGTGCACTGGGACGACCCAGAGGGATGGTACGGGGAGGGAGGAGGGAGGAGGGTTCAGGATGGGGAACACATGTATACCTGTGGCAGATTCTTTTTGATATATGGCAAAACCAATACAATATTGTAAAGTTAAATAAAATAAAAAAAAAAAAAAAACAATTTATTCTCAGGTGTATGAGCCTGCAATCCTCAATAGCACTGTGTATTTATTTTGGTTATAATGATGGTCAGAAAATGATCATCTGCTCAAATTTACATTGATATGATAATAGTGAGGTGGAACATTTTTCATACTTAAAAGTCGTTTGTATTGCTTCTATTAACTGTTCATATCATTTAGTATATCTGTCTCTTGGATGAACTGAATGGAATTTAGAATTTAAAACACTGAGCTGAAAAAATAATTTAAAAAATGATAACAGTAAATGCCACCTTTTAATTAAATGAATACTTAAAAATTAATCAAGTTTTAATTTGCTCTCAGTTAACTCAATGAGGATTTTAATTAACACAACAGTTTTTAACTAGTTTGGTCTTTTTTTTTTTTTTTTTTTTAAGCTTGGCTTTTACTTTTGAAATCCTAAACTGCATTTCTCACTGAAGATTTGTACATTGTTAGAGCTTTCTTTCACTTCACGCCCTTTGTTCCAGACTACCTCGCCCATGCCATACACTCAAGCCTATTACCTCGGAGCAGCAAAAAAAGATCTGAAAAAAAAATATTCATGAGTCAGAGGGAAAAAAAAATCTTTAAAAATAGATTTTAAAGGTAGTGAGAGGGATTTATTTATACGGAAAGGGACCCTCTACTGTGTAGTCAGCCATTGCTAATAAAATCTTTCCAGAACAGAATATTAATCTTTTTAGCACAACTGAAATAAAGAAAAACTACCATGCAAGCAATTTGGTAAAAAGGTGTTTACTGTGCCCACCTAATATACTAACAGAGCAATACAAAAAGTTTTGGTAAGTTGAAGTAAATCTTGAGTCATTATCCTAAATCCTAGGTGTGTGTAAGCTGTAAGTGGAACCCTAGATTTCTGTGGAATTTTTCTCACTGACTTTGTTAAGGGTCTGTTTTAATAATGAGGAAAGCAAATTATCCAGGTAAGAGGAATGGTGCAAGCTTACAAGGGAAAAAGGTCAAAGCTGAAAACTGAGACTTGACAACCAGAATGTCTGTAGACATTTAGAATATTATCCATTAGAGAAATGATGTGGGGTTCAAATGAAAGCAGGATTTTAGTGCTCACATCTGTCACCTTCTAGGCACCTAGAAATCACAACAAGGAAATTCTTTCAAAACAGTGAGGGTTTTGCATTTTCCTAGGGATCTGAAGAATAAAAATGCATTCTGTATTCCTTTCCCATAGATTTTTAGTTGTTACTTTTTTGGCATCTTTTTACTGCTGCTGCTGCTAAGTCACTTCAGTCGTGTCTGACTCTGTGTGACCCCAGAGATGGCAGCCCACCAGGCTCCCCCGTCCCTGGGATTCTCCAGGCAAGAACACTGGAGTGGGTTGCCATTTCCTTCTCCAATGCATGAAAGTGAAAAGTGAAAGGGAAGTCGCTCAGTCGTGTCCAACTCTTAGCAACCCCATGGACTGTAGCCTTCCAGGCTCCTCGATCCGTGGGATTTTTCAGGCATGAGTACTGGAGTGGGGTGCCATTGCCTTCTCCAATTATAAGTTTGATAGCTGCTAAAACAAGAATCCTAATCAGATTTAACAAACCCTCTCTGAAATGATTTATCTTGTCATAGCTATAGAGCAGACTAAATTGAAAAGCAAAATTAATCTGCTTCTATAAAGGTGAACTCTAGCCTATCATGTAGTCCGTGACAGTAATTAATGCTGCTTTAGCTTTCTTTCTGAGCTCAGCCCAAGAAACTAGTAATAATTTAGGTATGTGAATGTGTTGAGTTTCATTCATTTCAACCACACAGGATGAGGAGAGATTGGCATGTTTACACACTTTCAACTTCTCCCAAGAAAATGAAGCTTCTGGTAGGCATTTCCTCTTTGCAATTCTCATTTCAGTTTCATGTAAAATTAGATACTTTTCTATTTCCTGATAGGAAAAAAAGAATTAATCAGGAACCTCTATGGCAGCTTATAAAAACGTTGATAATAAATTGATGATATTTTAGGACTAACGTGAAAAAAATACTACATATTTGAGGTTGTTTTCCCTTATGTACTACTATTTTTTAAGATAGATAGGTAAAAACAATATTTTTAGCTGTTCATCAACACTCAGTTATGTTATACTGATCCTGAAACCCAGCTCTTAGTATAAAAAAATAGGGAGAGGGACTCCTTTCCTGCTTGACAGGTCAAGTTGATGTGATTTTCCTTTTTGCTGAAGCAACAATATCTCAAGTAATAGCTTGAAAAAAAGAGAGGATGCTATGAAGAATTTAGAGAAAGTAAAATTAAAAATTCATTAAGATTTGAGGTGAGGCAAAGGTGAAGAAGAGGAATGCTCCCAGAGTAACTGCCCTGCTTCTGTTTTAGACACTGGACAGCTAAAGGCACCTTTTGTAAGAATAGGAAGTACAGTAAGAGGAAGAAATTAGACACGAGAACGAATAGTGCAGCTTTGGATATATTGTTTAGAAAGCGTGTGTGGAAGAGGTAGTCTGTTATTCATGTGGGTGTCTGAGAGAGGTCTGGGTGACGAAATAGATCTGGGAAAGCTCAACACCTAAAAGGTCGTGAATCCATAGGATTGAGTGGGGACAGTACAGCAGAAAGGCCATGGTTTACAAATCAGTGCTTATTATCTCAATGAAAAATATATTTTTTAAAAATTTTGGGGCCAATGAACAATCCATTATTGAACCCAAAAGTGGGTTTTATAGAATGTCCATATCTTCTTTTTACTATCTTTCTTGTTCATCAATCATGAACAACATAAATTTATTAAATTCTTAAAGAGAGAAGGAGGCCAACAGGCATAATGTGGGAAAATATGTGCCTTCTTCTTGAATCAAATTTGAAAAAAAATGCCTAGTGTAAAACACAACTCTCTCTGGCTAAGTGTGTAAATTCTCATGTATGAATGTGTTTGCCATTCCTCCATTTTCATGTCAATGAAAGAAGAATCAAAAACTCATTGAAATCTTATTTTAAGGTATATATATTTAACTGTTGGTATTATCCTACTATCTATGAGAAATATAAGCAGCACTGCATGTTTGTGTTATATATATTTTTAAACAATACTAAAATTATTAAGGAATGATAAGTTCGTTTATCAACCCTGGCACTAAATTTTTAAATTCTAGCTGAAGACTAGACTAAAGGCACGGTTTAACCATAAAACACATAAAGAATAGGAAAAAAAGTAATCTGGAATAGAGATATTTTCTGAAAGCTCATAGCTTGTTTCTTAAATGGAAGTGTGTGAAAAAATATCTAGAACCTCTATAAATTCTGTTATTTTTCTTGAGGAGAATAAAAATAATATTCCTCAACCACTTCTGACACCTTTCATTAAATATTTAAAAATATATAATAAAAAGACATTCTTGGGCAGATGAATAATAAAAGTATGATATTTATATGGAAACAAAAGTCAGTCTTCCAGAAATACAACAAATCTGAGAACAAAATGAAAATTTGGGTGCATTGTCAGTGCTTCCATAGAGTATAGATTTTTTTGAAAACAATAAAGAGTAAAATAACCATGTTCTATTTTATTGTCATATTTTATCTTTTTGGAATCTATTTAAACTCTTTCTACTTGTAGGGTTTTAGCTCTCACTTGAGACACTCCTGTTGCAAGTTTCTTTCTGAGCCATATAATTTCTAATCAAATTATTGAACCTTGTTCACCCATTTGGAAGTAGAGAATAAAAGAAAATGAAATTGCATTTTTTTTTTTTTCAGAATATTGTAATAGATTCTTCCATGGGTTTCCTGCCGCACTGTCACGTCAGTCCCCTCGTCTGCAACGACCTTCATGTCCTGGTGGACACTTTCAGTTCTAGTTCCTTTCCTATTCAGATCCAGGAGCACTTAATTTTTCCATGTCTGGCTTATAATATTTGGAATATAGATTTCTTTACATTTACAACAGAAGTTTTCTCACTTCTTTTTCCTAAATTCTGCATTAATCTTCTTGTCGGTGAACATAAATTCATAAAATACTTCAAACTGTTCATTCTTGATAAAAGTTAAAGAGATCATGTCAAGGTTATTATGGAAAATAACATGCGATCTATTGTTTAACACATGTAAGGGAGAATACATACACCCAAACGTTTGCAATATTTCATTTAACTTGATAAAATAAAGTTCAAAGCTTTACATTGATTAGCTATGACTGAGTGCATCCTTCATTGTACAGATAATTACATGAACTACTAACCTTCAAAGAAGACAAGTTAGAATAAACTTTGTCACTGATGGGCCAAATAAAAAGTTAAAAGAGATTAATTGTATGGTTTGTTAGAGAATGTGACATTTAAGTATAAATTGAAAAATGAATGGCAAGATCATTAAAGGTCACTTGTGCCCTTACTTAGATGTTTAGCCTGAAAAATGTTAAAAACACCAAAAAAAAAAAAAAAGTATTTTTAATTGGGAAGTCAGAAAGAGGAAATGTACTCAAATGAGTGCTGATGAAATAAATTAGAGTTGAATGCCAAGAACCCAGGAGGGTGGACACACAGGCTCATCTTAAATGAAAGGCTCTCTGGTCAGCTGATATCGTTTGTCCTTATATCTGTACACCACTGGCCACCAGGTCACAAATTTTCACTTGATCTTACTGAAAACACATACTCTTCTTCAACCAGCTGGTGGAGCAGAACTCCAACAAAGTAATATTCTCTCAAGCCTTTTGATATGAATAATATGAGTTACATTTTCTTTCTTTTTTTTTTTCTTTTGGATATGTTCTCATTCAATCTTAGAGCAAAAAGGAACTTTAAAAACCATCTAGTTCAGACACAATAGCATCCATAGTATCATTTCCTTCTTTTTGTCCTCTCACGGGAGAGGTCACTGCTTCCTGTAACATTCTTTCCCATGAAACAGAATCCAATTCACAATTTGCAGCGGAGCACTTAAGGGCAGCCACTTTCTATCAATTGGTACTCCAGGTAAAAACCACCTGCTGTACCTAATCTAGTCCAAATTTCCATTTTACAGTGAAAGAAACAGAAATCCAAAACTCATTTGCAACTGGGTTGGAGAGTCAATCTATAATTTTGAAAGCAAATTGCTCTAAATAGGAAGTAAAACTTTAATCACCTTTGCTCAAATTCCTGAGTGAAACCATATGAGTAGAATTGTTTGATACAGAGTTAGCAATTTGAAAGACTCCTTTTATCATTTTACTGTACACAATAGAGCATTTAGGAGATTGTGACTGAAACTGATTCTTCTCATGTGGGCAAAATAAAGTTTTCCTAAATACTGGGCAACATGCTGCTTGTCTTGCAAATCAAGAGAACAGTAAATTTGGCAGAGGCAAAAATTTTCCACCCTCAAATTACCTGGTTTGTCCATGAAATAATATCCAAGTAGGGTACAATGGTTTATAAAGTGCTCTGAAGGAAAATGCACCCCTCCCCCCACCAAGGGTAATCACATTCCTATATCATTTTGGTCTCATTTAACTTAGAGAGACTTGTAGTTTTCTTCCTCTGAGGCTTATGACGGAAAATAAAGCAATCATGGGAATTTAAGAATAACACAGTGTAGAACCATCGCCCCTAAGCCCTTAACAAGTGATATTCTGCAGAGAGCAGTCCTGGATGCATTTAACATCTCTACATGTGATTGATTATGAGCTGGAGAGAGTAGTCATTAAATCTGCCAAGTACATCACATCATCAGGATGGGTGAGCACCTTGAAAGACAGGATTAGAATTAAAAATGACCTTGACAGTTTGAAAAATGATTACAAGCAAATGAAATTGAGTTCCCTAAAATCAACGGTGCAGCAACATACTTACAACACCCCAGACTGCACAAATCAAGTTTGAAGTGGATAGTTGAGCAGATGGTGGTTGTTACCTAGTGAGTTGTAAACTGTACTTTGGTTGACTTTGTTCTGCTGACCAAAAAGCACATGTACAATCAAATATTCGATGAAGTCTAGTATATGGTTTTATTCATGAACTAATGCAGATTAATCATTAAGCAGAGAGTGAAGAAGAACTAAGGAACCTCTTGATGAAAGTGAAACAGGAGAGTGAAAAAGCTGACCTAAAACTCAATATTCAAAAAATGAAGATCATGGCATCTGGTCCCATCACTTCATGGCAAATAAATAGGGAAAAAGTGGAAACAGTGACAGATTTTATCTTCTTGGGCTCAAAAATCACTGTGGACAGTGACTGTAGCCATGAAATTAAAAGATGCTCCTTGGAAGGAAAGCTATGACAAACCTAGACAGCGTATTAAAAAGCAGAAATATCACTTTGTCAACAAAGGTCCGTATAGTCAAAGTCATGTGACTTTTTTCCAGTAGTCATGTATGGATGTGAGAATTGGACCATAAAGAGAGCTGAGCACTGAAGAACTGATGCTTCTGAACTGTGGTGTTGGAGAAGACTCTTTGAGAGTCCCCTGGACTACAGGATCAAATCAGTCAATCCTAAAGGAAATCAGTCCTGAATATTCATTGGAAGGAATGACGCTGAAGCTGAAACTCCAATACTTTGGCCTCCTGATGCAAAGAACTGACTCACTGGAAAAGGCCCTGATGCTGGTAGAGATTGAAGAAGGAGGAGAAGGGGATGACAAAGAATGAGATGGTTGGATGGCATCACCGACTCAATGGACATGAGTTTGAGAAACATCTGGGAGTTGGTGAGGGACAGGGAAGCCTGGCGTGCTGCAGTCCATGGGGTCGCAAAGAGTCAGACATGACTAAGCAACTGAACTGAACTGAACATCAGTAGGTTTTTCCAGTAGTCATGTATGGATGTGAGGGTTGGAGTATAAAGAAGACTGAGTGCCAAAGAACTGATGTTTTCAAATTGCGGTGCTAGAGAAAACTCTTGAGAGTCCCTTGACTGCAAGGAGATAAAATCAGTCAACCCTAAAGGAAATTAGGGTTGACTGAATATTCATTCAGTCATTGAATATTCATTGGAAGGACTGATGTTAAAGCTGAATATTCATTTGAAGGACTGATGTTAAAGCTGAATATTCATTGGAAGGACTGATGTTAAAAGTTGAATATTCATTGGAAGGACTGATGTTAAAGCTCTGACACTTTGGCTACCTAATGTAAAGAGCCAACTCATTGGAAAAGACCCTATTGCTGGGTAAAATTGAGGACAGGAGGAGAAGCGGGTAACAGAGGATGAGATGCTTGGATGACATCAGCGACTCAATGGACCTGAGTTTGAGCAAACTCCAGAACAGTGAAAGAGAAGCCTGGGGCACTGTAGTCCATGGAGTGCAAATAGTCAAACATGACTTAGCAACTGAACAACAACATTCCCAATGTAATTTATGAGGTATATAAACCCTAGAAACCCTGGAAAAAAATCAGAGGCCTAGGACGAAAATAATTGCAAGGAACATAGAAAAAGTAAGGAAATGTTAACAAAAAGAATTTGGAAATATTGTGAGTGGAAAGCTGTCCAAAGAGATGTGAGAAAATATGTTAAATAAGATTGTAAAGGATTTAGGCCATAAATAAAACGCTCTTGCATGCTATAAACTCTGACTTGATTTTGAAATGTTCTTTCCTAGAGATGATATCAATACAGACTATTAATTTACAGCTTTGCCTGAATTCAACAGTGCAAAAAAAACATAGGATTCTGTGATCTCGAAAGGGTGTAATATTTATGTGGATTTTTACTTTCTCTCTCTGAAGAAATGCTAATTTGTAAGAATAGTTTGAGTTGCATAACTTTCATAATTAGTGATTACAGAATTATTACTCCAGCTATTGAAAAATTATAAAATTCTTTCACAACTTTCATAAAGTTTTTTACTCTTATTTTTTACTCTTATTTGATGTAGAACATCACAAAGAATATGTGACATTCCTTAGCAATGCTGATACCCCATCGTATCTCTGGTATGTACTGTAAGAAAAACTGGTGTAGAATCTTCTATATTATCTGCAAAACTTTAAACCTAAAAAAAGACTTTTAACCTAACCCCGTCAATCACTTCACTTGGCAAATATAATATAGTGACACTTTTAATAATGGTAAATACATGAAGTGATAGCCATACAATTCTCTTCTGTGTGCAGTGACATTTTTTAATTGGCCAAATAACTCAGTAGAGGAATGTTTAAGTTTGTTTAAATGTAAATAAAATATATAGCTGTATTTTTTTAATATCATGATTTTTAAATACTGTATTTCTTAAATATCTGCTCCTGCTGTTTAGTTGCTAAGTCTTGTCTGACACTTTGCAACCCCATGGACTGTAGCTTTCCAGGTCCTGTGTGCAGTTTCCCAGGCAAGAATACTGAAGTGGATTGCTGTTTCCTTTTCCAGGGGATCTTCCAAACCCAGGGATGGAACCTGAGTCTCCTGCTTGGCAGGTGGATTCTTTACTACTGAGCCACCTGGGAAGCTTTCTAAAATACCTATAGGGATTTTTATTTTTTATTTTTTTGCCACAAATACACTGGATTCTAGCAGTTCAAAAGACTATTTATGTATTTGAATATCTGTAGATTGTATTTGCATTTAAATCCTTCAGGTGATTCTTTGTATAATTATAGGGATTTTCCTCACTGTGTCCTTAACTTGCTGTAAAATGTCACTTTTTTGCAAGATTTCATCTCTTTTGTTGCATCCTTAGCTTATAAACAAAGAAAAGCTCTATGGTAACTTCCACATTAACTTCATAGAAGGAATCACCCAAATTCCTGTTTAGCACACAGCTGGATTCTGAATAATTTAACTTGTGTATACAGTGTTGGTTTCAGTAGCTTCCTTACCATGGGAGAAATATTGATATCTGCAGCACTGGCTGTTTCCTTGACATGAGAGTAAGAAGAAAGAAGGAGTAAGAGAACAATGAATACGGGTACAGGGTGGACAAAGAGGCAGGGGATTGCTTGGAAATACTAGGATTTAGGGGTCAAAATGATCTCTGGGAAATAGTACCTGAAAAGAATTCTAACTTAGATTTCATCACAATTTACATATCCAATTCAAGGAATATTTGACAGTATCCTATTTCCAATAATAAGAAAAAATAGATTTCCTAAAATGTTAATTTGGTTGGGCTACATTCTCATTCCCTTGCCCTCATCTCAGTGTTCACCCTCAGTAAGAAACCTTGCTCGGGCTGAGAAGGAATGGAATATGAGAGAGAGAGATTGACAAAGATTGAACATGTCTGAAGCAACTGCACGAAGCCAGTAGTTCCAAGAGGACTATTCACTGCTTATTAGATAACATCTCTGTGAGTTAAACTATAATCTTCTTCTGAAAGACAGTGATAGGGTTGTGCCCACTCCTTCCTCCAATTCTCAAGGCCTTCACAGATTACAAGTCCAATTTGGAATACAATAAAGTAGATGAATGCTATACAACCAGAGAAAACTGCAGCAGATTGAGAGAAAATCAGGTTCCAAAAGGTCATGGAAGACAGAAATTCCTGCTCAGTGTGACTCTACTAAGGCCATAGTCCTTTCCTCATTCTTCATACGTAGGGTTAGCCAATCAAGTGCAAGACAGGAAACTTAACACTAGACAGTTACACAATAATTGAATGAACGTGCACAATATCTGAGTTTGTCCTTGGGTATTTTGAGGTATATTGAGTCAATAAACATATACATTGGTATGTATTGAAGTTAATTTGATTCAACTATCTCTCCTTAGTTATGAGATTGAATCTTTGAGAAACAAACAAACAAAAGCAGGCTTATTTTCATTTAGGAATGAGAACTCTGCAAACTGAAAAACATCAAATAGGAATATGGCCCTATTGTTGTGATTAGTTATCAGGACTGAAGATTTGCCCAGAAATCAGGAAAAAAGGTGGAAAATCATATTATCACAGATGAGAAGTGACAATTCTTATACCTGCCCAACCAACTCAAACTTAAACAAAGAACAGTATTAAAGATGATATTTCAGAATTACATAGGATGCCTTTTCTGGAAACAAAAAATTGCTACCAGTGTTAAATTGGGCCACATTTTTTCTAAGTTTTCAGGTTTTACTAGGCTAGACTAAGGTTGACTACATTACTGTAGGCATTTAGAAATGTTCAATGCATTGGAGAAGGAAATGGCAACCCACTCCAGTACCTGGAGAATCCCAGGGACGGGGGAGCCTGGTGGGCTGCCGTCTGTGGGGTTGCACAGAGTCGGACACGACTGAAGCGACACAGCAGCAGCAGCAGCAACATCCCTACTCTCTCCGCCATACAGAATACCTGTCAATTCTGTCTGCCTATATTATTATCTCTATTATACTAAGAAGAAAAGCAAAGTTATTTGGTTATATCAAAACAAATTTTTAAATATAATTCCCATTACTTATGCCAAAGGTCAGAAAATCAAGGTCCTTGGGCCAAATTCAGTCTGCAGCCATTGTTTTATATGGCCCTAGAAATATGAATGATTTTTACATTTTCAAGGGATTATTTTTTTAAAACATTATGCAGTGACAGATTTTATGTCATCCACAAAAACTAAAATATTTGCTCTGCAGCCTTTTACCTGGCTATTAATAATATAGTGCCTTTAAAATCAACTTAAGTGGTTGACTATTAGTAAATTCAATGATTTGAATAAAAATGGAATGTTTAAACCTAGAAAATAGAAATGGAATACAGATACTCATTTAATGTACAAAATGCTATATAATATGCTTCGGATGTAATTATGATTTGATCATTCAATATGACATAATGAATTCATTAATGTAATGTCAAAAACACATCAGTATTTGAATATCCAGAAGAAAAAAGCTTTTCTGTTTGTAAATTTGTCTGGCTCAACAAAAGAAAAAAATTTATAAGACAAACTTTTGCCAGTAAAGTCAAGAAATAGAAGCCACAAAATAAAATACATGTATGTGTGTAAATATATGTGAATATCATCATAATTACAGATATACAAATAAAGTAGTATTACATTGTCCAATAAATAAATAAAGGTCACTGCAGGGAAAGATTGTAAGCATTAGCTGCAGTCAATTTTTGCAGCTTTCATCTGTAAAAATTCATCTGTTGAGCCAGATCTTGATACTTTTTCTTGCTGTTAAATATCTAAGCTTGCCCCTTGTCCCTAGCTAAGAATCCAGTTTTTCCAAAACACATTAGATTTTTGTGGAAAGACCAGTCACAGAGAAAACCTGATAAAATGAGAATGCTCACTGTTTTTCCATTTTCCCCGACACTTGCCAGGGGACTATATTTACTAGGCTGGACTCTCCAGTACTTAATGATGTCCTCCCTGCCTCTGATGGCTTTCACCTCTTTCCTTGCCAATGTACTTACAAACGCATCAGCCTCCTTGCCTCAATATAACTCTGGTGCTGATTGCAGATTGTGGGTGAAACCTCTGTCTATCAGGAGACTAGGAATAGATCAGGACACTCAGCACAACTCTGAATTAAGTAACCTTTCAGCTGTGAGAGACTTGAATCACCCCACCAACTTCACACACTATTCTTAACTGTTTCTTTGTCAGTATTTTTGTTAAAGGGAAAAAGATTAGGATGCTTCCTCCCTTTCTCTGTCTCTGTCTCTCTGTCAATCTAGTAGAAAGAAAAATAGAACATGGACTATAAAGTCCATAGATTCTGCATGAGATGTTCCCTATTACCTCAACATTCACAAATCTTCATCCAGTTTCTCAGAAAGTGTATTAACTGTTGTATGTAACCAGCTGCCTTAGAACACTGAACCGAGGAGTGTAATCTATGAAAGGAAGAGAAAACAGTGCTAACAGGAATAACAGGTGTGTTGATTCTTATTTGAGGAAAAAGAAATTGTTAACAGTGAGGGTTTAGATTTCAAAAATGAAAATAAAAAGTCTCTACTTCTGATAAGAAAAAGCAAAGTCCCAACCATAATTTAAGTGTCAAAGATGGAAAAATAGTCTATAGACTTTATGTAACAAATACCTACAGTTACCTATTTTTAACATAGACAAACTATGAGACCTAAGTTCCTTGATGACATATTGAGAGTTAGTTGTCCAGCCAATTTTGAGAGCTAACCTATGACTTATTTAATTGGTTAGCTCTTCACAACTGTGAAGACTGGCTATTTCTTTTCATACCATATGTGGTTTCTATCTTGCTTTTTATATCTCCCACAAAATATCTGTAGTTGTTTAATTCTGGAGAAAAATCACTTTTGTAAAGGTGGGATTCTGAAATAAGCAGAATGACTAGAGGTTATATATGTTTTAAAATAAATAATTATCGAGCTCTTGTTATATACTTATAATATGGCTGGACACAGATATATAGACTGCAGAGACATATGTGAAAGAGTTCCCTTGCCCTGGGGTAATTACATTCCAGTGTGAGATACAGACAATAAATAATACTAAAAGAAATACATAATTTCAGATAATGTGAGATGGATAATAAATTGAATGATATACAAAGAAAATAAGCATTGGGGGAGGTGCTTTGGTTGTTCAAGAAGATTGTCCTGAGAAGGTGAAAGTCTTAACAGAGCGTTGAAGGTAGAGATGGAACTAGCTATTGAAGAGCTGAGGAAATGTATTTGAAGGAGAGGGACCAGCAAATATCCATGGGTGGAAATTGAGGTTGGACATGTTCCAGGAACAGAAAATTGATTGTGCTTGAAATAGTGAGTAGGGATGAACATAATTAAGATGAGGACAGATGGTAGACAAGGGCCAGATCCTGGTCCTTTGGGGCTGGGATTAGGAGTTTGAATTTTATTCTTGGTTTATTGAGAAACCATTGGAGTGCTTTAAAGACATACTTTAACTTAAATATTTTAAAAATTATTCCGGCAAAGGTTCTAGAAAAGTAGGTCAGATGAAGGAAGAGTAGAAATGAGGCTATACAGTCATCTAGGCTACATAGGTAGTCACTAGAGTGATGATAGTTGAAATGGAGATTGATAAGTGGATTTAGCATGTATTTTGGAAATATAACCTAAAGACTTGCAGCTGATAGATTGAACAGAGACCTTTGTGCTGGTAATTTGGATGACAGGAAAAGAATGGACTCCAGTGTTTGCCATGAGCATGAGGAAGGCTAGAGAACATAGCCTTGCACTTCTGTCCCTTTGCTATTTTCCTGGACCTAAGTCCCCTTCTTTGTCATCTTCCAATCCACTTCCAATTAGGCATTGATTCATTTAGATCCACATAACCCTAGTCTCTTTCCTATGTTAGAGCTAACGTAAATCTCAAAGTCTTCTTCTGATTTTGTTTCCCATTGCGGTTTTTACAATATTTGCACTCTTTCCTCACCCCAGCTGTTGCATTTACCAGAATTTCAGGAGGTGCAGCTCTCCTCCCGCACAGATGCATCAGAATAAATGCCTAGCACAGGATGTCTTCTTTCCTGCCAGGCTGTGGTTGGGAACTTTCAAAGTTGCTTTGATTTTCCTGGGACAGACTATCTTCAGGTGTACTTCTACACCTATAAAATACTCTAAAAGTCCATTTTCTCCAATTGCATTGGTGTTCTATACTTGAATGTCTCCTTTCCCTCCTATGCTCTCCTATTCCATCCAGACTACATATTTAGTGCCCATCTTGGATTTTATCATTTAACTAACATCTTTTGCATTGAATAGCTAGTCTAGCTTTTCATATTACATGTGTGTTTTCTTTTTTATTTTGCATTTTTCCTTTATTCATTCCTCAATGCATCAGTTCTTATCTGCACATACAAATACTTTAACAACAACATACTGCATGTTTAATGGATTATGAGTGTCCATGAATGTACCACAGTAAATAATAGAGTTAAGAGCAGTAATGGCAATTTATAAATCATCTTTGTAGTTATCTTTTCTATCAAAATCCATTCAAGTATGAAATCTGAAAGTAGTTTCTTCTCATGTTAAATCCATGTTTGTTTGATTTTTTGCAATTGAAGGATAATTGCTTTACTGGTCAGAATGGCCATCATTTAAAAAAACCTACAAACAATAAATGCTGGAGAGGATGTGGAGAAAAGGTAACTTTCTTGTACTGTTGGTGGGAATGTAAATTGGTACAGCCACTATGGAGAAAATATATGAAGATTCCTTTAAAAAACTAGGAATAGAACTAGTTTCAAAACCATCAAATCCATGGTTTTGAAACTTACTTTATCATTGGAATTGTTTCTCAGACAGAATCCTGTGTAGGGCCCCAACTCCCAATATGAGAAGGAAACAAGAGGAGAGCTGCTCTGAGGGAAGAGGAAGATGAGCCATGCTCTCAGTCTCCTCTGTGTGCCCTGTGATTATGCTTGAGACATTTATACACAGGAAAATTCACACACAACAAAATGCAGTTTGATACCTCAGTGCTAAAAGAAAATTACTCTAGATCTATTTCTTTAAAATGTCAAATTTGGAAACTTCCCTACGTGTTATATTTGTGTGAGTAAAATTCAGTAATCCTGATGATGCATATCACACAAGCACACACACACATACACACACACGCTCCCCTCTGAATCCTAAGATCATGCTGTTAATACTAAGAAGAAGATTACATTCTCTCAGTAAACATCTAAAAGACCCACCTTCTTCAGAAGTGGAGTTTTGTTCTATAAATAATGAGGCCATCCTTCTGAACTATCCCCAGGTTCTCCTGATTCATGTAGTGTAGGGTCTCCATTGAGGGTTGTTTAGCCTAGAAAGTTCTAGGGCACTATGGCAACTTTGCCACTCTCCACCTAGAATGCTGCTAGTTGTTATGTCTACATCAGCCTGGTGAGGTAAACAGGAATGAAATCTTTAGTACAGGGTCAAATGTGAAGAACTTTGCTCATATTTATGGAGAAAGATCAACTCTCCATATTATCTACTCATGAAAATGTGACTGGGGTGAGGCAGGGTGTCAAAAAAACCACATGACGTATCATCTGGTTAGGCAAGCTTTACTTCTTGACTTTATCAGTGCAGGTTTGGGATTATACCTGCCACTGATCACATGGAGGGAGAGGCAAGAGGACAAACAGGTTAACTGACAATTCATCATCATTCTTGGCCAACTGAATCTAGAATGTTCCAAATAAATCATGAATTAAGACAATCAACTTTGACTTCAACAAGAAGTTCATAATTTTATTACACAATCGCAATTTGACAGACACCTAACTTTTGTATTAGGAGAGGTGTATGGAAAAGACCATAGAGATAGTAACATACTAATCATAGTAGCATATTAATTATTCAGTTAATGTAACAAATTCATAAATATTTAGATCTCCTTTACATTATATATGATAATGAAACCACCAGGATCTATATCGAACAAATAACTTACTGGGTAAAGTTATCAAGAAAATAGATTATCTTTGGTTTCAGGAAGATGACTATGTTTAGATTTGTGCTGGTTCTCAATTATTTCCTAACTTTTCCTCCAAGTATCATAATTGGGTAATATTCAGAAGTGAGAAGGTGAGGAACTGAGTTGCATTAACCAGTGCTTCTTTTCATGTGATACCTTTGGGACAGTGCTGTCCTTGTCTACACTCCATGGTCTTTTACCAGCTCATTCCAAGCAAGAGCAGTAGGAGGAAGAACGGATGGTCGGCCAGTGGCATCTGTGTTGCTGTTCGATATTATGACTGGCTCCCTTGTCCTGGCAGCAAGTACAGATGTAAAGATGCTTCCTGGAAAATGTTCTTTCGGTTTAGTCAGCAGAACTTCTGTGTATCTCTGCTGTGCTGCCCTGTATTGTTATGTACACTGACCCATCATGTGTTCTTAGGGTATAAAAAAAACAAAGACATAGCTAAATAAATTTGGCATCTTATGGATACAAAGGCAAGGCAAATGAAAGGTAATATATACTGTGGAAAGAAGCAAGTATTTGAACAGTCCAAAGTTATTACCAGTCTGCTGCTACTGCTAAGTCACTTCAGTCGTGTCCGACTCTGTGCAACCCCATAGACGGCAGCCAACCAGGCTCCCCCGTCCCTGGGATTCTCCAGGCAAGAACACTGGAGTGGGTTGCCATTTCTTTCTCCAATGCATGAAAGTGGAAAGTGAAAGTGAAGTCGCTCAGTCATGTCCGACTCTTCATGACCCCATGGACTGCAGCCTACCAGGCCCCTCCGTCCATGGGATTTTCCAGGCAAGAGTACTAGAGTGGTGTGCCATTGCCTTCTCCTATTACTAGTCACTACAGTGCAAAAAGAGAGATACTTTTTGCTATTTATCAGCACACATGCTAATGTCTTCTCTGAACAAAGTTAGAAAAAGGAAACTGTATAAACCAAAATAGAATCATAAGAACACAGACAGTATATAGATGACACAGCAAATATGTGATAACTAAAAATAAAAGTTTCTGCTGCTTCTGCTACTTTAAATTTTTTAAATATCTAAATGCTATAAAGACAAAGGCTCCACAATAAAGTTGATTCTGTATTTATTCTGGCACCACAAGCTTGTGATAGATGAGAGAAGTTATTGTGAGTGCATGTCATACAGAATGCAGGAGGTGAACACACATTTTAAACAAAAATGTATTACAATGTATTCTAAAAGTTCTTCTTGGGTCTAAAATCTCAATGACAGTTTCCCAGAAAAGAGTCTGTACTTTAAGATATCTTCCAACTGAAAAACAAATGTAGTCGAAATGTTTGATGAAGCTTATACAAGTTTTCCTAATGGTACTGGCAGATCACTCATAAATATGAAGTAAATAGCATAATAAAGAAGCAGAAAATTAAATACATAAATTACAAGCGAAAAAAACTACAACCACACAATGACAGGATTCATGTACATGAATTCATTTAACACCAACCAAAAGCTTTGCTTACAAGTAACATTTAAGCAGTAAAATTTGAGATGAAAGGACATAAAGTTATTCTTTTCATGGGGAAGAAAAATGTCTGTTTAATGTATAAATCAAGTTTTAAATTGGACATGCAGTCTTGGCTAAATATCCTCATCATAATGAAGGGAATAGGTTCAAATAGGTATAGTATAGATGACTTGGCAAATAAAGTTGATACAAATGTTTATTATTTTCATCTTAAAATTTTAATGTGATTTTATGACATGGTGAAAATTATTTGTACTAAGAAATCCATATCATTCTATTTCTAATTTCAAATTAACTTGCAACTCATATTGATTGCAAAGCCCAACTTTCTGTCTTTAGGAGGGAAATGAAAACAGAAGATATCATTATCAATATATCTGTTATTTGCTTCATCAATTATTTAAGCATTTCAAACCATATCTAATGTAGTAACTTAAAAGAAAAATCATTTATTTGCTCATAATTCTTCAATTTGAGCTCAGCTCACATGGGCAGTTTTTTAGTTGGACTTGTCTGGCATTCTTCACAGGGCTGCAGTCATCAGGTAGATTGACTGGTGGTGGCATGCCTAACGTGGCTTTAGATCTGAGGCCTCTGCTGAGATGGCTAATGGCTGAGGGGGCAGGGTCTCTCTTTCCATCTGGTTCCTCTTCCACACTCCTGCAGAGCATGGTACTCTCAGAGTTCCAAAAGGATAAAACAGAAGATATAGGGCCTTTTGACATCTCATCTCAAATTGCACAGAGTCACCTGCAGCGCACTCTTGGTGATCAAAGCAAGTTGCAGGGCCAGCCCAGATTCAAGGGTTCGGGGAGGGGGTGAGATAGGAAAGAGACTCCACCCTTTGGTGAGCAGAACATCACTTTGAAATAAGGACAGGAGGAATTTAGGGTCATATTTTATACTCTATCACAATCATCAAATTTAAAAAAGGAATAGTACTTGGGTATATTAATAGTAACCCAAACATGAATACATAGGAAGAAAATCCTGCAAGTTTGAATTTTTGCTTAAATAAAATAATTTTATTGTGTAAAAGTTTATTTCATGTTCTGATAAACTGTTATAAATATTCTGATTTCTGGAAAAACCTTTCTATGGTGTTATGAACTCCAACACCTGTTACATTATGCAATACATACAATTCCTTCTGTTTAAAGACATCTAGATAAGATTTGCCAACATGATCAATTCCAACACAATTCTAACCTGCTTAATATTAATCTAACAGTGTTCCTGAAAATCCTTGCTCTAAGTTTGGATCAATAACATTCGGCACCGAAAATTGTACATTATTTAGTCTTTTATCCAGTTCTTTTTTTGTAAAGGTTTATCCAGTTGTGTCCATTTATACTTGATAAAGACTATTATTCAGTCATCTAGTAGAGGACATTTTAGAAGTTATTTAGAAATTATTCATCCTCAAAAATTAATTTAAATTTGATTATCTCCCCAAATCTGAATTATTAGAATAAAAATCTCATTATGATTAGATTTTTCCAAAGTTGGGGAAAGTGGATTTTCAGATGTTTTTAAAGGTTTTATATGCTTCATTTTGTTATATTTTATTAAACAGAGATAATTACTCAACTGTTGCTATATGAGAAGAAATTTGCTATTCATGGGTCTGGAGTGAGACTGTAAGAAATGTAGTAAATATTAAACAAATCTTGATCAAAAGAGTTTTCAATCTACTGATGAGAAGATATGAGCACAAAAATAGTACAAAGATGTTCAAAAAGTATAAATCAAGAAATATAAAGTCTTTAAAATTATGCAGGCTTTAAAGTTAGATGGGGAAACAATGGAAACAATGACAGACTTTATTTTTTTGAACTCCAAAATTACTGCAGATGGTGACTGCAGCCATGAAATTAAAAGATGCTTGTTCTTTGGAAAAAAAGCTATGACCAACCTAGGCAGCATATCAAAAAGCAGAGACATTACTTTGCCAACAAAAGTCCATCTAGTCAAAGCTAAGGTTTTTCCAGTAGTCATGTATGGATGGACTATAAAGAAAGCTGAGCACCAAAGAATTGATGCTTTTGAACTGTGGTGTTGGAGAAGACTCTTGAGAGTCCCTTGGACTGCAAGGAGATCCAACCAGTCAATCCTAAAGAAATCAGTCCTGAATATTCATTGGAAAAATTGATGCTGAAGCTGAAGCTCCAATATTTTGGCCACCTGATGCAAAGAACTGACTCATTGGAAAAGACCCTGATGCTAGGAAAGATTGAAGGCAGGAGGAGGAGAGAACTATAGAGGATGAGATGGTTGGATGGCATCACCAACTTGATGGACATGAGTTTGAGCAATCTCCAGGAGTTGGTGATGGACAGGGAAGCCTGGCATGCTACAGTCCATGGGATCACAAAGAGTCAGACATGACTGAGCAACTGAACTGAACTGAACTGAAAGTTATTTATTTATGTTTCCAAACTGGTCACTTTTAAATCCCCCAGTTGAGAAGAATGAATTTAAAGGACAAGGAAAAAGCCCACTCCCAGCAGTGAAATCAGTGTCTGGAGCACTACAGCACGGGCTAGCCTAGTCTTTGCTGGTGCCTAGAAGTGTGGTGGTTGATAAATATTCTCTCAGATTCTCACATGTCTTTTTACACAAAGGACTTCTGTTGGCATCCATAATCTCAGTAAATCCTACAGCATTCAGTGATACAGGTAGAACCCTTGTTTAACAGATGAAGCAATTGGAGATGAATTAGGGAAAGTAACTTGCCCAGAGCTAAATGAAAAATTAAAACAAGACAGAATTATGGCAAAACGTAGGCCATGTACTCATTCCATTGCTTTCATTTTTCTATATGGAGCAAATTAGCAGCATGATCAGTGGGTAAAAGCTTAATTTTTCAAAAACATCTATTAGTTCACAAGCACTGCAAAATGCAATGGCTCTGAAATAACACACTATGTGACCATAAAATCTGGATTCCTCAGCTGTAATAGTTTCCGCATGAGGTCATGTGTGTAAAGACAAAAGGATAAGTTCTAGTGTAAATGGACACAACTGGATAAACCTTTACATTAAAAAAAACTGGATAAAAGATTAAATAATGCACAATTTTCAGTGCCAAATGTTATTGATCCAAACTTAGAGCAAGGATTTTCAGGAACACTGTTAGATTAATATTAAGCAGGTTAGAATTGTGTTGGAATTGATTATGTTGGCAAATCTTATCTAGATGTCTTTAAACAGAAGGAATTGTAGTTTCTCAGACATCTCTATCCCTTCCGATTGTCTTTCAGTCACTCAGTTGTGTCTGACTCTCTGCGACCCCATGGACTGCAGCACACCAGGCTTCCCTGTCCATCACCAACTCCTGGAGCTTGCTCAAACTCATGTCCATTGAGTTGGTGATGCCCTCCAACCATCTTATCCTCTGTTGCCCCCTTCTCCTCCTGCTCTCCATCTTTCCCAGCATCAGACTCTTTTCAAATGAGTTAGCTTTTTGCATCAGGTGGCCATAGTATTGGAGCTTCAGCTTCAGCATCAGTCCTTCCAATGTATATTCAGGGTTAATTTCTTTTAGGATTCATTTCCTTTAGGATTAACAGGTTTTATCTGCTTTCAGTCCAAGGGACTCTCAAGAGTCTCCTCTAGCACCAGTTGGAAAACATCAATTCCTTGGCACTTGGCCTTCTTTATGATCCAACTCTCACATTTATACATGACTACTGGAAAATCCATAGCTTTGACCAAAGTGATGTCTCTGCTTTGTAATATGCTGTCTAGGTTTGTCATTGCTTTTCTTCCAAGGAGAAAGTGTCTTTTAATTTTGTGGCTGCAGTCACCATCCACAGTGATTTTGGATCCCAGGAAAACAGTCACTTTTTCCATTGTCTCTCCATCTGTTTGCATGAACTAATAGGAGTGGATGCCCTGATCTTAATTTTTTGAATGTTGAGTTTTAAGCCTACCATAGCTTTAGAATTAGGCCACAAGACCAACTATCACCATTTTATAACAAGATCCTTTTGGTTATTTCAAGAGCTGAATCACTTTTGGTGTCTCTGAGATTCTCTTGTCTCTGAATTTAATTAGACATTGGTTCATTTCTCACTCTAGGATCTAAGTCTCTTGGAAGTTCAAGGACATATTCTTGAGGGTAAGCAGATACTCTACAAAGATTATTTTGACCATATTGACATTGCTAATATAAAAACAATGGAAATTGACTTGATACATATATGATGGTTCCATCCTATGAAAACCAAACAATTTCGCATTGTGCTGTGTGAAGGAAGGTTTTACAAAATATAAAGTAGATTATCACATAGCTTAGTAGAGGACAATAGACATGTTTCCACAATTCTAGATGCAATAAGTTCTAAAAGGCAAAGAAGGTAATATAAATTCTTTTGATTGATTTGTTACCAAACTTGACCTGTACAAACAAGGCCACTTGTAATTTTCATTCGTTTATATCTTTTACTGTGAATATATATGTAGTCATGTATTATTATTATGCAGAGATTCATATGCCTCATTATCGAGTACTGTCTCTTTCTAAAATCTGAAAGACTGATCTAAAATAGATCTTGCCAAGTGGTCTCAAAGGATGGGTTATGCACTCATATGGGTGTGATACTGCAAAGGAATCTGCATCAGCTTGACAGTGTGCTATTCTCTATTTTCAGTGACAGCTTTATTGAGACATTAGTGTCCTATTCTCAGTGCTGGTGTTTTTCAGCAAAGCAACACCAACGGTCGTATTTAATTACTGGTGCTCCTTTTCATTGTGTGTGTTTTTTAATATTTATTTACTTGACTGCATCGGGTCTTAGTTGTGGCATGAGGGCCCTTTGCTGTGGGTGCAGGCTTCTCTCTAGTTGAGGTGCTCAGGTTCAGCAGTTATTGAGGGTTTCGTTGCCACACAGCATGTGAGATCTTAGTTCTTGGACCAGAGAGCAGACTTGTGTCCCCTGCATTGCAAGGCAGATTCTTAACCACCGGGAAGTCCCTTTGATGTTTCTTTGACTTGTTTGTGTTAAACTCAAAAATGCATTTTGGTTGCAAATGTGGTAAGAATTGTGGACATTTGAAATTTATCCTGAATTTTATATCTTTATATATTTCTGTAATGTTTTAATAAAAGTGTTTTAGGTCAATACTGAAAGGTTCACTAGATTTTTTTCTTTGCTTGTTTAAAAATAAGCATATTAATCATAGTTGAGAAACTTTGTTTGACAATATACTTATTAACTAGAACAAGGATAACAAGGTAGTAGTTTGGAGTTATTTTCAACATTTTAAACCTTTATATACTGACAGAATTACTCTGGGGGAAGTGTAGCTATGGCCTAAAGTGTAACTGTGATATTTTGCTATGTATCAGGGAAAACAATTTTTACTGCTTGTAACATGATCATGAAAGTATATCTACACTTTATATACAATCTGATTTACTGTTGAAAAATCTCAGTCTCTGTACTATAGGATATCTATATCTTCTCTTTGCAGCAAACAAATATCCAGCCTACCTGTGCTGCTAAACATCTGGTCACCTATCTGAAGCATCTTTAGATTCTGGGAAATGAAAAGTTCTCTAAATATATAGTAACTAATTACAAACAATGTACAGCTATTAGTCAATCAGTCTTGTTTAAATAGTTGGGATGCTTTAAAACTTCAAAGATAAAGCAAGTTGTTCTGTGATTACCCAGAGAGGTGGGATGGGGTGGGAGGGCGATTCAAGAGAAAGGGGACGTATGTATGCCTATGACTGATTCATGTTGATGTATGGCAGAAAAAAAAGAACATTGTAAAGCAATTATCCCCCAATTAAAAATAAATAAATTTTAAAAATACAACCAGGGATGTAATTTTGAAATTTAGTACTTACTGCAGAATTTATCTTCATTGTCTATGCCAAAAATAGATGATAAATATCTCACTCTTACTAAGCAGCTAAAATGTAACATTTAAAATGCTCCTCCCTGTGGGAAGATTTATAAGCAAGCAATTTTAGCAACCTCATGTTGAGTTGTTGCCAGTTTTATTTTCTAGATACAGGTGTCATCTAATATCCAAGGCAATGATGGTATAGCAATTTCTTTGGTCCCTTTGATCTGAGAAAGAAAATGAGATTTTGAAAGGCTTCTTAGATTGTTCATGATCACACAGCTAATTAGTGTCAGAGTCAAGTCCCCTCACTTTTGAGTCCAAATGTTTGAAGTTTTGTTATCATTTGAAATGCTGTGCTCTAAATCTAAGAAAGAAGTGAACTTATCTGCCCCAAAGCTTAAGATCAGTTGTCCTCAAATGACAAAGCAGTAGTTGAGGCCAGGAACAAAGAGCCTGACTCAGCCAGACCCCCTTTCAGCAGGGCTGGCTTCGAAGCTGAGTCACTGAAAATTAGATTGCAGGGAAAAGGGACTGTGCGTGCCTTCCTGGCCTTATGCTACAAGTGAAAAGACAGGAAACCTCAACCAAACCATTAAATAGAAGAGTTTTTCTAAGCAGGATTTCACCAATCTTAACATTTTATCCTTACTAATTGTCACTAAAGGGTAAGTAAGGATTGTGCTAAAGTATCATCACACCATGTAAGAGAGTTTAGGGTAACGGTTCTCAGGTTTATCATTTTAAATTTTTATAAAGGTTTCCAGAAGACCTTCTGCAGTCCAAAGAAAGAATGGCAAATTGTTTAGGGCAGCAAATCTCAGCCTAGCATCCTCCCAAACCAGTCATTTAGGCAGCCAGCCATGTGCGAGGCCAAATGGTGTCTCATGTCCTATCCTGGCTGAGATCTTCCTAACCTTTTAGAACCACCTTTCTCATAAATCTCAAATTGCATTGCAAAGGGCAGTATTGTGCAGTCATGCTCATCCAGCCTTATATGAAAGGTCCTTCAGTTTATCCAGCCGTTTTGCTTTGCAAGCTGGCTTGGTTATCTCTCTGGTCCTTTAATCAGATGCTGCACTTATCATCTTCAAATGAGAAGCCTGTGGGAAATGAATACGATTCCAATACTGCAGTCTATTCTTAAACAATGAGTATCTCACCTCATCATTGCTTTTTTATTTTTCAAGTCAGGTGGATTCCTTTGCCGTAAAAATGGTTTGAGCATCTTTCTGGGTTATTGCAGTTTTCTTAATTATAAATTAAACCAAATTCCAATCGGTTAAAATATATGACATTACATTGTGGTTTTACTCCTGGCATTCAGTGTCATATTTTTTCCCAATAATTGTAAATGTTACTCAATAAAATCAATATTAATTTTCCATCAGTCTACTGATCCAATAATACCATTATGTAGAACAAAGTTTGCATCTTGGGAAAAAAATCTGAATTTAAATATACTTAAAAAAAAAAAAAACAACTAAAATAATCACAGCAAAACAAATGGTTATTTTCCATGTCCTGAAGGACAAGCAGGGGATATGACCTGCAATGACTCTTCTTATAACAAAGTAGAGAGACTGTCACCTCTGAAAGAATGTGAACCAAATACCTTGGTAATGGATATAAAAAAACAGTGATTCTTTTTTTGTTAAGCTGTTATAGAAGTGATTGTTGTGTTAGTCATTTATATATTCCATGCAGTTCTGAAAATAGCTATCCATTGTTCTTTAATATATTAAAGTCTCTTCTATTGCTTATGGATACAAAAGTGCAACTAGAAAAGTAAGCTCTGAGCCTACCGTACTCGATTGAAATTTGAAAAAAGAACAGGCTTTATAGTTTGAGTTTATTTGGTCTATTGACTTGAATCTATCATACATAAGGACACAACTTTATTATCTAAAATCAAACTGGAAGTTCTGCTTTTAAAATTCAGGGATTTACCAAATTCACTTAACTGAAGCCTCCTATCATTATGCATCCTAATCACTCCACATTCTTCAAAACTTGGGAAAACCAGGTTGCTGTCTATCTTTTTTTCGCTCTGAGCTTTAGTTACAGTAAACAATAACAATGACCACTTCATGATTCTCATTGTGTGTAGCTAATATAAGAAATTACATGCTTTTGAAAAATCTCTGTTAGTTTTACTCTGTCCATTCTCTGTAAGAATATCACACAGGCCTCTTGGCACTCTGAGACCATTTCTATACAGGAATCTTGAAGTCTTCTCCTACATCCTTCTCAATATCCACAGGATACTCTGCTTCAGGCTATAGTCTTTGCTTTCTGCCCCAAATCAAGGTCTCTTCTCCTTCTCCCTGGTGCTTTTGTGCTAAAAGAGATTCATCTCTGATGGTGGGATGGTTGGACCATTTTTCCTAGCGTGTACTCGTTTTCTCACCCAGGTCATGCACTGATCTTCCAAATACCGGGTATTCTGGGCACCTCCTTTATACAGCAACACTTGAAAGCTCTTAGAATTAAAGATAAATAAAACTGAAGTGAGTTAAATTGACATGAGTGCAATGGAATGGATTGGATTACAATGGAAGGGACTGGAATGGGATAACTTGGTGCTAAACTCTGCCTCTTTGTAGCCTCCCATATTTGTACTCTTATGATGCTAAGATTCACTTCTTGGGTTCATAGTTCCTTATTTTAACTTTTGAAAAATCACTGTTATGAAATATTATATCTTCCTGAAGGATGTAAACCAGGTCTTATTCATTCCTTATAGCCATTTGGTAACTGTTTGTTTGAAAACACAACTTATACCGTTTCTAAGTGATGGATATGGGCACTATACCATAAATAATGTAAACACATTAGCACTGCCAGAGAACAGGGGTTCAATTGCAGCCTAGAAAGACCTTCCTGGATTTGAGCTGTGGTGTCGATAACAAGCCAGGAAAGTTCACAGAGTTGCATTATCTGAATACTTTCTAGAGAACAGTCTAGAGTTCATGTAATTGAGGTCAAGTCCACTTTGAGTGAAGGAGAACTACCACATGAAGTGGCAGCAGCTACTCCTGAGGGTATGATCTTTTTTGCTTCATCCAGAAAAGGCAAAGTTTACTTTTCCGTAAATACTCATTTAAAAATCATTTCCAATGAGGTGGATGAAACTGGAGCCTATTATACAGAGTGAAGTAAGCCAGAAGGAAAAACATAAATACAGTATACTAACGCATATATATGGAATTTAGAAAGATGGTAACAATAACCCGGTGTACGAGACAGCAAAAGAGACACTGATGTATAGAACAGTCTTATGGACTCTGTGGGAGAGGGAGAGGGTGGGAAGATTTGGGAGAATGACATTGAAACATGTAAAATATCATGTATGAAATGAGTTGCCAGTGCAGGTTCGATGCACGATACTGGATGCTTGGGGCTGGTGCACTGGGACGACCCAGAGGGATGGTGTGGGGAGGGAGGAGGGAGGAGGGTTCAGGATGGGGAACACATGTATACCTGTGGCAGATTCATTTCGATATTTGGCAAAACTAATACAATTATGTAAAGTTTAAAAATAAAATAAAATTTAAAAAAAAAAGAAAAAAAATCATTTCCAGAATATTTCACATGTAAGAAATCGTTGTCTTTTTGTACACTTTTTCCCAGTTCCATTTGCTAACCTTTCTGGAGAAAAAGTGTTTTCTATCAATGATTAAACATTCTATCCCATATGCATCTGCTGTGAGTAAGGTTCCTCATGAAACGACCACCTCTAGTGTCATATAGACATTCAGGAAGGCTGTGCACTGTTCAGATACACACATCATGTGAGGAGTGAGCTCAGCAGGAGCAGTTTATCTGTTAACATCCCCAGACTTGCTCCCCAGCTGTTTCATTTCACCAGGGGTGAGAAACCTGGCAGACTGCCTGCAGGTATTGATAAGTCAAACATGAGGGAGCTCAAAGTGTCTCAAGATGCTCGCTGAAACCACGTCTTCACATTGACATAGCAGAGGAACAGGAGAATATTCTCTCCTTGGAAATGTGATTGCACTTGTTTTTCCATAAACTTCCATCAGCCAAAAAATATTGCATCTCCCTCTACAGGAAGTTAAGTTGAATAAAGCCACCCTTGAGCTGATGCTGCCCAGGAAGGGGTAAAGAGGAGCTCAAACCCACAGAGGCCCACATGACCAGTTGTATACAATCCTGGTTCTCGGTGGGTAATGAGCTTCCTACTCAGGAGCAGTGACATCCTCCTTTTGTCCCATTCCCCCTCAGTCAGTACAGATGAGAAGTGCTTTTGCTCTCTGCTCAAATAGTTTATGTCACTCTTAGGGAATCACACCCTATAAGCGTAATAAATGACCCAGAAAAAAGTAAGTCTGACATATGTTTTTCTCAGTGCTGTGGCTGGAATTTCACCAAACATAGAATTATTTTATTATCTAATCAACCCAAGTGTAGGTATTTCAGTAGACAGGCATATATAATATAAAATTGATACCTTGCTAGGTAAAAAGAATCTCATAAACCTGAATGCAAACTTAATTTTTGTTTTTAATAAAACCTCAAAATATAATTTGGTAGGACTGTCTTCATAGGAACTCTATTTGTTTTCTCAAATGATAGCAAAGAATGCTTATTAAAAGAAGTAGGTCTCACCTCCATATCCAGGAATTACTTTTCTTTTTTCCATACGTAAGTAGATATATTCCAATCCTCAGTTCCTATATCATAAGTGAGATGGCATGATCTCTCTGGGTGCAACCTTCAGAGACAGTCCGCAGAAAATCCCTGATGTGGGGAAATTACTACAGTTTCTTCCTTCAGAGTCATCTAAGCTTCAGCCTCTTCTTCCGGAGGTCCCAGGTGCAGTGCCCTACCTTGTCAGGCATACGTGGACACTGAATGGACCTTCAGACACTAGCAAGACTCCAAATGTGGGGATCAGAAGTCCTGGTTGAGTCCCTAACTGGTTTGTCATTTATTAGGCATGTCATTAACCTCTGTGAATTGGGAATGATAATACCTAATTTACAGGGCTATAATGAGGAATGACGATACATGTGTGGAACACACTTGAAAGCATAAAGAACAAAATAAATATGAATAATTAAACACCTTGTAATAATTTATATTGAATGCCTGACTCAATAGATACTGGTTTGCCAAATAAAGTTATTGTTCATAAAATGTTACTTTCATCCCTCCCCCTTTGCTGTTGTCTAAGTATGGTTTTTCCAGTGGTCATGTATGGATGTGAGAGTTGGACTGTGAAGAAAGCTGAGCGCTGAAGAATTGATGCTTTTGAACTGTGGTGTTGGAGAAGACTCTTGAGAGTCCCTTGGACTGCAAGGAGATCCAACCACTCCATCCTGAAGGAAATCAGTCCTGGGTGTTCATTGGAAGGAATGATGCTAAAGCTGAAACTCCAGTACTTTGGCCACCTCACGCGAAGAGTTGACCCATTGGAAAAGACTTTGATGCTGGGAGGGGTTGGGGGCAGGAGGAAAAGCGGACGACAGAGGATGAGATGGCTGGATGGCATCACCGACTCGATGGATGTTGAGTTTGAGTGAACTCCGGGAGTTGGTGATGGACAGGGAGGCCTGGCGTGCTGCGATTCATGGGGTCGCAAAGAGTCGGACACGACTGAGTGACTGACCTGAACTGAACTGAACTGAAGATAGTGTTGAAAGACCTGCTGTTTTCTAGAAATCACACAGACACAAGTGTATAAAAACGCACACACACACACACACACACACCAGATTTGCAAGGTCAGTATTTTCTCATGACATTCCATCATGACATTCATTACCTTTTATTTGTAATTGCTTATTTATTGCCTTCTTGGCTTCCCAGGTGGCTCAGTGGGTAAAGAATCTGCCTGCATTACATGAGATGCAAGACTCAAGATGCAAGGTTTAATCCCTCGGTTGGGGAGATCCCTTGGAGGAAGAAATAGCAACCCACCCCAGTAATTTTACCTGGAGAATTCCATGGAAAGAGGGGCCTGGTGAGCCTGTCTTGGGGTTGCAAAGAGTTGGACACAACTGAGTATCCATGCCTAACCACTTACTTGCCTTGAAGCTCGATGGGGACCAGGAGTATACTTATTTTTCTCATCTTTGTCAAGACCTGGCATTTTGAAGGCACTCACTGAATAAGAAAATCAATAAATGAATGAACACACACATACACACACACACACATACATATCATCCCAAAGCCCTCTCCCACTTCTTTGATTCATGATATTCTTCTATCCAGAAACAAATTATTTCACTCCAAATTACAGACAATGAATATTCCCAGGGCAAGGTTGCTTAATAACCAAATTTCCTCCTACTAAAATGTAAACAATTAAAAACAGAGGCCCATGAGAATTAGTTCTGATAGGGAAATATCATAAGGAAAAAAGGACTAAAAGAGAGAAAAAATGCAGACTGATCCCTGGGCAAGAGTAAACACATGCTCACCTTCTTGACAATTTTGCTCAGATATACCCCATCTTTTTAAAAATGTCTCTGCCTTTTGTTCTGGTCAGTTCCCAATCTTGATTTCACTCAGTGCTTATAGAGGATCTGACTCAGCACCAAATAAATCAGTGAAAATGACTGGGAAAGAGAATATCCAATGAGTGTCATGCTTTAGAGATGCTACAGAAACACTTCTGTGGAAAATGTCCCAAGTCACTAGGGCACATTTGACCTGTGTCTGTATTGCAGCATCAGGACTTATCTCAATATTCCCTGGAATCAAAGAGTACAATCCTAGTGGAAGAATCATAGATTTTGGAATTAGGCATATTGGAATCATATCTTAGCTCAGCCACTTAGGAGCTCTGAATGTGGATCACCTTGGGCAGGTGACTTAACCTTGTTATACTCTATTTCTACAATTATAAAATGAAAATAGCAATGCCTCCTTGGAAAGAATCTGATGCTGCTAATATAAATATGTGAAGTGTTTTTTTTTTTTTTTTTAATTCATTTAGTCAGGAGCTTGCAGGAAATTTTAGAAAAGACAGTCTTTTAAATAAAATCATACTACCATAGTAAGGATTAAGCAAGTCTACTCTACTCCAGGAAGAATAATTAAATTAAGGTCCTTTATGTAAGAAGGGACTTCCCTGGTGGCTCAGATGCAAAACGTCTGCCTACAATGCGGGAGACCTGGGTTCGATCCCTGGGTCAGGAAGATCCCCTGGAGAAGGAAATGGCAACCCACTCCAGTATTCTTGCCTGGAGAATCCCATGGACGGAGGAGCCTGGTGGGCTATAGTCCATGGGGTCAAAGAGTCGGACATGACTGAGCGACTTCATTTTCACTTTCTATGCAAGAAGAGTTGACTCATTGGAAAAGACCCTGATGCTGGGAGGGACTGGGGGCAGGAGGAAAAGGGGACGACAGAGGATGAGATGGCTGGATGGCATCACCGACTCGATGGACATGAGTTTGAGTGAACTCTGGGAGTTGGTGATGGACAGGGAGGCCTGGCGTGCTGTGATTCATGGGGTCGCAAAGAGTCAGACACGACTGAGCGACTGAACTGAACTAAACTGATGTAAGAATATTCTGCAGTTTATAAAATTCTCTCCCTAGAAATCTTCCTCACCTAAGTTCATTGAAATCTGTGACGAAAAGAACAGGTTATATTCCCTCTATTTTACAGAAATGACTGATATTAGGTTAAGTGCCTTGGCTAAAGTTTCAGGAAAAGTCATACAAATGGCCAAGCTAGGTCAAGAGTCCAAGGTCAAAGTTCAAGGCTTTTGACCTAAGGCCCACCAGTTTTGTTTTTTCCCCATAATAAGCCACCTTCCAGAGAAGTTTCCAGAATAGCAAACTTTGAAATCTCTCGGTTTCTCAGTATACGACCGATCCTGCTTTCCTCCTTGTCTGTGATTTTAAAGATATTAATATAATTTGATGTGGCATTAAGTGAGGGAGAGGGAGGGCAGAAATTGCAGGAAGAGATTACAGTATACTGTTCGGGTAGAAAGAGACTGTTCTTTCCAGTTCTAATTTTTTCACCTCTCATCTATAGTTTACAATACTTCTTTGGTCATTCTCATAGTCTCTGCTAGCTCTAAAAATCTATGATACACTGCTTTTTTTCTTTATACCCTTTTGCCAAAAGGGAAAGTGAAGTCTTAGTCACTCAGTTATGTCAGACTCTTTGCAATGCCACAGACTGTAGTCAACCAGATTCCTCTGTCTGTGGGATTTTCCAGGCAAGAATACTGGAGTGGGTTGCCATTTCCTCCTCCAGCAAATCTTCCTGACCCAAGGATCGAACTGGGATCTCCTGCAATGCAGGCAGATTATTTATTACTGAGCCACCTGGGATTCCCTCTTGCCAAAATGGGAGAAAAATACAAATATTTTGTGGCTATGATGGACTTTTGAGGGGAAGTGAAATGAGGTACATTGTTGAGGAAAAAAAACCAAAAAAGAGATGGGGAAAAGTTAAGACCATATACAAAAGAGTGGCTGATTTTAATAATTGTCCCAGGTTTTCTTGTTTTCTGCTTTTATGGAAGAGTTCAATAAGGAATGGGTTCCATTTCAAGTTCCCTAGCTTCCAAAATCTTCATATGTTAGAGTCGAAAGACATTTCATCTTCTTCCCTCTATCCTCAAGCTCCTAATTTTAAAGAATGAAAAAAAGAAAGCCAGAGAGGTTACCTAACTGAAGCAAAGATGCAGAGAAGTTAAAGGAGTGGCAATTTTTCTTGTGTTTTGCCTCAAGAACTCATTCTTACCCTCAAATAGTGTTAGAGTAAAAAAGTTAACAAACCAATGGTTAGTAAAATCACAGGGAAAATTCCACGAGAAAAATTTGAATTCTTCACATCACTTACGAAGAAGAAGAAGAAGGAAAAAAAAAAAAAAACAGTTACTTGGTGTGCAGCCATGATCTCTCTTTATGCAAAGAATGAATGTTGCTATTAGAAAAATGCACTTTTGCCAAATTCACAGCTCTTTCAAAACTGATGGGTTCAATTTTAAATCCAACCCAAATTATGTGGTTCTCAAAATTGTTTATGCATAGCAAAACCCCATTTCCTGCAAGTGAGTCAGCTGTCTGTACATCATTCATAATGCTTCAAGCACTGCAGAAATAATTGTTTGATTTAAATTAATTTTACAGTTCTATGGCTAACTGAGAAAGTAAAATATCTTCATGAGCTAGTTTTGGATTTTTTTTAACTAAAGTAGTGATTTGGTGAAAGATTGCTTTTTTTTAGTTATTTCTCCCATTTCAAATCACCTAAACATAATCTTCTTAGTTTCAAAGTAAATATTATACTCCTAGTGCAGTGCTCAGTTGCTCCGTTATATCTGAGTCTTTGCAACCCCATAGACTGTAGCCCACCAGGCTCCTCTGTCCATGAGATTTCCCAGGCAAGAATTCAGAAGTGGGTTGCTATTTCCTCCTGCAGGGGATCTTCCCAACCCAAGGCTCAAACCCACATCTCTTGCGTCTCCTGCATTGGCACACAGATTCTTTACCACTGCACCTACTCCTGGTAAATTCACAAATAAATGCTGCTGCTGCTGCTGCTGCTGCTGCTAAGTTGCTTCAATCGTGTCTGACTCTGTGCGACCCCATAGACTGCATCCTACCAGGCTCCTCTGCCCATGAGATTTTCCAGGCAAGAGTACTGGAGTGGGCCCCCATTGCCTTCTCCCAAAATGCTATTGTTTAAAGAAAAGACATAAAAAATATTTGGAGAGGCCATTGGGATGTAGCCAGGCAGTGTAGTCACATATAAAAGAATGGGGCAGACAATAGTGGCCAGACCTGAAGCTCTATATATTCCCTGGGAGTGTCACCCTCTACTGTATCAGATGCTGGGTCTGGTTCTGGGAGAAGCACCATAATAGATGTAAATATGCAGGAAATATGGCTGGAAGGAGGCTGGTTATCTTGGATGTCATTTGGCATGAGGGGATCTAACCAAAGTTAAGACGGTGACTGGACAGGCAGTAAAGCACAGTGTCAAGAACTCCAGGTAGGCAGGTGAGTAGTTAGTCTTGGGCAAATCTGTCTACAAGCAGCAGAGCCCCAGAAAGTAGATAGAAGCAGAAGTCCCCAGTGGGGGACTATCCTAGAAGAGTAGAGACCAAAGCAAGTTACAAAGGCTGGGATTCAGACATGAAAGCATGAGTAGGCTAAGTGTGGAAAGGGACACAGGGTTGGAGAATACGGCAGAAGGCCAGGTACTCTACTTGATCTCCAAGGTCAGGAACAAACCAGCAGCAGATGTGATTTGATCCTGTGTCCCTGAATAGAAGGCTTTACAGCCCTAAACCTCCCATGCCCGGGTCAGATTCCCAGCTCTGGATCCTGGGCTAAACCTGCCTGCCTCCTGACTTAGCTAGAGATGAAGGCACTGAGGCTGTCCTGAGGCCACACCTGGAAGGAGCACTACAACTTTATCACAATAAGTATAAAATCGGGGGAGTGGAATTCTCACATGCCCAATGCTTCACTGGCATCTGATATTCTACACCAAGTTTTGCTCATGTGACATTTACTCTTGCCATCTACCCAAGCCTTTAGTATTCTAGCTAAAAACTATTCCATCATGACAAGAAACAACCGTTAAAGGTCTACTTTTCTAAAACCAGCCTAATAATACTATACAGAGGAAAAAACATGGAACTGAGTCTGTAAGGAGTAGGTTTTCTGGAGCTGCTGGAGGTCTGTGGTGTCACGGCCACCAGCCAGCTTTGATTTTGTCAGAGTGACAAAAACAGGGTGAGCTCACAGGTTCCTTTCAGCTCCAGCTTTCTATATTTTCATTCCAAAACTCAAAAGGTTAAACACTACTAAAGGATCTGGGGCTTTCTCTTCTAGACAGTTCATATGGCATTCATAACACTGAATGCTCAAATGAAAAACACAAAGAGGACTTTGTCCTCAGTTGCTTCAGAAAGTCATTACAATTTATTAAGTAAATAGCCTAGATTTCAAGTGCATTTATATAACTGTATTAAGAGACCATAATAAAGGAATATTACATTTCTATTGAGCCAACTCTCTAACAGGTATATGATTGAGTTTCTGTTCCTTTTTCTTTAAAGAGAAGAAATTAAGGCTAAAAAAAAAACTGTGCTAAAGTTAAAAAGAGACCATTAAAACCCTGCAATAATGAGCTGAGACAAGCTCTTCTGTCAAATTGAACAATGGCTAATGAAAACTCAGAACATACTGCCCAAGCTCTCTCAATCAGTAATATTTGCACTGTATAAAACATTCAAAGTTATCCTATAGTGTATATAGTTTGTAGTACCCAATAAAAGATTTAAGTATCCATGCCAAAGTGATGCAAGATACACCTGTGCTTTGTAGACTCCTTCAATCGATAGTCAGTGAATTATGTGATTGAAGACAGTTAAATACCAAAATTTAAGACAAATTTCAAATTCATAAAAAGTTACCCAATTTAGAATAAGAGGTTTGATGATAATTTAAACAAATGACAAATTGTTATTCACAAATATGCTTATTCTGCCCTTTTTATAACATATTCATACTTATATAGCAACTCATTCTCCCAGTCATATTTTTCCTGGTGAACATATGCAGGAATGTACTTGCATACATATTAAACTATGATACAAATCTGTGTGTGTGTGTGTGTGTATGTGTGTGTGTACGTGCTCAATCACTCAGTTGTGTCCAGCTCTTTGTGACCCCTTGGACTGTAGTCCATAAGGCTCCTCTGTCCATGAAACTTTCTAGGCAAGGCTACTGGAGTGAATAGCCATTCCCTTCTCCAGCAGATCTTCCTGATCCTGGGATTGAACCTGGGTGTCTGCATCTCTTGCATTGGTAGGCAGATCCTTCACCGCTGCACTATCTGGGAAACCAAATCTCTCTTTAACTTTTGCTTAAAAGTTGAAACAAAAACTTCTTGGTAATTAACTATATAGTAAAATATCTGTAAAATAGTTAAGTGACCTTTATTAAACATGATAACATGTTGAGTAATTCTTCCAAACCAAAGTCTGAAATAATTTTTCTTTTTTAACTTAGATTTATACAATGTTGACACAAAATGAAAGGTAATAAACATACTTGTACCTATCCAGTTGGGTGAACAAAATAATATTCTCTAGAGATATGTTAAATTAATAAACATTTTATAGCAATTCTGTGAACATGTAATTAATACATAAAATTTGTCTAAATTCCCAAGCAAAGTAATTTATTAGCTTTCTGTTTACTAAGGTTTTTCACCTTGAATCTCTACACCTGATTTTTACTTATATTTTAATTGTTATGTATAGTACCCTTGTTAAATGGAAACTTTAATTCATTTTTAATTTATTTCTTCAGGAAATATTTATCTCTTTTTCAGACATTGGGAGCTAGATAAGGCCACAATGACAGGAATGAGCTAGTAACTTTACCCTTAAGGTCTCTCACCCAATCATGGCTTGATTTCAGAATTCCTCCTTCTCATATTAAAAAATGTCCCTTTTGACTTTTCTATACCATTTAAGATATTTAATTTATATAGTTTTTACAATATTTATAATATTTTTGAAGATATTAGTTTCCAGAAATCATCTGCAAGCATTTAGGCTATCTTTGTGTATCATGACAATTATTTTCAGAACCTAAAGTTATGGTTTCTTTTAAAATTGCAGTTGTATTTATGCCATATGTGCAATATCTGTGAAAAGCTGTAAAGATACTATAAGAAGCCAAAATGTTTTTTTTTTAAGATAAGTATGATATATGATGTTTGAGGTCTGTTTACATTTGATTTTGTTTAATTTTCATAAAATGCCTAAAAATCTTACATTCTTCTCATTGCCTCTGGCTAGACTTCTTTCCTTTACCTATTTCTTATATACCTTTAGACTTTTTTTTCTTTTTATACTATCTAATAGCTTTCAGTTCATTCTTCAAAATATAGATACCTAAGACTCTGAGTCTGCTCACCAATGCAGCTCAACGATAAATTCTGAACAAAGAAAAAAATTCTTATTGAGATGTCACTAAACTTTGTTTCATTATAATGCTGCAATTATTTAATCAACCAGAAATAGAAAATTATACAAAGTATTTAACTTAATACCTTAAAGACCTTAAAAGAAATGACAATGTTTCATATGCATCTGTATTGTACAAATCATTCTTTTCACTCCTAAAATTTGAAAATTATTTATGAAGATCTTACTGCCTGTCAGGTTCTGTTCTAGCCAGTGAAAAGAACAGTAAAAATTCTTACACTATAAAGCTTACATTCTAGAGAAAAGAGGTTAACAATAAACAAAAATAAAATTTGAGTGTGTAACTTACAGCATTTTTTACCATAATCATTCAGATGCTTCCTGTGAACCACGTTTCTTTTCAGCTAGAGGTGAGGGGGTGGGCAGATGAGGGAAGAAGTCTGAAAAAAAATTTGCTCTCATGGAGGGTACAGACAGTTAACATGTATGATAGTGACAACACCTATTATTCTCCAATTTACTCAATTCCAGCTTCCAATATTATACGTAATAGGTGGTGCCTACCTTGAGCTTCCCTGGTGGCTCAGATGGTAAAGAATCTGTCTACTATGCAGGAGACCCAGGTTCGATCCCTGAGTCGGGAGGATCTCCTGGAGAAGGGAATGGCTACTCACTCCAGTTTTCTTGCAGGGAGAATTTTGTGAACAGAGGAGCCTGGTGGTCTACAGTCCACGGGGTCGCAAAGAGTCAGACACAATTGCGCAACTAACACTTTCACTTCACTTTTACTTTGCACTTAACCTCACTTAATGGCTTTTGGTCTGCATTACTCAGAAAGAAAGAAAGGAAGGAGGGTTAAAAGGAGTTGTCTTATCTGTCCAGAACCCATTGTAAACTCCAATTTTATTAGAACAGGATTTGACTTCAGAGTGTAAAGAGTTATTTTGTAGTATTGAACATAGCTAAACTGATAATTTTATAATTATCATCTTCTTCCTAAAGAATGGTCATATTTTTCAGTTATCTTGTTTTCTTGTGGTATGTGTTGAGTTCATACAATAAACAGATAGAGTAATAGTTCTGTCTTTGTTCAGTGAAAAATTACACTACTGACATGTCCTGGGTAGACTGTATCTTTTGAATGCCTGGATTACCCTATCTCCCTTCAACTGAGAAAATTCTGCTCATCTTTTAAGTCTAGGCTCCCCAAAAGTTATTTGAACAATAAAGGCACTTCCCAACACTTAACCACCCAGGTAGAATTGTTCCACTTTTCCTTTGGGTATGGCTCTAATTCACTCAGAGCTGCTGAAATGAAAATGTTACTCTTTGGTGCTTACAGTTTGATCTCTTCCTGACCCTCAACTTTGCTCACCAGAATGAAAATCCTTCAATGGCAATTGCTGTCTTGTCTTTGCAGCTTCAAGCAAAAAGTGCCTGGGCTTTATTAAGTACTTAATACGTGTTTCCTACTTAAATGTATAATAAGCTAATGAATAAATGTTTACATAAGGTGGCAAAATGACAGTCTCTTATTTTTCCTTCCTGTACTTAACAATTATATTTTCCAAGACAACCCGTTCAATTTAGGCAGGTCGTTTTTGCCCACAGGCTAGGCCATAGGGGACTGTCTGAGGAAGCCTCATTCTCATCTTATTATAAATAAATGAGCTGACAATACCTACGAAGCTTTTATAAAGCACCTGAAAAGTTTCAAAATATTATACTATCCCTAAATAAAATTGGATTAGGACAAAGTGACCATGTTTTATACAAAAATAGATTTAGAAAATATAATAAATCAAGATAGGTGTTCTGACTGTGAGGCTGGTGAACAACTTGAAATATGGTGGAAAGGGAAAATGCAGAGTTACAGACAACAGATGCCTCTTTTCGGGAGGAAAAGGCTGATGCTGGTGGACTCCACAGAAGGCAGTGACCTCTTAGGTTAATGTCTTTCAAAGACATTCTGTTCTCCACTGTGAGCATTAATAGGGCAGGGCATGGTTCCCAGATAGATGAAAGTGACTTGTAATATCTTAAAGCAATAAATAATAAGCTAATATTTATTAATTATTTAGTGTACTAAGCACTTTATAGCCATTATTGTTTTTAATCCCTACAAAACCCTTTATTTTCCTTGTATTTTATAGATGAGGAAACAGAAAAGATCCAGTAATTTATGCAAGGTCAAACACCTCAGAATAAAGAAAGGAGTTAAATCTAAGGTGTCAGCACATTCTTACCCACTCTTCTGCTTCCAAACTTAAAAATATCAAGAAAACTCTTCAGATGATGAAATTTTTTAAATATAATTTCACATTCCTTGTAGTGGTCTTGGAAGACCAAGGACTGACTTTAGATTTGCAGTGTCATAGTATGGCTTAGAATCACGGGAAGAAGTCTCCACTCTACCACGTCAGGGTAACTGAACCACCATTCAGCAGGTGACTGCTTAAAGGGACATGTTAAGATCCTTCATACGGCAGCATAATTCTGCCATTTCTCCTTCCCATCTTATTACCATTCAGTAAATATTGTCATCCTTTGGTATTTCTTATCAAGATATTTTGTATGCTACTAATATATGTAAAACAAATTCTATCCCGGTGGAGGAATATACTAAATAATTAAAATCTATTTAAATTGCTTATGTTGTCCAGCTCATGTAATGGAGGTGTTCCTAGGGCTAGTTATTTATTTTTTTCCTAGTGATTTGTTTGTACATGTTACTTTAATGAGTGATGATCAGGAAAGACATATATCCTATGTTACTCTGGTCTGAGCATCATGTAAAAAAGACCAAATGCAAAAAAAAAAAAAAAAATTCCAGACCAAAAACAACTGAAGGATGCTGAAAATTATTGCTCATTCCTACAGGCAGTATTCTGTTACGGGTGGCAGGCGTTATGCCAGTCTAACAGAAGGACATATTGAGGCCTCTACTTTTTGGTATGAAATATTAATAGTGAGGGCATGGTTCCAAGCTGAGTACATAAAAACAAATTACTTTGTAGGTTCAGGGGATATGCTATAGTTAATCTGTCGCTGAGCTGAATTAGCCTTCAGAAATAAAAATTGCTCCCAGTAACATGTTTAACCTAAGGCTCAACTTATTTTAACCAGGTGGGGCTTTGCGGAGACTGTTGAAAGCTATTATAAATTTTCTGAACTCATCAAATATGGAATAAGAAATTCAGTGCAGAAGACAATGTATTGATCCAAGGATGCTAAAAATAGAGTGGGGACCTAGCTCTTAATGACCCTCAGAAGTAAAATCATGTAGTAATTTTACAGATGCTAAAATATTATGTTGTACTTCCTTAATCCTAAACCAATAATCCTTCTCATCCTTAATGTTACAAAGAATTAGTGATCAAGGTCACTTATAAAATATTCTGTTATATCTAATAAGGGAAAATAACCTGTATAAATGTTTCTTTAAATTTACCACAAAGGGTCTTCCCAAGGTTTTTCAAGAAAGAAAAGCAGAACAGATCAATTGTATAAGCAATTTGAAGGATTGGTGAATTCTCTTTCACCTCTCTGGACCTCAGTTTAAGATTTCAAGTGTGCATGGCCTGTTTCACATTGGCAGAGCTAAAAAAAATTCACTGAGAATTTACAAATATAACAATTCTCTTTCAAGATCTGCACTAATGCTTTTAACTGGGACTCAGCCTCTGTGAAATTTTTGCCCTGTTCCTTAACCTGGGTCATGCCATTTAAACTCTCTGGGTCATATCTATAAATCAGGTAGAAAAAAATGCAAGTTCTAGCCATGGTACATAGAGATTCTGGAAAAGAAGTTTAAAAAAAAAAAAAGATAAAAATGGAGGTATAAAAACAGGATCAAAGAAGTATCATATGTTAGTAATAATTGTTTTAAAATAGATTGTACATGGAGAGGAGGATGTAAAAGAAAATGCAATTTATAAATTTTAAGCTATGAAAGAAAGTAATTTTGAACTTTAATTGTTTATTGCTATTAACAAATGAAAACTCTATTCTAGATAAATTGTTAAACCTCTGATAATAATAGCTGTTAGTTTTTTTTGGAAAATATATTTATTAAATAATTCCACAATAAATCATTGTTGTAAACACTAGGCACAAGAGAATGTCAAGGGGAAAAGAAAGAACTAGGAATTAATTCTTTCTTAACTTGAGAGATTTTAGATACGGACACTGATGTCTATAACCATAAGGAGACAATGCCATGAAGTCTTAATATCTAAAAGAATCTCATTTGTTGAACTCTAATTATATGTTTTCATCTAACAGCATGCAGGTTAGTTTTTCTATTTTGCACTTCATGAACTTTTAACTGAGTTTCTAACTTCTTTTTTTACAGAATAGTAGGTAAGCAGCCATATCTGGGAAATTCAAGGACACAGCACAGGAAGTTGTTGAATCTTTGTGAAGACATTTTTTTATCTAATAGATTTATGCCATTTCATCCTAGCTTTACTACTAGCTAGAAAAAGCATAATCACCTTATGTGCTAAGCCATGCAAATAAAACCATCACTGAAAAGTGTGTGTATAAATGTCCATATTGTGTTAATCAATAAATAATATAATATGAGATGGTGTAATTAAAATGTAAATGCCTGCATGCCTTAGAACTTTTATCGGTGGTTTCTTACTAAATAGTATTTATGTGTTTAGCACTTTCCTATAAGTCATGATAGGATTTCATGCTGAAAACCACCCACCAGGGAGTATTAACTGAGTTCTTAGATGAAGTAAGCATGTTTCCTCAGATAGTATGTGGCAGAGACCAAACTCAAATCCTTGTCAGTTGTCCTTGCCTGGGAGGTGCTTATCACTGCACATTTAAGCTCAGTGAATATGCCATCTTTCATTTAGTGGCAGTCACTTAAATTACAAGCGTTGAAAATAGTTACTCTATGAAAAGTGACCTTGTGTTTCTGAGTCAGATAAGTGACAGTTTGAAGAAAGACCAAAGCTCTACCCTTATCCTCAAATGTTAGCAATAGCAGTAGGATCTCCACAAGGACAAGCATGCCTCTCTATCTCCATGGTCCCACTGGGCTATGTGTTACAGGTGTGGACACCCAACTGAAACATGGATTCTAAAAGGGCTGAGTTTGTGCAGAATATTTATTTTTTTTTAATTTAATTTAATTTTATTTTTAAACTCAGTGCTGATTCCCTCCTTGTTCTTGTTAGCATTAATGGTATATAATATTGTCTGTTTTCTTTGTCCTTAGAAATTTACAATGACAGTAAAAGAAAGGAATTTAGAAAAACTTTTTTTTAATTTTATTTTATTTTTAAACTTTACAAATTGTATTAGTTTTGCCAAATATCAAAATGAATCCGCCACAGGTATACATGTGTTCCCCATCCTGAACCCTCCTCCCTCCTCCCTCCCCTACCATCCCTCTGGGTCGTCCCAGTGCACTAGCCCCAAGCATCCAGTATCGTGCCTCGAACCTGGACTGGCAACTCGTTTCTTACATGATATTTTACATGTTTCAATGTCATTCTCCCAAATCTTCCCACCCTCTCCCTCTCCCACAGAGTCCATAAGACTGTTCTATACATCAGTGTCTCTTTTGCTGTCTTGTACACCGGGTTATTGTTACCATCTTTCTAAATTCCATATATATGCGTTAGTATACTGTATTTATGTTTTTCCTTCTGGCTTACTTCACTCTGTATAATAGGCTCCAGTTTCATCCACCTCATTAGAACTGATTCAAATGTATTCTTTTTAATGGCTGAGTAATACTCCATTGTGTATATGTACCACTGCTTTCTTATCCATTCATCTGCTGATGGACATCTAGGTTGCTTCCATGTCCTGGCTATTATAAACAGTGCTGCAATGAACATTGGGGTACACGTGTCTCTTTCCCTTCTGGTTTCCTCAGTGTGTATGCCCAGCAGTGGGATTGCTGGATCATAAGGCAGTTCTATTTCTAGTTTTTTAAGGAATCTCCACACTGTTCTCCATGTGCAGAATATTTATTTATTTATATTTAATATATTTTTATATTTATAAAATATTTTATATTTATATATGTTTTATATTTATATATTTTGACTGCACTGGGTCTTCATTGCAATGCGAGGGCTTCTATCTAGCTGTGGCACATGGGCTTCTCTAGCTGTAGCCCTTGGGCTCAGTAGTTGTAGCACGTGAGCTTGGTTGCCTGATAGCGTGTGAGATCTTACTTCCCCAACCAGGGATCAAACTCACGTCCTCTACTTTGAAAGGCAGATTCTTAACCACTGGACCATCAGAGAAGTCCTGAATACTAAGAATACTTAAGTTAGACTTTACTGAGGACCCAGGAACAGCAACATGGGCAAGACAAAGAAAATGACATAGACATTGAAGATCTTGCCAGTTTGCAAGATCCCCTTCCATTTGAAATTTGCCAGGAAGCTGCTTCTCCTTGGTAGAGGCCACTCTTCTCTGACCACTTGGCAATATTTTAAGCTTTCTCAAAGCCCGGGGCCAAGCCCACAAAGAGACTAGTCTGCCTCCCACATTTGACATCTGAGCTAAGAATGGACGTCTTTTCTCTCGGTAGTTAACACCAAAAATATTCACTCCTTTATATATTGCCTTCGCACAGCAGCTCAGAATTACCCTCAAGCCACTGCTAAGCTAGTTCAGAATAGTACCCAGGACAACCAAGCTCCATGTAAGAGACAGGTTCAATGTTCATACAGCAACATATATTGAAGGAGCTGTCTGTATACTATGAAACCCATATCCTTACAACTAAAGCCTGCCTCAGTTACCTAACTCTTTAATTGTGATTTAATATGAGCAATATTTTTAAATAAAATTACCCACATTATGAATCAATAATACATTTTAATTAATGGCAATGCAAGGGCAAATTCTTATTTTTCACATAAAAATTTTAGAATTGTTTTAAAGCAAATGAGACTCTGTTTTTTCAGCAACAATGACAACTACTACTTCATAGCAAAAGCAACAGCTACAGAAAAAATATAAATAAATAAAAGGAAAGAGAGTGTTTAAAGGGAAAAGAGAAGCGAGGGCATGGTGCTGCTGCTGCTGCTGCTGCTGCTGCTGCGTCGCTTCAGTCGTGTCTGACTCTGTGCGACCCCATAGACAGCAGCCCACCAGGCTCCCCCGTCCCTGGGATTCTCCAGGCAAGAACACTGGAGTGGGTTGCCATTTCCTTCTCCAATGCATGAAAGTGAAAAGTGAAAGTGAAGTCACTCAGTCATGTCCGACTCTAGCGACCCCATAAACTGCAGCCTACCAGGCTCCTCCATCCATGGGATTTTCTAGCAAAAGTACTGGAGTGGGATGCCATTGCCTTCTCCGAAGGGAGAGCATAGCTATTATATAATCCATCATGGGTTTTAATATAAATTAGATGCATAAGGTAATCTTGTGTGTGTGTTAGCCACTCAGTCGTGTCCGACTCTTTGAGACCCTATGGATTATGGCCTGCCAGGCTCCTCTGTCCATGGAATTCTCCAGGCAAGAATACTGGAGTAGGTACCCAGTCCCTTCTCCAGGGGATCTTCCTGACCCAGGGATCAAACTTGGGTCTCATGAATGGCAGACAGATTCTTTACTGTCTGAGCCACCAGGGAAGCCCAAGGATGGTCTTGCTAGAATGTAAATAAAAATTACAGAATCTGAGAGAAATCACTTACTGAGCAAAACATTTGATGCTATAAAAATTAATAGTCAGTGGAAAAATCATTTTCAAGTTATAAAAAATATTATTCCAATTCTATATTTTAAGTATGAAGTTGCCTGATTACCTTGGTTTTTCTATAAGAATCATTCCATTTTAAGAGCAGACAACCTTACAGAAACACATACTGGAAAAAATGGCCTCATAGTTATTCAAGAACGGTGAATCAGAGAATGAGCCATTGCCTTAAGAGTCACCTTCTAAGAAGTCTGATTACAACCCCTTTAATTTTCTGTAACTCTGCAATATCTAAGTCACAATTACTTGTAAAATAGAATTTCTATTTAGAACAAACAGCTCAGGAAATCAAGTTAGTTTTATCTGTTTTATCCTTCAGTTTCAGTATTGAAAGTACGATATAGACATTAAAACTATGTGTTCAAAAAACTACTTCTTTTTCACACTTGACTGGCCTCAGTAATTCAAAGGCATGGTATTCCTAACCTTGAATATTGATGGTATCTTTTTATACACAAAGGTGAAACAGAGCTGGAGCATCTTGTAATGTCTTTTGTCCCTCTCTCCTCTTTGTAATCTTGGTTGCTAGTCACCCAACTATGTGCTGATTCCCAAATGGTCCCAGCCTTCCCTTTCGACCTACAGCTTCTACTCTCTCATGAATTCTCCTTGAGGCTAGAGTGGTGTGCTACTTTTCTTCCTGCTCTGATGTTGTAGTTACAAGTTACCTGCTTGCAGGGAGATGAAAAATCTTTTCAGCTCAGACATCTCTAAGACCAGAGCCTTTCATTCACAAGAAATATTGAAATAGCAGAGACATGCTTCAGGAATGTTAACTTTTCCAAACACAGAGGAAAACTTGGTTCCTTGATTCATAAATTTTGTGGATGAAAGTTGGCATTGACTTTATTGAATTTGGGAAACATGATGTTCTGGCTAGTTGCCACACAAGGATTATGCTTATATTAGGCATCTTCACCATTTTTTGGAGTTTACCCCCAAAGAGAATCATCACAGACAAAGTTTATATGCCAGAAATTATTTTAGAAAGCTATAACTAATGCCCACAGTGGGTGTCATTTTTAAAGATCAGGACAAGTTCTACCCTGTTTTGGTAACCAATACATTTCTGTGAAACAATTCTACATTGTAAGTTATGTTCACACAATTCAAAATTCCATATATTAAATATCATTGAGACAAATATATTTCAGTTATACACACACACCATTTACCTACCATTGCCCAAACAGACACAACTGTAACTCAGCTATACAGCTATACAGTCTATGCTGTCACATTTTGGATGGCTTCCTTACCCCATCAATATAAATATCATCATCATTTCATTGGTCCCATATGTTTTCTTTTCTTTTCTTTTTTTTTTTAACACAAGTAGATTTTTTTTTTTTGGAAGTGAATTTATTTTTTTTTAATTTTATTTTATTTTTAAACTTTACAATATTCTATTAGTTTTGCCAAATATCGAAATGAATCCACCACAGGTATACCTGTGTTCCCCATCCTGAACCCTCCTCCCTCCCCATACCATCCCTCTGGGTCGTCCCAGTGCACCAGCCCCAAGCATCCAGTATTGTGCATCAAACCTGGACTGGCGACTCATTTCATACATGATATTATACATGCTTCAATGCCATTCTCCCAAATCTTCCCACGCTCTCCCTTTCCCACAGAGTCCATAAGACTGTTCTATACATCAGTGTCCCATATGTTTTCATGTTGCATTCAATGAAGCTTCAATTTTAAAGCAGTTACAACAAAGACTGACAATGGTGATGACACAAAGGAAACAGCTGGGCAATTTGGAAATGTTATAAAATGGTTATGAGTATCTTTGTAGTGAAGTGTGAAGTCATAGAAGTGATAAACTAATAAAGAGGGTAGCTTTTGTTTTCTAAGTCCTTGCTTTTAAACATTCTAAAATGTTGGCAAAAAACAATATTGGTTCTTGGAGTAATGGTAAATATTAGAAGTATTTTAGGCAGCTTCTGGCATATTCAGCAACTTTATTACTAATTCTGCCATTGCTAATCACAGCTGACTCACATTGATTTTTTTCTGCAGTTTGTTAGAATTCTTCAATATGGAATTCTTTAAATTTGGTCTTATAATTGAGTTCTTTAAAAATTGTTCATTACTCTGGAGTTTACTTCCTTAAATTCAGTGGTTCAGATTCTTCATCTGTGAATTAAAGAGCCTAAATTTGATGAGTTCTAAAATGCTCTGGTTCCATGACATCTGAGCTATTTGACTTCAAAAGGCTTTTGTACCTTTCCTACCTGTAGACCATCTATTTATTCTTTTAGACTGCTACAGCTCTTTTACAAAAACACTTTGTTTTGTATTTTAGGTTTGTATCAGAACTTCATGCACTTTATTCTTATTCCCTTGCACCTGCCTTTAGTGGATCAAAGCAAAAAAGAAAAAGTTTAGGGTTGGGTATGAACTCCCCAAAATGCATCTCTGTATAGCTATTTTTTAATTCTTATTTGTGAATTTCCTACCCCAACACTACTGACTTCTTTTGCTTATATATTTTAGCCTGTATACAGACTAAACTTTATCTAAAATAACTCAAAGACCTCACGATATCTATAAAATGGTTTGTTTACCAGAGCTTTGGTTATAAGAATTTCAAAGCAAACTTTATTTTTTATAAACTCCAAATTTGAGTAAGACACATAAAAAGTGGGGTACATAAAACGATACTCAAGTTTGAGTAAAATTTTAAAAGGCATATATTATTTGTAATCATAAGGGCTTCCCAGTTGGAGCTAGTGGTAAAGAACCCACCGGCCAGTGAAGGAAGCATAAGAGACGGAGGCTCAATCTCTGGGTCAGAAAGATCCCTTGGAGGAGGGCATGGCAACCAACTCCAGTATTCTTGCCTAGAGAATCCCATGGACAGAGGAGCCTGGTGAGCTACAGTCCAGTTCACTTCAGTCACTCAGTTGTGTCTGACTCTTTGAGACCCCATGGACTGCAGCACACCAGGCCTCCCCTGTCCATCACAAACTCCTGGAGCCTACTCAGACTCATGTCCATTGCATTGGTGATGCCATCCAACCATCTCATCCTCTGTTGTCCCCTTAACCTCCCACCTTCAATCTTTCCCAGCATCAGGGTCTTTTCCAATGAGTCAATTCTTTGCATCAGGTAGCCAAAGTATTCGAGTTTCAACTTCAGGGTCAGTCCTTGCAATGAATATTCAGGACAGATTGCCTTAGATGTACTGGTTGGACCTGCTTACAGTCCAAGGGACTCTCAAGAGTCTTCTTCAACACCACAGTTCAAAAGCATCAATTCTTCAGCACTCAACTTGATAGTCCAACTCTCACATCCATACATGACTACTGGAAAACCATAGCTTTGACTAGACGGACCTTTGTTGGTAAAGTGATGTCTCTGCTTTTTAATATGCCATCTAGGTTAGTCACACCTTTTCTTCCAAGGAGCAAGTGGCTTTTAATTTCATGGCTGCAGTCACCATCTGCAGTGATTTCAGAGCCCAAGAAAATAGAGTCTGTCACAGTTTAAACCGTTTCCCCATATTTTGCCATGAAGTGATGGGACTGGATGCCATGATCTCAGTTTTCTGAATGTTGAGTTTTAAGCAACTTTTTCACTCTCCTCTTTCACCTTCATCAAGAGGCTCTTAAGTTATTTGCTTTCTGCCATAAGGGTAGTGTCATCTGCGTGTCTGAGGTTATTGATATTTCTCCCGACAATCTTGATTCCAGCTTGTGCTTCTTCCAGCCCAGCATTTCTCATGATGTACTCTGCATATAAGTTAAATAAGCAGAGTGACAATATACAGCATTGATGTACTCCTTTTCCTATTTGGAACCAGTCTGTTGTTCCATGTCCAGTTTTAACTGTTGCTTCCTGACCTGCATATAGGTTTCTCAAGAGGCAGGTCAGGTGGTCTGGTATTCCCATCTCTTGAAGAATTTTCCATAGTTTATTGTGATCCACACAGTCAAAGGCTTTGGCATAGTCAATAAAGCAGAAATAGATCTTTTTCTGGAATTTTCTTGCTTTTTCAATGATCCAGAGGATGTTGGTAATTTGATCTCTGGTTCCTCTGCCTTTTCTAAAACCAGCTTGAACATCAGGAAGTTCATGGTTCACATATTGCTGAAGCCTGGCTTGGAGAATTTTGAGCATTACTTTACTAGCGTGTGAGATGAGTGCAATTGTGCGGTAGTTTGAGCATTCTTTGGCATTGCCTTTCTTTGGGATTGGAATGAAAACTGACCTTTTCCAGTCCTGTGGCCACTGCTGAGTTTTCCAAATTTGCTGACATATTGAGTGCAGCACTTTCATAGCAGAATCATTTAGGATATGAAATAGCTCCACTGGAATTCCATCACCTCCACTAGCTTTGTTCGTAGTGATGCTTTCTAAGGCCCACTTGACTTCACATTCCAGGATGTCTGGCTCTAGGTGAGTGATCACACCATCACAGTTATCTTGGTCATGAATATCTTTTTGTATAGTTCTTCTGTGTATTCTTGCCACCTCGTCTTAATATCTTCTGCTTCTGTTAGGTCCATACCATTTCTGTCCTTTATTGTGCTCATCTTTGCATGAAATGTTTCCTTGGTATCTCTAATTTTTTTTGAAGAGATCTCTAGTCTTTCCCATTCTATTGTTTTCCTCTATTTCTTTACATTGATCAGTGAGGAAAGGCTTTCTTATCTCTCCTTGCTATTCTTTGGAACTCTGCACTCAAATGGGTATATCTTTCCTTTTCTCCTTTGCCTTTAGCTTCCCTTCTTTTTTTGGCTTTTTTTAAGGCCTTGTCAGACAACCATTTTGCCTTTTTGCATTTCTTTTTCTTGGGAATGGTCTTGATCACTTCCTCCTGTACAATGTCATGAACCTCTGTCCATAGTTCTTCAGGTACTCTGTCAATCAGATCTAATCCCTTGAATCTATTTGTCATTTCCACTGTATAATCATAAGGGATATGATTTAGGTCATACCTGAATGGTCTAGTGGTTTTCCCTACTTTCTCCAATTTAAGGCTGAATTTGGCAATAAGGGAATTGCCATAAGGGTGGTCTCATCTGCATATCTGAGGTTATTGTCATTTCTTCCAGCAATCTTGATTCCAGTCCTGTAGCCACTGCTGAGTTTTCCAAATTTGCTGGCATATTGAGTGCAGCACCTTCATAGCATCATCTTTTAGGATGTGAAATAGCCACAGTCAGCTCCCGGTCTTATTTTTGCTGACTGTACAGAGGTTCTCCATCTTTGGCTACAAAGAATATAATCAGTCTGATTTCAGTGTTGACCGTCTGGTGATGTCCATGTGTAGAGTCTTCTCTTGTGTTGTTGGAAGAGTTTGTTTGCTATGACCAGTGTGTTCTGTTGGCAAAACTCTGTTAGCCTTATCCCTGCTTCATTCTGTACTCCAAAGCCAAATTTGCCTGTTACTCCAGGTAGCTCTTGACTTCCTACTTTTGCATTCCAGTCCCCTCTAATGAAGAGGACATATTTTTTGGGTGTTAGTTCTAGAAAGTCTTGTAGGTCTTCATAGAACCATTCAACTTCAGCTTCTTCAGCATTACTGGTTAGGGCGTAGACCTGGATTACTGTGATACTGAATGGTTTGCCTTTGAAATGAACAGAGATCATTCTGTTGTTTTTGAGATTGTGTCCAAGTCCTGCATTTTGGACTCTTATTGACTGTGATGGTGACTCCATTTTTTCTAAGGGGTTCTTGCCCACAGTAGTGGATATAGAGTTCATTTGATTTAAATTCACCCTTTCCATCCCATGGAGTCACAAGGCTTCGGGCATGATTGAAGTGACTTAGCTCACAGGCATTTGTAATCATATCTTCCACAGTTTACTCACTAATTAATATAGCTTGATATAGGTTTTCTTTTCAGATTTCAATTTTGTACTCAAAGCATACATTCATACCATATAACCCATGGTATGTGGAATACCCAATACATTATGTTCTGCAAGGGATCATTGCAGCTTGAGGGAGAGAGTGGGATTCTTCTGATTCTCACCTAAACTGGGTTTCGCTCCAGTTCTGGCAGAGGTGACAGAGAGATAGAAGGAAGGAGAGAGTTTAAGCCTTTGCAGAAATGACCCAGAATATAGACAGGTGACTCAGATCAAGAGCACTGTCATCTTATGGTAGACAGATGGGAGAACCAACTGGAAAGAGTAAAACCCAGCTCAAGCCCTTGTGAGTAGGAAAAACAGCCCCAGCACAGCTGCTGGGGTGCAGGGTCCCTGCGTGGCACACACACTCCAAGTGTCCCTGTGATCACCAGCCCCAGCGCAGTCCTCACTTGGTTGTGGGCATGCAAGATGAATAACCTAATTTTGGACCTTCTTTATGTCCAAAATTATTCTGTAGTATATGACGGGGAAACACATTTATTTTAAAGGCACTGCTTATAAACTTCCCTAAATGATATCTATATCTAAGTAAATAACCTCAAGTTACAGTAATTTTAAAAGCATTGCATGTGTTATTTTTTATCAGTAAAAATCAAATATCATGTCAATTAACCACAGAAACAGATCCCACAATTAATGCAATAAGCCACATTTAAGAATACTTTTTAAATGTAAAACTGTTTGGTCAGGGAATTAATATGTCTTTTGTAATTTTTAATAGCTTGTTAAACAATTTGAATATCAAAAAACCCACCTGTTTTCTGTAACAGGTTGTTAATTAGGAAGAGATTTTGGAAACTCTAGTTTTATTCATCAACTTATATTCAATTCACAGCTAACTCTTCACTTTGATTTTTTTTTCAAATGATTCATTAAGGTTATTTAATACAGAGCTCTTTAAATGTGGTCTTATAATTGAGTTCTTTTAAAAATGTCTATTATTCTGGAATCTAGTTCCTTAAATTCTCTGGTTCTTAATGCTTAAGTTAGGTTTGGAAACATTCCTTTTGTTTCCACCAGTATTCAGTCTACACCCTCATTAGTCTCTAGATATCCCTTGGGTATATAGCTGAGATATATCTTGTTATGTTAAGAAAAGAAAAGGAAATGGAAAATTCTTGAATATGATCTCTTTGCAGAAGAAAGTGCCAATTAAAGCACTCCATGTTATTCTTTCTGAACATACATATGTCTTATCAAAATAGTTTAAAATTCTCTTCACAAAATAATGCAGATTTTTAAGGTTGAAATCTCTTTGTTTACAACACATATGCTTATAAATAGTTGCTTCCTGTAATATAAAGATAATTTTGCTCATGATTTAAGAGGCATCCTTGAGATATCTTTCTATACAATGTTACCTCCTATTTTTAAGGACATTAGAAAAAATAAACATTTTCTTTAGGTTAGGTGCACCTAACCTAAAATAAATAGATTTATTAAAATAAATATCAAATAAAACATCAAATAAAGGAGATTAATTAAAATAATTATATACCCCTACACAAACATACCTCCCTCACTCTAGATTGAAAATTCAAAATCAAATCAACAAATTAATCTGCCAAACTTTTCACTGTCAATCTTGCTATGAACCTGCTAAAGTGTCACTAAACTCATAAAGGGCACGGGCTGTATCTGAGCCTTATTCATCTTTAAATATCATTTTTTTGTCAACGCCTGGCAGGTAGAAAGCTCTAATAACCTGTTTGTTGAATGAATGACCCTGATGCTAGAAAAGATTGAAGGCGGGAGGAGAAGGGGACAACAGAGGATGAGATGGTTGGATGGCATCACTGACTCAATGGACATGAGTTTGAGTAATCTCTGGGAGCTGGTGATGGACAGGGAAGCCTGGCATGCTGCAGTCCATGGGGTCACAAAGAGTTGGACACAACTGAGCAACTGAACTGAACTGAACTGAATAAATGAACTAACTACTCTAATTTCACTTAATTGCATGTAATACCTTGCTCACCATTATGATTGCACTCATATAAAGGGTGTCTTATCCATTTTCTGAGTATATTTTAATACATATCTAGGTTAACAACACAAATTTAAATTTTAATCATTTCTTCTTCAATTTGGATCTTGGAGAGATAAAGGGTCACAGTGCAAGGTTTTGCTGCATGTTAATCTTTGCAAGTGTCATGAATTCACCTATTAATATTTAATGAGGACCTACAGAGTATAAAGCTGTGTGCTAGGCAGTGAGAAACGAATACTTAAAAATATTTCAGACTTTTTGCCCCCAGACATTTTCAGTTTAGCACTCACAAGATTCCTGTCTTGCATTATAATATACTGTTTGATTGTTTCTAACTATTTAATCATCTTCCTGCAGAAGAATTAAGCATGCTTGTCACTTTGATGTTGAACTTAACTGTACAATATGTCTTAGGCTAATGAAATATGAGTATAATTGATACATATCACATTTGGACAAAAGTTTTAAAAGCTATTATGTGGTTTACTTGTTGAATTTTCCCATACCATGAAAACAATGTGCCTCAAATAGTGAAAGTCCCTTTTAGCCTGGATCCTGGAATAAGGAAGGACATAGAAGTAGAGCAAATGAAAACCCACAGCTGCTTTCAGATCAGATCAGTCGCTCAGTCATGTCCGACTCTTTGTGACCCCATGAATCACAGCACACCAGGCCTCCCTGTCCATCACCAACTCCCGGAGTTCACTCAGACTCATGTCCATCGAGTCAGTGATGCCATCCAGCCATCTCATCCTCTGTCGTCCCCTTCTCCTCCTGCCCCCAATCCCTCCCAGCATCAGAGTCTTTTCCAATGAGTCAACTCTTCACATGAGGTGGCCAAGGTTAGTCTACATTTAATAGGAGCGAAAAGTAAGCCATTTTTTTGAGTAGGCTGCTGAGACTTGGGAAGTTGCTTTATCCTTAGTGTAGTCTTCTGAGGTTGAAGAAACTGTTTTTTGTGTTTGTGTATTTAATCACTCATCATGTCCGACTCTTTGGGATCCTGTGGTCTATAGCCTGACAGGCTCCTCCGTCCATGGTATTTTCCCAGCAAGAATACTGGAGGGGATTGCCATTTTTTTCTCCAGGGAATCTTCCAGACCCATGGATTGAACTAACATCTCTTGCATCTCCTGCATTGCAGGTGGATTCTTTACCTTTGAGCCACCTGCTGCTGCTGCTAAGTCGCTTCAGTCATGTCTGACTCTGTGTGACCCCATAGACGGCAGCCCACCAGGCTCCCCCGTCCCTGAGATTCTCCAGGAAAGAACACTGGAGTGGGTTGCCATTTCCTTCTCCAATGCATGAAAGTGAAAAGTGAAAGTGAAGTCGCTCAGTCGTGTCCAACTCTTCACGACCCCATAGACTGCAGCCCACCAGGCTCCTCCGTCCGTGGGATTTTCCAGGCAAGAATACTGGAGTAGGGTGCTTCTCCTTTGAGCCACCAGGGAAGCCCAAATATGACCAATATATGGTCAGAGCTCAGCAATAGTTTCCCAGATAATATTAATAGGAGACTATTCTCATGCAGTGGCTTTCTGACTTAAACAATGTAGAAATTTGTACTGATTCCACTGAAAAACAGACACTAGATCTGTCTGACACTGTGCTTTGTCTACTGTACCAAATTGTCACTTTAAGTAATCATAATGGTAATTGTTGTAATAGGAGTAGGAAATAACATCTCTTTTTGATTTTATTACACTTTATATTTAATCTACCCAACAATTATACTTGGAAGGCATTTTTGTCTTCTAGGTTAAAAAGATCAAGTTATTTACCCCAAATCACGTGTCTGTCTTCACCCTTGCCCACTCTTCATTTTGCTTCTTACCTGCTCTTCACAGTTTTGGCAGTAAAAGCCCATAAATGTACTGTGACGCAAAGGGGAGGGACTTAAAGACAGAGGACCTGTGTTTCACTCTCCATTACTAGCTAAGTGACTTTAAGGGCATCAGTTAACTTACTCTACCTCTCAGGTTCAATTCAGTTCAGTTCAGATCAGTCACTCAGTTGTGTATGACTCTTTGCGACCCCATGGACTGCAGCACACCAGGCTTCCCTGTCCATCACCAACTCTGGGAGCTTGCTCAAACTTATATCCATCAGGTTGGTGATGCCATCCAACCATCTCATCCTCTGTCATCTCCTTTTCCTCCTGCCTGCAATCTTTCCCAGTATCAGGGTCTTTTCCAAGGTGTCAGTTCTTTGCATCAGGTGGCCAAAGTATTGGAGTTTCAGCTTCTGCATCAGTCCTTCCAATGAATATTCAGGACTGATTTCCTTTAGGATGGACTGATTGGATCTCCTTGCAGTCCAAGGGATTCTCAAGAGTCTTCTCCAACACCACAGTTCAAAAGCATCGATTCTTTGGCACTCAGCTTTCTCTATAGTCCAATTCTCACATCCATATATGACTACTGTAAAAAACCATAGTTTTGACTAGATGGAGCTTTGTTGGCAAAATAATATCTCCACTTTTTTATATGCTATCTAGGTTGGTCATAGCTTTCCTTCCAAGGAGTAAGCATCTTTTAATTTCATGGCTGCAATCACCTTCTGCAGTGATTTCGGAGCCCAAGAAATTGAAGTCTGTCACTGTTTCCATTGTTTCCCCATCTATTTCCCATGAAGTGATGGGACCAGATGCCATGATCTTTGTTTTCTGAATGTTGAGTTTTAAGTCAACTTTTTCACTCTCTTCTTTCACTTTCATCAAGAGGCTCTTTAGTTCCTCACTTTCTGCCCTAAGGGTGGTGTCATCCACATATCTGTGGTTATTGACATTTCTCCCAGCAATCTTGATTCCAGCTTGTGATTTATCCAGTCCAGCATTTAGCATAATGTACTCTGCATATAACTTAAATAAGCAGGGTGACAATATCCAGCCTTGACGTACTCCTTTCCAGATTTGGAACCAGATCATTTTTCCATGTCCGGTTCCAACTGTTGCTTCTTGACCTGCATACAGATTTCTCAGGAGGCAGTTCAGGTGGTCTGGTATTCCCATCTCTTGAAGAGATTTCCACAGTTTGTTGTGATCTTCACAGTCAAAGGTTTTGGAATAGTCAATAAAGCAGAAGTAGATGTTTTTCTGGAACTCTCTAGCTTTTTTGATGATCCAGCTTGTTGGCAATCTGATCACTGGTTCCTCTGCCTTTCCTAAACCTCTCAGGTTTCTGACCCATAAAATAAGTGTGATTCAGGTTCAAAACAAGAAATATACATGAAAGGTCTTTAGAAAGTATAAGGTACAATGATGTAATCTATTGACACAGTTATATACAAAAAATGATCTTTCCTCTTGATTATTAACTTTGTAGGTCAACAGCAAGTATCTGTTAACTTCTCATGGTTTGACCAGAAATTTCTGTCTGTGGATTCATTCTTTATTGCCAACTCTTTTTTTCCCAATCTGCATACTCCATTTCCCAATCACCGGCAATCAAAACAAAGGAAAAGAAAAAAACAAAAACAAAAAAAACTAGGGCAGAAAAACAGACAGTCAGGAATGGAAAGAGGCATAGTCAGCTTTATTTTTTAATAAGCACTATCAGTTGGAAAGAGATAACCTGTGGTAACCAAGATCATATATCCCGGAGTTTATTAACTTTTCCTTGTCAATAACAGAATAACTTTTTTGCATCAAATATATTTTGCAAATACTAGGTGAAGTTTGCTTTTTAAGCAACTGCAGCTGGTTGCATTTTCCAGAAATAGCTGCCCCAATATCTCTATCCTATCTTCCATCTCTTGCCACTACCCTATCAAAGAGGGAGCCTATTTCTCTACTCTCTTGAATATAGGTGAACTCTGTGACCTCTTTGAAAGAAATACTGCTATCCTAGTTCGAGACTTAGCCTGTCATTAGCCTGGCAGCTTCCACTTTTTGCCTCTTGTAAAGCTCACACCCCAACACTCATTCTTGGGATGCTTTTTCTAGAAACTAAGGCACCATTCTCTGAGAAGCCCAAGCCACTTGAATATCCATGTAAGCATTCCAGTCAATAGCTCCACTTAAGCTCCCAACCATCAGCCAGCTTCAACTTCCAGCCATGTAAAGTGCACCATTTTGGATAGTTAATCTAGTTCAGCATTTAGGTGGCTGCAATCATAACTGAAATCCAACTGAAACATGAAGGAACATAAGCTTGAACAAGTCATGTTAGAATTTAACCTACAGAACCATGCAGAATAATAATCAATGATTCATTTTTGGGGGGTGGTTTGCTACATAGCAATAGATACCCAGAACGCTATCCACTGCATAATTTCCCAAACGTGATTGTCCTTTGTTTCATATGAATCCATTAACACAAATTAATTAAAACCAACATGATCTTTGTAATTGTCTAGTGATTTCATCATTTTGATGCTGTGTGTTTTAAAAATTGTATAACAAATTTTAAAATGAAGACATTACTTCACATACTTGGAAGCTCATTGTAAAAAGTTTTTAGGAAAAGATAGAACTAGCACGCGAAGACTTAAAATATATTGAGTTTTCATTCAATTATTTGTGTGGAGATTTGGTGATCTAAACTGAATTTATTTAAAAAACAATGGATTTTCAAAGACTCAGTAAGATAGGTTTTCAAGTATCTTTTCTTACATTCTAAATAATGTTTCATAGCTGGTAAACTGAAACCAGGTATTTCTCACTGATATCCTCTTTGGTGGGAATCTTTTTTCCCCAAATGAAAAATATGTTTCTTACTTTTTATAATTGTAAAAGTAATACACACTCATCATTGAGAATTCCAGCATAGACTATAAACCAAGTAGAGGTAAGAGTCATTTGAATATTCACATCCCAAAGATAGTGTTAAATAACGAAGTGTGTTTGGAAAGTTACGTCATCTCTCTGATTCAGTTTCATCTACAAAATCAAGATAATAATAATTCATAGGCTTGCTGTGGGACTATTTTAAATGATACATACAAAACATTTATAACAGAGCCTAGAATAAAATGTCTTCAATATGTTAGTTTTAATTAGTAACAGTTTGATATATAAGTGTGTTTCCTTCTAGATTTTTATTTTAAGCATGCATAATTACATGTGTACATTTTTAGCAAAAATTTATGAAATCATAAGTGCTCAGCTTTCAAGCTAGTTTTTTAACTCTTCACTCTATCACTTGAATATGGTTTTATAACAGTATATAGAAAAGTCTCATTCCTTCTCACAACCACATCGTATTCTAATTTATAAAAACATAATATATGTAAAATATAACCCTAGTCTATTTGAATTTTTTTTTTACAGTTTGAACTAGTATATAAAACAATGATTTTATGAACAAGAAAACCAGAAAAAAAAATAATTATCTTAAAATGTATGGAACATTTCACACAGATAAACCAGAATAGTTTCTGATCATATGGTATGTGCTTTATTAGCTCTAAATTCTTAGAGAAACCATGAATCTGCTCATCTACATGCAGATAAAATTCTAATAAAATCAATATATTTTAAGGACCACAAAAACTAGAAAAACCAAAACCATACAATCCCCATAATTTTACCAGGACCCCTAAATAATCAAATTTAGTTAAAGACTCTGGGCACCTCCATTATATTCAGCACATCATGAAGAGAACCTTTATTTCATTATATCATGTAAAATTTTAATTAAAGACTAAGTAAGTTCCGAATATCTGAAGACAGAATTTGGGTTAAGAATATTAAATCAGAGATACTGAGAAATTGAGTGAAACTGAGATATTAGCATGCTAACATTGATTTGACAAGAAGATTAAAATAAAATGTCAAACAGAGCAAGTTATTTAATAGGTGTTAAGTTCAAGTAAATTTCACACAGCAGGACCAACCTGCCTGTCTTATCTCTTCTCTGCTCCTTTAAGCAGGATATTCAAACATTCACAGTGGTAGAGCCAAGAGGTTTGGCTTGATGGAGGAGAGGTAGAGAAGAATTTGACTACTGGAATTTGACTCCAGTAGTTTCTTTAGTCTCTGATTTCCAGCTTCGTCAAATGCCCATAAGATCCCTGTAAAATATCAAGCTTGCTAATGAAAACACAGCTCCAAAGTAAGTTTCCTAGCCCTCATCTTCTAACCAAGTTGCATCCTCTAAGCTCCTCAGTTCAGTTCAGTTCAGTTCAGTCACACAGTCGTGTCTGACTCTTTGCAACCCCATGGACTGCAGCACGCCAGGCTTCCCTGTCCATCACCAACTCCCAGAGCTTGCTCAAACTCATGTCCATTGGATTGGTGATGCCATCCAACCATCTTATCATCTGTCTTCCCCTTCTCCTCCTGCCTTCAATCTTTCCCAGCATCAGGGTCTTTTCAAATGAGTCACTTCTTTGCATCAGGTGGCCAAAGTATTGGAGTTTCAGCTTCAGCATCAGTCCTTCCGATGAATAGTCGGAACTGATTTCCTTTAGGACTGACTGGTTGGATCTGCTTTCAGTCCAAGGGACTCTCAAGAGTCTTCTCCAGCACCACAGTTCAAAAGCATCAATTCATCAGCACTCAGCTTTCTTCCTAGTCCAACTCTCACACCCATACATGACTACTGGAAAAAAACCGTAGCTTTGACTAGATGGAGCTTTGTCAGCAAAGTAATATCTCCGCTTTTTAATATGCTGTCTAGGTTAGTCATAGCTTTCCTTCCAAGGAGTAAGCATCTTTTAATTTCATGGCTGCAGTCACCATCTGCAGTGATTTTGGAGCCCAAGAAAATGAAGTCTGTCATTGTTTCCATTGTTTCCCCATCTATTTGCCATGAAGTGATGGGACTGGATGCCATGATCTTAGTTTTCTGAATGTTGAGTTTTAAGCCAACTTTTTCACTCTCCTCTTTCACTTTCATCAAGAGGCTCTTTAGTTCTTCTTTGCTTTCTATCATAAGGGTGGTGTCATCTGCGTATCTGAGGTTATTGATATTTTTCCCAGCAATCTTGATTCCAGCTTGTGCTTCATCAGTTAAATAAGCAGGGTGACAATATATAACCTTCATGTACTCCTTCCCCAATTTGAAACCAGTCTGTTGTTCCATGTCCAGTTCTAACAGTTGCTTCTTGGCCTGCATACAGATTTCTCAGGAGGCAGGTCAGCTGGTCTGGTATTCCCATCACTTTCAGAATTTTCCACATTTTGTTGTGATCCACACAATCAAAGGCCTTGGCATAGTTAATAAAGCAGAAATAAATGTTTTTTCTGGAATTCTCTTGCCTTTTAAATGATCCAGTGGATGTTGGCAATTTGATCTGTGGTTTCTCTGCCTTTTCTAAATCCAGCTTGAACATCTGGAAGTTCACAGTTCATGTACTGTTGAACCCTTGCTTGGAGAATTTGGAGAATTACTTTGCTAGTGTGTGAGATGAGTGCAATTTTGCGGTTTGAACATCTTTGGCATTGCTTTTCTTTGGGATTGGAATGAAAACTGACCTTTTCCAGTCCTGTGGCCACTGCTGAGTTTTCCAAATTTGCTGGCATATTAAGTGCAGCACTTTCATAGCATCATCTTTTAGGATTTGAAATAGCTCAAGTGGGATTCCATCACCTCCACTAGCTTTGTTCATAGTGATGCTTCCTTAGGCCCACTTGACTTCACATTCCAGGATGTCTGGCTCTAGGTGAGTGATCACATCATCATGGTTATGTGGGTCATGAAGATCTTTTTTGTATAATTCTTCCATTTAATCTTGCCACCTCTTATTAATATCTTCTGCTTCTGTTAAGTCCATACCATTTCTGTGTGTTAATGTGCCCACCTTTGCATGAAATGATCCCTTGGTATCTCTAATTTTCTTGAAGAGATCTCTAGTCTTTCCCATTCTAATGCTTTCCTCCATTTATTTGCATTGATCACTGAGGAAGCTTTTCTTATCTCTTTTTTTTCCTCAGCTATTTGTAAGGCCTCCTCAGACAACCATTTTGCCTTTTGCATTTCTTTTCCTTGTTGGTGTTCTTCATCACCTAAGCTCCTCTCATTTGGCAATTCTGGTTTCCCCCTGACTGCTAGCTGTTTGACATCTTTCACACAATAAGTCTTTTACATAGAATCATGTTGACACATGCATGAAATATTTTACCAGAAGCTTTTGGATTTTCAGTGTCATATGAAGTCTTGGCTTTCTAGGAGTCTTATAAACAAAGACATATAAATAAAGTACATCCCCTATAGTTGGCTAAATAAGGGCCCTGCTAAGAGGTCTATGCCATAAACCCCAGAACCTGTGAGTATGTTACTTTGCATTGCAAAAGGGACTCTGCAGATATGATTAGGTTAAGGATCTTGCGGAGATTCTTCTGGAATTTCCATTTGGGCCCAGTGTAATCACAAATGTCCTTATAAAATTGGGGCAGGAATGTCACAGTCAGTGAAGTTTATGTGACCCCAGAAGCAGAGGGAAGGAAGCAGAAATGAAGATGATTAGAAGATATTGCATTGCTTGCTTGAAAATGGAGGAAGGGGCCAGGAGGTAACCTCTAGAAGCTGTAACAGACAAAGAAGCAGATTCATCCTGGAGCCTCCAGAATGCATCCTTGCCAATCCATTTTAGAGTTCTGACCTCCAGATCTATTCAATAATTATTCTTTTTGTTTTGTCTTACTACTGCTGCTGCTTAGTCGCTCAATCATGTCTGACTCCTTGAGATACTGTGGACTGTAGCCTGCCAGACTCCTGTGTTCATGGGATTTTCCGGGCAAGAATACTGGAGTGGGTTGCCATTTTCTTCTCCAGGGAATCTTCCCAACCCAAGGACTGAACCTGGGTCTTCTGCCTTGTAAGTGGATTCTTTACCCTCTGAGCCACCAGGGAAGCCCTTTATCTGACTAAGCTTGTGGTAATTTGTTGTAGCAGCAATAAGAAACCAATACACTTTGGTGAGTATGTTATGATGAGTTCTATTGCTGATTTCTTCAGAGTAAAGTAAGCAAATATGTAACATTTAAGAAGAGTGTGACTAGCTAGAGATACTTGTCATACAAGTATTCACAATATGCTAAATTCTAATGAGAACACAAATATTTTATCCCTCTCTTTGTAATCCTCACTTATTTTCCTCTGTATTCATGTGTAAGTTTCATTCCAGTTATATCCTTCCAAAATGTCACAAAGGGTACAGAGTAAACATCGTACTTTTATTGCTTTTTGTAATAATGGTTTGAAGCTATCTCTGTAGCTATGCCAAGGATGAAATGACTTGTTTCTTGGAGCTAGAACCCCCAAGTCACTGATAATCCAATATTCCCTACGCCTTATAAAGAAGTACACCTGTGGCGTGAAAACAAACACAAGCACAGTTATTTCAGATCAGATCCGACCCAGTGTGAGTCATAGCCATGTGGCTTCTGGTATTTCTACTACTGGAAGTTTGTTTATTCATTAAACTTGAATCCAAAACTTTGTGTGAAAGGGTTATGTGGCTTTAATAAACATAAAGAAGCCAAGAGTGGCTTCATTTCATCTTATACTCAAGAAGGGAAATTAACGTATGCAGGAATAATGCAAGAGAATCCTGTAAAATAGACTATCCATATAAAATGGAATAATATAAAGTGCAGAATCTTTTTAAAAGTGCTGAGGAGATTCAGATAAAAAAGGTAATTAGAGCCCTTTGGGATTGTCTGATATATTGCCCTTGGCTCCTTAGATTTCTGCAAGGAGAAGAGAAAAGAAACAATTCTTAAATTGTGTTCTCTAGGTGAAAGCAATATGTGTCTTTCTCATTGCTGGATCCAGGAAACGATGAGAATGAGATGTCTAACATGGCCAATTAGTCAGGATCTTCCTTTTAGACCTCCTTTTGCCACTGTCTTGTTAGGGAGATTTGTGTTTAGAAGGTTAATTGCTCTTTGTAATACTTCTCCATTGGTTCCATAGTGCACACAACTTCTAGAAGAATTATGAAATGTAAAATTCACCTTCTGTGTCAAATATTTAATAATTTAAAAATCAAAGTTGTAAAATGCTAGAGAATAAGGAAAAATACAGAAGAGAACTAGGATTGCAAATCTTCCATGTTGAGGCTTAAGGGTGACTTTTTATATATTAATATAAAAAATCTTTCTAATGCTGGAAATTTTTTCAAATGTTTAAAAATGCCACTTGGGTTTAGGCTGCTGCCTGAATAATGAGCAAATGAATTAAAATATACCAGAGATACTACATAATTATATAATAACCCAGCTATATGACCTCAGAAATGTGGGAATCAATCCTTTTTAAATGTATAATAATTAAATTCATTAAACACTTCTTGATGTCCTTTGTAATTTCATCCTACACATCTTGAAGTAACAAATTTCTTAAATATGCTAATACTTATGAATAAAATTATGCCTTATTTTAGTTTCAATTTTAAGAATTCTTTTTTGTAACATTAAGAGGAACGATTTTGTTCTAATTGTTCAGACCTTTGGAGAGACTCAATAAATAGCACCTCTTTCACTACCACATAACAAACTTCAATCTAGCAGAAAAATAAAATAAAAGAATATGATTTGTGGAACAAAACTTCACCTTTACTACTCAAAAAGTTCTAGAATGGCATTTACTGGTTATATTTTTGAGAGGTTCAAATCCCAGAGTAAAACAGCCTTATCTATCTGGTTGGGCTTCTCAGGTGGCACTGGTGGTAAAGAACCTTCCTGCCAAGGCAGGAGACAATAGATGCAGGTTTGATCCCTGGGCCAGGAAGAGCCCCTGGATGAGGGCATGGCAACACACTCCAATATTCATACCTGGAGAATCCCAAGGACAGAGGAGCCTAGTGGGCTATGATCCATAGCGTCACAGAGTCAGACACAACTGAGTGACTCAGCATGCATGCACGCATCCATCTACCTAGTTAGAGACATGCAGAGAAGAAAATGTGCTTTTCTTAAAATCAGGTTTATTCTTGAAAGGTAAAATGAAGAGGTGAGTCAAGCATACCCAACCTATTATCCCAATTCTGCCAAGGAGCTAAATCACACTACCTTCCCAAGGGCAAGATGACCAAAGGGATGAAGAGGACTCAGAAGTGTTATGTGACTCTCACTTCCTGGATATGAAACATCTGGAAAGGAAAGAAGCAGTGTTTCCCCACTAACTGGACTCTCAGATTCCTGCCAGTACACTTAATATGCAGTCCTTTTATTTGTTCTTATAAACCTTAAGAATACTTCCTCAATCTTTAATTCTCCAGAAAAGTGCTATATCTGTAAGATGTACTTCCTAAGAAATTTTGACCTGTTGCTTATTTTGGTTGTACATCCGGGAACATTGTCTATCACTTACGCACTTCCTGCTGTCTCGTCAAGAAGGGTAACTGTTTACAGTATCCTGGGAAAGGATTAACTCTGTAATTTTTACAGCCCTTTTGTTTCCAGTCAGTTTCCAATACCTTTTCCAAGGATGCTCAGAAATGTTGCTGGTCTTCTCAATAGGAGCATGCTAAGCCTATGCCTATGGGGAGCAATGAAAATGCTCACTGTAGCTTTTTAATGAATCATAATTGCTGGTTGAGACTAATCTGTCATGCTGCACATATCATCTAGATTCATTCTTCCTAAAATGCCTTGCCCTCCAACACATATTGAAACTTTTTCTACCATTTCACACAGTCAATATAACTAAATCTCTATTTAGTATACTCCCCACAGGTCAAAATTGTTCTGTATACAGAAGTTTCTTCTAATTTTACTGAAGTTTTGTAAAGAACGTCAGATAAGACAAATTCCAGAAGTAGTTTTTGCTCTGTTATTAGTTTCCTACAGCTGCCTGATAAAATACTACAAATTAGCAGCTAAAAACAATGACCCACATATTAGCCTCTGGTTCTGGAGGTCAGGAGTCTGGGCACATGGTGGCTGGGTTCTCTGCCCAGGGTCTTACCAGGCTGAATTTAAGCTATTAATATCATCCCAGGCTGTGGTTCTCACCTGGGCTCAGGTTTTCTTCAAATGTACTGGTTTATGGCAGAATTCACTTCCTGCGGTTGTAGGACGGTGTCCCTCAATGCCTGTTAATTATCAGTTGGTGCCACATTCAGTTTCTAGGGGCTTCTGGACTCAGTGGTTCAAATATGGGTGTTTGCTTTCTTCCAGGCCAGCAAAGACTTCCCTTCCTATCACCAGCCAGAGAAAATTTTCTGTCTTTAAATGTCCCAAATGATTACATTATACTCACCTAAATTATATCCCTTTCGGAAAGTCTTCTATGCCATGTGATAGAAACATGATATTCACTGTAGCTAGAATTATGAAGGGTGTGTACACCAGAGGCAGAAAATCTTGGGGACCATCCTAGAATTCTACCCACCAAACACTGTTAAGAAGTCCTAGGCATTGAAATGCCTGATTGTTTCTCTCCTTTTTTTCTTTCTTATTTTCCAGTCAGCTCCTTATCTTTGTCAAATACTGTCCAAATTAGACTGTCATTCAATTTTTAAAACTTTATAAAATCTCTGGTAAGTATCTGTTAAAATTTTAAAGAAAGTCTAAATGAATTTCTTAAATAAACAGTCTACTTAGAACCAGCCAAACCTGGACAAAACTCTAGATTCTCCTTCTGCATGGTGATTCAACTCTAGCCAGTTAGTGATATAATTATGTAAACTTTTCAGCCTGTTTTCCTCTGTAGAATGGAGACTGTGATTTCCACCCCTGAAACACTGTCAGTATTTAATAAGTGTGTTAAAATTCTTACCACAATGCTAGGTCCAGAGTAGCCAGCTAACGATTTCTCTCCTTTTCCTTTGTTTTATTTATCTTTTCATTTTGGTTCTGCTTGGTTTTCATTTAAACACAAAAGTCTCCGATAGCTCAAATGGATCAGATTTTGCCTTACAGAAAAATGTTACTTTTCCACCAACACATTATTCTCAACAAGATTATAGTATCCTACAGTTTATTACCATTGCCAATACCTTGCCTGGTAGGGAAGAGCTCTAATCTATTGACCTCTCTTAAAATTCTTATCATGGGAGTCACACTGACCAAAGCATTGATCATCTGAACAATAAATTGCATACTTCACGTACCAGCAGCACACCTTGAGCACTTTAAACATTGATCCTGGAAGGCGATTTATTTATATTGTTTTTATAATTAACACATTTAATGCACTCTACTTATATAATGTGGTTCCAGACTCCTCCATATCTAGTAGAATTTTTAGCTGAGTTTCCTTTTCTACAGTGAGTAGAACATCAGGGATAAAATGTGTTCCCCAGTTCATCTTCTTTGGTTTTTTTTTTTAATTGTCCAGTAACTTATTTAACCCAGTTGCTTAGGAATTCTTTGCAAGTGTCCCTTGAATTACTTTTAGGTTTTTTGTTTGTTTGTCTCTGTTGGGTCTTCGTTGCTACACACAAGCTTTCTCTAGTTGCAGCGAGCAGGGACTACTCTCCAGTTGCTGTGCGTGGGCTTCTCTTGTGCTGGCTTCTCTTGTGGAGCGTGGGCTCTAGGGCTTGCCAGCTTCAATAGTTGTGGTGAGAGGGCTCCAGGGCACATGGGCTCAGTAGTTAGTTCCCAGACCAGAGTTCGAACCTGTGTCTCCTGCATTGGCAGGCAGATTCTTAACCACTGGACAACCAGGGAAGTGTCCTTTAGCTTAATTTTTTGTACTTGACATTTAACTCTTACTCAGTTCCCTGGTTCTTTTTCACAATTTCTTCACTGTGGAAATGTCTTAATTTGTGGTTTTCTTCTTTCAAGGGTGTGGTTTTACCACATAGTCATGCAGGACTTGTGATCAAGTTACTTTCTTTGAAATACATTATGATGCTTTTAAATAACTTAAAAAGTTTACCTTGGGATATTAACAAGTAGTTTTTTTAAAAAATGTTTTAAATGTTCTGTCAGTTTTGGTGTTTGTTTTCCCACCCATCATTAGATATCTTCCTTCTGATAGGTATTTTCAATTCCCCTCACTTTTTTAAAATGTTGAATTTAATCATGCTATTACAACCTAGTAATTGCCACTTTTCTGACCACGGCTCAGAACTAAATCTATCATATTTCATTCCCCTTTGAAGTTCTAAAGGAATTTAATCTTGAAAAGTCATTTATCATATCCAGATACCTGACACCCATATTTTGTCAAGATTACGATTTCTGCCAACCTGTGTGGGGACAAATAATGGTGCCTTATTTCTATTATCTGGCCTAATTTTTTAGGTTCCCTTTGTCTTATTTAACATCTCTTACTTATTCTCATTATCCCAGTGTTCTGTTACATTTTTGTTCCTTAAATATGGAATGTCTGCTTATCAAGTTTCCACTTACTTCACTTGTCTAGTAGTATTTTTATCTTGTATGAATCAGTATTCAAGTGTTTCTGAACACTCAAATTGAGTAATTTGAAGAAAGTTAAATAGGGGCTTCCCAGGTAGCTGAGTGATAAAGAATCTGCCTGTCAATCCAGGAAATGCAAGAGACATGGGTTCAGTCCCTGGGTTGTGAAGATCCCCTGCAGGAGACCATGGCAACTCACTCCAGTATTCTTGCCTGGAGAATCCCATGGACAGAGGAGCCTAGCGGGCTCACAAACAGTTGGACATGACTGAGCATAAGACAATGAAAAGATAACTTTATAAATGTGCGGTCAGGAACAATGCAGTGTCCCAGGCTTAGTCACAGTGGAGAGCCACTGGAAGGGACAGGCTGAGGGACTGATAATTACTGGAACCCTGAGACAGAGCTGAGGGCTGCCAGAAAGTCAAGTTCAGTGAGGGATGCATCCAACCATCTGCAGACCAGGAGGATTGGAGTCTAGGGAATAAATACTCTATCACACCTCCTTTCCTCTGATTACCTGCCAGAAATCTCCACCAGCTAAACTTCAGCTGGAATCCAGAGGATAAGGGAGTCCTTTCAGCATATTCTCCTCACTTGAACAGGAGGAGAAGGATGAAGAGTGAGCCTGGAAGAGAAAACTGAAGAAATCCAGCAGAAACACCACTGCTATTCGCACCTTCATCTCAGTGCCTTATTAGAGACCTTGTGTCTTAGGAGCAGCATGTGTCAGTTTTCAATTACTCTCCTTCCAGCTGGGCTGGAAAATACCATTCACTGTCTGAATACTTGCCAAGCATTCCCTATCACCATGGCGTCTGAGATGAGTTTGGAAATACGTATGCATTCTCCATTAAGATGTGATTGGATGTCATCTCCCTGGGAAGCTTTCCATAACATCCACAAGAAGACACTTTGAAATGCACGATTGCTTCTCAGGGGCAGTTCTTAGAAAGAAAAGCATTTTAAAGAATTTATCAGTGGCAACAATCCAATATCTTCTTGTCAATCAAAATTTTGGAATTTCTTACTGTGCTTTTGGCCTTCTTACTGTGCTTTTCAGTGATGTTACTAGACGACTCAGTGCTGATTCCCTCCTTGTTCTTGTTAGCATTAATGGTATATAATATTGTCTGTTTTCTTTGTCCTTAGAAATTTACAATGACAGTAAAAGAAAGGAATTTAGAAAAACTTTTTTTAAAATTTTATTTTATTTTTAAACTTTACAAATTGTATTAGTTTTGCCAAATATCAAAATGAATCCGCCACAGGTATACATGTGTTCCCCATCCTGAACCCTCCTCCCTCCTCCCTCCCCATACCATCCCTCTGGGTCGTCCCAGTGCACTAGCCCCAAGCATCCAGTATCGTGCATCGAACCTGGACTGGCAACTCATTTCATACATGATATTATACATGTTTCAATGCCATTCTCCCAAATCTTCCCACCCTTTCCCTCTGCAACAGAGTCCATAAGACTGTTCTATACATCAGTGTCTCTTTTGCTGTCTTGTACACAGGGTTATTGTCAGCATCTTTCTAAATTCCATATATATGCGTTAGTATACTGTATTGGTGTTTTTCTTTCTGGCTTACTTCACTCTGTATAATAGGCTCCAGTTTCATCCACCTCATTAGAACTGATTCAAATGTATTCTTTTTAATGGCTGAGTAATACTCCATTGTGTATATGTACCACAGCTTTCTTAGCCATTCATCTGCTGATGGACATCTAGGTTGCTTCCATGTCCTGGCTATTATAAACAGTGCTGCGATGAACATTGGGGTACACGTGTCTCTTTCCCTTCTGGTTTCCTCAGTGTGTATGCCCAGCAGTGGGATTGCTGGATCATAAGGCAGTTCTATTTCCAGTTTTTTAAGGAATCTCCACACCGTTCTCCATAGTGGCTGTACTAGTTTGCATTCCCATCAACAGTGTAAGAGGGTTCCCTTTTCTCCACACCCTCTCCAGCTTTTATTGCTTGTAGACTTTTGGATCACAGCCATTCTGACTGGCGTGAAATGGTACCTCATAGTGGTTTTGATTTGCATTTCTCTGATAATGAGTGATGTTGAGCATCTTTTCATGTGTTTGTTAGCCATCTGTATGTCTTCTTTGGAGAAATGTCTATTTAGTTCTTTGGCCCATTTTTTGATTGGGTCATTTATTTTTCTGGAGTTGAGCTGTAGGAGTTGCTTGTATATTTTTGAGATTAGTTGTTTGTCAGTTGCTTCATTTGCTATTATTTTCTCCCATTCTGAAGGCTGTCTTTTCACCTTGCTCAGAGTTTCCTTTGTTGTGCAGAAGCTTTTAAGTTTAATTAGGTCCCATTTGTTTATTTTTGCTTTTATTTCCAATATTCTGGGAGGTGGGTCATAGAGGATCCTGCTGTGATGTATGCTGGAGAGTGTTTTGCCTATGTTCTCCTCTAGGAGTTTTATAGTTTCTGGTCTTATGTTTAGATCTTTAATCCATTTTGAGTTTATTTTTGTGTATGGTGTTAGAAAGTGTTCTGGTTTCATTCTTTTACAAGTGGTTGATCAATTTTCCCAGCACCACTTGATAAAGAGATTGTCTTTTCTCCATTGTATATTCTTGCCTCCTTTTGTCAAAGATAAGGTTTCTATAGGTGTGTGGATTTATCTCTGGGCTTTCTATTTTGTTCCATTGATCTATATTTCTGTCTTTGTGCCAGTACCATACTGTCTTGATAACTGTGGCTTTGTAGCAGATCCTGAAGTCAGGTAGGTTGATTCTTCCAGTTCCATTCTTCTTTCTCAAGATAGCTTTGGCTATTTGAGGTTTTTTGTATTTCCATACAAATTGTTAAATTATTTGTTCTAGCTCTGTGAAGAATACCATTGGTAGCTTGATAGGGAAAAGTTTTAGTCTTTCTTCTCAAATGTAATACATGATAGATCAACCTTGCTAATGGTTTTATAATGTCTGTTGAAATCTCACCAGTGTGTTCAATCTAATATTTTATTTCAGTTCTTCTTTACCATTTGAGGAGAGATAAAAGTCTCCATTGGCATCCAAAGGTCTCTACCTTTGGCTCACCATAGTGCCTGAAATGTCCATCTTTAGAGAAGTTTCTCTGATATAAGACTTATCTCCTGGAAATTCCCATTAAGTGGGTTTAGATTAACTAAGAGAGGTAATATATTGACATACAGAATCACTGATCAGCTTGAAAGTCATCAGGCAAAAAAAAAAAAAGAAAGTCATCAGGCAAAAAGAAAGAGGCATTGACATTTAGATGGAAGTTCCTATTTAGAGAAGCTAAAGACTTAACCTTAGGCTAATGGAATTAACCTCAGCTTTTATGTCCAACATATTTCTATTCATGGGTAAAACTAAAGAACAGAGGGTTTATCTGCCAAAAAATTTCAAACACCAGGGATGAGATTTATCTGAAAATTAAGTCCCATCTTTCTCTGTCAGCAAGTGCTTAGGCAAGACCTTTGGTTATATATCAGGTTGACCAAAAAGTTCATTTAGGTTTTCCCAGCACATCTTATGGAAAAACCTAAATGAATTTTCTGATCAATCCATTATTAATACCTGGACTAGTAAATTTTCATAAAAGATAAGACAGGAGAAGTTCAGGGATAAAGGCAAGTTAAAGGCAAGTTCTGGGAAAAGAATTGTAAAATTAGAGGAGAATAGAACAGGAAATGCCGAGTGTGGGTAGGCAGATATTCACAAGGGAAATGGATATGTTAGAAGCACATTTTGTCCCCTCTCCCCAACTTAAAACTTTGATTGTTCTGTCTTTCGTTCTATCTTATTGGCTACAGAACTCAAAAGTGTGCTTTGATCATTTCTTTATGATAACAACAGATGACACTTTTTTCAATATGCAAGGCAAGATTTTAAAATCTTGCAGATGTTGGTTTATTTCATCCTCCCAATAACTGTGAAATGGATAATATCATCATCTTGATTTTACAGATAGGAAAAAAAAAGGAGTCTCAGAGCAATTGAGTAACTTATTCTAATATCAAACCCTGCCAAAGTCAGATCCAGGAATTAACCCCTGACAATCTGATGAGCTTTATGCTTAACCATTATACTATACACTCGCTGATGAATACAGAAAATATATCTTGACCCTCAGATTAGCATTTTGCTGTCTGTATCAATCAGATCATTCAACCCTGCATCTTTCTCTATGGTCTCAGTCTGTAGCTGGACCAAGGCAGTCACCACTGTTACCTTGAAAGGGCACTACTTTTGGTCATGAATCCTGGTATGCATACAACACACAAGCAACAAGAAGTGTGGTCTGGGTGAATTTTAAATAGAACCTCTCTCTCTGTTGCTGGGCAAGATGAACCATTGCAAAGCAGTCCCTCCATAAGGGACTGCTGCAGGTCCATGCCTCCAGCAGCCTTCAGGAATAGAGAACATCTGTAGTAGCCACATGCCCCAAAGCCTGGTGTCAAAGCCCAGGAGAGGGTGTTCCCCACTAACACTGCCAATGGGAAGGAAAAGCCCAGTTTTCACTGGTTGCCAGGACAGGACATCCTTTCTTCTCCCTCTGCTATTCTGTAAAAAATATCCCATGCTTTTTACAGATAAAAATGAAAATCCCAAGTTATAATGGTCAAATAGGATAGGAATTTTTATGAAAAGAGAGGAGGATTAAATTATCTAGAGCAATACCTGCAATTTCACCTTCTCTGCTTCTATCACCTTTTGTCCAAGGCAGGCCTACAAAGCCGAATTTTAACCCCTCTCAAGATCTGTGCAAACACAGTGAGAGCAAATAATATTTTCTTTCAACAACCACGAATACACCATGAACAGAGCACTCTAGGCATATGGCTGTGTACAGGCTTCATTAGCAACGACATCCTCAAGGTGGTAACTGGCCTCAGGGTTCTAATTGTGTTTGACCTTGACAGCAGTGTATACATACCAAGGGTGATGTACAGATTTTCTCAAATTCTGAGTCAAATTGCTTCAGCGTTCATGCAGTTTTATTGAATAAAAGGCAGGTTGGTGGGTGGATTTGCTTTAGAGGTTCAGTAACATGAGTACGTCTTATTAAAAAAAAAAAAAAATTGAACCGCATAAACATTTACCTGGGTGTAAAAGCCACAAAGTACTAATAAGTTATCACAAACATGGCTCAAAATTCCTGATTACAAATGTAGACTTGGTTAGCCTGCAAATCAGCCTCAGCTGTTCTAATACTCATCTGTCCCAATACAGTAATTCAATTCAAAATGCTCAAAAATTAAATGAGAGCCAGGGCTGGGGAGTGGGTAATCTTAATAGTACATCTAAAGTGAAAGTCGTTCAGTCGTGTCTGACTCTTTGCAACCCCAAAGACTACATACAGTCCATGGAATTCTCCAGGCCAGAATACTGGAGTGGGTAGCGTTTCCTTCTCCAGGTGATCTTTCCAACCCAGGGATCGAACCCAGGTCTTCCGCATTGCAGGCAGATTCTTTACCAGCTGAGCCACAAGGGAAGCCTGTTGGTACATCTAAAGAGACTATGTAATTTATGAGTCAGACATGGTGTAAAAGTTTTTCTTCCTTATTTCAATTCCAAAATGAATTCTTAGTGGTTTATCAAGTCTAGAAAGACAGTTGAACTTGCTTTTTTCCCCAATGGTCAAGTTTACAAGTATGATGAGAACCTAATGCTTGAGCATTAATGTTAAAGGAGGATATGTCAGTGGCAACGAGCAAGAGTCAACAAATTATTATACGTTCACATATGTTCACATTTTGAAAATGAAGAAGAAAGACTGTGAGGAAACAGTGTGAAAATATTTCCTTGTACATGTCAGTCATGCAATATCTGGTGCAGAAAAGTAATGGATTATCAAATGAGGGCTTTTGTGCTTTAAAACGTGATCTCTCTCATATAGTATGGACTGGACCTTGTATGTGAAACACTATATCATATTTTAGTTTGTGGGAAGACTAATTGCTACAATATGTATTATAAAATATGTTGATGCTATTTTAGTTGGATTTCTGAGAACTCAAATAAGGACCAACACCAAGCAGAGTATACTGAGTAGGTGATGTCATCTTTGCCATTGTCTTTCCCCTCCTGCTTCAGCCCCATGTTGCCTATAGTTCCTTCCTCTCCAATAAGTGTTTAGGCGACCTATGATATTTACTGATATTTACTTTCCTCCATCTCAGAAGGATGTCTTTAAAACAGGGAGGGAGATAACCCAATTTAGTGTTTTCCAATGGCTTTCTAAGGAGCTGGATGTTATTGCAAATTTTTCTAAAATAGCATTTCAGAATCAGATTAATTTGGGAAGTGCTGTGTTAAACAAAGTAAATATGTACTTGCTTTTACAGAACTTCTCAAAACTTCTAATACAATAATGTGCATTGAGCATCTTTTTTACAGGAGAACATTTCCCAAATGACCATTCCAGAAAGTCCTTTCCAGGAAAGTCAGTTCTCATCTCACTGTTTGGGAAACACTGATGTAGGAGGAAGATCTGAGAAATGTCTGAGTTCAAAGCCTGGTCCTATTACATATTTGAGAAAATTCTTTGAGATCAAGTTTTCTTATGAGAAACATGGCACATAGAAGACATTCAGAAAATAATAGCCATGATTTAATTATATAGTTGCTAATCAGTTCATTTCAGTACATGTCCCTCAGTCATGTCCCACTCTTTGAGACCCCACGGACTGCAGCACACCAGGCTTCCTTGTCTTTCACTATCTCCCAGAGTGTGCTTAAACTCATGTCTATCAAGTCGGTGATGCCATACAAACTTCTCATCCTCTGTCGTCCCCTTCTCCTCCCGCATTCAATCTTTCCCAGCATCAGGGTCTTTTCCAATGAGTCAATTCTTTGCATCAAAGTATTGGAGTTTCAATTTCAGCATCAGTCCTTCCAATGAATACTCAGGACTGATTTCCTTTAGGATTTACTGGTTGGATCTCCTTGCATTCAAGGGAGACTCTCAAGAGTTTTCTCCAGAACCATAGTTTGAAAGCATCAATTCTTCAATTCTCAACCTTGTTTATGGTCCAACTCTCACATCTATACATGACAACTGGAAAAACCATAGCTTTGACTGTAGTAGCAGATATACTATACAGGGATTGAGGGAACAGAGTAGGGATCCTTTACTCTTAGAAAGCCCAGAGCTGATCAAAAGAAGACCTAGAAGATGCTCATGAGGCAGTAATGACTGGATGGACACAAATGGAATGTGGGGCTGGGCATGGCTGGACAAGTAGATGATGCCTTCCTGCCTCCCAGGTGGCAGAAGGGGACTCTGCCTAATCCAGAAGGGCTGCAGAAAAGTGCAAGACTGAGTGAAGGAAGTGGGAAGAGTTTTAGTTCTCAGGCCATTGCTTATAAAATATAAAAATCTCTTAGAACTTAACTGATTTAAAAATCATCAAATTCAGGGTCTTGGCATAAAGAAAGAATTGGAATCTTCTTTATTTATTCCACCAGTCATGGAAAGGAGTTCAGTTCATTTCAGTTGCTCAGTCGTGTCTGACTCTTTGCGACCCCATGAACCGCAGCATGCCAGGCCTCTCTGTCCATCACCAACTCATAAACTCTCATGAATTTACCCAAACTCATGTCCATTGAGTCAGTGATGCCATCCAACCATCTTATCCTCTGTCATCCCCTTCTCCTTCTGCTTTCACTCTTTTCCAGCATCAGGGACTTTTCAAATGACTCAGGTCTTTGCATCAGGTGGCCAAAGTATTGGAGTTTCAGCTTTAGTATCAGTCCTTCCAATGAACACTCAGGACTAAGCTCCTTCAGAATGGACTGGTTGGATCTCCTTGCAGTCCAAGGGACTCTCAAGAGTCTTCTCCAACACCACAGTTCAAAAGCATCAATTATCTGATGCTCAGCTTTCTTTATAGTCCAACTCTCACATCCATACATGACCACTGGAAAAACCATAGCCTTGACTAGACGGACCTTTATTGGCAAAGTAATGTCTCTGCTTCTTAATATGCTGTCTAGATTGGTCATAACTTTCCTTCCAAGGAGTAAGCATCTTTAAATTTCATGGCTGCAGTCACCATCTGCAGTGATTTCAGAGCCCAAAAAAAAAACAGTCTTTCACTGTTTCCCCATCTATTTGCCATGAAGTGATGGGACCAGATGCCATGATCTTAGTTTTCTGAACATTGAGCTTTAAGCCAACATTTTCACTCTCCTCATTCACTTTCATCAAGAGGTTCTTTAGTTCTTCTTCACTTTCTGCCATAATGGTGGTGTTATCTGCATATCTGGGGTTATTGATAGTTCTCCTGGCAATCTTGATTCCAGCTCATGCTTCATCCAACCCAGCAGAAAGGAGAAGAAATGCCAAAATCAAGGGCGAGATGAGACTGTGTATGGTTTAGTTTTCATCTTCACAATAATAATAATGGTGCCATCGTCAAGTTTTTTTTTTAAGATGCCAATGTATTAAGGCATGGAAAACCATTAGAACAGTGACTGGGATGCAAATACCAATAGATGTTAGCTATTATTATTACCTTTCTTTCTAAAATGTGCTTTCAAATACTGATCATAGTACTTCTCGAGCAAATCCAGAAATAAAGATTACTTCACAAATTTCTACTGTATACCAGATTCCACTCACTATGGGGCTTGCCAAAAAAGGCAGAGTTCTGTTATAATCACAAAAGTTACCTAGTATATAGTAACTTTTTAAAGGCAATAGGACAGCCCACCAGGGACAGGAACTATATGAGAAACAAACTAGGAGCCTCATCACTACAAAGTTAGGAGACATATTTTAAGACACTAGAAGATAAAAGAATCTTCCATCTACTAAGCTCTCATTCTGTTCAAATTGCTGTTTGATGTAATTTCTCCTCTGAAGTCAAGGGGATTAAGTTGATGGATTTATCTCTGAAGTTCTTTAAGAGGTGAATGACGATTTCATCATCAAACCTTTGAAGGAAATTTAACCACCAGTTCAAGTTGAGAAAGTGCTTTTCCTCCCCCATTTAATAACAATAAAACTTGTTTATCGCTCACTTTCTACATGCTAGGCTGCTAAATACTTTACAGGCATTGTCTAAATTCAGCTTCCCAACAATGCTGTGAAGTGTGGTACTCTCTCTTCCTTTCATTACTTTACAGATGAGGAATCTGAATCTTGGAGAGATTAATCTGTCCAAGGTCACTCAGCAAAGAATACCAGACTCAAGTCTGTCTAATTTCAGGGACTACACAGAACTACATGTCCAAGGAATTTACTACTCACTGGGATTGCTTCAACATTTTCTGAATGTTTAAAATTGTTTTAAATAAGAGGTAATTTAAAATAAATCATTCATGCTGTTGACATCTCAGACAGAGCTAATACTGCCACAGAGAGCATGAGTGTGGCAACCAGGCTTGTGTAAATTAGGTTAGTTCTTCATTTTGCAAATAAAAGGCGTATAGGTAATCTCTCCTAGAAATTTGGAAAGGATACTTCTAGTCCCATGTTATTCCATCAAGTACTTCGACTGTTTAAATACGTTCACAATTGTCACAACTTAATCATGTTGTCTGTGTTTGTTGGTGACTACTATGTTAAGGTCATTTCTTTAGGCTAATGCATTAGCAGAGGCACAGCTCAGTCCTTTTGTTAATAATGCTTCTGTATAAAGTGTTTCTGTTAGCTCACATAGCCAGACTATATGAGTTCATGGGACCTACCTATTCTTGTTAATATGATATTGTATAAGAGTTATTAAGTAGTCTTTCTAAATGTGCCTTTTGTCTCTTCAAAGAACTCCTCTGTGGCTGCTACTGTTTAGTCACTAAGTCGTGTCCAACTATTTGTGACCCCATAGACAGTAGCCTGGCAAACAGAGGCTCATCTGTCCATGGGATTTCCCAGGCAAGAATACTGGTGTGGGTTGCCATTTCCTTTTCCAGAGGATCTGTCCAACCCAGGGATCAAACCCTCATCTCCTGAATCAGCAGGTGGATTCTTCATCACTGAGCCACTTGGGAAGCTGTAAGAGTTATTAAATAGTCTTTCTAAATGTGCCTTCTGTCTCTTCAAATAGCTCCTTTTGAAATTACTTCTCTAACACATCACTAGGACCTATAATAGCCATGTCTTTATCTGTACACTAAAATATTTCTCTGAAGACACTCTCATGCTTAACACAATCACTGCATCCTCAACACCAAAAACTACATTTCAAGAACATAGAAGGCCATCAGGCCATGACCTCCTACTGCTCAAGCCTTGTCCATCATGAAACAGAGTTGACACTCTATGCTCTAGTATACTATTACTCTATTTAGACCAAGTTACTTGACAAACAAACATAAAATATTTCATGTGTCCATGTCTTCACAGCAGCCAGAGCCTGCCACTTCCCTGTCTCAATCCATCCAGTGGCTTCACCTCATCAGCCCAAGTCCTTGCAGTCCCCACAAGGTGATGCTTCCTTAGCCACCCACCCTCCACTCACCCGCTCCCCGGCTCTGGTAACTGTCTGACCTGGATCTTACCACTTTCCTCTCAGCTTAATCTGTCTTAGCAACACTGGCTTCCTGCCCTGACATGTTCCACCTCAGGGCATCCTAGTCAGCTCAGGCTACCATAACAAAGTATTGCAGACTGAGTGGGTTAAATAACAGGAAATTATTTTCTCAAAGTTCTGGAGAATCAAAGTCCAAAATCAAGGTTCTAGCAGCATTGGTTTCTGGTAAGAGCTCTCTTCTTAACTTGCAGATGGCTGCCTTCTCATTGGGTCCTCACATGACCTTTCTTCTGGGTATGCAGACTCTTGATATCTTTCCTTCTTCTTATAAGAAGTGATTCACAATGTTGTACTCAGAAACCAACATAATATTGTAAAGCAATTATCCTCCAATTAAAAAAAAAAGGTTAGTCCTATTGGATTAGGACCCCACCCTTATGTCCTCCTTTAAAGCGAAAGCGAAGTCACTCAGATGTGTCCGACTCTGTGCGACCCCATAGACGGCAGCCCACCAGGCTCCACCGTCCCTAGGATTCTCTAGGCAAGAACACTGGAGTGGGTTGCCATTTCATTCTCCTGTCCTCCTTTAATTACCTCCTTATAAGATTACCTCCTTATAAGTCCCTATGTCCAAATATAGACACATTGGTGATGAGTCTAATTTTAAGACTCCATAATAGTTTTCTCTCATTCTTTAGGTCATAAATTGTTCAAAAGCAACATTGATATCAGCAAACAATGACTTGTAAGATGTGAATTGAGGGATATATGAAAGGTCTTATCCATACAACCAAAATATTTCTTCTATATAGAGGCAGCATTAGAACTCATCTTGGGATAATTGTTGTTTTTCACTATTCCCCTTAAAAAAATTATCCTGAAGGTGGTTATCCATAATGTTATCAGTAGTTCTATAAGAGATTAATATTTCTAATGATGCCCCTCACTGATAGAAAGAGGTTCATAATTTTCATCTTGGAGGCTTGGAGAGAGCAGAGGAAAATGGAAGAGGTTCTTAAAAAACAGAAATAAAAGGAAATGTTTACTTGCTCCTTTGTGTCCGACTCTTTGCAACCCCATGGACTGTAGCCTGTCAGGCTCCTCTGTCCACGGGATTTTCCAGGCAAGAATACTGGAGTATGTAGCCATTCCCTTCTCCAAGAGATCTTCCCAACCCAGGGATCGAAGCTGGGTCTCCATGTCTCCTGCATTGCAGGCGGATTCTTTACTGCTGACCCACTGGGAAAGCCCCCATAGGAAGCATTACATACTGAAAAGTCAAGTACAAATTTTGCTTGTTTCTCACTTGTGCCTCCACTCAATATCTTAAATCATTCATGACTGGGGCTTTCTCCATCTAAGAAGTGTAACAGTCCTTTTTGCTTTTCTAATAGGCTTTTCAATTAAAAAACAAGCCTGCCCATTTGATAAGGCTTTTGTTTCCCAAGATCGCTATGTTTAGTTTTTCTTCTAGGACAGGTCTCAAATGGTATTTTTTTAAAATCTTCAAAGACCACCCTTCCCCACCAGTCTACTGAAAAGACAGGAATTTAAAACTTTGTGACATTCACCAAACCTATCAACTCAGAAAAGAAAAATCTCCCCTTGGTGCTGAGAAATGCAAACAATGTAGCTCGTGGTTCCTAGAAAAGTAAAAGACTAGAGGAAATTACATGGAGAGACTTGAGAGTTAGCTTGCCCCTCTGGAGACCCTCCATCAGGAGCAAAAGAAATAGCTCTCATTAGTCAGTTTCGCTCTATGACAGGTACTGTTCTAAGAGTTCTACTGAGAAGTGTGTGAGGCTTGAAACGTGAGTAAAATGCAGCTTACTTTTATTTTTCATCTTCTGGTTCAACGTTATTCACCGAGTAATTCAACAGTGACTTTGGATGGTGTTTGGCAGAGCCTTCCTTCATGAGGTCACTCTCAGATAATATGTCGATAAAAGGTCAGCTTTTGTTATGAAAACGGTCTCAATTGTAAAATTACAATTCCCAACCAACTTCAGGTCCGAAGGCAATGGGAAAACTGCTTGAACTCCGTACCCTTTATCCTTCCCCATGATCTACAAGGCGTGGCTCCCTACTTTGTTCACTGTCCAAGCCTGTTCTATGCCCCAAACACCACACTGCCTAAGCCACACTGGCTTCCACACTGTTCCTTGAGCTTACAATCATGCTTCCACCTAAAGGACTTTGCACTGGCAAAGTCATACAGCCCATTTTACCATTTGCTAAATGTCTTTGCTTACATGTCATTCTGAACGAGAAACATTCCCTTAACACTATTATTATTTACCATCTTATTCTCCAGTCTTTTTCTTCATTGTACTTTTTTACTTGATAGACTGAATACTGACATGTTTATTAACATGTCTCCCTTAGTTGGATATGTTACACAGGTTCAGGACCTTGATCTGTTTTCTCACAGCTGTTCTTCTCATTACCATCTGAGAACTCTGAACAGTACCTGACCCAATATTAGGTGCTCAGTGTACATTTTGGGGAGATTCACAGGTGACTCAGTAGGTAAAAATCTGCCTGCAATGCAGGAGATGTGGGTTCCATCTCTGGCTCAGGAAGATCCCTTGGAGAAGGGCATGGCAACCCACTCCAATTTTCTTGCCTGGGAAATCTCATGGATAGAGGAGCCTGGCAAGCTACATACAGTCCATCAGGTTGCAAAGAGTGAGACACAACTGAAGTGACAGCATATACATACACACCCACACATTTTTTTAATTTCAGGGTAAGACTACACCATGAGTATAAACTGTAGAATAAAGCATCTCTAAAGCAGCTCAAAGGGAGGAGTCTTGATATTTTATTTTAAAATGTGGCTGCTGCTAAGTTGCTTCACTCATGTCTGACTCTGTGCGACCCCATAGACAGCAGCCCACCAGGCTCCCCCATCCCTGGGATTCTCCAGGCAAGGACACTGGAGTGGGTTGCCATTTCCTTCTCCAATGCATGAAAGTGAAGAGTGAAAGTGAAGTCGCTCAGTTGTGTCCGACTCTCAGCAACCCCATGGACTGCAGCCTTCCAGACTCCTCCATCCATGGGATTTTCCAGGCAAGAGTGCTGGAGTGGGGTGCCATTGCCATCTACAAAATGTAGCTAGGAGTTTATTAATAAAAGAGTAATTATTCAGATTACTCCAAGTTTGCTTACTCTATGGCTACCATTAAAAATTAATATTCTAAACATTTTATTAAAATGAGCAGTGTTCCTTCTAAGCAGCCTTTCCTGCTTTGACAATGTTTTCACTCGGGAGACAAAACATGGAAATGAACCCGAGTCTTACTAAATTAGTATAATTGCATGTATAATTTTATAATTATTTGATAATGTTATAAATAAGCTTTTTCTTATAAAAATTATTAATTTCATTTTAATATAACCAATATAACTTTCTTTCAACAAGGTCTGAACTCTTTAATTCTAGATTTTTTTTAATTCTCTTATTTAAACATTATAGAAAGTGTCTATTTTTGTCTTCATGGCTAGATTAGTGTTTGCTGGATTATGCTTCTGTTTCTCTGCTTCCACTGTTGCATTAAACAAAAATATTTAGGATCACACAGTAATGACTTCTTAGGGTAATGTTGCTTTACAAATGTGGTGTCTTAATAGAACTTGGAGTTTGTAGCATTATGCAAGCTAAATTGTTCTTGCACTGTAAAATGCATTTGATTCTTCTCCTCTTATAAATTCCATGTATCTCCTTTCAATATCTGCTTTCCAGGAGTCTATGCAAGATTGATGGAGACATTAAATTCAAAAACTAAAAGAGAAAAAAATGTAATGTGAGTCTTCAGTTGACTTTAAAGGAGATATATTGCTTAATAGAAACATTCAGGGAACAATGATAGTGGGCAGTAAATCCTAGATTAATTACATTTACTCAATGTGCTATAGAGCTAATTCATATAGCCAAACTTTTTTACAAAGCACTATCATTTCATGATTTTTTGCACTGGACAGTAAATGTACAAGCATTACTGTTAAAAGACAGGATTTTGCCCCCTTATTACTGAAAGCAAAATTACTCTTCTCTATTGCAAACCTAGTAGATGGCTATCCCTGCTGCTGCTGCTAAGTCGCTTCAGTCGTGTCCGATTCTGTGCGACCCCATAGACGGCAGCCCACCATGCTCCCCCGTCCCTGGGATTCTCCAGGCAAGAACACTGGAGTGGGTTGCCATTTCCTTCTCCAGTGCATGAAAGTGAAAGTGAAGTCGCTCAGTCGTGTCCGACTCTCAGCGACCCCATGGACTGCAGCCCACCAGGCTCCTCTGTCCATGGGATTTTCCAGGCAAGAGTACCCCTACGTCTTTTATTAATTGATTTCTCAAAAATCTGTCCTTCATATTTTATTGTACAGTCAACAGTAAACCTCATATTTTGAAAGATTTGAAACTGCTAAGTAACAAATCTGTGAATTCACAATGATATTCTAAATGATTCAGGAAATGTCATTTTAAGTGGTAAAATCAATATGTATTTTGGTTCATTATCAAAATACATAATGACTATTTCTAGCGTCTCCTCAGATTTTCTGTTTAACCATTTTGTATTGTGATGCCTGGCCTGAAGCAATTCTATTTTTAGTTCTAATGGAACAGTCTTAAATTGCTTATTTTCTGTTTACTAAAGTCATCCTGTTTGTTACCATGGAAACTATGACAGCTGCTCCAGCTAACTATTTTATTAAATGAATTGAAGATGTAGCTGAAGACTGTGAAGGTGCAGCATCTCATTCTTAAAACGTATTTTCCAACAACTGCAAAACTATGGCCAATCTGTAGAAAAAATGAAATTAATTATGAATAAGATCTTCTACATTTCAAATTAGGGAGGCTTATCCACATTTGAAAATCTGAATGTAACTAGCACATAGTCTTCCCCAACCTACAAAGGGTATGTCTTTTAAAAGTGTATCTGTAAATCTATTCCTTGGAAATTGGAGCACATTAACCCGTTTATGAAATAATTTCATAAATAATAATTAGGTCTCCAGGACCACCCTCAAAAGCCCTTTGACCTGTAATGTCTCAATTGATAGCAATATTAGCAATAGCCTTTGTTCTCAGTTCTGGCAGCAGGAGACAAGTTTCAGAAATGTGAAGAAAGGGAAGAGTTTTCTCATACCCCGGTGCCCCTGTCTCTAGCCTCTTGGGGTCCTCTTATTACCAACTCTCCTGGGTTGATCCTCAACAGGGTCCTCCTGCCCAGTGTCATTCAAGCCAATAAAAGAAGACTGAGGTTCAGTTCAGAAGCAAAGGAAAACTTATTATTTGATCTAAGAATGGAGAGGTGCAATCATCTGCTCTAGAGTCCAAGCTCTATCACTTCAAACATTGTGGCTGGGACCCCTTTATAGGGTTCTGTCTGCAGGGGAGAGGGGTGGAGTTCTGGTGAGTCGGGCAGGGCTATGCTACTCCCCCCTCCAGATTGTAGTGCTAGGGATACAGTGACTCTGCACAGGCCTAGGGAGTTGCGGTGTTAGGCGCAGCCATTTTGCTCTAGCAACTCTGGTCTGAAGTGCTGAGTGCAAGGCCTCTGCCTGAGGCATCCTACTAGCAAGGGAATCTAAATTAAGCACGAAAGAGCTTAGACTTTATCTAAACGCCTAGATTCCATCTTATTTTTCCTGTGGACCCTGTGGGCTTTGCAGAGACACTCTCACTTTAGCACATCTTTCTTCAGAGTTTAACTTCCCTTCAAGTTTCACTTGGTGAAAAGGACTTCTCTGGTGGCTCAGACGGTAAAGCGTCTGCCTACAATGTGGGAGATCAGGGTTCAATCCCTGAGTCAGGAAGATCTGGAGAAGGAAATGGCAACCCACACCAGTATACTTGCCTGGAAAATCCCATGAATGGAGGAGCCTGGTAGGCTACAGTCCATGGGGTTGCAAAGAGTTGGACACGACTGAGTAAGTTCACTTCAAGTTTCACACTTCGATCCTGCTTCTACAATGAACCATCATTCTCCTCAAGAGTCAAGATGTTCCCAAATAATTGTTTTAAAAAGAGGGAAAGCAATCAAAAGACTCTATTGTCTGAATGATTGAACTCTTCCTGAAGTTTTTGCATTTTAAAACATTCAATATTTTTTTACCCAAAACAAATCCCTAACACATAAGATTTCCATAACCACAACTAAAGAAAATATTCAGAGGGTAAATGTGTGAGGAAACTGCTCTGAGGATATACTCAGATTTAGAAATCAGGCCAAGGAATCAGGCAGAAGTCAGTTGATACGAAAAGTCAGCTTCTTTATTGTCTTCCCTAAATCTTGGATCTTGGGTTAGCTGTTCAAGGATGGATAGCAGTGGTTAGTTGTAAATTGAGTCATCTTTTTGTTCATTTAATTTCCAGGAGATTTTAATAAAATGTATCTTTTAGCCCTACAATTGTGCTTTTAAAAGAATGTCATCTTCTTGGTTAAAGAGATCAAATTAACACAATAATATAGACAAACATTTTGTTCTTATTTTCTAACAGAATACAAACCAAACAAAATCATTGTGATTTGATCATTGTGAATTTTACACAAAAAAGGAAAGAATTATTCAGTTCAGTTCACTTCAGTCACTCAGTCGTGTCCGACTCTTTGCAACCCAATGAATTGCAGCATACCAGTCCTCCCTGTCCATCACCAACTCCCAGAGTTCACTCAAACTCATGTCCATTGAGTCAGTGATGCCATCCAGCCATCTCATCCTCTGTTGGCCCCTTCTCCTTCTGCCCCTAATCCCTCCCAGCATCAGAATCTTTTCCAATGAGTCAATACTTCACATGAGGTGGCCAAAGTATTGGAGTTTCAACTTTAGCATCAGTCCTTCCAAAGAACACCCAGGACTGATCTCCTTTAGGATGGACTGGTTGGATGTCCTTGCAGTCCAAGGGACTCTCAAGAGTCTTCTCCAACACCACAGTTCAAAAGTATCAATTCTTTGGCTCTCAGCTTTCTTCACAGTCCAACTCTCATATCCATACATGACCACTGGAAAAACCATAGCCTTGACTAGACAGACCTTTGTTGGCAAAGTGATGTCTCTGCTTTTGAATATGCTATCTAGGTTGGTCATAACTTTCCTTCCAAGGAGTAAGCGTCTCTTAATTTCATGGCTGCAATCACCATCTGCAGTGATTTTGGAGCCCCCCAAAATAAAGCCTGACACTGTTTCCACTATTTCCCCATCTATTTGCCATAAAGTGATGGGACCAGATGCCATGATCTTAGTTTTCTGAATGTTGAGCTTTAAGCCAACTTTTTCACTCTTCTCTTTCACTTTCATCAAGAGGCTTTTTAGTTCCTCTTTACTTTCTGCCATAAGGGTGGTGTCATCTGCATATCTGAGGTTATTGATATTCCTCCCGGCAATCTTGATTCCAGCTTGTGCTTCTTCCAGCCCAGCATTTCTCATGATGTACTCTGCATACAAGTTAAATAAGCAGGGTGACAATATACAGCCTTGACGTACTCCTTTTCCTATTTGGAACCAGTCTGTTGTTCCATGTCCAGTTCTAACTGTTGCTTCCTGACCTGTATATAGGTTTCTCAAGAGGCAGGTCAGGTGGTCTGGTATTCCCATCTCTTGCAGAAGTTTCCACAGCTTAGTGTGATCCACACAGTCAAAGGCTTTGGCATAGTCAATAAAGCAGAAATAGGTGTTTTTCTGGAACTTTCTTGCTTTTTCGATGATCCAACGGATGTTCGCAATTTGATCTCTGGTTCCTCTGCCTTTTCTAAAACCAGCTTGAACATCTGGAAGTTCATGGTTCATGTATTTCAGTTTTTCTCATCTTGAAAAAAAAACTCTGAAATTATTTGCTTTTTCTTCTTTAATTTCTTGAACATCAAACAGTAAATTATTGATTCTGTCTTAAATATGTCCTAAAAAAATAAAAAGAATTATTAGGACATCTTTAAGACAGAATCAATAATTTACTGTTTGATGTTCAAGAAATTAAAGAAGAAAAAGGAAATAATTTCTGATTTTTTTCAAGATGAGAAAAACTGAGTTATCTTTATTGTTTATACAACTATACTTTATATAGATTCAGAATTAATCAAAATATATAAAGGCTAAGAGTTATTTCTAGAAATGTAAAGAAATTGTCTTTTTTTTTAAATTAAAGTGATGAGTATAAGAACAAATGAGATTTGATATTCTGTCTTTCTATAATGTAGTAGCTGAATTTTCCTGTAAAATATTTCTGGCAAATCTGTGTATTTTATGTAAATATATATGCAATAAAATATGAAATGAGAAATTAAATTTTTAATTGAATTTCACTGATCTTTTAGGATGGAAAATTCTACAGGGCTTTATTAGAATTTTAATATTACTGACACTTCAAATGAAGACATAATTTTGACCTTATACTCATTTTTTATCTTCTTAGGGTCCACTTTCATTTGTAATACTCACATAATTCCAGTGAAAAACCAAGAGGGCGTAGCTATGATGTTCATCATTAATTTTGAATATGTGAGAAATGAAGAAAATGCTGCTTCGCCAGAGAGGGTAAATCCAATATTACCAGTCAAAACTGTAAACCGTAAGTAAATGACAACATGTACGTGTTTCTTTATTTTTATGGTAATCTTATTAATAGAGTTGCTAACATGGAACTATTTTTACATTTCATCTTGTGATACTGAATTCTTTTCATCTGAAATTAATTTAGGATTTTGCATCAATACTCATCAGGAAAATCGCTCTGTAATTTTTGAGGGTGTATATGCAATTTCCCTAGGTATTATTATCAACATTATAATTACTTTGGAAAATAGTTTAGAATTTATTCTCTATTTTCTATGCTACATAAATAACCATTTCAGTTTTTCAACTGTTTAATAAAATAGAGACTGCATTTTATTTTCCAATTTTTATACATCTAATAGTTTTCTCTTGTCTAATTGATCTGGCTATTACCTTCCAACATATTATTAAAAAGAAATTGATAGTGAAATCACTTATTCCTGATTTTTGTGTGAATGCCACCAGTGATCCGCATTAATTCAAATGGTTGAGTGGAACGTGTTTTGTAATTTTATGGAAGTTTCCATTTGCTTCTATTTATTAATGGGTGTTGAAATTTGTAAATTACCTTTTCAGCATCTTTGGAAACAAATTTACTATTCTGTTTCCTTATTTTTATGGTAAATCTTATTCATAAAGTTACTAACATGGAACTGTTCTTTTGTCTGTGAAAGAAGCCACATTTGGGCATGATGTATTTTATCCTGTAATATTGAATTCATTTCATCTAAAATTAATTTAGGATTTTGCATCCATACTCATCAGGAAAATTGCTCTGTAATTTTTGACTGCATATGTGCAATTTCATTAGGTATTATTATCAACATTATAATTACTTTGGAAAATTATTTGTAATGTCTTCTCTTTTCTATGATATGCAATAATAACAAATAGTTTGGGGATTATCAGTCAGTTCAGTTTAGTCACTCAGTCCTGTCTAACTGTGATCCCGTGGACTGCAGCACACCAGGCATCTCTGTCCATCGCCAATTCCCAGAATTTACTCAAACTCATGTCCATTAAGTCTGTGATGCCAGGATTATATGGGCTTTAAAACTTAAGTATAGCTCCCCTGTGAAATCATCGAAACCTGGTACTTGTTCATGGAGTAGCTTTTTGAAATTTCTTTTCCTCCAGAGGGGCTTCCCTGATAGCTCAGTTGGTAAAGAATCCGCCTGCAATGTGGAGACTTGGGGTCAATCCATGGGTTGGGAAGATCCCCTGGAGAAGGGAAAGGCTATTGATTCCAGTATTCTGGCCTGGAGAATCCCATGCACTGTATAGTCCATGGGGTCCCAAAGAGTCGGACACAACTGGGCGACTTTCACTGTCACTGTTGCTCCAGAGATTAGACTATTCAAATTATCCTGCTCAACTATTATCAGTACCCTTGTACTCCTCTGCATACTTAGTCTTTTACCATTCAGTTTGTCAGTTTAAATTATATTATTTCATTCCCCATTTTTACCAACAAGGCATTTGATGAGCTTATATTATATTTCCTTCTCTTTGCATTCCCTTGGTTGCAGTACTTCTGGCTTCTCAGGATGTAATTTACATACTTCTCACTTTTCTTTTGCCTTAAATTTCTAGTGAAATGTATTCAATGCTCACCACTTGTCTTTTTGTCAAAGTCTCACCAAACAAACTTCTTGGATAAAGTTCATCCTCTTTAGGAGATGTTCATAAGTAAATCAACACGGCCTTTCTGCAGCCTCCACAGTTTTAGGACAGACTGGGTAGATATAAGCTATTTGGTCCACACTTTGTTGCCCTGTGAACCTAGAAGATGGTGTTCCACGTTTCCTGCATCAAATTTTCCTAATGAAAAATCTGATGCCAACGCTTGTCTGCACTTTGTAAGTGATTTTGTTATTTTTCTGATTCCCAGAAAATTTCAAAAATAAACTAATAATGGTAGATTTTAATACTTTTCTTTCAAATGAAAACAGACTTTTAAAGTCTAAAACTATTGCTTTTATATGTCTAGGTTTGACATTCTATGTCAATTTTTCCAGATGTATGGTGGGTCCTTTCAATATGTACATTCAATTCATGTTATACTTCAGGAAATTTTGTTGAATTATAATGTTAATAGCTTTTTTCTTTTGGTCTATTTGTCTTTTTCAGAGACTCAAATAATAAACTCAAGTAACCTTGCACCTTCTTTGCCTGTCTTTCATATCCACCACTTCCTTTCTAGTCCTTTTTTCTGTCTTTGTTCTATTTTATTTTCTTAACTTCTCTCATTTCTGACCTATATTCTTATGGTTTGCTTGTAATATGATCTTAATTTTTTAGATAATTGTGTCTTTTTTCTATCTTGAATGTATTGCCTGTATTCTTTCAGTCTTGCTTTGCATTTTCTGCTTTGTCCAGATTTTATTCTATGTTCTTGAATTCCTAATTTATAATCTTATTTCATATCTCTAATTACTGGCATAAAATTTGAAATTTATTTTGGGGTGCTATATACCTATTCTGTCTTATGGCCAGGTACATAACACACTTTCTTCTGCACGTTTTTATTCCTGTTTCCTGTTTTTCTCTTATGATATCTTTGTACATATATTAGAGTTTTCTTTGTACAGATATTAGAGATATCTTTGTACAGATAATCCATTCATTAAGGACTTTCCTGGACGATCCCTAATGAGAAATATCTGGTGGGGGGGGAAGAGAATAGGTCTTGTTTGAGTGGCTTCTTAAATTTTTCAGTTCAAAGTTTGATTCATGTATAGCAAGGAGTTTGTAAATGTGCGGGTTTTGTGGAGGAAGTTTCTTGTTCTTTAAAATATATGACACTAATTGATTTTGTTGTTTGCTTGTTTTTGTCTTCTGATTATTCTATTCCTTCGTATGTGAATATGGAGAACTTATATTTATCTGCTTCCATATTTCCTAGCTTCCAAGGGACAATTCCACCTTTGAAGATACTTCCCCCTCTCCAAGAAGTAGTGCTTTTCCAAAGCTTACATGTGGGTCTTGTACACTTTTCTAGCCACTTTTATTATCCCCCTTTTAACCAAAGCTTTCTCCATTAAGGTCACAGAATTTCTCTCAATATTTCTTACTCAGTGTGAAACTGTCTTCTTCTGAGAGTAAACTCTATTTGATATGTGTTCCATTACTCTAAGGAGACTTTTGTGCTCCCATTTTTTCCACTTATTTTCTGCTTAATATTGTATTGTGTTCTTGAGCAATTCTTTTGGTCTTGGGCAGTTATTTCCCTGGCTACATGTAAATTAACGTTTGTAATGTCTTGCTCTAATTACTCTTTAGGCATAGTTTATAGGTATTTTTATTTGCCTCCCTTATTAATCTTTGTAGTTTTTAGGAGGATCTATGAGCAAATGAAAATTTAAGTTACTGTCGTTGTCTGTGGGAAACTGGAAGACTTATCCCAAAACTTTAATATTGAAAAAATAAATTGTTATACTATATGTAAATCAGAAGGATAAATATATGTCAAATAAAAAACCCGGTCCCAAAGCCTATGTTGCAAAATGAACTAATTCTAAATCAAATGTACACCAGCTAAAAAATTTTCATAGTGTCAGTTGCTTTCTTAGCTGCATCGAAATGACATTATAGTATCCTGTTAAGGCAATACTGGGACATAATATATTAGTGTAATACAATTCCAATATTCTGAATATTTTACCCTGAACAATATCACACTTGGGAAAAACTATCAAAATGACCCATTTGTCAGTCTCCCAGGTGACATGTTTATAACAAAACTGAAGTACTATAAAAAATTAGTATAATACCAAGATTTGTTCCTTTAAGTTGATTACTATTTTTGCTTTCTTTATATTTTCTGCTAACAAACTTCATCACTATTGAATGGTTCTCAAGAATATACTTTAGGCAATCTCAGGTTGTATTTTGATTATGAATGTCAATAAGATAATCTGTTTTGGGGGAAGCCTAGTTTTGTTTCTTTTTTGTCTTCAGAAAGTCTTCATTTCTCCCCCAGAATAGTTGTCTTTCATGGTCCATCAAATTGGATGAGAGTGAAAAAAGGGAGTAGTGTATTAGTTGTATGGCAAAAAAAAAAAAAAAAGATTAAAAAAAAAAAAAGGATTCATTTCACACTGAAATACAAACGGATAATTGAAGCTTTGATTTCTTGAATGGAAGATAATCTCTACAGTAGCCTCCCAGAATGTCATACATAATATATGCAACTTTATACTATGATTAAAATAGCATCTCTTGTGCAAGTCACGGCAAATTCAGTAGAGATTGTTCCTTATTATGTGAACATGAGTGGTTTCCCTACACTGCAGCTGTCACTCAAACAGGGAATCATTAGAGAGAGTACAAATACGCAGATAAAATTGTTTCCAGAGCATTACAAAGGCCTATTATTTATAACCATTATATTGGTTTTGATTATACCTTCTGTCATTATATGCTCTAAATTTCTTTTTACTTGGTGTCAATTTTTGAAGAGTTGATTATTAAATCAAGCAGAAAAGTTAAAGACAGACAAATTATATTTGGTAGCTTCTGCTATCCAAGTTCTGCTTTGCATCATTTCTGATCTTTGGAAAATTCCCCTGTTTTTCCTTAAAGTATAATTTTGCTACCTTTGTAAAATAATATATTGACTATATCAAACATTGTTGCTCAGTTGCTGCTGCTGCTGCTGCTAAGTCGCTTCAGTCATGTCTGACTCTGTGCAACCCCATAGATGGCAGCCCATCAGGCTTCCCTGTCCCTTAGATTCTCCAGGCAAGAACACTGGAGTGGATTGCCATTTCCTTCTCCAATGCATGAAAGTGAAAAGTGAAAGGGAAGTCACTCAGTCGTGTCCGACTCTTCATGACCCCATGGACTGCAGCCTACCAGGCTCCTCCGTCCATGGGATTTTCCAGGCAAGAGTACTGGAGTGGGGTGCCATTGCCTTCTCCCTGTTGCTCAGTTGGTGGCCACAAAACAAATAAACCAATGAAAAATAAAATAAAACCAAATTTTGATAAACCCCATTCTGCAGAAAAACTTGAACTTTAAAAAAGCTTAATTTCTTATCTAAATAAGGAATATAAAAGTTTGTGTGTTAAGTGGGTGTCTGGGGGTGTATGCATGCCCTTAGTATTGGTATTAAATGAAAATAATAGGAAAAGGCTACTGTTTGTTTGAGAAGATGTAGGTGTCTATAAATTTAACTGCCTCTCCTGAAATGTAGACAAAATTTTTTAAAAAATGTGAAGTGACAAGAAATACAGATGAAAAGGAAATGAAGTATTAAATTGAGAATATTAAGTAATAGAGAAGAAGCTATTAGTAAATACACAATTGAAAAGATACATCATGAAAAGACACTGTGATAAATTGGGTGGAGTAAATTGTGGGAACTTAGAGACTTGTATTGAATAAAAAGGTGAATCAGTTCTCAGCACAAATATCTAGTTTCTAAGTCAAGAATACAACACAACAAAAGTAAGCAGCTTTCTCTGGGAAGAATTAATTTTTCACAAACTTAATCTCTGTTGAAGATATAGAACCAGCCATAAATAGATGACTTATTATTCCTGAAGAAAGTACAGGAGAGAGTATTATTCTAGTAGGTCTAACTATCAAATTAATAAATACTGCACAATTGTGTTGATTAATTACTCCATAATGAATATAAATACCAATTATAATACATAATTAAACCTTTTCTCACTGATGGTTTAAACTCTGTAATCTGAATAGTGGAAATGATACTGAGTGGAGGATAAAAATCTACTCTTCCTCCCAAATAAAAGGGGATCACATCTAAAGGAAATAACAGCAATGCAGCAATGGGATAATGTGGTCTCTTCTTTTTCTGCTCTTATATCTGTTGCTATCAAATATTTGTACAACATGGAAGATACCAAACTATGTGTTCATGCTTACACTATTTATTTCAAAGTTAATTGTCATCAAGTTTAAGAGGTTTCTGTTTTTATTATTTTAAATAAAATATTTTAAAATGTTACTTTACATGTATATTTAAATCTAGTGTTTCTTCTACTTGACAACAAAAATCTAGGGTCACCAGTCTGGTTCACACAGACACACATACACATTCTCATTTGTTAAAAATCTCTTTAAGGTGTTTGGGAAACCTAAATTAAACAAAAACAATATACAACCCAACAAAAAATAAATACATTCCATCTTCTTTTTATGTCTTAAAACCAAAAAGTCAGTTTGAGCCACTATAAATGCTGACCTTAAGTTCATATCCCCAAATAAATTTTAACTAATAACATTCACTCCTCTTATCAATTTAAAATAGCTTTTTGTTTGTCTATTTAATCTACTGCTTCCATCACAGTCAAAAATCCATGAAGTTTTCTCGTTTTACTAAACTTTAAACATATCTCAACAAGAAAACAGGCCCATGTTTAAGTCTTTTTAGTCAGAGAAAAATAATGAATTTTATCATTTAGTGACTACACTACATGTAAAAATTGCACATAAAATACTAATTTTTTTAGATAATTTTCATCTCTTTCCATTAATAAGTATTTCAAAACTTCATCAAGGTTTTCATGACTCTCTTGTCAAATCCACCTCCTTTGTCAGACAGATCACCTCACCTTCCACATCTCAGAGGGCTTGGGGAGGGCTGAAGGAAGTCCTTTCATCAGCCCAGCGTCAACAAATGTATCTCATTCCTGGTGACAAAGAGCAAGAGAGGTGAGGGCTGTGGAAAACTAAAGAAGCTCACTTTATTTTAAGTATCCAGGAGCACTTAAGCTCCACTTCATAGGAGGAATGTTGTATTTTCTTCCATATCCCCCATTTTGCAAAGAGTGAGTACCTATTGGCTCAGTTATAAAGAATTCACCAGCCAATGCAAGAGACATGGATTGATCCCTGAATCGGGAAGATCCCCTGGAGAAGGAAATGGCAATACATTCCACTATTCTTGCCTGGGAAATCCCATTGACAGAGGAGCCTGGAGGGCTACAGTCCATGGGGTCACAAAAGAGTCAGACACGACTTAGCAACTGACAACAATAACAACGCATATTTGTAGAATATATAAATATTAAATATAAGTTATTATTTGCATTGAGTAATTAAGTCATTTTTCCTACTGAATGAGCATTAGTCAGTGATATCCTGATACTGAGACCAGCAACATCATCTTATAACATGTTTGAAATGTAGTTTGCTGGACCTTACACTAGAACACCTGATTCATTAACACAGAGATACAGCAATCTGTATTTTGAAAAACTCTTCAGGACATTCTGACACATTGAAGTTTGAGAACAACTGTTCTAGGTTATTAATGGTTAGATAAAAATACATTTTAGAGGAAGCTACACATAAAAATAAAGTTAAAATTTTACAGTATCTTATTTTCACAGTTATTTTCAAAAGTGAACTTTTTCATTTAATTTCATTAAGGTATTATAAAAGGGACTCCATTATCTTTGAAATGATTAAAAATATCCTCTACAAATCAAAAGAGAATTTTTACTTTTATGCTTACTAAAATAAAAATTTGAATTACTCTGAAAGCTTTGCCTGAAGCAAAGTCTATACACACAAAATACAGTTGGTAATTTAGGCAATTATCTAGCTAATTTAAGCCAGTAAAATGTATTCGTATGCTTTGGACTCAATATCCTTAATAATTGACACATAAAACATATATCTTCCTGAATAGCTACGTTACTCCCTCATATTTGTATTTCAGGGTTCAGACCCCAAGCTAAGGAACAAAGACATTTTCTGTATAGCTGGTTTATAAAGGGCACTCACAATGTTTTTACTATTCTCCATTGGAGCTGAAAGTCATTCTTTAATTCAAAGATGAAGAGCTGTGGTAGTAACAGTTTCCCACTCAGCAAGCATTACTATAGAAACAATCCATTATTCAGATGAATTTAATTAAAGGTTTTACAACATAACTAATGTTTACTATTATCATGTGTGTGGAAGTTTCCTCTCTTTAAAGATTAAATTTGACATAGAAAAAGGAACCATGACATTGTTGCTAAAAGAAATCTGGGAAAAGTTCAGTCATAAGCTGCAATCAACTTTATATCATGCCACCACACCCCCCAGGATTTGGGCAAAATACATGTTTCTAGGATCAAGAAAATTACTAATCATTAAAAATTATGCATTATCCTTTTGTTAGCAATGAATGTTAATGACAGCCTAAATGAGCATGTCCACATCAGAGTCCCTGTGTGCGTACCGTTTGGAAGAATTTGTTACTTAGCAACACCCAAATTAGGGACAGTCCCTATTTACACAGCATAAGGGTAACAGGTGTCTGTACCATTTGTGTTCGGAACACTCCATCAAAGAGTTCCTGTCGATTGTAACAACTATTAATACATGGTCATCTTGGGTCAATCTAGGTACAAATGTTATTACTTTTGCATAACATGAATGGACTCTTTAACTTGGCATTTTGAAAAGAAAGAATTCTATAAAAGAAAAACAAAATAGCAGTATTGTAAATCATACATTGATTTATTAAGCAGTTAATACTGGAAACCCAGTTAGGTATTTATAATTCTAATGTGTTTGATTTCATTTCCAGTGCCTCCTTGTGGAGGGATTTTTGACTTTGGGTGGCTAAGAGCAGTCCACCACCAGCCTGTCCCGTTTTCTGCCTTATCTCCCTTATTCTAAACCTGTGTTTTCTGCTTCTTTGCCCTCAAGATGAGCTAGCTAGGTTGGAAGCGGTGCTTCTCAGACATCATCAGCATTTGTGAACTTGATCCACAAGTTCTCTGCTGCTGCTATGGCTCCTGTGGTTATTCTCACTCCTACTATATCAATAACTTCCCCTGATGATCTTTACACATTCCTTCAAGATTCCTATCTTGTCCTATACTTAATGCCTTATTGTGAAATGTTTCTTTTTCTCCAGTATCTCTCACCCCAAGAAATGTCCCAGAAGTCTAAGTCTTTCAAGGCATTACAGATCACATCTGCTCCTTTAAAGGGTCCCAAATTTAGCTGCAGGTTTACCAGGTTGATGGACACCCTGGTGACCTTTTGTTTTCACAAACACCAGGACTGCACTGGCTTTACTGCCCCATTTGTCACCCACTAATCAGGTTAGCCAGGTCAGTACTGTGTTCACTCAGAATAATGTTTTTTTTCTTTTTTTTTCCCGCAGTCAAACTGCTAGCTACTGCCTTCTTTGACAATACTATGGGTTGTTCCAGCAGCCCATGGGCATCATCATAGACTCCTAACACATTAGTAGGTAGACATCTCCTCTCAGGGTGCCTCTGTGGAAATTTCTTACTGAAAAGGAAAAGTCAAATATGTCAATTATTTTTCCCTGTTTCTCCCATAAAATTTGATATGTTTCTCTCTCTGACTCAGAGATTAAAATTTTATTTCTCTGCACATCCAGAGCTAGTTGGTTGGAGAAAAGTCCCACAGTGATTTTAAGGCTTCCGATTTAAATGCCAGATGTGTGAATACCCTGGTCATAGAAAGGTACATTGATATTAATTCATGAATTCTTTTGTGTGATACTGACAGTGAAAGTGAAGTCGCTCAGTCGTGTCCGACTCTTTGCGACCCCATGGACTGTAGCCTATCAGGGTCCTCTGTCCATGGGCTTCTCCAGGCAAGAATACTGGAGTGGGTTGCCATTTCCTTCTCCAGGGGATCTTTCCAAACCAGGGATCGAACCCGGGTCTCCTGCATTGCAGGTGGATGCTTTACCATCTGAGCCACCAGGGAAGCTTACTCAGATCATTTTTTTCAGACCCTAGACTGACTGTCCTTCCCCATCTGTACCATAGGCACTGTGCCTGACACCTTCCTCAAGGCAGGGACAGATGCAGAAAATATTGGCCCCTGCAGGTACATAGCTCCATCCCTCACTGGGAGTTGTAGTCAAAGACAGGCACCTGCCTTACCCAAGGTCATGGCCCTTCCCATGGGATACCTGTAACCGGTGACTAGCTGCAACAGGGAGATACCTGACTTCATTTTGGCATAACTCTGAACGGCAAGTCCAGCTCCACAGCTCCCAAGAGGACAGGCTGAAGTTTTAGCTGCATTTTTGTATCAGTTTAAATAACTTCCTCTGACCAATCCTGTCTTCTTTTTTTTTTTTTTTTTCTTATAGGCGTATCCCCTGAGGACGCATCCCCAAAACTCTTTTGCACGGTCTGTTTTCAGAGATCCAATCAAGATACTTCCCAGCACTCCAAATGCTTTGTGAGGGGAAATATCTCTGGTTGTGACCTTCACAACACCCTGCCACCCAGCCCCATATGCACACACACATGTCCTCTACTTACCCCACTGTAGTCTCCAGTTTGTGTGACTTCTTGAACGTACAATTTTTCCCACTTTTCAGTTTATAATTCAGCTAAGCAGAACCAAGCAAGGGTAATATCTTTTAATTTATATTTAACTTGAATTTAGTAGTAAAATGATTAAGTAGTCAAAAGTTCTAAGAGTTTGTGGAAATGATGAGAAATTAAACCAAGGGAATGGGGAATTTGTAATTGTGAGGAAATTCAGTGATTTAGCAATATATTGATAACTTTTTAGGAATATTTGGGTTTTCTGCAAGAAATATACTGTTTCTAATATTCCTAGGTATAGTCTTAAATTAGTGTCTTGTTTCATGTCAAAATTAGCACAATAGTTTTCTTCCAAATTTTAGATTAGAATCAGCTCTGGTTGAGTGAGGGAAGTGAGGAGAGAGAGACAGAGAAATAATTCAGATTGGTGAAAATTTCTCAATTTGGAAAATTTGATAAAACCATTTCCTAAAGTCCCATTACTGAAGGAGATAGGGATAGAAATGTAGTTGCGATCATTGTAATTCTGTGAGAACTGTGATTAGCTAAAAGTATATGTAAAGAAACTCAAAACTGGAAGGAATATTAAGAGTCAGCTAGTCCTAGAGGATTCTAAGGAAGGTTAGTGGAGGGATTTCAGATGGAGGAGATTTTGTTATTCAACCTTGAGATTATAAAAAATGTGTGCATGCATTTATCTACATTCATTTAGAGGAGAGATTTATGATTCTCAATAGATGGTTGTGTGAATATTTATGGAACAAAAAAACATGAAATCTGGGGTAAAACTGAAATTAAATCAAGGAAGCTGCTGTTTTATTTTGATTTTACCACCCTGATTCCCTATTTGACCCTGGGCCAAGTATTTAACATTTTTTCATGTATGGTTTGAAGTCATAATTATAGGTTTCAAAACAGAAGGACACTGGGAATATCTGTATCTTCTTGGGTGAGATGTAAACAGCTCTTATTTAAGTGTTAGCGCAAGGTGTATGAAGATGAAGCTTACAAATTTATATTCAGCAGTTTCATAGAAGGTACATGTCCTGAGAAAGACATTGTCATGATAGTTAATTATAAGTTCATGTATAGTAGAAATATCTCTCTCAAGTGAAAAATGATGCCTCTAAACAAAATTATGTTCATGTCAGTAGTTTATCAATACATATAATTGTTTTAGGGAATGTGTTAAAAGATGTATAACTCCCCCGCCCCGATTCTATTGTTATTATTTCAGACTTATTGAACGTTTTAGTAGATAGTAAGCTAAATAGTATCTCTTTTAGTTATTCAAATTAGAAAGCAAATATATTAAAATATGGAAGCAACTTACAAGGCTGTTTTTTAGTGTTAAGAATCATAAGGTTATACTTATCTATGTTTTATATTTGATGCCTGAGAGTGCTAGCACTGACCAAAATTCTCAATGTTTATTCTTTCCGGATGAACTGAGGTTAGACAACTAAATCTGTAATGCAATATAACATGGTCATATTAACCTAGTGATGCAGAAAAGACCATCTGTACCACCTTGGATATGACTAAACTGTAGGAGCAATCTAAATGCCTTGTGCAGTCATTAATTTAAGAAAGGCAGGGAATTGTTTTTAAATGTGGAGGGTAATGTAATGGATTAAAAATGAATAAAAGTAGGCACTGACCTCAGTGCATTGTAATAAGCTTGCAGAATTGATTTGTAAACTGCTTTATAAGTCAATTCCAAGTGCATTAAAAACTAATCAAATGACTTTGATGCAGTTCACTGATTTTTAACTTGGCAATTTACTTGAGCATATAAAAGTTGTTAGTAGAATTATATAAGAATGCTTGCAAAATAGATACTGTGATGTACTGTTATTTAATCATATGCACACAGTGATTACTGTCACCTACTAATTAATCCAGAGCTTAATGTTGAATGTACCTGGAATTTGTGCACTGTGTCCTTTGATCAGAAAGATAAATTCTATTTCAATTATATTTGCCACTGTTAACTACTAGCACACAAAACCTAACAGTAAGAATTTAGCCTGCCTAATTCTAAAATTTTCTGTAATTGGTATTTTACATAAAATACACTAGATTTGAGGAGTTTGAAAACACTTCTGCGTATGCTCTAGAATCAGAAAGATAGCAATTAATAACCTCTGGGGAAAAGGTGACAATTAAGAGCATGTGTTGTATTAGGCATATAGGGCATGATATAAACTTCACCATTTTCATCAGCTGTTGGATTCTACTCAGTTAAATTGGTGAATATGAGTAAATACAGTTCCAGGAGGCTGTGTGTATATGCTAAGTTGCTTGAGTTGTGCCCGACTCTTTTCAATGCTATGGACCATAGTCCACCAGGCTCTTCTGTCCATGGGATTCCCCAGCCAAGAATACTGGGGTTGGTTGCCATGGCCTCCTCCAGGGGATCTTCCCAACTCAGAGACTGAACCTGCTTCTCATGTCTCCTGCATTGGCAGGCAGGTTCTTCACCACTAGCACCACCTGGGTGCTACTGGGAGGCAAATATGGTCTAAATAAGTTGGTCAGAGCAACTGAATATCTTAGTTTTTCCACAGTCAAAACTGAAGCACATTATCAGTTTAGGATCTGCTAGTGAACATTCATTTATCATGCTCAAGCATTCTGTTAGAACTGGGATTTTGTGAGCAAAGTACACAGAGGCCCTGCCTACAGTCCACTAGGGAAGAGAAATGTTAATCAGAAAATCAGTAAGTGTACAACTACGAGCTGTTGTGAAAATTACAAAGGTGATACTAATAGTTCTGAAGGAAGGAAGAGCTTCCCATAGGAAACGACTTTGGAGCTAAAATCTGAAGGCTGTTATTATAGATTATGTATAACTGAATCACTCAGCTGGACACCTGAAACGGCTGCTGTTGCTGCTAAGTCGCGTCAGTTGTGTCCGACTCTGTGTGACCCCATAGATGGCAGCCCACCAGGCTCCCCTGTCCCTGGGATTCTCCAGGCAAGAACACTGGAGTGGGTTGCCATTTCCTTCTCCAATGCACGAAAGTGAAAGGTGAAAGTGAAGTCGCTCAGTTGTGTCCGACTCTTAGCGACCCCATGGACTGTAGCCTACCAGGCTCCTCCGTCCATGGGATTTTCCAGGCAAGAGCACTGGAGTGGGGTGCCATTCCCTTTTCCACACCTGAGACTAACACAACATTATTAATCAAAGACTTCCCTGGTGGCTCAGATGGTAAAGCGTCTGTCTACAATGCAGAAGACCTGGGTTTGAGCCCTGGGTTGGGAAGATCACCTGGAGAAGGAAATGGCACCCCACTCTAGTACTCTTGCCTGGAAAATCCCATGGACAGAGGAGCCTGGTAGGCTACAGTCTATGGGGTCACAGAGTCGGACACGACTGAGCGACTTCACTTTCATTAATCAAAGAACATGCCTGCCAATAAAGGAGAGGTAAGAGACAAGTATTTGATCCCTGGGTTGGGAAGATCCCCCAGAGGAGGGCATGGCAACCACTCCAGTATTCTTGCCTGGAGAATCCCATGGACAGAGGAGCCTGGCAGGCTACAGTCCACAGGGTTACACAGAGTCCAGACACAACTGAAGTGACTTAGCACACACACATACATGCTCCAGTATAAAATATTTTTTAAGAAGAAAGAAGTGCAACAGATTTCTATAAAAAGAAAATCCTAAAGGATGTACTGAGTAGGAAGAGTGAAAATTATCAAGCACAAGGAAGCCCTGAATCTAAAAGAAGCATAGACCTCTGGAAATTAAAGTTCATATGGCTGGGTCCTAGAAAGGAAAGAGGAAAAATTAAGCTTCAGATAGTAGAGTTAGTGTTATCTTCATGCCCAAAGCAAGAACTTACTGGGAGCAGTAAAAGGTTAAGCAATAGTCTATGTGGTCAAAAGTTGTTTTTTTTTTTTAAATATATAATTTTTAAAGGATAGACAATATGATGCAAATATGGAAAATGATATGTATCTTATTGCAAGAAATCCAGTGAACCGTGATTATCTCCACAGAGTGAGAGCAATGGAGATAAAGAGAAGTAAAGACATTAAAAAGATATTCAAGAGGTAAAATGAACACAGCAGATTAATTGGATATGAAGGATGGAGTAAGACAGAACAGTAACTACTAGAGTAGCACTCATCTCAGGCTTATACAACTAGATGGACTGTGATGCCATTCACTGAAAAAATAAGAGTTGGACTTGGAGGATAGATCATGAGATCAGATTTGTTACAGGATTTTGAGGTGTCTAGAAGACTTCTAAGTGAAGATGCTGATGAGGCTATTAAAAACACAGCTTTGGAGGTAAGACAATAAGTCTAGGCTTGAGTTATAGATTTATGAGTATTTGAACTAAAGATGGAATTGAAAATATATGGATAGATAAGACCATCCACTGGAAAAGTATACTTAAATATAATGCAGAAAAGTTCATAAGTTTTGAGTGTTCTTTCATGTTTTAAAATGATTCTCAATACATTGAAGAAAAGTTCATGGTAAATATATTAAAGATAATGGTGCCTATGACACTTAAAGAACTTCCGTGGTATCGAGTGTTTAAGGCTCTGAGCTTCCACTGCAGTGGGCGTGAGTTTGATTCCTAGCTGGGGAACTAAGAATCCACATGCCACGTGGCATGGCCAAAATATAGAAAGAAAAAAAAAAAAAAAAAGAATATAAGGAGGTAGAAAATACCATAGCCCAGATAATCCAATTGACTGACTCGAAACCCAGCATGTGATTGTAAAGCCATGGAATGGTGTGGACTTAGGCCACTGGACTGACAACATAAAACAGAATCTGCATTTTCTTGTAGACAGTACTTAGAAAATCTTTGAATTACACAGTATTGTTTGGATGCTTTCTCTTATCCTTCTAGTTTTTCTAGGAGTATAAGCTTTACCTTTTTACTATTTTAACTTATAAAAGAATGCATGCTCGATGAAACAAACACCAGCAATATATAAAGAAGAATGCAATACATTTCCCACACTTCCAAACCCAATGACCCAATCAACATGAAAACTGTGGATTGTGTTTTCCCACATCTTTTTCTACTGCCATATGACTTCTATGGGCAAATACAAGGTTTTATTATTCTTAATGAAATAATACCACTGTAAACACATTAAACTGAAACTTCCCTTTTCATGTAAAACCATATTTGAGTGACCGTCTAACCAAAGCATATACATATTCTTGTTTTTCAAGAACATTGTAAGATTCCAAAGTATAAAAATGCCATAATTTATTCCACTATTCTCCTTCTAATGGATAATATGATTGTATCCTGTTTTGGTGCATTATCCTATAATGGGGATTTCTGAGTCAAAATAAGTGTATATGAAAACTGTATTTTTTTCACTTTCATAGACATTGTAAGATGATTTTCCAAAGAATTTGTACCAGTTTGCTGTTCCACTAGCAAAGCATCAGAATGCTTGTCAGCATTCTTTGGCAGCACTAGATGCTACGTTTCTTGTTTTCATTTACTACAAGTTGAAGCATGGAAAATACTATCTTGTTTTAATGTGCATATTTTACTACCAGTAAGTTTATGTGTTTATTAGCTAATATTTTAATTTTTAATATTTTAATGTTTATATTTAGTTGCCCTTCTAAGCATAAACCATTCTGAGATACATATAACATTCCATGCCATATTCTTAGATATTGGAACAAAAACTAATCAAGGCAAAGAAATTCTTATGTTTACAACCCACTCTGAAGCCAAATGTTTTTCAGGAATTCCAAGCAGAATGAGGACTGTTTCATACACAGTTGACCCCACTTTTTCACATCAACACTAGACTAACAATATCATCCAATACAGATCTTTTAGAATATGTCAGGCCAACTCCTTACTCCAACCTCATTCCCTCTCCTCCACTTCCAATACTATAGCATCCTCCCCTCCGTAGACCTCCCACACATATGCACTTTCCTGTGTCTGGCCCTTTTACTCATAGTATCCCATCCCTTCGTTTTCTTTCTAAACTGTACTCCAATTCTCGGTTTCCCTTTAAGAAAATGCATGTATAGTGAATATATCTTGTAATTTGTTAAAACAAAAAAAATTATCCAAATAATGCTTTTGTATCAATGGAGTATATCTAACCATCAGGAACATGGTAAAATCATTTCACTATTTTCTTACAGCTTATATGATAATTCATATCAGTCCCAGAGACGTTTTCTACCATAAACCACATTCCAACTGTAAATGACTTAAGTATTTGTTAATAACTTTTTACATGGTAGTTAAATATGTGTCAGCAATGTTTATTTGTTTGTTTGAAGGGATATGTATCCTTTGTCGTGTAATAATGCTCTTTTCCTATCTCCATTTGTAGGGAAACTTTTTGGGTTCAAATTCCCTGGTCTGAGAGTTCTCACTTACAGAAAGCAGTCTTTACCACAAGAAGATCCTGATGTGGTAGTGATTGAGTCATCTAAACACAGTGATGACTCCGTAGCCATGAAGCACTTAAAGTCTCCAACAAAAGAAAGCTGCAGCCCCTCGGAAGCAGACGACACAAAAGCCTTGATACAACCCAGCAAATGTTCCCCCTTGGTGAATATCTCTGGACCTCTTGACCATTCCTCTCCCAAAAGGCAATGGGACCGACTCTACCCTGACATGCTGCAGTCAAGTTCCCAGCTGACTCATTCCAGATCAAAGGAAAGCATTTGTAGTATACGGAGGGCTTCCTCGGTTCATGATATAGAAGGATTCAGTGTCCATCCCAAGAACATATTTAGAGATCGACACGCCAGTGAAGGTATGTTAGTAATTTTTTTAATATGGAAACTTATATTAAGGGGTAAGGAAAGATAATTTCTGTATTGTGTTTAATTTCAACATTAATTCTTATACTTGTGAAAAAGAAATGTGAGTAGAATCTATTAAAAATATCAGTTCTACAGAATTGTTACTGATTTCCTCCTTGAATCCTAGTGACTTTTTTCTTTTCTGGCGTCTTTATCTGAGGTAGAATGATAACTATTATCTGCTTATTTTATGGAGTGTTAAATAACTAATGCTTAACATAAGATCTGTTTAGGTGATAACACTATTATCTCAAACATAATGCATTGTGCTGCATTTAGTAAATAGTCAAGAACTGGTCAAAAAGAGTGGTGCGTGATCATAGGACTATTTTACTGACCATTTCTTTCCAAAAGGAAAAGGTGTATAAAATATGATATACTGAGTGATAAGAAAGCTATACACTAATTGGGGGCAGGGAGGAGATAGGAAGGGGGAAGGGGCTCAACCAGAAGCAACATGAAATGCAAAGTCAAAATTCATTATTTCTCTCTGCCCTCTTCAGGACAACAAAAACAACTCATCATTAACATGATAATGATAATATTTGTTGAGTATTTACATGTGTGAGGCGCACACATTAACATTAACTCATTTAATTCTTATAATAACCTTATGAATTAAAATCTGTTATTAAGTCCAGGATTTAATAGATGAGGAAACTAAGACCTAGAGGCATTCCTGGTGGCTCAAGAATCTGCCAGCCAATGCGGGAGACAAAACAGACTAGGGTTCAATCCCTGCATCAGGATGTCAGGAAGCTTCCCTGGAGGAGGGCACGGCAATTCACTCTAGTATTCTTACTTGGAGAATCTCATGGACAGAGGAGCCTGGTGGGCTACAGTCCGAGGGGTTGCAAAGAGTTGAACACAACTGAAGTGACTTAGCACACAAAGCTTAGATATGTTACATAAATATCTGGTCCTAGGTTATGAAGTGCCAGAAAGTGTTAGTCGCTCAGTCATGCCTGACTCTTTGCAGCCCCATGGACTGTAGCTTCTCAGGCTCTTCTGTCCATGTAATTCTTCAAGCAAGAATACTGGAGCGGGTAGCCATTCCCTTTTCTAGGAGATCTTCCCGACCCAAGGATTGAACCCAGTTCTCCTGCATTGCAGGCGCATTCTTCATCATCTTAGCCACCAGGGAAGCCCTTTCAAACCGAGGACTGGTCGCCAGAATCCACAAGCCATTCATTCAATGTTGTTCTTCTTTGATGCGTGCTTCACGAAACCTTACTGCAAGGAAATGTTGAATCACTGAAACTTCTCCAGGGAGGTCCAAGGTTCAGGGTACCTGTCATTGTCTGTGCATGTGTTGGAAAAAATTTCCAGACATAAGGCAAAATGAGAGGAGAATAAAGTTTATTAGAGTGGAAGACACTATTAGAACAGTGGGTGGCTCAAGGGAAAGCCAAACCCTTTCACAGCTGGGCAGTCAATTTTTGTAGTCTCAAGACAGAGAAAGTTTCTACTGGAATGGTGGCATTAGGTGATCGGCCAGGATGATACAAGGCAGATAATAGGATGGGCACTTTACCTAATTTGGAGTCATGGAACTGGCTGGTTTTGATCCAGAGATTCATGGCAACAGATGCTTGGTCAGTTCCAGAGATTTTTAACCTCTGACTTTGGTACAGGGCTCCAGACCTGTGACCTTGGTATAGGGCTCCACAGTACCCATTGCACGGATGCATTAGTCTCACTTTCTACAGATTTGGGTTCTGGAGAGGCCCACTGTCCTCTCTGTGGTATTTATTCCTGTGAGCACCCGTCATCATCCATGCTGCCGCTGGTTTTCTCTTTTAAACATAAAAGACCATGGGGCTCCTTAGTGTAGGGTACTGGACACTTACCCAGCTGTCCATCGGTTTTTCAAGCTTCATTTCTAGCCCCTGCAGGATTTCCTCCCCTTCTAAATTCTAAACCTGAACAAAAATAATCACCATTTCCCAAAAATATCTCATGCATTTTCTTCCTTCATTGCTTTGTTATGCTGGGAATACTCATGCGCACTTTGTCCCTCCTCACACTACTACTCATAGCCATAAGGATCCGTTTCTCCTTTCCAAACCAGAATTAAATGGTTTCATACCTAAGTGTGTAAAACAGTGTTTACATATATGATAGCATTTCTTCTTATTATTTCTTATTGTTCTACATTTATTCCACATTTTATATCTTTCAATGCTATTAGATATACACACAAATAATGATATTGTTGAGAGGTTCTCTAGTGCTGGAATTCTAGCATGCTTGGCTCCATGGCTTTGGTTTCAAGCACAGTCACCTATTTCATGGCAAGAACTCAATAAGCATTGAGGTGACTTTAAGAGCATCATGCTCATGAATTTTGTTACAGAATCATACACACCAGGCAATAATGAGTTATCTGTTCATTAGTACTCTGCAATTTAAACAAAAATCATAGGATTGAATCATGTGAGGGATCTCTATTTAAAGAGTGCAGTGAAGTAGAGAAGACAGAAGAGATGAAAGAAAATGAATTAACAAGAAAAAATTCAAAGAGAGATAAATCAGTATCACAGAAATAAAAAGAACAGTTTTCTATAAGATGGATTTGATATGGTACAAGAGCAATTAGCGCATCTCTTTTATTCTCTGGTCCAAAGAAAGTCAAAAGGAAAAAGGAAAATAAAGTCAAGAACAATTTTCAAACCAGATTGTCTAAAACTTTGTATCATCTAGTCACATCATGCTCATTATCTCCTGACTAAAAGAAACTTCTGAAATTTAGTCTTTAAGCAATGGATCCTATAGCTGAACAACAGTAAATCCAATATAATAATTCAAATGTCCAGCATATATTTTAGTTAGTCAGTCCACTGAGTGTAGTCTTCTTTAGCAAACATACTGACTTTTCGGAGACTGGCCTTATTGCCTAGAACCTGAGTTACAGTGCAGTAACATTCAGAAACAATATTAAATGATGCATATTCTGTGCATGGTACAGACTTAACCTGTGTTTTGACAGCGGTACTAAGTTAGATCAGATTTCATGATTTAACTTTATTGTTTTCAATTTTATGTAGTCTCCATTTAGCACACAGTTACTGATGCAATTATGGGAAAAGGATGTGTTAGTATTTTGGGTTTCTCAGTTCAGGTTCTATGTATGGACAGGATGGACAATTGAGATCATCCTCAATTTTTCTTCTCCCACCCAAGCTATGTTATTTTCAAAAACGGTATCATTTTTTTACAGTTGCTAAAGTCAGCTTCTGACTACCAATTGATAATTCAGAAGGTATTTTGTACTACACCATTAGAGCAATTTTAGATACAAAATCTCTAAGTAGTATAGAAGAAACTACAGTTCCTAAAGCTTTATAATTTAATATGCTTTAGAAACTGAGGCACTGATGGGAGATGGAAAGCTTTTAAAACTGATTTTAATTTTATGACTATATAATTATTTAATGGTTTCAATTGTTGTCTCTTCACTTAAGAAGAAAAGTCCCTCCTATATAGGTTATTTTATAGAACTTGAAATAATTTGCGAATATATCAGTGCATATTATTTAACATTATCTTTTCACCTAATCTAAATTACCAAATACCTTAGAACCAACTCAAACCATTTGTGGTGAAGGACCAAAATTTTTTGGTTTTGTTTTTCTATCTACCACATACCAACCAATATATTTGTAAATACAGTAATAATGCATTATATGGAAAAATGAAAATCTAAAAAATAGGCATAAAAATATAAGCTCCAATTCTTGTATTATTAAATTGAACAGATGTAAAAGTATTTTCTGTCAAACTGCTACAAGACTCTAAATGCTTACTCTAATCTTTGCACTTACACTGTCATGGAGGAGTAACAAGCACCGGCTCCAAGACCACATGCTTTGTTTCAGAATGTCAGTGCAGCATTAACTGTATAATATCACTTTGGGGCAGTTGTCTTTGGAACTTACAGTTCTTTACATGTAATTTCCAGGTTGATGAATAGAGTTATACTGTTTAACTACTTGCTCGCAAGCAGTTATTACTTTCCTAATGATTGTTGAGCCCAACTTCTGATGGAGATAATTAATTCCTTGTAATCAAAGTCTCTTCCATTAGCCCTATTTGCTTCTTATAGTCCCTCAAAGAGGGCAGAGCATTGACATATAAGGTCATTATTTTATTTGTGCATCTCTGTGTGAGATAATGTCTATGACAATTCAGTATACCACACTATTGAAATTGCTTCAGTTGGTGAATTTGAAACAATTATGATATATCCCAAGATTTTAAACATGAATAGCATTAGCATATGTGTTGACAATATATTTTTCAAATCTTGGTTATATTTGAAAGTTCCTAACATGATGTCATTAATATTAAGCTTCTTTGTTTCAAAACTAGTAATGAATATTTTGTTAGTAGCAATATATAACACTGTCAGATTGCTATTCTCAAAATAAATCTGAAAACACTCCATTTTGAAATTTGAAAACAAACCCATTATAATATAAGCAAATTTCCTAAAATTTCTAGGTATTACATTGAGTGTATTGTGGACAGCATAAATTTTTAAATCTCACATTACCTTTAAACAGTCGAATCTTTCACTGATTTCTTATAATTATTTTTGCCTAAGAATGGCTCTTAGAGTGCTGTTTCATATTTTCAAAATATACACTGAAGAGCATTTGTGAGATGGATTGTTCATAAAATTGTGATTAATAATTCAAGTTGGTTTATTAAACCATTGTCTAAGAACCATTTTTTATTAACACACTAATTTATAATGAAAAACATTACTTAACATACAAAATGCTGTGTAGTTCTTTGTAAGTGGTGGCTGAAGCTACACTAAAATTGACTTCTGACAATGTTGAAAGTTTTTATCCCAACTCTAGGCATATAGATACAGCTTTCTCCAAATAGTGAGATTAATGTTTCACGTATTTGAACACAGATGCTTATGATGGCAGATATTATTTTTAGCATATGCATCTTCCTTGGTTGAAGAATACAGAATGTTAATTTCAAAGATACATTTTCAATCATTGCATCCTATTTTCTCTGATTGTTGTTACAGAGGTTATTCAGTGCATATAACATAATTTTAGTCTTCATATTTCTCTCTTTTTTTCCTTACGTGCTCAAAACAGACAATGGTCGCAATGTTAAAGGTAATGTATGAACTCAAGTTTCATCATCTGATGCTTAAATTGCCCCCTTACTCGGCATGTTAACTTGCCTGCTGTATGCCCTGTTCAATGCAACATCATGCTGCCCTTAGTGAGTCCAGGTGCCTGGTGGAGACATCATGGCTTGATTTTGGTGGAGATGTTGTTACTTTCTCAAATGTGTCACCAAAATGATTAAGAACTCCTTTTCCCTTCAAGGAATATAAGCCTAGGTTGACAATGAAGACTTCCTAAATATTTGAATAATTTGGAAAGAAGCAAATATTAAGCTAAATATATTTCAGCCAAAAAAAAATCTTTTTTGAGTACCAGATTAAATAAAATAAAGTGCTACATGACAGCATCACTTCACTTGTTCCTCTTTTGTTTCCTTAAAACTAGTGTCACGTTCCTGGATGGCAGGGGGTATGGTTTTAAGCTTACTGTAGTAGTAAACTGTATATGCATGATAGTCGTTTCCTATTTTCCTATATAACATTTCAATCATTTTTAATTGTGTCCTATATAAGTCTGAAATCACTAGCATGACCTAAAGCTAATGTAGGTTTAACTGGGCAATACCTGTGAATAAACCTGGATCTGACTAAAAATAGAAAATTCACTTCAGTTTTTCTACTCTATTGTACTAGATGCAAAAACCACAAAATATAAAACTCATATTATTCTCATCCAATTGGAAACTTTTGGAACTTAGTCCTGTAACATACGCTGTGCATGCTGCCATGGGTGTCCATATGGTGACAACTACTCATCTATGCATGTGTGTTGCATGGACACGTCTCCGTCAGTGACCGTCGTTACTTAGAGTTCGCTGTTCTGGCCTCTTCCATATGTCACTTTACTCTGATCACTGTGAAGTTTTGTATATTGATTTCTCAAATGCTTCCCTAACTAATTCAGAGCTGGTGATGATTATGAATTGAGAGCACTAGAAACTAAAGATGTTTTCTCATCAGCATCCCAGGTAATTTGAAAATAAGAGAAATCATGGCAGCTTCTCTCCATCCTAACTTCATTTTCTAAGTATTTCAAAAAGGGTCTGTGCAGGTGACCTCCAATCACAGGATGGAATTTCATATACATGATTGTTTTATCCTTGGCCTTTCCACTGAGATTTCTAAAAGGGAACAAATTAGTGTCAGCTGTGGGTAGTGATTTGAGTTGATATAATTCAGAACATAACCTCAAAAAACAGAGTACAGACAGCTCATGACAACTGGCCTGTGTGAAACATGACTGGCTTTAGCATTTAGCAATTAGCAATAAATTATTAGACATTAATTTTCCAGTGATCTTTAAATGCGTGAGAAACAAATATAATTTTCCTCAGTAAACAGGAAATTGAGCTTACTAATCTTCAGACTAGTAGTTCACATAGTTTTCATGTCATTCAAACTACATTAATTCATTTTTTCCTTATAGATTAAGCCATTTAATCTCCAACCCATTCCTTCAGTCCTCCATTTTTTAATAGCAATACTCTGAATAAAGACGAATCATAAAAGTCAGAATTTGGGATTAGGAAACTCTAACCCACTCTAGAAAGTTTTCACATATTAATATTTATAAAGTTAAAAGATAAAACATGAGCAATTTAATAAAAATTTAATGTAAATGTGCCCTCCAGTGTCTTTATTATTTGTTCAGGCTCTGATTTTGAAAACTATTTAAAAATATTTAAGTACCTGGCTCTTTGAGATTTTCACAGAGTAATTAGTATGCTAATTAGCCACAGGACAATGCATTAAAAGTGTGCTTTTTAAAATTTTGGGGGCCTTGTTACTAAGGCAAATTTTTAAAAATAAAAAAGTTTCTATACATCTTTGTTTGCAAATATATAATTACAGTTTTTTTTGCAATGTTGACTTAACCAAAAATAGTTTCTTTAACAAACTAAAATAAATGATTTAGAAATGTGCTTGGAAGGCCTTCAAGATCATCTAGTTTATTCCCCTTAGGCAAGAATATTGGTGAAATCTCTTGCACAGGTGGTAGAAGCATCTTTAGAGGATCCCATTCTTTAACTTTCTTGGAAAATCTATTTTTCCTGCCTATACAAAAGCTAATTTAAATCCTTCTTGCTGAAATGTAATTGTTTTCCCTTCATCTGTCCTGAGTGGACTAAGATACTAGCTGGTTACTTCTATTCCTTATGTAACATCACAGTGTAAAAACAGCAAATTGGTACTCAAATCTTTTCTGCTAAAATGGAATAATTTCCATCTTACCTTTTTTCTTAGGATCAATTTTGTTTTCCTTTAATAAATTCCCTTAACACTCTGAAATAAGATTTCAGAGTGTACAAAGTATATATAACCCATTATCAAAGAGTGAAAAAGTTAATTCAAATAATTGCACGTGCTGCTTATATGTATGTGTGAATGTGTACATCATATATTTAAACAATTTTTCTAATATATGAAATATGAACTCAATTCTAGTGGTTATTCTGTTTATTCTACTTCCCAAGTCACCATAAAAATTTACCCCACTTATACCACTTAGTAAGTCATTCAAAAAGTTTACCTCTCTATAGCTTCTACTCTTCATTATCCCAAAGTGAAAGTGAAAAGTGAAAGTGAAGTCACTCAGTCATGTCTGACTCTTTGCGACCCCATGGACTGTAGCCTATGAGGCTCCCCCGTCCACGGATTTTCCAGGCAAGAGTACTGGAGTGGATTGCCATTTCCTTCTCCAGGGGATCTTCCCGACCCAGAAATCGAACCCAGGTCTCCTGCATTGCAAGCAGACACTTTACCGTCTGAGCCACCAGGGAAGCCTCTTCATTATCCCAAGTAACTCTATACTCCACTGACAATGGTATGTTCAATTTCCAAGTCATCTGTGAATCTGGCATATGAGTCCTTTCACCTCCCCTCATAAAAGCTATCACATACACAAAGGAAATCAACTGATCTAATATAACTTTTATCTTATATGCTACATTGGCTGTTACCAAGTGTTTTTACTTGGTACAAACACTTTTACAAGTGTTTTTTACAAGAATTTGCAAATTGATTTTCAATCATGACAGTTTTCTTCTGTAAAGTATATGTCATGCACAGAAACAAACAACATGGATATTGATTACAAATAATTTGGTGAATAATTCTGATATATTTTTAGTTTCGAACTGGTTATCTTATGCTTATTGACAGTGGTCTTTTACAAAATCCAATTACTAAACACTACATCCACATTTTCTTTAATGTTAAGCCACTTCAGCAATTTAGGTTTTATTAAATTTAGCCAAATAAACTCACGCTGTAAGAAATACTATATAAAGATGATTTGAAAACACTCAGTCTTTTTGGTTTCCTTTTCTGTTCCCTTTGGCTCTCAAGAGCAATAATCTTTTTTTTTTAATAACATTATTTTTAAAAAAGTTTATCAGAAACCCAGCAGCATCTTTAAGACAATATATTCTCCTTTAGCATCTTGTGTGCATATGTATGCTAGTTGCTTAATGGGGTTGTTTAATCCAGTCAACCCCATGGACTGGAGCCCACCAGGCTCCTCTGTCTTTGGAATTCTCCAGGCAAGAACACTGGAGTGAGTTGTCATTTCCTTCTCCATTAGCATCTTGTAACTCATGATAAATTCAAATAACCTCATCATAAAAATTTTAAATACCTTTAATCTAAAATTCTTCCCAGATGTTGCTTTAGCCTGTACTTGATCTTTAAAAGCAGGATACTTCTTTGTAGCTGGAATCTGGCTTATTTTATATGTAATCAGCCACTTGTGATATATTTGAGCTTGATCCAACTGTTAGTCTTTTTCTATGATCCAAGGGATGTTGGCAATTTTATCTCAGGGTCCTCTGCCTTTTCTAAGTCCAGCTTGTACATTTGGAGTTCTTGGTTCACGTACTCTTGAAGCCTGGCTTGAAGGATTTTGAGCATTACCTTGCTAGCTTGTGAGATGAGGGCAATTGTGCAGTAGTTTGAGCATTCTTTAGCATTGCCCTTCTTTGGGATTGGAATGAAAACTGACATTTTCCAGTCCGGTGGCCACTGCTGATTTTTCCAAATTTTCTGGCCTATTGAGTGAAGCATTTTAACAGCATCATATTTTAGGATTTGAAATAGCTGAGCTGGAATTCCATCACCTCCGCTAGCTTTGTTTGTAGTGATGCTTCCTAAGGCCCACTTGACTTCACACTCCAGGATGTCTGACTCTAGGTGAGTTTAGTCTTCATGGTCTCCTGTTTTCCATATTCTACTAGAATATTAGAAAATTGTCTGTTCATCCATTTTGCAAATGTTTCTCTAAAAATTGTCAAGTCCTCCTAAATACTTTTGAGCTTTATTATTTTCTATTGAATCTAGTGTGTACATATTCAGTCACTCAGTGGTGTCTGACTCTTTGTAGCCCCATGGACTATACCCCTCCAGGCTCCTCTGTCCATGAGATTTCCCAGGCAAGAATACTGGAATGGGTTGCCATTTCCTTCTCCAGGGAATCTTCCTGACCCAGGGATCCAGCCGGTATCTCCTGGGTCTCCCTCATTGGCAGGCAGATTCTTTACCATGAGCCAGCCACCCTGGAATCCCCACTGCATCTACTATTTCCCTTTATTTCTGCCCATCTATTTTCTTTAAATTCATTTACTTTGTTTTACAGGTTATTCTCCTTTCTTTCATTAGCATTTTAAATGCCATCTGTTTATGATCACTCTCAGGGAGGCTTCATTTCACCTTTAAATCCTCAACCATGGCCTCTCTTAAAATAGACCTAGGAGGTAGGAAGCCCTGCATTCTAATTTCTGGTGCTTGATTCTTATTCCCTTTTGGCCTCCTATTGTGTATGCTTAGGCTTACAATTGGTAAAAACGAGGATATTACTAATACCTTCCTTAATTAAAATGTAGGAAGTTATTTTCATTAGAATTTAGACAGATTTCAGAGAAACCTAAACTGACACTGATAATCATTGCAGATACTAACAGACTGCTGCATATAAACACCTGCTTCAAAAGCAGTGGAGAAGAGCATAATGATCTTTGTTATACAAGATGAAATAGATTTTGAATCTAAATATGCGTGAATTATTTTAAGTAGTATATTTTAAGATCTGCCAAAGTCTTTAAATGTATAAATGTAAAAGGAAACCTAGCATTAAAAACAGAATAGATTAACAGTTTAGAAATGTTTTATGTTAGAAAGTAAGAGAAGATGAAATACAGATTGCAATGAACTTGTAATATTCTGAGGCCAAATCTTAGTGTGATGTGTATTGGCCAGTGGTTTCTTAGCCCTATCAGACTAAGGCCCTCTTGTTTAAACTTCCTGTTGTGCTCACTTGACTATCCTAAAATGATATTCAGAGGTGAGTAACCTATTTCTAAAAGGCCAACTTAATTTCTTAATTATACAGCAGGAATAAAAGGAAAGCAGCTTATAATAAAATATTTCTATCAATATGTTAATGTTTAAATATAACTACACTAGAAGATATAATATGAAATATGAAAAAATATTTGGTTTTAATAACATTAAAGGCATGATAAAACATTCCATAAAAGTACTGCCTAAAATGATAGAGCAGGAATATGAAGGAATAACAAAGTTAAAACCACTATTGGAATAAATAGTGACAGATTGGACTTATTTATATATAAATTTTTAAATAGTGAATAATCAAAATTAAATTATAAATAATGCCAAAATCAACTGGGGAGAAATTGAGAAAGTGCAATATCCTCACAAATGAATTGGCCCTTGCTTTTCAGCATAGTGTCAAAATGATTCCCTATGGGATAATGTGCAGTAATAATGCATTGCACAGGAGAAAGACATCCTACTCCTCGTAAGGACGTATATATATCCTCCAATACTGAAGAAAGACCTTGCAGACTATTCACCTTCATAAGCAATAAGAGCCAGAAGATGGATTGAAGAAGAAATGGCAATCAAAACATTTGTAGAACACAGGCATTAAAAACAAACTAGTGGTTACCAGGAGGGAGAAGGAAGGTTGGGGGCTGACATAGGAGTATGAAACCAAGAGATACAAACTACTCCGTATGAAATAAATGAGCAAGAATATATTGTACAGCAAAGGGGAATAAAGTGGTTATTTTGCAGTATGGAATATAATTTATAAAAATATTGAATCACTGTGTTGTATACCTGAAGCTAATCTAATATTGTGAATCAACAATACTACCATAAAGAAAAGACATTATGGAGGCTTTGTGGCAAATCTCTAGGGAGTTATTAAGTCATTCCAAGGGTTTATTTTTTACCTAAAAACTAATATATAATTATTTTTGTTATACATCATTTTACATATATAGGAGATCAATAATATAAAATATTTTAGAAGAAATTTAACCAATAATTTTGTGTGATTCCTATAATTATCTGTAAATTTAATAATATTGGATTCCAACAGTGTTTCAAAAAAATACTCAGATATCTTTATTTACATGTCTGCATGTCATAGCTACAAACACAGACTATAACCTGAAGTCTGAAATTTTGTATTGGTGTTAAATAACATAAGTAGTGTAGCTCGCAGTGATTAGGTTTTCCGAAATGGTGAACAACTTTTGGTAAAGTTCTGAATAAAAGGAAAAAAAAAACTGTAAAAATATTCATTCTACATGGCAGTTGTAGCTCTGAAAGGTTCATTGTATTAATATGTTAAAATACATAAAACAGGTTCAAGGCCCAGGTCATTATAAATAGACTTTTCACCTACATGAATGCCCACTGAGTCATCCGGGTCAATTTTTCAAGGTGAGAGAATAGACACCTCCCATCTCTGTAACAAAAACACCCCCACAGATGCTTGGATGGTGAAGTACTGTCACAGTTGATAATATTGGCTTATCTATGCAGCAAATTCACTGGCGTTCATTTGAAGTGGCCTCAAACACAAGCAAAGTACATGTAACAGTACCTTTCTGTGTTAACAACATTACAGATGATTCATATTTCTAAGCCATTTGCTACAAAATCCAACATATAGAAGGATAATAGAGAAAGAGGATTGAAAGGCAGGGTTAAGGTTTTGAAATACAGTTTAACTATTTGCTTGAGCTCAATGTTCTCCAATCTCATGTGTGCAGTAAAGTTACCTGAAAGTTAAAGTGAAGTCGCTCAGTCGTGTCCGACTCTTTGCGACCCGGTGGACTGTAGCCCACCAGGCTCCTCCGTCCATGGGATTCTCCAGGCAAGAATACTGGAGTGGGTTGCCATTTCCTTCTCCACAAAGTTACCTAAACAGTGAAAATATGACATCAGAGTTGGGAAAAAGGCAATATCTAAGAAATCTGAAGCCCTAGAATATTTTTCAGAATTTAAATACGAAGCTATAGGTCTGGAATGTAGCCATAGAATGATGCAAAAAAAGGAAACGCTATGTAGCATATGTTACAATAACAAATTAGTGGTGTGTATAGAGGGGTTTACAAACAATGGGGTTTCCCAGAGACCTATCTGAAGGAAGGATTAATCTAACTTTGGATTCTTATATCTCTTCTGTCACAGAAATAGAAAAGAGAATGAGAATCTATATTCAAATGAGAAATACTTGGAAATATATGCCCAGAGAGCACAGTGACATTTTTAATTTGGATAGACTTGGTCATCATCATGGGTAAAACTCATGGAATGAATAGACATGCACCTCAAAGAATACATACTTTCTTTCCTACATAAATAAAAAAACTCTTAAAATCATTTCAATATTCTGTAATAACCAAATATAAATTTTTATAAATGAATGCAGTGTGATTTTTTTTCTCTAAGATGAATATGAACTAAATGATGGTTTTTTTTTTTTTTCTTGGATTATTTTTGACCTGAGTTGATTAATTGTTGTGGTCCAAAATACACAATCCATAAATTTAATTTTCAAGGCTTTATACCTCACTTGGTGCATAAAGCACATTTTGATCTCCAAAATGTACTAGTTTCATACTGAACGGGGGAAACAACAGCATAAGGCAAAATGTGTTAACAAGTTTATTTATGCAGTTTGTATGTTTCAAGCACTCTCGAGGCAGAAAGCTAATGTCTGTATAGCATTCTTCCTAATGCTAATCTTCAAGAGCTACATAATTTTATAAGTAATATCATCAACTGTATAAGAAACTTTTTGGAGTTTTTTGTTTGTTTGTTTTGGCTCTCCGTAACCAACAGACGATAGTAGCAGTGTGTTTGTAGCTCAGTCACGTCCAGCTCTGCGATTCCATGGACTGTAGCCCACCAGGTTCCTCTGTCCGTGGAATTTTCCAGGCAAGAATACTGGAGTGGGTTGCTGTTCCCTTCTCCACATCTTCCCAACCCAGGAATCAAACCCAGGTCTCCTGTATTGCAGGCAGATTCTTTACTGTCTGAGCCACTAGGGAAGCTAACAGACAATAGGTTCATCTCAAAGGAAGATGTAGCTGGTCAGTATACTTATCCTCAGTGAAGGGGTCCAGGATCTTGACACTGTGCCAAATTGTCTTTGTAAGAAAGAAATGTGAGAAGTGACCAGAGTTGGTCAAAGAGTCCAAACGTTCAAGAAGAAGTTCTGGGTATCTAATGCACAGCATGTTTTTTTTAAAAAAAGTAACTAAGTACTACCAACCCCAAACCAACCCACTGACAGTCATTTCAGTTGTAAGTTATGTTTGCCAAAGCACTCTTCTACTGTGCCTTTTTTCCTCAAAAAGTGGCCAACATGAATTCTAAATAAAAGAGAAAAAATGAGAAGAAAGGAAAGATTTAAAAATCCCCCATAGGATCCAAATTATTCAATTCAGTCCATGCAACACATCATGCTTATGCTCCGTTGCTAAGTCATGTCCAACTCTTTGTGACCCCATGGACTGGGGCTCACCAGGTTCCTCTGTCCATGGAATTTTCCAGGCAAGAATACTGGAGTGGGTCACCATTTCCTTCTCTTGTGACCCCTTACATGCACACAGATGACATTTGTCCTTCTCAATGTTACCTGAAATTCCTCTGTCTGGACTTAACACTTCTAGAATCTCTGTGAAGTATCTTATACAGGTAATAGAAGCATCTGAAGAATGCAACTGGCTTGTCACTTGTTATGGCAGAGTGGGGAGTAATACAAATAAAAGCAGGTTAGACACTATTCAGCAATTTCATGGCCAATATGATTTTAACCTTCCTTGATTAATTCATAAATTATAAAAGTCCTTCCTTGAAAAATTGTTAGGTTATAAAAAAGTTTTTGAGAAACTGAATATAGAGTTTAGACAAAAATAGGGAGTAGAGTTCTTTCTTCTATTCCAGCCTCTAATAAAAGAAGCCAGTTAACAGCTAAAGCTGCCATCTGCTCCCTGAGTGCACACCTAGGGCACGATCTTATCCTTGGATATTCACATGCCGTTCCATATGGTGGATGGTGAGCAGGTATCAACCAGCTGCATTTAGTCCCATCTGAATCAGGGTCACAATGATCATGAATTACTAACAGGTCATTCGAGACCATCTCTTTCTTAATTTTTCCTGATATTGCTTTTACAAATACTTTCCAATTTTTTAGGGCCTTTTAATCATATCAAGTCAAGCCTCCTGGGATCCACGTCGGATTCAAACCTCAACAAATACAGCACCATTAACAAGATTCCACAGCTCACTCTGAATTTTTCAGATGTCAAAGCTGAAAAAAAGAATGCATCCCCTCCTTCTTCAGATAAAACCATTATTGCGCCCAAAGTTAAAGATCGAACACACAATGTGACAGAGAAAGTTACCCAGGTAGGACATTATTTTGCTATCAATTTTCACTGTTTTTAAGGTTATTTTCTGAGGTAAGCCATTTATTTGCACTCCAATTTATCTTCGGATGTTGGGTGACCCTCTAATGTAACAAATAAATAAAACTGTAGACTCTAATTTTGTCTATTCCAGGACTAAGCAAAAATGGGCTGGCTTGGTTTATTTGTTCCCGTTGTTGCAGAGGTGATTAAGCAGCTATTCATCACATTTAGGCATTTATTGTTTTGCTACGAATCCTTGCATTAGTAAAGCATGGTATTTTACTATAATGGATGTCTATTGAAGGTTTAGGTGACTAATTGGGATTTACTCTTAACTGTGGCCCTCTTTTTTGCACTTATGCTACTAAGTAGAGTGAGGTATAAGTCACTGGACTTGGGGGAAGAACTGTCTGAGTCGAAGAAAAGTCAGAGCAAAACAGTATGTTTCTCAGGAAAAATATTTTGTTTTTAAATAAATATTGCACATCTAACTAGGGTAAAAAAAAGTACTGTCTAGCAAGATTCATGTGGTAAAGAATAGAGAAAAATGATTTTTATTTATTATATCAAAATACCAACCTAAGCAGTACCCAGCTTTTGCTTACAACGCATTTACATTGTTGGGAATTCATGACTCTAAAATTTGTGTCAAGTAAACAATTTTTTTTAAATAAACAATTTAACCTAGTATATTTGCTTAGCAAGTCATTTTATAAACTGTCACAATATAAAGATAAACTTGACCCTAATATCTATCTCCATCATTGAAGATCCTTTATTAAGAAAGGTTTTGTAATTGTAATTACTAAAACAACACTATAGTAGTTTGTACATACCGTCTTATGTGTGAGCTGAAACAGCCATGTAAAGGCCATGAGTTGGTTGTAAATAGGCCTGAGAGTCTCTGTTTATTTGAGATGAGAGCTTATACATGCCATACTCAGATACATATTTTGATATTTATGTAGTAATGAGGCTTTCTACACTTGGTATTTTGTTTTTAACTTATTCATGGTAAATTGGACTTAACAGTGGTAGATAAATGTATGTGTGTGTGCTTAGTTGCTCAGTTGTGTCCGACTCAGCAACCCCATGGACTGTAGCCCGCCAGGCTCCTCTGTCCATGGGATTATCTAGGCAAGAATACCAGAGTGGGTAGCCATTTCCTTCTCCAGGGTATCTTCCTGACCCAGGGATTGAACCCAGTTCTCCTACATTGCAGGTGGACTCTTTACCATCTGAGCCACCAGGGAAGGCCAGTAGGTGAATAGCCTACTGTTATTCATGTTGCATGGGCACCATTTTAATAGCTTTGAATTTTACTTGCAATTGTTCCTACCTTAAAAATTATCCTATTTGTAGACTATAGTCATTATATGGATATATAGGAAGTAAGAGATTTCAGAGATTGCACAGCAGTCTGGTTGCAATTCTTAAGACCGTCAGTAGCATAAATGAGTGAAGTAGTCGTGATACCAGAGCAGGCATGGGGGGGGCTACAGCAACATCAGAGCAGATGGCTGCCACTCAGCTCCAGCCAACTGTGGTCATGAAGGAAGGATTAACCCATGTTTTCAAATCTTTCAGTTTTAAAAAGAATCTGGAAATCCAGATTTGAAAATAAACTCTTTATTACTAAAAGTTGGCAAGCTAGTTCAAAATGCTTCTGCAGACCAAACAAAACACACCTTAAGGCCTGTGGGCAGACAAGCTTGGTCTTTGCAAAGTGTTCATGAGCTTGGTTCACTACAGGCCCCACCCTGTCCTGCCATGTTCAGCAGGTCCACTGTGCCAGGAGGAGATGATATACCCCCGACTCAGAGGTGGCACCCATACTGGGCGCTTTCTGAGCCTGGTGAGAGTGGAAACATACAAATGGCCCCAGTGAAATCATGGTGGTAAAGAACATAGGAGCAGAGCCGGGGGGAAATCATTATACTTTAATGGGAGATCTTTCAGAGAAGAAAAACAGATGAGATACTTAAGATGAGTCTAGAAGATTACTTATCAAACTGGGTGGTAAATGATGTTTAAAAGCATAACAGAGTCCCATGCACTTGTGCTTTAATTCTGAGTCATTTATTGTGTGACAAGAGCCATTTGTTCTGTGACATTGAGGAAAGTTTTAGTTATGACACAACTTATTTCTCAGTGTTGACATAAGAATTAAGTAGAATGATATGTCAAAAGTATTCATCAAGGTGCTATGTACATGACAAGCAGCATCAGCCATTCTTCTGTTTATCTGTGTTCTTGTATGACTTCCCCCTGCCCTCATCACCATCATTGTAGGATAATCCACACCTTGCCAGGACCTAGTCAAACAGCTGGCAGAGTAGAGTTTATGAAATGTTGAAGGAGGGAAGGCAGGCAGGAAGGCAAGAGAAGCTGGCCAAGCAAATGAGGCAAGAGATGAGATACCCAGGTGGAGAAAAAACAAGAAGAAAGTTGCGGAGGTAGAAAAGTCTGAGTGTCTTCTCAGAAAGAGTAGGTTGAGCCGGGAAGATGCATGGCTGAGCAGGGGCTTATTACAGGTCAGGAGCTGCTGGAACTTCCCCCTCTAGTTGGTTCTTCATTACCTTTCTCACAAAAATTGCATCTGGGATTGAGTAAAATGCAATAGCTGCTATCAAAAGGTTGGCATTCTTTTAAGGTCTCATGTTTCTCTTTAAAATTCCCAAGACTCGTATATTTATGTCTGTAACATTATACTATTTGTTTTAACATTAAAAAAAATGTTGTAAACTACTTACCACTGAAGGACTCAGGCTCACAAGGCCCCATAGTTTTCCAACAGCTTCTCATACTTCTCATCCAAATCATCATGGCATGCCCATCCCCACAGTTTCCAAAATACCCCAGTTGGAGAAGCAAGCAAAAATCCTTTTAAGACGCTGGGAGGTTAGAATTGGATATTGTTTTATAAAGGATCACTTTGTTTTTACCAATGTAAATACAGTGATAGGAAGGACATTCTGGAGAGAGAAGACTTAGATAGCTGTGAATCTAGCCAGAAATGATGAGAAACTGGACAACAGTTGAGACTGGAAACTAGTACCCCCATTTGCTCTCAGCAGCAAACCTTCCTGTTGTGCACATGTCAGACCAGACAAATGTATGTGCATGCTCAGCCGCTTCCAATTCTTTGTGACCCTGTTGACCATAGCCCACCAGGCTCCTCTGTCCTTGGGATTTTCCAGGCAAGAATACTAACAAGGTGGAGATCAAATATTGAGATATTCCTTCTGTAAACATAGCCCCTGAGGGGGAAAAAAAAAACAAAAAAAAAAACACTTGAAGCAGAGACACTCTATAATTGTTTCCTCACTGGGTGTTTGTGAAGTTTCCTGATCGTAGTTATCACTGGAATGCCCACATTCACAAATGTAGTATCACTTGTCCCCACGTATCTGGAAATGACTTGATAGCAACTCAAAGACTTTGCTATTCTCTTTGTTATGACTGTGTAGAAGTCCTCTTTGTCAACATGCCTGCCTGCGTGACAAGTCTCTCAGCCATGTCTGACTCTTTGCGACACTTTGGAATGTACAATGTCAAGATATTCTCAACCTATTTGCTGTAGGCAGCCAGCAGTGTTTCCTTTATCAAAAGTTCTTATTTGTTTTATTCTTTTAATAAATTTGTATGGCAATCCTTTTTTCAAAAGATATCAGAGTTTTGCTCATCAGTCATTCAGTAGTGAGTTTTAAACACTCCCCTGAGCATAAACAATAGGGTAGATATTTTAAAAAGGCGTAAGTGAAAGGAACAATTCATCTCTGCTCATGTTATTCTCTCTCACCATTCGCATCTTATCTCTATCATACATTGGCTGATTACTAGTTAGCCAATTAATTACTTGCCTCCCCAGATAGAGTGAGCTCATTGAGAGGGACCATGCTGCTATCCATTCATCTATTCATTCATTCATACATCTATGTATTTTTTATTCACTCAGAAAACATTTATTGAGAGCTAGTAATAACATGTGGAGAAAGAAATGGCAACCCACTCCAGTATTCTAGCCTAGAGAATCCGTTGACAGAGGAGCCTGGTAGGCTGCTGTCCATAGGGTTGCACGGAGTCGGACATGACTGAAGTGACTTAGCATGCATGCATGCATTAGAGAAGGAAATGGCAACACACTCCAGTGTTCTTGCCTGGAGAATCCCAGGGACAGAAGAGCCTGGTGAGCTGCCATCTATGGGGTTGCACAGAGTCGGACAGGACTGAAGCGACTTAGCAGCAGTAGCAGCAGTATTAACATGTACAGTATTGATGGTGGTGGTTTAGTTGCTAAGTCATGTTCAACACTTGCAACCCAAAAAACTATAGCCCACCAGGCTCCTCTGTATATGGATTACCCAAGCAAGAATACTGGAATGAGTTGCCATTTCCTTCTCCAGGGGATCTTCCTGATCCAGGATCAAACCTGTGTCTCCTGCTTGGCAGGCAGCCCCCTGCATTTCAGGCAAATTCCTTACCACTGAGTCACATGGGAAGCCTCTTAGTTGGCTAATTCCTACCAAATTCCAATGCAATGATGAAGAGAAAACAATGAATTGGAAGAAAAGTTGGGTGGGTAAAGAGCAAAGGTCTGCCTTCACTATGTGGTTCTCAGTTCAGTTCAGTCTCTCAGTCATGTCTGACTCTGAGACCCCATGAACTGCAGCACGCCATGCCGCCCTGTCCATCACCAACTCCCAGAGTTTACCCAAACTCGTGTCATTGAGTCCATGATGCCATCCAACAGTCTCATCCTCTGTCATCCCCTTCTCCTCCTGCCCTCGATCTTTCCCAGCATCAGGGTCTTTTCAAATGAGTCAGCTCTTCGCATCAGCTGGCCAAAGTATTAAAGTTTCAGCTTCAACAGCAGTCCTTCCAACAAACACTCAGGTCTCTTTTAGGACTGATCTCCTTTAGGATGGACTGGTTGGATCTCCTTGCAGTCCAAGGGACTCTGAAGAGTCTTCTCTAACACCACAGTTCAAAAGTATCAATTCTTCGGCTCTCAGCTTTCTTTGTAGTCCAACTCTTACATCCATACATGACTACTGGAAAAACCATAGCCTTAACTAGACGGACCTTTGTTGACAAAGTAACCTCTCTGCTTTTTAGTATGTTGTCTAGGTTGGTCATAACTTTCCTTCCAAGGAGTAAGCGACTTTTAATTTCATGGCTGCAGTCACCATATGCAGTGATTTTGGAGCCCCCCAAAATAAAGTCTGACACTGTTTCCACTGTTTTCCCATCTATTTCCCATGAAGTGATGGGACCACATGCCATGATCTTAGTTTTCTAAATGTTGAACTTTAAGCCAACCTTTTCACTCTCCTCTTTCACTTTCATCAAGGGGCTCTTTAGTTCTTCTTCACTTTCTGCCATAAGGGTGGTGTCATCTGCATATTTGAGGTTATTGATATTTCTCCCAGCAATCTTGATTCCAGCTTGTGCTTCCTCCAGCACAGCGTTTCTCATGATGTACTCTGCACATAAGTTAAACAAGCAGAGTGACAATATACAGCCTTGATGTACTCCTTTTTCTATTTGGAACCAGTCTGTTGTCCCATGTCCAGTTCTAACTGTTGATTCCTGACCTGCATATAGGTTTCTCAAGAGGCAGGTCAGGTGTTTTGGTATTCCCATTTCTCTCAGAATTTTCCATAGTTTATTGTGTTCTATACAGTCAATGGCTTTGGCATAGTCAATAAAGCAGAAATAGATGTTTTTCTGGAACTCTCTTGCTTTTTCAATGATCCAGCGAATGTTGGCTATTTGATCTCTGGTTCCTCTGCCTTTTCTAAAACCAGGTTGAACATCTGGAAGTTCATGGTTCACATATTGCTGAAGCCTGGCTTGGAGAAGTTTGAGCATTACTTTAAGCGTGTGAGATGAGTGCAATTGTGCGTTAGTTTGAGCATTCTTTGGCATTGCCTTTCTTTGAGATTGGAAAGAAAACTGACCTTTTCCAGTCCCATGGCCACTGCTGAGTTTTCCAATTTGCTGACATTGAGTGCAACACTTTCACAACATCATCTTTCAGGATTTGAAATAGCTCAACTGGAATTCCATCACCTCCACTAACTTTGTTCATAGTGGTGCTTCCTTAGGCCCACTTGACTTCACATTCCAGCATGTCTGGCTCCAGGTGAGTGATCACACCATTGTGATTATCTTGGTTGTGAAGCTCCTTTTTGTATAGTTCTTCTGTGTATTCTTGCCACCTCTTCTTAATATCTTCTGCTTCTGATAGGTCCATACCATTTCTGTCCTTTATTGAGCCCATCTTTGCATGAAATGTTCCCTTGGTATCTCTAATTTTCTTGAAGAGATCTCTAGTCTTTCCCATTCTGTTGTTTTCCTCTATTTCTTGGCACTGATCACTGAGGAAAGCTTTCTTATCTCTCCTTGCTATTCTTTGGAACTCTGCATTCAGATGCTTATATCTTTCCTTTTCTCCTTTGCTTTTCACTTCTCTTCTTTTCACAGCTCTTTGTAAGGCCTCCCCGGACAGCAATTTTGCTTTTTTGCATTTCTTTTCCATGGGGATGGTCTTGATCCCTGTCTCCTGTACAATGTCATGAACATCCATCCATAGTTCATCAGGCACTCTGTCTATCAGATCTAGTCCCTTAAATCTATTTCTCACTTCCACTGTGGTTCTCAGTAAAAGATCAAATTCTTTACTATATCTGCCCCCTTTTCCATAAAAGTAAACTGAACTTTTGTAACCTTGTATGATTCTCTTATAACTGAGGCTAGTTACAGTTCAGCTGTTAGGCTAAATTTTAGATAAAATGTACTATTCTGTTGTCAGATTTAGCTGTTACAAATTTTGTAATATCAGGTTTAAGAAAATGGCACTGTGGATTCCAAAACTTTATTGACCAATCTCATACGGCCTATCAGTCAATGCTGTAACAATGCAAGTTATAGAAGCCTGATTGAAACCATTTTAAGCAAAAAATGAAAGGAGGAGGGTCAGCTTACAGGGTCACATAACCAAAAAGTGCAGGGGTAGATGCTTTGGGCCATGGCTACCTTCATTTTTTGAATAGCTGATGAATTCTCTCTTCTCTGCCTTGCTTTCCTCATTAATAACTTCACTCTCCATCTGATGGAAGCATGTCTTTAGACTCTCTTGTCTTACATAATGCTCACAGTTCGTGATCTGATACGAAGGGCTTTCTCTCCACCAATGTCCACATCAGATTCTGAGAAAGTGAACTCTGATTGGCCAGCTTGAGTCTTGTGCTCATCCTTGTGGTGGAAGAAGTGTAGCTCCTTGACTGAGGACAACAGCAGAAAAATACAGTAGGGAATGAAGGGCTCCATGGAAGGAAAACAAAACAACAATGGCCCATTACATTGTTGAAGATAAGAATTCAGACGAACAGTATCTCATATACACAAACACACACATATACTGGATAAATAAATATGTTGGATAAGCTCTAGAGACACAGAAGAATAAAACCTAGTGTGTGCATGTTAAGTTGCTTCAGTTGTGTTCAGCTTTTTGCAACCCAATGGACTGTAGCCCACCAGGCTCCTCTGTCCATGGGATTCTCCAGGCAAGAATACTTGAGTGGGTTGCCATGCCCTTCTCCATGGGATCTTTCCAACCCAGGGATCAAACCTGCATCTCTTACATCTCCTGTATTGGTAGTAGAGTTCTTTCCTACAAGTGTCACCTGGGAAGCCCATAAACCTAGTACCAGTAGTCAAGTACTACCTGGAGAAAAATGATACAAGAATATATAATAATAGTATTTGCAACTAATTGCAGAAGGCAAAGACAACCCACTCCAGTACTCTTGCCTGGGAAATCCCATGGATGGAGGAGCCTGGTAGGCTGCAGTCCATGGGGTCACGAAGAGTTGGACACAACTGAGCGACTTCACTTTCACTTTTCACTTTCATGCACTGGAGAAGGAAATGGCAACCCACTCCAGTGTTCTTGCCTGGAGAATCCCAGGGACGGGAGCCTAGTGGGCTGCTGTCTATGGGGTCACACAGAGTCGGACATGACTGACGTGACTTAGCAGCAACAGTATAATAAATGCTACAAGACCATATTATGAAACTAAAGGTAGATTGAGTTGCCTTTGTAGACAGTACTGGCCAAATTATGAGCAAGTTATTCTGTAACTTATTACTTTATTACTTAAAAAGAATATCTGGTGAACTTAATAGAAACTCATATTGTGATCATCAGAAAGAAAAAACATATAATGAGGAAGAGAATACTAGTTCACAAGTATAGTTTTCCGAGAGCTTTATTAAGGAGAATACTCAAAATAATTAGTTTTGAGAATAATCACACAGAAACTTAGACCACAAGAAAGAAATTTCTGAATGTTTAGAAGGTCATATAATTTTGAAATATACATACAACTTTAAACCTAAAATAAATTCTCATTATTTGGGATTTATTAAAGTATATTGTTGGCATGAAAATAGAATTAAGATAGATTTAATAATAGGTGACATTGGTTGAGCATTTACTGTGTCAGACTCTATGCCAAGTGGTTTAACAGATTATCAATTTTAATCCACATGAAAGTCCTATAAGTTGATACTATTATTATCATCTCTATTTCATAGAAGAGGAATCAAGCTTAGAGAGAAGGAAGCACCTTGCCTAGGTCACACAGTAAATGGCAAAAGTAGCTTTCAGACTGAGATCATCTGACTCCAAAATGAAGTTCTTAATCTCTAAAGTATATCCTCTTTAATTCTGTTTTCTGTAAAAAAATACCTGTAACATTTGGCAGTATGGACAAATATCATAATCTAAAAGTCTGCTAGTAACTAATTAGAGAAGTGAGTCTATAGAAATAAGAGAATGTAGTATATTTTCTCTAAAATTCCTCAAACTCTTCAAAAAGCCAAATAAAGTGATCCTTAATAGATTCATTATCTCTTGTTTAAGTTCACATCCCATTTTTTAAGCTAATTGTTTGTTAGGATAAAGGTTTTGTGTTTTGTTGGTGGCATGCCACTTAGTGGCAGGAGAAGCAAAATTACACTGATAAAACTGATAAAAAGAGCTCAAAGTATGTAACATTTCACTTCCACTGAACTTTATCCATTGTAAATATGCTCATTATCTCTTTATGTCATTCAGTGCTCTCAATTTATACTTACTTTTGACAGAACTCTAAAACAGTATTTCTAACTCAGTACTTATTTATCAGTGGAGATTGATTTATAATGGAGAGACAGCATTAATTTCATATTATTATCTAATGTTTAAAAATATAAATCTGTGTAATTTGTATATATCAATTATACCTCCATAAATCTAAAAAATTATATATTGTCTCAAGCTTAATAGTACAAAATTTGTTAATGCTTTGTTTAGTTTCGCTCAAATTGATAAACTTAGCCCTAAACTTTCTTCTATGACAGTAATAAAAATATCTTCCAGACACAACTGTAAGTTAAAAATACTTTTCAATAATAATGTCATTTTAATTCTGACTGCAGTTCAGATTCTGACACCAACTGGGTGCTCTACAATTCAACTCAGTTCTGCCACTGTCTACCCAGAAATCATGACAGATGCCATGGATTAAGGGCTCAGTTTCTCAAGACTGCCCCCCACTTCAGATGCCAATTACAATTCCAGGTGTTACCCGTGATTCTGACCAACTGGATGTAAATTGGATTACAGCCCCTCCTTTACTTACATTAACTTGCTAGAGACACAGAATTTAGGAACCTTTTATTCACTTGATTACCAATTATTACAAAATATGTTACCAATCAACAACCAGCTGAAGAGATTCATAGAGTGAGACCTTGAATGAAGGCACTTATGTCCCTGCAGTGTTTGGACTCAGCCTGATGGCATAAGGAAGAGTTCTGTTCCACCAGCTTGGAAGCTCTCTGAACCCCCTCCTTTTTAGGGTTCTTTGTAAAGCTTCATTACGTAGGCATGAATGATTATTTCATTGACTATTGTCTATGGATTCAACTTCTAGCCCTTTCCTCCCTGGAGGTGAGGAGCACAGGAGGGGGCCTGGAAGTTCCAACCCTTTGATCAAGTGATTGCTTCCTCCGTTGACCCCCACTTTGTCCTCAGGTGATTAGAGTCTTTTCAAAATCATTTCACTGACATAAGAAATTCCAAAGGTTTAAGAGTTTTGTTCCAGGAATGGGGCCTATGACTAAATGTATATCTTATAAATCGCAGTTATCACAGTCATGAATTAAAAATAACACTTAATTGAAAAATCGATGTTCCAACAGTATTTTTATAAATCCTCATTGATGCTGTAGTCTTGAAATTACAAAAAAACAACATACAACTTCTACAGCATGATTTAAATGTTTTCATAAACCTCATTTTTTGCCTAAACTCATGGAGCATGCAAACCTCTATAAAAACCATACCAATCATCTTGAGCTACCATGAAAAGAAAGTGAAAGTGAAATTGCTTAGTCATGTCCGACTCTTTGCGACCCCAGGGACTGTAACCTATCAGGCTCCTCTGACCATGGGATTTTCCAGGAAAGAATACTGGAGTGGTTTGCCATTTCCTTCTCCATAAATAGTTAATAATCACAAAAGAGCAAGTAAAATTTGAAATGTAATGCGGGAGTCCCAAATTGCCTCTGAACACTTCCAGTTTAATATGACATTACTTTTTGCATCTATTGTCTTATTGTTGTTTATAGAATACCATCAGACTTGGTTCAGCAAAACAGAAATCACCATCTAGTATTTTCCCCGTATTCTGGATTTGCTCTATGTCTAAACTGAAATGGAAAACAATATATGTGAATACTGTAAGTAGGAGTAAAGCACACTCATCAGGATAATTATTGACTCAATATTCGTGAGTGCTTACTAAATATAAGTCAAAGTGTATGTACAACGCTGCTACAGAAATGTATACGTCAATGTCTTTGCCTTTAGGGGCCTTTGATTGAATACAAAGCCTGGATCTTTGAGATCCTCAATTATGTTTTCTAGTTCTCCCTGGGCAAATAAATATATTATATAACCTAGTCAATGATGAGGAGAAGGCATAATGTAGCCAGCCATTTAGGTAGCAACTGACTCGTGCAAAAATGTTGTATGTTATATACATATTAAATATTAAAATGATGTTCATTACTTTGAAAAAAGTGTATAATTTAAAAAAGTAATATTAATTTTCTTTTTTTTTTTTTGGCTCCGCTGGGTCTGCAGTGCTGTGTGTGTGTGTGAGCTTTCTCTGGCTGCAGAGAGCAGGGGCTGCTCTCTAGCTGTAGTGCACAAGCTTCTCATTGTGGTGGCTTCTCTTGTTGCAAAACACAGGTCGTAAGGTCCACAGGCTTCAGTATTTGCAGCACATGGGCTCAATAGTTGCAACTTGCAGGCCTGTTTGCTCCAAGGCATATAGAATCTTCCAGGATCAATGGATGGAACCCATGTTTCCTGCATTGGCAAGCATATTTCTACCCACACCACCACCAGGGAAGTCCTAATTTTCTATTTTTACTAATTGCTATATGCACATCAAAACTGATCACTTGCTGACATATTCAAAATTGAAATAAAATTTCAGTTCAGTTTTAAACCTCTAAATTACCTCAAAGGTTATACTTCTCTATATTCTAAATGATGAAGGAATAACATCTCTGATGGGCACTTCACCCTACCTTGTAAAGCAAGCATTTATGTATAATTGCTTTTTAAAAGCACCTGTTTGGTTTTCTACATTCATTAGACATTTTTTAATGGAAGGAGGAAAAATACCCACTTAAAAAGTTCTGTTAATGGCACCCCACTCTAGTACTCTTGCCTGGAAAATCCCATGCACGGAGAAGCCTGATGGGCTGCAGTCCATGGGGTCGCGAAGAGTCGGGCACGACTGAGTGACTTCACTTTCATTTTCACTTTCATGCATTGGAGAAGGAAATGGCAACCCACTCCAGTATTCTTGCCTGGAGAATCCCAGGCACAGAGGAGCCTAGTGGGCTGCTGTCTATGGGGTCGCACAGAGTCGGACACGACTGAAGCGACTTAGCAGCAGCAGCAGCAGCCAAAGAAATCAGATTGAAAATAGATGATCGAAATAAAGAAGTAAAATACCAATGGTCAGAAGAGACAGGTAAAAATAATTTAGTTTAGCATACAGAGCAATAGCCTGGTTCCTATGGCAACCAAGGCAGAGATTGCAGTTATCTGTTGCCAAGATGGTTCAGCTTTTATCCCCCCCAGTAGTATAAGCCTTGGGTTAAAGTTGAACTCTGGGACAGAAAGGAAGCGCTGAACTGGGAGTTCGTATGTACTTTTGCCTGATGGCCTAGAGTTCGGGACAAACACAGTTCAAGGTGAGTTGCCAAATGAGAGTGGGCAGAGCAGTACATTTTTCATGTTTCATAGGATAAGAATTAACTAAAGGATTTTTATCAGGTATGGAAATTCAGAGCAGACGTGGAATTTTCACAGACCCAAACAACCCAAGGTCTTGTACTATCAAGTGGCTGTGGACTGTTTCTTGAGTAAGGGAGTAAATTCAACCATGGCATCTAATTTGAAGAAAATCCCAAATAAGAAAGTAAGATAAAAAATAATAATAATAATAAAAGATCCCATTGGTTATATTGGTGGTAAATTGTGGTAAAAATAATATATTTTCCCCTTCTTAGTTCTACTTCTGTGTATTATGCTAATCACATTTACAATGGAAAATATGTAGTTAGATAATAAACCCTCTAAAACTCAATTGCTCCAAAAGAGTTCTTTAAAAAGCAGTTAATCTTCATAGAATTGTAAAATTTAAAGGAAACTTAAATATCACCTTCCCTAGGTTTTTGGTTTATTTTTTGAAACTTCTTGATCAATGGAATCATCTGGTTCTCTCTCCCTTCCTCTGTCCGTGTCCTGCCACCCTCTGGAAATTCAGTTTCAGTGGAGCCTGAGGACTGTGAGTTTTTAACAATTCCTATTCCACATTATTAAGATCAGGCAAATTTGGGAAACAGGGGTATGGCCAAATGTTTTTATTCTGCCTATAAAGTTAGAGCTGAAAAGAGAACCCAGTAGAGACCTAGTTTTTGTATTTCCTCATTATTATTGTGCATTATTACTCTTTCCGTATATTTCTCAATGAGGTAACTGGCTCAGTTATATATCCTTGTGACGTTTAAATTACAATATACTTGTCTTTTAAATAAAACATACTAATTCATATTTACACAATTCATGTTGGAGAAGTAGGCTTACTTTCATGGGGGAGCTACTGAGTCCAGGAAATGGTACTGCCATATTGATTTCTCAGGTTAGACCCTCTAAGAAACAATGTCCATTTAAGAGAATTTGCCTAAGCCAAACTAGGAAAATTAACACAATAAAAGTTCTGTGAAGTCCTAAATTAAAGAAGTCTGAAAAAATTACCCAACACTTCTTGAACATTTTTGATAACAGAATTCATTGTGTCTTTTTCTGTATATAACATCTATCAATATCCTGAACTCACATTTGAGGGAAGATTTTTTTAGGAAATACTAGCCTAGACAAAATGTTTTCTTCACAGGTAACTGTGAGGACTATATTCAACACAAGCATGTATAATATTAGAAACTTTAAAACTTTCAAAAGAAAGAAGGTTAGGAAAAGCATGAGGTAATGGTGACGTGAAGGAGACAGTGTGTAAGAGGAAGTACATTTTTCGTCCTTGTTTTAACGAAGTCCACTCAGGCTTTTTCCTAACCATGTACCAAATATACAACTCAGTTTAAAATAACTAGAAGAAAGCACCATACATAGTTCCTTCTCTGTTTTAAACACCATGTTTAATGTCTTTTTCTGTTTTAAATGTATTGGTTACAAAAGCACCTGTATTTTGAAGCCTACTCAATGTAGAAATGGAAAAATATGGGATGCAAAGTCACACATACAAAGTGTCTAAGTCTTTATTCTGAGATTAACCTGGCTAAAGCTGGCCATAGAGCTGAGAATGGAGAACCCTCTTTTTCTGCCCCTTGGCCCAGTGTCCTAAGGTCAGTGGCAGTAAGGATGCTACCATAATGGTGGGAATAGAGACAAGGGGAGAGAACCAGAGTGAGAGACCCTGCAGTGTGAGAACCAGAGGACACAACCATGCTATTCTCCACATTTCCTTGGCTCCTCAGTTTCCTGTGGGTGTCTCAGTTCTCCATTTCAGATGTTGCAGAAAATACTAAAAAATAGTCTGCAGCCAGATTTCGTTTCTGGCGCCTGTTGATCCTTCTTTGATTTGAAGTGAAGGGTCAAACTGAGAAATCCCTATACCATCATGAGGAGCACAGGCTTAATTTTCAGGTCATGGGAACAACACTAGGTGAGATTGAGAATGTAAGTCAAAGGGGAAAAGAATGTAGGAGTGAGAAATAATCTAGTTTCGTGGTTAACTGGCAGCTGTCATTTGAGCTGTACAATCCTGTTTCTGGTGATAAGCTGTCATTTGTAAATTATGTCCATAGCTATATCCATTATTCATGGGTTAGTACTGGGAAAGAGTGATTTCAGGCGCCTACATTTTCCGACCTGCAGGCACCTGAATTACCTCCAAAACTGACTACTCTATTACCTCTCATGCCCTCTCATTTTTTTTTTCTACCATTGTCAGATCCTACCAGCCTACTCCTTGTTTCCTGTGAAGAAAGACTTCTTCTTTCTCTTTCCTAGGTCTTCTTTCTTAGAAATGAATGAATAAACTCTTATGAATACGTCACTTTAAGTCTAGTAAACGGACAACTGCAAGCATGGAATTTCAGTGTAAAGCTAACTTAAAAAAAAAATATTTTCCAAAGAATAAGTATTCCTTTCCACTCTACGCAATCTATTACTTAAAAGTGAGTAAAAGCTAAGGCATGAATAAACCTGCTAGATATTTAAATAGAGAGTCTTCATTACCATATTTTTGCATTTTAGAATCGTTTAATATTATTTATATAATAAATTAGAATAACCATGTGGCTTCTTCTTCTGATTAGCCATTTTAAGATTTTGAATATGTTTCTTACACACATTATCTCAAATTTGTCTTCCTTTTGCATCCAAAGTGCTCCTTTAGAATCACTGAAGAAGAGAGGTAAACAATCACTGTGCAGGGAAAGACTGTCACTTTGGAGACAGTTTTGTTTCATCCTGAATCGGCAAACTCCCTTTTTTTAAGGTCCAGGAAAACAACAGAGACACAGATGCCATAGTCCCTATTTCATTTCCATGCAGTGTTTTTGTGTGGCATATCAAACTGCCAAGGAAAGGATTCTCCCACATTAGATCAATTAGGTCAATCCTGACAGTGGTCTCTCTGGTTTCTTTGCCATGTTTTTGACTTAGCAATAAAGAAAAAAATAGAATGTAATTGAAATATCCTAATGCTATTTTTAAGGAAAACTCCTTTACATAATATAAAACTTGCTTTAATGCAATGTTTTGAAACTAGTGCTCTTTAGAGTGCTAAGTGCCAATAAGCAGGATGGGGCATTGGGACTTCCACACCACCCCCAAATTCAGTCAAACCAGCTTCATTCTCAGTAGCTTTTTATGTATTAGCCTTCTTTTAAGGGCATGTGTGTGGATTTTAAAGAACTTGAAAGGGCCAGGCACTCTAAACAAACTTCGGTCTAGCTCTGCTGTTTAGAGAAGGCAATGGCAACCCTCTCTAGTATTCTTGTGTGGAAAATCCCATGGATGGAGGAGCCTGGTGGGCTGCAGTCCATGGGGTCACTAAGAGTCGGACAAGACTGAGCAACTTCACTTTCACTTTTCACTTTCCTGCTTTGGAGAAGGAAATGGCAACCCACTCCAGTGTTCTTGCCTGGAGAATCCCAGGGATGGGAGAGCCTGGTGGGCTGCCGTCTATGGGGTCGCACAGAGACGGACACCGACAGAAGTGACGTAGCAGCTCTGCTATTTATTTTTTGCTTTCCTTTACCAAAACTGCTTAGAGTTTTTCATTGATTCTGGTCATCAAGTTCCCATTTTTATAGAAAACTTGCAGTTAAGTGAATTATTCAGAGCCTCACAAGTTGTTAACTACACACTCCAGACTAGAACCTTTATTTCTGTTTGGATTCCAGGGTTTTTCTCACTTGACACTCCCACTCAGGAGCAGGACCATTTTAATTCCTGCATCTTCTCCTTTCCATTAAAACTGTCAGAGTCCCAGAATTCCCAGTCTTCTGATACAACTCCTTCAAACCTCAACCCTCTTCTCCATAAGATCAATGTCTCAAGAAGTATAAACAGAGATACTACCAGAAGAAATCAGAGTTTTCATAACTACTTAAAACCAAGCAATCAAACAGCAGGCTACTCTTATGAACATGAACAGTCTATTATTTGCCTCTAGAACCAGTCCATCCTAAAGGAGACCAGTCCTGGGTGTTCTTTGGAAGGAACGATGCTGAGGCTGAAACTCCAATACTTTGGCCATCTCATGTGAAGAGTTGACTCATTGGAAAAGACCCTGATGCTGGGAGGGATTGAGGGCAGAAGGAAAAAAGGGTATGACAGAGGATGAGATGGCTGGATGGCATCACCGACTCAATGTACATGAGTTTGAGTGTACTCCGGGAGTTGGTGATGGACAGGGGGGCCTGGCGTACTGCAGTTCATGGGGTTACAAAGAGTTGGACATGACTGAGTGACTGAACTGAACTAAACTGAACTGATAGGACATAAATTTGTGGGGAAGCAAACAAACTTTTTTTTCAACACAGTCACTAAAATTTAGACTGTTATTACTCATTTTTTCCAAAAATATTCTCAGAAAAAAAGAATCTAACACTACTTTTATGCCAGCAGGTTCAAATGTAAACTTGATATTAAATGTCAAGGAGAGACACAATATAAAAGAATATAAAAAAGCAACAGAAAAAGCAATGAGTTTCTGTTTCTTAAGATATTATTTTTATCATTGAAAAAAGAATTACTAAATATTGTCAAGAACAGTAATTCATGTTGCAGAATCTCTCTTTACTTGTATCAGTTCAGTTAAGTCACTCGGTTGTGTCCTACTCTTTGGGACCCCGTGGACGGCAGCACACCAGGCTTCCTCTCCATCACCAACTTCTAGAGCTTGCTCAGACTCATGTCCATCAAGTTGGTGATGCCCTCCAACCTTCTCATCCTCTGTCATCCCCTTCTCCTCATGCCTTCAATCTTTCTCAACATCAGGGTCTTTTCTAAAGAGTCACGTCTTTGCATCAGATGGCCAAAGTATTAGAGATTCAGCTTCAGCATCAGTCCTTTCAATGAATATTCAGCATTTCCTTTAGGATTGACTGGTTGGATCTCTTTGTTGTCCAAGGGACTCTCAAAAGTCTTCTCCAATACCACAGTACAAAAACATCAGTTTCTTGGCACTCAGCTTTCTTTATGGTCCAACTCTCACATCCATACATGACTACTGGAAAAACCGTAGCTTTGACTAGATGGACCTTTGTCAACCAAGTAATATCTCTGTTTTTTAATATGCTGTCAAGGTTTGCTATAACTTTTCTTCCAAGGGTCAATCATCTTTTAATTTCATGGCTGCAGTCACCTTCTGCAGTGATTATGGAGCCCCCCAAAATAAGCCTCTTATTGTTTCCATTGTTTCCCCATCTATTTGCCATGAAGCGATGGGACCGGATGCCATGATCATCTTTTTTTGAACATTGAATTTAAGCCAGCTTTTTCACTCTCCACTTTCACTTTCATCAAGGGGCTCTTTAGTTCTTTGCTTTCTGCCATAAGCGTGGTGTCATCTGCGTATCTGAGGTTATTGATATTTCTTCTGGCAATCTTGATTCCAGCTTGCCTCATACAGCCCAGCATTTCGCATGATGTACTCTGCATATAAGTTAAATTAGCAGGGTAACAATATACAGCCTTGACGTAGTCCTTTTCCAATTTGGAACTAGTCTTTTGTTCCATGTCTGGTTCTAACTGTTGCTTCTTGACCTACATACAGATTATTCAGGAGGCAAGTAAAGTGGTCTGCTGTTCCCATCTCTTGAAGAATTTTCCACAGTTCGTTGTGATCCACACAGTCAAAGGCTTTGGCATACTCAATAAAGCAAAAGTAGATGTCTTTCTGGAATTCTCTTGCCTTTTCTATGATCCAGTGGACATTGGCAATTTGATCTCTGGTTCCTCTGCCTTTTCTAAATCCAGCTTAAAAATCTGGAAATTCTCAGTTCATGTACATTGAAGCCTAGCTTGTAGAATTTTGAGCATTACTTTGCTAGCATGTGTGGTGAGTGCAATTGTGTGGTGATTTGAATATTCTTTGGCATTGCTTTTCTTTGGGATTGGGATAAAAACTCAACTTTCCAGTCCTGTGGTTACTGTTGAGTTTTCCAAATTTGCTGGCATACTGAGTGCAGCACTTTTACAGCATCATCTTTTAAGGTTTGTAATAACTCAGCAGGAATTCCATCACTTCCACTAGCTTTATTCATAGTAATGCTTCCTAAGGCTCACTTGACTTTGCATTCCAGGATGTCTGGCTCTAGGTAAGTGATCACACCATCATGGTTATCTGCGTCATGAAGATATTTCTTGTATAGCTTTTCTGTGTATTCTTGCCACCTCTTCTTAATATTTTCTGCTTCTTTTATGTCCATGCCATTTCTGTCTTTTATTGTGTCCATCTTCATATGAAATTTTCCTTGGTATCTCTCATTTTCTTGAAAAGATCTCTAGTCTTTCCCATTCGATTGTTTTCCTCTATTTCTTTGCATTGATCACTTTCATTGTATGTAAAATTACAATTCATATCAAAAGAGTACATAGCATTTGTTGTCCACCTGAAACTTTCACAACATTATCAATCAGCTATGCGCTAATACAAAATAAAAAGTTTACTAAAAATGAAAAAGAAGACCAAATACAGAAATACATGCCTCATGCATAGAAGAAATAACCTGAAACTTGATTTAGCCAGCATGGCCCCTTGTCCACAGTATTTGAAGAGGTTACAGTGTAACATTTTGAAATTATTGGTTTTAATGTAAGACTTTTATTAAAATATGTTTGACATGGTTAACACACATATCTCTGCTTCTCACCCATATAGAATATAAATTAAGTATTTTAAAATTTATGAAATTCACAAATTAAATTTGAGAACATTTTAAGATCAGAAATATGCTTCATTATTTGTTCTGCCTTCTATTTTTATTTCCATAGCTTATGGAGAGTTAATTCCTTTTTATCCCTTCCTCATCATCAACTCTTGAGAATAAACTCAGAGCACAATCACTAGTGCATAACAGTTTTAGGAATTTTAAGTTACAACATGTAAAAATTAACCTGATAATAGTTGAAATATGTTGCAATACTTACGTTCAGTTGGCAATTGATATTCAGTTTGTGTTCCAGAAAGCATTGAGAATAGACTTTGATATTTTCAAGGAAATATTTAGTTTAGTGTAGGTACCCAGTAGAGGAAAGGAAAGTTTCCTGATTAATCTATAAGGCCTAGGAGAAACTGCTTCTGCAACATTTTCAATTTCCCAAGGTTCTGTAACTGTAGAAAGCAGCAGACATCAATAATACCATTCTCTTCTCTTACTTTGGCTTAATGCTTAACCTGAGTGACCTGCTGCACACCTTGATTCTGGTTCAATCTGTTAGCTTAATGTATCTATTTAAAAGTACTGGAATTGTCTGAAACAGTTATTTCCAACACTGTCTTAGAAAACTTTGTTTTAATGGTTAATTCCTTTTTTGTACTAGAACCCACATGAAGTAACTTTAACATATATCCTTTGGAACCAACTCTTCTGATCTGTCTGGAAAGCAAAGACACACACACACACAGCAGAAGACATTTGAATACTTCCTCTCCTCAAAGCCCTCTTAACCCTATGCGTGCTTTTCCCCCTTCCCTGCCTCTTGTAGGCTCACTGCTCACAGACGCATATTAGGCAACTATCCCCTTTCAGTTCCACTTGCTCCACTTATGACAAGGACCGGAGGTTTGTTCCAGGTGATTCCTAGACTTACAGGATTATCATCCTTTTCTTTATATATCAAATCCTACCCATTTCTGAAACTTGTATTATCTCCAGGTAAATTTTTCAGGCTTCACAGCTTTCATTGACCTCTCCCATCATTTTTCTTCTTATTTTTTGGCCACGCCAAACAGTCTGTGGGATCTTAGTTCCCTGACCAGGGATCGAACCCATGTCCCCTGTAGTGAAAGTTCAGAGTCTTAACCACCAGGTTACCACACTAAGGAAGCACCAATCTCTCCCATCTTTAAACTCTAAGAATACTTAGTTTATTTTCACACAACTAAATAATTTATTTCCACAATGCTTTGTATCTCTTAGTGGATGGATACCTGATAGGTAGGTAGATAGATGGGCTTCCCAGGTGGATCAGTGCTAAAAAAAAAAAAAAAAAAAAGTCTGTCTGCCAATGCAGGAGATGTGAGTTCAATCCCTGGGTCAGGAAGATACCTTAGAGGAGGATATGGCAATCCACTCCAGTATTCTTGCCTGGAAAATCCCATGGACAGAAGCATCTGGCAGGCTACACACTATGGGGTTGGAAAGATGTGATAGATAATTTGTGTGTATGTGTAAGGGCATGAGTTTCTTTCATCTCCCTATACCTTAAGAAATAGAACTTATCACATCTTTTAAAAACATGCCCCCAAAGAACATGGCATACCAATCAATTGGTAATTAGGCTAAATAAAATGTCATTTTACATGGTACATTCTTGGCACTCACATGAGAAAATTCTAACTTCTGATGATGTTTTTATGGTAAGAAGGAATAAGGACCTCATTTGGCTATTCATTTAATATTTCTGAGTTTCTAATAAGTGCTAAGCAGCTCAAATAAGACACTTGAAAATTAACTGTATTTCTCCTTTTATATATTTTCTTATTTTTAACGAATAAGGAAAAAGGTAAGAAACAAAGGGGAGATACTATGCCAGACAACAAACCTTGAGTTGGAAAGTCTGGACTGAGCTGTGAGAGACTGAGACTCTGATACCATTAGCTTCTGAGTGAAGATAAGAGAATGTTACCTGGACTTGAGTTCTAGCCCTGATTACTCAATACTGCCAATGTTATTGGCTACATTATTTGATCCTTCTTTGTCGTGGATCCCTAACTAGCCTCTAAGTCAGAATAATATTTTTCTTCATGTAGGCACTCTTTAACGTTTCAGGTCAGGTCTAAGGCATTCTCCAGATACATGTGGACTGTCTGCTCTAACAGGCCATGGTGTTAGGAAGTCTGGTTACAATGCTGACGTATCTTTGCCATCAGATCAACCGGGCAAAGATAGAACGATTAGCAGAATCCCTAATGACTTGTGCTAAAGACTCCACTGTGGAGAAAGGAGTTAACAGTGAGCAGAGAAGGGACATCATATCTAGTCTGGAGGAGACAGAGGAGGGAATGCCCACACTGCAACACGAAAGAAGGTATAGGATGGGAACCAGCTCGGGACACGGGCAGCAAGGTCACGAGGTGTACACAGATAACAGTGCAGAGACTTTTAAACCTAGTACTTCTGGCTCTCTAAGGTAGACCCTTCTACCTGGTCTATATTCCACTCCATTGCCCTCCTGCCCTATCATGCATAGACTACCCACATGTTCTAAACTTATGCATAAATAAATAAATGTACTATTAACAGAGTTTGTTTACAATAAATTCCCTCAGTTCGTCTTATGGTGATTAAAAAAAACACATTGCTGGATGTCGCTAATTTGATTAGAGTATTTCATATAAAAAGGTGCATGAGGGAATTCCCTTATGGTCCAGTGGTTAGAACTCAGCACTTTCACTGGGGTGGGGTGGGGTAAGTTCGACCCCTGGTCAGGGAACTATGATCCCACAGGCTGTGCTGTACCACCAAATAAGTAAATAAATAAAAGATGCCTGGAAAATGGAATTTTATTTTATTCTCACTGGGATATATTTGCACCCTAAAAGCAACTCATTAACTCAAATGAATATTTAATTGATGGAAACATGGGGGATGGAGCTAAAGGGATGAGTGGTGAAAGAAAAGATACTTTTAAAAAGCAAGCCTTCTGGTTCTATCTGTATCCTCCCCAACCTCCTACCACTCCACCACCCAATCCCCTTTGGCATAATTATTCCCCTTTCTGTACTCTCAGAAGGAGTTAGGGGTTCAGTAACACAGGCTTCTCCTGAAGAATGGGCATTAGTGACTCAAATTAGAAATGTGATGGACTTCCTGAGTTCACCATAGACTGGACCATTTGCAAAATAGTGACTCATCAGGAAAACTAAGAAAAGTACATACACCACAGGTGGCTATTTAAAATAGTAGCATTTCAATAAACCTAGATTTTAAAAAAATTTATATTAATGAATCAGAACTCCATTTTTTGTAGCTTAATCTAAAACCTGCCTTCAACTAGAGATTTTCTTTCCTCTCCTAAAGTCTTGAAATAGCTTCATTAAACTCTTGATAAATCATGGTCTCCTTGGCAAAATCATTCTTCACAGAATATCAAGTTTCATTTGTAATACCTTCAAATAAAATCTAAAATGACATTGTCATGAAGTAGAAATTAAAATGAATTCTGTCCCTCTATCTTGAGGATCAGCCTGCACTTATTTCCATTCTAAAAATGACAAAAAGTCAGGAATTAATAGAACTTTAAAAAGGCATTAGTAGGGATTATATCAAGATCTCTCCAAAAGCATCCCCAGGTAGTTAAAATATTTAATACAGCTCTGAAGTTCTGATTTCAGTCTATACTCCAGGCATCATACAAGCCAGAACAATCTTTACAAGATGCACATGCAAACACATGATTCCTAACATTATATTCTGAGTTTAATTCCACTGCCTCTGTCCTTAGGAGACATCAATTATTGTGTACATGACACAAGACACTGCCTACCTGCTATGCATAAGCAGTCTCCCACAGGGGCTTCCTCGGATAAGTCTAGGTAGGGAGACTATAACACGTGACATAATTAGAAAAGACATTACAGAGTTATTTATAATTAAAGAGTAACATGTATGGGCCAGACCATATTTGAAATTAGCATTCAGATAAAGGTTTTATCCACATGGTCAGGAGAAACTTCACGGAAAAGAGAACTTGTTCTGGACCGTGAATGATGAGCAGTGTTTGGAATAGTGGAGAGGGTGCTATGGACGTGAGGATGAGGCTGGGCCAAGTCCAAGCAGTGGAACTGAGAAGGGAGCATCCAGAACAAAGCTCTTTTCTCATAATAATTGTCATTTTGACCTCCTACTTTTTATTTTCTGTGCCAAATTATCTTAGGTCCTTCAGAGTTTCCTCAGAGGAATGTCCCTGGAGTGCTTATTTGTCCTATGACTGTATATACAAATTTTACTTAATCTATAAAAATTGAAGAAGGGTCAAAATATGTATTATTACTTGATTTATGCTTAAATTTTGAAAGCAAATTGCTCATTCAAACTGAATTTTGAGTTGTTCTTTGGGTACAAATCATTTGTTCTTATTAATAATAAATATGCCTCCTTGGAATCCACAAGACTATATGAAGTGCATAGAGTGTTAGTCACTCAGTCGTGTCCATCTCTTTGTGATCCCATGGACAGTAGCCTGCCAGCTCCTCTGTCCATGGGACTTTCCAGGCAAGAATACTGTAGTGGGTTGCCATGCCTCCTCCAGGGGATCTTCCCAACATAGGGATCGAACCCAGCTCTCCCACATTGCAGGTGGACTCTTTCCCAACTAACTGAGCCACCAGGGAAGCCCATATAAATGCATAAAGCCTTCCATTTCATGAAAAATTCAAGTTCTGATTGTTACTATAATATAAAATCTTGATTGATATGTAAGGGTATCCTTTAGCTAACACATAGCACTCGTTTTAAAAGATAAATAATTTCTATTCAATTTAGCAAATATTAGATGTAAATCCAAGATACCGAATGACTTTTTATATAATTTAAAAGAACACCTTTGCATCCTCGTTTCCATTACTGTTAGAGGAAGTTAATGTTTCCAGTAATTGAGTCATCTCCACTCACCTAAATTTGGAGTACGCTACCTCTCTGCCCTCCCTAGTGCTTTCTGTGAATAGATCTGAAGCTTTCAAAATAAAAATTCCCCACCTGTAATATTTGTATCACTTCTGCTTCCTTCTTAAAAACACCAGGGAAGCCCAGGGAGCTACAATGATTAATGACCTATTCTGGAATTTACCTGCTCTAAAAAATGTGCTGAATTTCAAAGCATAAAAGAAACTCTGAAGTAGGTCAGGAGCTTAACCTGCCCCGAGGGCCTACCTTAGACCAAAGGTAAGCAGGTTTGAAATTAAATTAGCACCATAAATTGCAGTGACTCATGATTCAGTGGCTTCATCCTGGACTGGAAGATGGGAAATTATGTGTAATAAAGCCTTAAAAACCAAATTCACTCAGACTTATGCATATGCAATTGAGAATTTGAATTCATTCCGATGATCAACCTGGTTCAAAATAGTTTTCTGCATTCTCTAAAGTGGATTGAGGTGAGGTGCAGGGGAGAATTTGCAAAAGGAGTTAAGGAAATGTTTAGCTTATTAGAGTGGAGGCCAAAATAGACATTCAAGGATTACTTTAGAAAAGCCACAGAATGAGTGTGCTAATTACAAATAATTCATATTAAATTTAAAATTTTTATGCCAAGCAAGTAGATGAAATCTACAGGATGCTCCCCACAAAGGCAAAACATGATGTTCACAGGACCAACTGTTGGCCCACTTCCATCTCTAAAAATCTATAATACTATAACCCACATGGGAAAACCACTGAAGTTCCCAAAGCTGTCAAGAGCAACTAAGTGGGAAGAGGTGAAGTATTAATGGGAGATGGAGGTAGCTTCTTTCAGAAGAAGTGTAGATCTTTGGTCCGGGAAATGATTGGGAGCCTCAAGGCAGTTATTCCAGGTGTGTGATTCTGACCTGTCTCTAGGCTCACTCTGTGTGCCACCATATACCTAACCCATTTCAGCTTAAATACCATTTCCTCAACTGCCACCAGATTAAGCTAAATTCATCCAGTTTTACACTCTCTTCCTTTTATCCCTTATTACATGTATCACAATTTGTAATCAAATCTTTGTATAGTTATTTCTGTTATGCCTTCCCCCACTAATATGTAAACTTGGTGAAGACGGAGATGAGGTCTTTTCTGTTTTCCATGAATTTTCTCAGTATCTGATACATTGTGGGTGCTCAATAAATATCAGGTGCATGGATGGATGGTGGATGGGTGGCTGGCTAGATGGTTAATAGGAAGAGTTATTAGATGCTATATGAGGAGGCAAGGTAGAACCAGATTTCAACCAAGCTCCCTCTTAAATCTCTTATGGCATTTGTCTTCTAATTGCTGAACAATATTCTATCCAGTAATATAAAGAGACTGAAAATAAGGAAGCATTAGAGCAATATATCATTGTAGAGTTTATTTTTACTTCATATATGTACATTATTCCTTGTGAAGACAGAAACAGCAGGCTGATTTTTTTAGGGCTTGCCAACTGCAAAAAAATAAGAAAATATAAAAAGCAAAACTCCCATTTAAAACCTTTCCTTCTCTACCCTATCTCTGAAGCCTACAGGGAAGACCCTGTTGAGTTTTTTTTTTTTTTCCTCAAGTCTGCTTGTTGGGAAAGATAGAACTGGAACTGGAAAAAGAGCCAGAAGAATAAGAATGTGACTGGTGCCACGGCCAGGCACATTTGTACTCCACAAACCCTAGGTCTTGGCTTTGCTTCTTGAGCCCTCTGCTCCTCTACTCCCCAAAGATTCATTAAGCTCTGAAAGCTTGTGATGCATATTGGGCCCTAGTCTCCTGCTGAGTGAGTCCAAGAGAGGAAGTGAACTCCCAGCCCTAAGAGATATCATGGCAGAAATGAACATAAACTCCTAAGCTTTCAAGATACTGCCTTTAACAGAGAGACCTGAAGTACTGCAGTCCATGGGGTTGCGAAGAGTCAGACACAACTGAGTGACTGAACAACAACCCGGGCAGGAATTTTATACCTTTCTTCCACTCATTTTTCTTCTCCTTGAAGTTAGAAAAATCTACCTTTACATATAGTTTTAATAGATGCTAGTGAGTGACAGGGTTTCTGTGGCTAGCCTAAGCCTTTCTTGTCCTATTCCCTAACTCCTGAGGTAAATGAAACTTAAATGAGATTCAGGGGTGCCTCTCCTGCTCCTGACCAATGCACATTTTTATTCCTCTAATAAAAGCTTGTAAGTGAGATGCAGTCATATGCATAACCACTTTTAAAATCTGAGAAGCTATGTTGCTACTAGAGGTAACAACTAGGTCTTATTTTTTGAAGCTTCAAGTTTGCAAATATTCTCTAGAAAAGTATTTTTTCTTCAACTCATAGGAAATGATACATAATGTTTTCTGCAAAGAGTATAGCATTAACTGCTGTTTCACTAATTATCTTGAGATTAGTTGTATTTAAAGATGTTTTTAAATGTGCTAATAAGAGGCATTGTACTTTTAAAGATACAGAGCAAGTGATATATAGCTTAGAAAAATAGAAACAATTTAAAATGAACTGGTAAGAAATCCTTTACTACTTGAAGACTTATAACTTTTATTTTAAATATATATTACATTAAAGATATAAAATCTGCTATAAAAATTGCCTAATTTCAGCATCTGTCTTCATAACAAAGTAAATGATAGTTTCAAGATAATGAGTTTTTCTGAATTACTGAATGCATTAAAGGTGCTCTGAGGTATTCTTATCTGACAGTAATCCAGGCAAATATTAATATTGTGATACAGCCTTTGGTATAATGAATATGTCTTGGAAAATTAGCACTAGAAGTTTGCTCCGTGTATAAAATTCCAGTGCAATTTTGACCAGAAAGTTTAAGGACGTTTTTTCAGCAGGTTACAATGAGAAAGCTGAGGATTGATAGATTGAATTTCATTAATGGGCGCCAGACTCCTTTAATGAGATGCCAAGTTTCAGAGGTTTCATCCAGGTTCTAAATGTTCAGGACAAGCCCTGGCAATTTGCTTTGCTGAAAGCAGAGTTCCCCCCTCCCCACAAAAGGGTCTTCTCCAGTTGCAGTTTTCTGGGTTAATGTATTCTAGGCTGAATTATCTCACCCATCGATTGCTGCCTTAGGAATTTCAGTGTTCATACAAACTAACAAACGTCCACCAGACAGCACCAGCAATGCCCAGCTGGCTGTTTGTCCCCCATGGGAAATTTTCTCAGTCAGAGCCTGGTAATTGTTCAGCGCAGCTGCTACAGTTTCAAGGGTGCCAGCTCATCTAAGCCAACTGTATGCACACAGTCCATGACTCATGAGACTGAGACAGTACACATCGAGGGTGGGTGGGGCCTTCAAGGACTCCATTTTAAATTTGCCCTCTTCTTTGTCAACTGTTTGGGGGAAAATGCATAACGAAAGGCAATTATTTAAGAGTTATAAATGTCCTATATAGTCATGAAATTCAGCTATAGGAGTACATAATAATATCATCTTTATCATAAAGAATGTGCAGTATGTCTCAACAGTCCCTGGGCTGTACTGTATGTGTTACAATAACAGCTATCCTGTAACACCTGTTACATAAATAAAGAACTGGCTTGATATCCAGGGAGAGGGACAATCTAGGCGGAGTCTGGGAATGCAGGCCCCATACTCTGGCCTCTTGCCATGCTAGCTAGCATAAGTTCATTAAAAGGTCTTCCAGAATTGTACTGGAAATTACAAAAATATATTTTGTTAGAATAATAGACAAAACTAGATTATTATAAGGCAATTTGAAAGAGCTTTACTGTCAATTACAGGCAGTAATATCCTCCTGGAAAACTCCTCCTACAGAGTATGCTGTACACAAACGGCGTCATTAAACAGCGTCAACCCCACACATATATACCAAGTGTCTCCAGGGGCTGTGGGATATGTGATGACTAGGATGCAAATTCTCAATGTGTCAGTTATCTTTTGCTGAGAAAAAAAAAGTATTACAAGATTTTAGTAACTGAAAACAACAAGCATGTATTATTCACTGCTTCTGTGGGCCAGAAATCAAGGAAAAGCTTAATTAGGAGGTGGTTTTGCTCAAAGTCTTTCACGAGGCTTTAGTGAAGTGACAGTCTCAGCTGCAGTCATCTCAAAACTAGACTAGAGAGGGCTCTGCTTCAGACTCACAAGACTGATGCCTGACCTCAGGAGATTCTCTGCTGAGGTCACCATGTGTCCCTCCCACACTGCTACCTCACACGTGGTAGCTGACTTCCTCCAGAGCAGCAGTCCAAGAGAGAATGAGAGAGCACACACAAGACTGAAGCCACAGGCTTTTAGTAACCCAATACTGAAAGAGGCAGCCCTTCACATCTGCCATATTCTATCCATTAGAAGCAAACTGATTTGTCCAGCCTACACTCGGAGGGAAGTGAAAGTGTTAATCGCTCAGCGGTGTCCGACTCTTTGCAACTCCATGGACTGTAGCCCACCAGGCACCTCTGCCCATGGAATTCTCAAGGCAAGAATACTTGAATGGGTAGCATCCCCTTCTCAGGCAGATAGAGGGGAAGGGATCACATGAAGACCTTAATTCCCAGGAGACAGAAATCATTGGGGGACATCACAGAGGCTATCTACCACACTGAGGGACTTAATTCAGGGCTTTAGCATTTCTCTGGAATTATAACTACTACCTCTAATTTTAGACCCTGATGCTGGGAGGGATTGGGGGCAGGAGGAGAAGGGGACAACAGAGGATGAGATGGCTGGATGGCATCACTGACTCGATAGACATGAGTTGGGGTAAACTCCGGGAGTTGGTGATGGACAGGGAGGCCTGGTGTGCTGCAATTCATGGGGTCGCAAAGAGTTGGACACGACTGAGCAACTGAACTGAACTGAACTGAACTGAACTGAACCTCTAATTAGTCTTAGATCCTAATTTTGATCCCTTCCAACCAAACTATCCTTGCTATAACAAAGTGGTCTTTAAAAACAGCAAATCTTATATCATCTAAAAGGTGATAATTGTCCTCAGGAGCAAGTCTAAGCATTTTAATGGGACACACAAGATTCTTTATACACAGAGCATAGTCTCTTGTTGTTGTTGAGTGGCTCAGTCCTGTCTGACTCTTTGAGACCCCACAGACTGTAACACACAAGGCTTCCCTGTCTTTCACTATCTCCTAGATTTTGCCCAAACTCATGTGCATTGAGTCAGTGATGCCATCCAACCATCTCATCCTCTGTCACCTCCTTCTCCTCCTGTCCTCAATCTTTTCCAGCATCAGAGTCTTTTCCAATGAGTTGGCTCTTCATATCAGGTGGCCAAAGAACTGACACTTCAGCTTCAGCATCTGTCCTTCCAATAAATATTCAGGGTTGATTTCCTTTAGGATTGACCAATTTGATCCCCTTGCTATCCAAGGGACTCTCAAGAGTCTTATCCAGCATCATAGTTCAAAAGCATCAATTCTTTGGCACTCAGCATTCTTTGTAGTTCTATTCTCACATACATAATGACTACTGGAAAAACCATAGCTTTGACTATATGGACTTTTGTTGGCGAAGTGATGTCTCTGCTTTTTAATAAACTGTATAGGTTTGTCATATTTCCACCCCCCCCCCCCCCAAGAAGCAAACGTTTTTTAATTGCATGGCTGCAGTTACTGTCTGCAGTGATTTTGGAGCCCAAGAAAATAAAGTCTGTCATTATTTCCATTGTTTCCCCCATTCTTTTGCCATGAAATCATGGGACCGGATGCCATGATCTTAGTTTTCTTAATGTTGAGTTTCAAGTCAGCCTTTTCATTCTCTTCTTTCACCTTCATCAAGTGGCTCTCGAGTTTTTCTTCATTTTCTGCCATTAGAATGGTATCATCTCCCTATCTGAGGTTGTTGATATTTCTCTTGAAATCTTGATTCCAGCTTATTATTCATCCAACCTGGCATTTTGCATGATGTACCCCCACAGATCTCTTCATCCATACCATCTCCACATCCCCTTGCCCATTCTCAAATACATACACACACAGACTAAACACACATACAACATAGATACACACACAAATACACATATCTTCAAACACATAACTATATCCCAGGAGACACGGCTTTGGATTCACTCTAGATGCTTGTTAAAGTTCATATTCCCGAGTCTCACCTAGATTCAGAGGGAAAAGGAGAGGAAAACAGCCTTTGACAAGCTTTCTAGGTAGTTCCTATTCACAGAAAGCTTCAAAGACCACAGCCCTTGTCCTGCTGAATGATCTTGACAAGCATGTCTCCAAACTTTACTACTGTCATGACCTCTTCCTGAAAATCATGTCATTTCCAACTTAAAAAAAAAGAAAATCCCATTTACCCGTCAAAATGTACTCAAATAGCACCCTTGTCAAGCATCCCTAGATGGCCCCACAGCAATTGATGGGTCTTGCTTGGCTGGCCCTTGGCACATTTTATGAAAATTATTAGTTTGTACAATCATTTCCCGGCTCAGTTCAAGGACAACTTGAGTGCAGGGACACCTCTGACAGCATTTCTAGTGCAAGGTCAAAAGTAGTCATTGCTCAGTTTATGTTTCCTGAAATTTTAGCTATTAAAATATACTTTTGCCCTCAAAAAAGTCTTAAAAATACTTTCTAAGAAAAAAGTCTTAAAAAGTTTGTCTTAACATTTTCTATACAAGATAAAAATCTCATAATTTAGCCACTACATGCCACCTTAAGTTTTCAATACATTATAAAAAAGAATAGCTTTTTTAAAGCTTTTAAATTAAATTCTTCTGCCATGACATTTTGTCAATAATCTTGCATAATTTGGAATAATTAACTCAAAATTACAGCTTTCAGTTGTGTTGATTTAATAGCTTTATATTTCTTAATACAAAGGCATAAGGTCAGAATGTGTTGGTATTTTTTTTTTGAACTTTAATTCCTCAGATTTATTTGGATTTTTAAACTGAATTAAAATTTATGAAACTATTGTACTTAGCTGATCCTTGAAATACTTGAAACCACTTACAGTAAACTTCATAGGTAGCAATTTTTCTTTTTTTTATTTATTTATTTAAATTTTATTTTATTTAACTTTACAATATTGTATTGGGTTTGCCATATATCAAAATGAATCTGCCACAGGTATACATGTGTTCCCCATCCTGAACCCTCCTCCCTCCTCCTTCCCATACCATCCCTCTGGGTCGTCCCAGTGCACCAGCCCCAAGCATCCAGTATCGTGCATCGAACCTGGACTGGCGAATCGTTTTGTATATGATATTATACATATTTCAATGCCATTCTCCCAAATCATCCCACCCTCTCCCTCTCCCTCTCCCACAGAGTCCAAAAGACTGTTCTATACATCAGTGTCTCTTTTGCTGTCTCGTATACAGGGTTATTGTTACCATCTTTCTAAATTCCTTATATATGCGTTAGTATACTGTATTGGTGTTTGTCTTTCTGGCTTACTTCACTCTGTATAATAGGCTCCAGTTTCATCCACCTCATTAGTGTGTTGGTATTTTTATTTATATTTTGGTGTCCCAAATATTTTAATGCTTTAAGATTGCTGCTCAAGTTTTCTTCTCTAACTAGAACTTGGAGTATATTAAGTAATCAGTAATCAGATTTCTCAGACTTAAGGTAAACAAATGTCAAGATGCATAGCCAAACACATTTTAAATGGAGTCACTGCTGAGCCCACCACTGTCAAGGAGGCTATTCTTAAGGTGCAAAAGAGCAAGAAATGTAGCATCAAAACGCTTGAGCAGCTGAAATGTGCAAGGCCACCAGCTGATCGAGCTTGTTTCATTACACGTAGAATTCAGTTGACATTGATTTCACAGCGTTAGTGAAAGAATCACTTCTGGCTTCTCTGTGACATGATGACTTCTTCTGACTAAACTCTCCCTGAAAGACAGACAATTTACGTAGCCTTCCAAGCCCTCAGTCAGTGTGGGATCCTTTAGGCTTTATGGTTTCTCTTTTAATATCTTGTGAATTCCCAGAACAAAACCTTTCACTGTCATAGGAAGGAATTAAAATCCACCCTGAAGTCAAAAAGAATTATTTGGAAATGACATGCTGGTTATGGGGTAATCCACTTCTTTCCCTAAAGAGCAGATTGATAAAACAACATCTCTCTTCATTTGTGAGTGATTCTTCCCTTTATTATTATTCATTATTACTCTATTTGATATTTAATAGTTTAGGATTACTTGTCCTTATTCACAGCTTATTTATAATCTTAGTGTCCAGTTAAATTATTCTAAAATTGACTTGCAATTAGATAATTTTGGGTCTTTTTGCTGAGTGGCAATCAAGTAAAGTCCATTTGCACGTGTGTGTGCTAAGTTGCTTCGGTAGTATCCAGCTATTTGCAATCCCATGGACTGTAGCCCAGCAGGCTTCTCTGTCCATGGGATTCTCCAGGCAAGAATACTGGAGTGGGCTGCCATGCTTTCGTCCAGGGGATCTTCCTGACCCGGGGATCAAACCCACCTCTCTTATATCTCTTGCATTGGCAGCCAGGCTCTTTACTACTAGCTCCACCTGGGAAGCCCATTACCAGTCCTCAAATTGAGTAAGAAACCAAAACTAGTTACCAGAGAAGTATACTAGTCAAGATGGCAGCCTGAGCTGCCACTTTACACAAGAATTAATCATTCCAAATATACAACATGTACAGTGAACTACAGAAATGTGTTTTTGATATCTTCTAAGTTTTCTTTCATGATACACCATTGCCAAGCAAGAGTTCCCTAACACATTTAACATGTACTGTCTCTCTTGCTATTTTCAGATAATAGCCAACATATTAACATTAGTACACACAATGCACATTATATTTATATATTCATTCAAATCCACTTTTATAAGTTTAACCCCTATCCTCTGTGCTTATAGTGCCAAAGTAGATGAATCCAGTTAAGCAAAGAGAAATAAGACATCACACTAGTGAGATGTTTGACTTTGTGCAGTGCTGAGTAAATTCTGATTGACTTCAGAGATTGAGTTTAACTCAAAGGAACACTCTATAAAGAAAAGTATTGGAGATAGATTTGTGAAATAATTGAATTGCAACCAGTCTATTATCTAGGAAAATAAATGCCTCTTCCTGGATCCATTGCTACTTAAAAATTCATAAAGGAAAAGATGAAAATGGAATGAAGAGATGCATGACTATGTGGCAGTATGTACATCTATGTGATAGTAAGTGGATTGGGAGTAAATGCGTAAGATTAATATACAGTTAACTATAGTCATGTCCTGCTTATACCCTCAACAGAAATATAAGCACAACATTACTCGCATACCTCACTGAATTTACCCTATGCAGAATAACCTTTGTGACCAAAATTATTGATCTGAAGCACGTTTTACTTTAGGACAGCAGGATTAAACAGGAAATATATTTGGGCAGAAATCTTTGTACTTAATGACTTGCTGCTACCAAGTCCTTCTCTACCAAGCAAATGCCTAGGCAATAAGTGTAGAGACATATCCTTAAGCTTTAAAAAAACTTACATTTATATTTTGGAAATCTTTACTCTCTCAATAGAGCTTGAAATTGAATATCAGCAACACAATAACGACTCTTGACTAGTAGAGTACATTTCGGTACCAAAATGCAGTAATAATCAGAAACTTAGAGTATGTTAGGGCTGGAAGAGATTTTAGAGATCACTTAAGTGAACCCATGTATTTTATAATTGAGATAATTTATATGACAATTTTTCAAAACCCTGGTCTGCAGAGCAGTTCTTGATGATGACACTATTTGCACTGTCCATAAAAAAACAAGCAAGATGAAGCAGTATAGTGAGTTTTCCATAAAATTAAATTTACCTATGTAATATTATTACCTTTTATTCTAAGACTTTGTCCTTCCTTAATTTATATATTAATATTTCTTATGAAGTGATGATGAAAGTAAGAAAAAGACACTTGCTTTCCCTAACTTTGTAATCGATTAAATAAAATCCTGGCAACCCTATAATACACCCCATTTTTTAAACAACATTTACAAACTGAAATACATGGCTTGGGGAACCACTGATTTAGATGCCAGTGTAGAATTTCTTCCCTTGTCTCCTCCCTGGTGGCTCAGAGAGTAAAGAATCTGCCCACAATGCAGGAGACCCAGATTCAATCCCTGGGCTGGGAAGATCCCCTGCAGAAGGACATGGCAACCCACTCCAGTATTCTTGCCTGGAGAGTTCCATGGCTAGAGGAGCCTGGCAGGCTACTGTCCATGGGGCCACAAAAAATATCAGACATGACTGAGCAACTTTCACTTTATATATGAGACACACAAATTTATCAAAAGGCAAGTTTAGTAAGAAGGGTTATATATGAAATGAGCCATACATAGGACATTGCTTCTTTTTACCATATAAAATGCGACAAAAAGTCTCAAATGAAATAGTCTTTTGCTATTCATATGTGTCTCTGACAAAAGAGAAAATGTAAGTTTTAAAAAGCCGGCATATTTTATCTATCAATAAGACATAAAAGTTGTAAGAACAAAGAAATAAGGGAGATTAAAGCATGAGTATAATCATATTATTACATATTTATTAGGATAAAGCTTATGGAGAAAGTCATACTTGCCATGAGAAGGCATAAACTGGCTTAGTTTTCATTTGTTCTGTGTCACCTGCATAATCCTTTTTGTTTCAGATTGACATTCTCAAATGCACGCCTCACCCCAGGAGACATAAATAGGAGTCAAATATCTTAGTAGGTTTTTTCAAAGAATGTCAAGGTGAAAAATTCCTAACGAGATATAAAGTATAGTGTTTCAAAATGGAATTCAAAACCATTTAAAATCAAGATAAATTACCTCCTAGGAAGTTATCCCTGTCAGGTGATACACAAAAATAAGAAACTAATGAATTTCTGCTACAAAATTATGCTTCCACATCAAGTCACCTAAGTAATCAACAGTGGCGTATGTATTTCTTTTTACTTATTTCAGATAATTCATATGCCCATTGCCTTAAAGTGATGTACTTAAAAAATCAAATGTGATTTTCTTGAATGAACTACCCAAGATGCCTCTGCATGACTTTGAAAGAGAGACTTTGATTAATACTTAGCTCTCAAAAAAAAGATATTTCATTGCCACTTCTAGCCAGCATTTAAATATAATTATTTTTAGCTATGATAGAATCAGTCTCAGATTAAATTTCAAGACCCGTCATGGTTTTTGGTGAAACATTTGGCCTGTTTTCTCTCTTAGAAGAAGAGAGAATATATCATAATTAAAATTTCGTATCATTTTCAAATTTCCTCTTATTGTGCAGGTTTACTCAGTAATTTTTGTATACAGAATGCTTTTTTCAACCTTTTTTGTTGTTGTTGTTTGTGAGGAGCTTTTCATTTTTGTTTGCTTGTTTTGTCATTGTTTAAACATGGAGAACACACTCCCAATTTTAGTAATTGGGCTGACCGTACCATATTTAGGACCTATTTCTGAGTCCTTGAAAGACATTTTTCTTAAACCCTTTGAATTTAATACAACAGGAAAATAATTTGTCATATAACTAACTTTCCTCTTATGTGTTTTTGACCACTTATGTCACAGGATAATCATCCAAGGAAAAATACATATTGGGTATTTACTATATAAGCAGCAATGGATATGGTGTGGTTTGAAGTGCAAAAAAAAAAAAAGATATATATATAGAAAACACAGTTAAACCCATCAGGAAGTTTCAGTTCAATTCAGTTCAGTTACTCAGTCGTGTCCAACTCTTTGAGACCCCATGAATCACAGCACGCCAGGCCTCCCTGTCCATCATCAACTCCTGGAGTTCACTCAAACTCATGTCCATCGAGTCAGTGACGCCATCCAGCCATCTCATCCTCTGTCGTCCCCTTCTCCTCCTGCCCCCAATCCCTCCCAGCATCAGAGTCTTTTCCAATGAGTCAACTCTTCGCATGAGGTGGCCAAAATACTGGAGTTTCAGCTTTAGCATCATTCCTTCCAAAGAAATCCCAGGGCTGATCTCCTTTAGAATGGACTGGTTGGATCTCCTTGCAGTCCAAGGACTCTCAAGAGTCTTCTCCAACACCACAGTTCAAAAGCATCAGTTCTTCGGCACTCAGCTTTCTTCACAGTCCAACTCTCACATCCATACATGACCACTGGAAAAACCATAGCCTTGACTGGAAGTTTAGAATATAGTAAAGAATTTATGAAGTAATTTTTAAGTCCTCTTTGCAAAAATTTGACTTCTGTTAAACCTTGTCATTTTGGAAGGAAGGAAGAGAGGGAGATAAAAAAGGAGAAAAAATATGGGGGAAGGAGGAAAAACGTAAAAGAAAAATTGATAATTTAACACCTGTTTTTGTAGAAGCTATCTTGTTTTACTTCTTATGTTTCATGTTGAGTTGATCTATAGATATTCTGTCTTTTTCTATTCATTGCCCTTCTGGGTCCCTAATGAAGCTTGTCAGACCTCCAAAAAGAGCAAATCCAGGAGGCAAATCATGGCCTTCCAAGAACTTGTTACTAAAGTAAACAACTGGACTGGATTCCTGCCATTAGAGTCGAGTTTTACTGACTTGTAGTCATCAGACATGCCCCAACCAAAGAAAACCTGTCAACTACAAATTTGGTAGGAAGGTCACAGTTGCTAAGGCTACTTGAAAACTGGATGTTCTCAACCTCAACAGAACAGCATTTCTCACTTGGAAAATTTGCAGGAATGAGAAACCATCTTTGAAGCCACGTTATTTAAAGGCAAAGCACAAGACTTAGATTTTCAGTAGGCTATTCATTCTGTAAATACATGTGGACCTTTAAACAATACAGACTTGAAATGTCTAGGTCCACTTATTCACAGAATTTTTTTTTTAGTAGTAAATACCTCACAGAATTTTTTTCAATAGAAATACTACAGTCCAAAAAAAATAAAATAAAAAAAAAGAAATACTACAGTCCTGCACAAGCTGCCATTGGATGGGACCTTGGATACAGAGGAACAATGAATATAGAGAATCAAAGTTCTACATGGACATTCAACTGGGAGTAGGGTTGGTGCCTCTAACCTCTGTGTTGTTAGGGGTCAACTGTACTCAGAAAATCTCTGTCAATAATGAAGAAACAGCTCACTTGTGCTTTGGTCAAGATGCCTTCTTTGACTTTAAGCACATTTCCTGCTAGTGCCACCCCCCATTAATTTATACTTCCTTTCCTGTCCAAATAATTCTTATTATCTTTTGTCTTTCTGTCTTATTTCCACTCACTTGATATTATAAATGTGTTTGTGGTTCTTGGAATTCAGAGACACATAGAAGTTTATGTCCAAGGTCAGGATTTTTAACTATTATAAGTCCTAGATGACTTTAAGAATCCCAAAAAAGAACATAAATACATAGTCCCTGAAAAGTAAACAACACCATACACCTTAATTTTTTAAAAATAATTTCAAACCCACTCGTATATCCCAAGCTAATACTTTGCATCAGATAATCATGTGCTTGCTACTGCTGCTACTGCTAAGTCGTGTCCGACTCTGTGTGACCCCAGAGATGGCAGCCCACCAGGCTCCCCCGTCCCTGGGATTCTCCAAGCAAGAACACTGGAGTGGGTTGCCTTTTCCTTCTCCAAAGCATGGAAGTGAAAAGTGAAAGTGAAGTCGCTCAGTCGTGTCCGACTCTTCGGGACCCCATGGACTGCAGCCTACCAGGCTCCTCCATCCATGGGATTTTCCAGGCAAGTGTACTGGAGTGGGGTGCCATTGCCTTCTCCGAATCATGTGCTTGCTCATAAAATTCCAGGATAAAATTCTCATCACAAGGATATTTCTTTTTATTGTATCTATATGAGATGATGGATGTTGGCTGAACCTTTTGTGATAATCATTTCACAATATATGTAAATTAAACATCATGCTGTATGTCTTAAACTTGTATGTCAATTATTTTTCAATAAAATGAAAAAAAAATTCCAAGATGATGGAAAAATGCAAATATGTGGATTTGTATATGAGCAATCATGTGCATGATGTATATGAGCAATCATGTGCAAGATGATGGATAAATGCAAATGTGTGTATTTGTTTATGAGCAATTATGTGCTTGCTCATATATCACAAGTTTAAGACATACAGCATGATGTTTAATTTACATATATTGCGAAATGATTATCACAAAAGGTTCAGCCAACATCCATCATCTCATATAGATACAATAAAAAGAAATCTCCTTGTGATGAGAATTTTATCCTGGAATTTTATGAAGATTCTTCCTGATTTTTTTCCTTAAAATACATTAAGCCTGTCCTGTAGATGATATAAATACAACAAAACCATACTAATGTTTATCTAACTGAGTGTAACTGAATAAACAACCAGTGTGAGATAAGCAAAATAGAATTACAGAATCTCAGAGATTAGCTGCACCAATTTTGTTGCATGTATAATTTCTACAGGATCCTTAGAAAGTATACTCAAAATTTAAAACAAATAGGGACTCCATAGATACTTACTGATTCATTTTTAGAAAGGACCATTTCATTACCTATAGCAAAATAGAGAATAGAGTAAAATAGAACAAAATAGAGTATCGCTGAAGATCTCGAATAATTTTCTCCAACAACCCGTCAGATGTTCAGTTTCCTTTATGACAGGCATTCCAGCAAGGCCAACTAAATGTTCCCTGGTTCCGCGGCATGTACTACTTGATGAGGAAATATCCTATTGCTTGCTTAAACTGGGTCTTTTCAAAGTGTTGAGGACTTTTAAAAAATAGTTGATTCTCTAAATTACCACTCAGTGTATTGACCCACAGGCCAACATATCATAACAGATATTCATAAAGAAAAAAATATTATCTAACCGGCAAACACACACAATCAAGAGGCCTAACAATCTGCCTTCTGCTGTCTCTGACTACATAGTTGACTTGCTCTAAGAGTCACATCAGAGAACTGGGTTCAGTCAATAATTAAATTGACACTGAATGTTATTTATAATTAAATTGAGAGCTGTTCAAGTTAAATATGCCTAAAACATAATAGTAATACTCACTTACTGGATGTTCATAGTGAAACAGGAGTTATATATAGAACTTTATGTTTTTTGCCTTACTTAGTTTACAGATGCCTGTGAGGTGGAGATTGCTGTCCTCATTTTGCTGTTAAGAAATCTGATACTCAGGAGATTTTTGAAATGGCCATGGTAGAGCTGGGGTATGTAACTGGGTTGTCTTAGTCTGGAGTCTTGTTTATTCTGCAATATTTGACAGATTGTGGATTTCTAAATTAAAATGGTCTTTATATTAATTTTTTGTGCCATCATGGCCATCAGGGGTTTCTCTGGTGCCTCGGTGGTAAAGAGTCTGCCTGCCAATGCAGGAGATGTGAGTTTGATCCCTGGGTTGGGAAGATTTCCCAAAGGAGGAATTGGCAACCCACTCCAGTATCCTTGCCTGGAATTCCATAAACAGAGGAGCCTGGCAGGCTACAGTCCATGGGGTTGCAGAGTCGGACATGACCGAGCAACTAACACTACATGGCAGGTGGCACTGGTGATACGGAATCTGCCTGTAATGCAAGAGATACAGGAGGGGTGGGTCCCATCCCTGGAGCAAGAAGGTCCCGGGGAATAGGAAGTGGCAACCCACTCCAGTATTGCTGCTAGAAGAATCCCGTGGACGGAGAAGCCTGACAGCCGATAGTTGAGGGGGGTCACAAAGAGTGGGACACAACTGGGAATAGAGACACACAGGCTGCTGCAGATGAGAACACAGGCCTTACAGAACCAGACAACCTTAGCAAGTTAGCTAACCTTGTTTTTTTTTTTTTTAATCTGTAGAGTGGAATAAACAATAGCATTGTCTTAATTTCCTTTGTTGTCATACAAAGGACCACAAACTAAGTGGTTTAAAACAATCTATGTTTACTCTTTTACAGTCCTGAAAGCTGAAAGTCTCAAATCTAGGTGTTCACTGGGGCATTTCTCTATTTGGAGGCCCCGGGGAACATTTATTCCATGCCTTTCTCTCAGCACCTGTGTTTCTGGCAGTCTTGGTGTTCCTTGGCTTACAGACGCACAGCTCCAACCTCTGCCTCCATCATCACATGGCATTTCCCGTGTGTCTGTCTCTGTGTTCTCTTCCCCTCTTCTTCTGAGGACACCAGTCCTTAGATAGAGCTCCCCTCAATCCCGTATGACCTCATCTTACCTTGGTTACATCTGCAAAGACCTTATTTCCAAATAAGCTCATACTCACAGATACTGGGCATTAGGACAACAGCATATTTTTTTGCTGGGGACATAACTGAACTTGTAACAAGCACCTCCAATGTAAAAATTGTCATATTTAAAAGTGACTGTGCCTACTAAGCCTTTAGTAAATAATAGGCATTCAGTAAAGTTAAGAGTTATTATGATTGATAATCCTATAGTTGACTCTGAGGCCTCAAATAAATTATTCAGCCTCTCTAAGTCAGTTTCCATGTCTATAAAAATGGAGATAACAGTGTTTATTTCAGAGAGCTGTTGAGAGAATTGAATGTCATAATTCAATACGCGCCCTGGTAACTAATTCAATGTTAACGCTCCTCTTTCTCCAAGAGACAGCATTGATGAGCTGCACAGGTACTCTCTCAGAGTCCAGTGTCATCAGGTGCATCGTATTTCAAGGGAAAAAAAGCAGAGGCCAAAATAGGCTGATGAGGACATCCAGGAGGGCAGCTTGCTCCTTCCCAGTTGCAATGGCGGCAGCTGCGGCTGGGAGCGTGGTCTTCCCCTGCACCAGGAGGGCGGTGTTAGAAAAAGCACCTCACTCCCCTTGTCTTCTTGTCAGTGATAATCATTCTGGGAATTCCTGGCCAGAAAGAGTCTGACTGAGCAAAGTGAGCTTGAGCCTGTCTATTCCTTTGTGGTTTCTGTACTCCTTACTCACTCCAGCCTTGAAAAAGTCCCCAAACTAATGAGTGTGCTGGTTCATGTGATTTAGCTAGATTTAGATGTGGCTCTGTTAATCTTTTGCAAGTTTGCACACTATCATTGTTAACACCAGTGATGTGACTTTATTAAACTAAACCTCAAGGGAGAGCAGAGGGAAGAGATGAGATACACTGTGGACTTGGTATTTTTCTCTTGCCTGTTTGAGATCTTTGTCTTATTAAAGATCTAAGTATTAGAGTAATACTAGCACCTGGAACTAATAAACCCTCATATTATTGTGGTGCGTGTATGCTCAGTCGTGGCCTGCTCTTTGTGACCTTATGGACTGTAGCCCTCCAGACTCTTCTGTCCATGGAATTTTCCAGACGGGAATCCTGGATTGGGTTGCTATTTCCTACTCTAGGGGATCTTCCTGACCCAGGGATTGAACCTGTGTCTCTTGCATTGGCAGGTGGATTTTTTACCACTGCACCGCCTGGGAAGCCCATGTCACTGAGGCTTACCACAGTATTATATTTCATCCTCAAGCAATAGCAGCAGCTGGTGTTTCTGTGCAATGAATAATTTCCTCCACTTGATGATTGGGTGACCCAGGTTTCCTACCCTTGATGAGTCCCCTATCCCATAGGATTTAAGGACCTGAAGACTTGGAAGCATCTGGCTTTATGCCATGGAAGGAAAAAAAGAATGAATAAGGAAGGACACACCTGCTTGGGTTTGGCCAAGAAATGCTATTCATGACAGATGGCTATAGTTAGATGCAGATGGAGCTGAGTAACATACTGTTGGCTGGACAGACACGTTCTAGCAACAACTCTGTGGAGGGTAGAACAGCAAATTTTGGCAACAGCAGCTGTTTCTATCAAAATCCTTTCTCTCATGAACTTTCTGTCTTGCCACTTTCATTGTCTCTTTTTCTTAAGCTACAAACATGCCCGCTCAACTATTTTGAGTGTTTACTATGTATATTCAGGTAAATTGCTAAGCCCCAGGAATAATCCCTTGCCTTTATTCTCCATCCCACATTTTAGTTATTTCTAGTGGATTCTCTCTGTCTTTACACCTTCCTGGCAAATGAGTCCACTTTCCAGAACTTCAGCCTCTGTCTCTACAGGAATAAGTGTCAGACTCCAACCTCCTCTGGAGCCCAGTCCTAGACCATCTACCAGGCACCTCCTTGAACTGGTATCTGGCACATTTATCTCAAACTGTCCTATCTAAACCCTGTATCTCTCGCCCATCTTTAAGGCTATTCTTCATTCTTCTGTGATTTTGAACTGGTGTGCCTAATGCTTCTTTTCCAGATTTCCATTTTTTCTTAAATTATGTCCATTTAAAAACAAAGATAAAATAAATGGAGAGAAGAGTGCATGTGTACAGTTTCCAAGAGAAAAAAAAAAAAAGAGAGAGAGAGAGAGAAGAGGCTGATAAGGAAGCAAACATTAGGCCAGAAAGCATCTGGTATCAGCAGCAAGGTGATACCCCAAGCTCCTCAGATGAGCTGCAACAGGGGAGGGGGTGATTCAAAATTAATTGAATATGGAGCCAGAACCAACGGCCACTGCCCAGCTAGCTGTGGTGTGGAAGTTAAAAGGAGTTTATGGTTCTGGAAGAACCTGTCATTTTTTAATATGCATATATTGAAGTAACATCAGAGTACTGTAAGTGTTTAAGATATTATCTAACCTATTTCTTTCATATTCTGAGAGTCACATGTATTTTGAGAAGAAGATATTTTTCATATTAACATACACAGAACATACAAAAACAAAGCACTTACCTGAAATTTAGTTAGATGACTCTTATTTTCACAAATTCATACAATCTTCAGAATCCAATCCATACACACAGATACACATGTGTGTGCACACATACACACACACATGATTAAATGTCTAAGCTATAGAAAATTATTTGAATACAGAATGCTGCAGTGATCCTACTACCTAATTTTAGAATTTTATTTATTTTTAAAAATGTCCTATGCTACAGATTTGATTTATTGTGTTACTGTTTTTCATCTTTTTACTTAAATATCCTGATAATCATCCGTGGAACTACTCGACTCAGTGAAAATGCTTAGGTTTTGCTTTATTTCTCAAATCAAATGCTTCAAAGCCATGGGAGTTTCTTTTCTGATGCTATATAACCTATCTGATTCATTTTGTTACTGACTATTCTTGATGGATAAAAATATAGCTAGCCTATTAGTTAACTGCGAGTCCCAAGTAAAGGATAAATAACAGATGAGCAGTCTCTACCAACACCTCAGCATGGTGTTTAACAGCTGCCAGAAGTACTGTGTAATCTTTTGGAAGGCTTAATCGTTCCCTATTGCACTTTTCAAAAAGGAAGAGTGGTTATTAATCCTGGTGTTTGCACAAAAGTTTCACAGTAGATCTTCATTGAATAAATAGTGCTATTTCCTATAAAGATTTTGGTTTTATATAACACTTTAACCATTCGAGGTTAAACAAATAGTAATGTGCTACTGAAGAGAAAAACTGTACTTAGTAAAGAAAACCATATTTTAGGCTGTATTATACTGTGCAATTAATTGGTGGTTTGAGGAAAGAAAATGTGTCTTTTTGGAGACCATGGAGTTCCCCTTTTTTATACAGTGAGGTTTCTTCCCTCCTTTGCTTTCTCTCTTAAAAGAAAATCCTTATAATAGTTCAATTAATCATGTTTTATTTTTCTAAAATGTGCTATTTCTCAAATGTGTGGGAGAAGTTGGCTCTTAAAGAAATGTAATAGACTAATAGACTGTGTAGCAGACATTTTCTCTTCAATCATTGACCCCTTAGAATCCTACTTACCTTTTTTTTAGAACAACTACTTTTTAAATAGTATCTTAAATACTATCTAATATTTTATTTCCAACAGAATGACTCCCAGGCACTGTCATATTTAATTTTATTTTCTTGGGAACTTACAATTCACACATTTATCGAATTCCAAAGTAAGTATGAGGTGTCATTATCAAAGATACATGTCTTTAAATCATTAGGGCAATTAAAATAATATAAAGGGAAATAGAAATAATGGTGGTGGTTTGCTCACTAAGGGTTGTCTGTCTCTTGCAACCCCATGGACTGTAGCCTGTCAGGTTCCTCTGGCCGTAGAATTTTCCAGGCAAGAACACTGGAGTGGGTTGCCATTTCCTTTTCAAGGGGCTCTTCCTAGCCCAGAAACCTGCATCTCCTGCATTTTCAGGTAGATTCTTTACCGTTGAGCCACCAGGGAAGCCTTTGAAATAATAGTACTGAAATTCTAAACTCATATAGGTTTTCTCAAGATAAAAAAAAAAATAACTATAAGTAATGAAATAGCTCATTGTCATTTTTAAAATAAAAAGATATGAAACCTTTTGATATATCAGGAGAGGTCAATTTTTTACTAGAAATGAATTATAAATATACATAATGCATAGATTTACAAAAATGACATTAAACAACATAAACATTTCATTTTGTTTTAAGAGGAAAGAATGCAGAAACATGCTTCTTATATCAATCCAGAAAAAAGTTTGAATACGAAATACCGATAAAGTATTTTAACAAGAGGCCTACCCTGGTGAGTCTTGAAAAGTGGCTGTATTTTAATCTAAGTTGGTGGGCAGTGTAGCTAAGTATACTCAGAGAAATGGGCATCTGCAGACTTAGCATGTCCAACTATCTTCTTAAAACATAATTTGTCCCAGCCACCAATTTGACAAAATTTAAGGAGAAACAGTTCAAGCTGGGCATCACTGAGATTATGTGTAGGATCCGTGGACTCAATAGAAATAAACATAACATGAATTAGATGTATGGAGAACAAAGTAAACATTCTGTTGTAGAAAAAGGAATTCCAAATTGCCTAACAAGGAACCAACTGAATTCTGATAGGAGTGAGACCCTGTGATATGTGTAGGCCCATCCTCAATATGAGTTTGAGCAGGTTCAAGGAGTTGGTGATGGAGAGGGAGGCCTGGCATTCTGCAGTCCAAGGGGTCGCAAAGAGTCAGACACGACTGAGCAACTGAACTGATTGATCCTCAATATCTTGGCCTTTTCTGAGTGAGATTTTGTATTTCTTTTCATTATTATTATTATTATTACTGTAAACAGTTTAAGCATATTGTAAAAATAGAGAGAATTGTATATACCTTCACCCAGTTTCAATAAAAGTCAATATACATCTATTGTCGTTGCATATAACCAGACTTTTCCATTCACCTTTCCCTTCCCTCATTCTGATTTATTGGAACCCACCTCATATAGTATTTCATCCACAAATATATTATGTATCCCTAAAATTTCAGACCATTATTTAAAACAGCACTATATCATTATCACATCTAAAAACAATACTTGTCAACAGTTTCTGTGACAGCTAATCTCCAAGATGGCTCCAGTCGATCCCTTCTTTCCACACTCCTACCATTCCCCTATCAAAAGGTAAAGCCTAACTCACCACTGTTTTAGAATCTACGCTAGGCTGTGATTGCTTTAACCAGTAGTATATAACAGGAGTAATGCTCTACCACTTCTAGTCATTGACTTTAAGAGGACAAGATAGTTCTACTTCTCTCTTGGGAGTGCTAAACATCCATATAAGACATCTTGAAAGTGAAAAAAAAAAAGTGAAAGTGTTAGTCACTCAGTCGTGTCTGAATCTTGATGACCCCGTGGACTATAGCCCGCCAGACTCCTCTGTCTATGGGGTTTCCCAGGCAAGAATACTGGAGTGGGTTGCATTTCCTACTCCAGGGTATCTTCCCAGATCAGGAATTGAACCCATGTCTCCTGTGAGTTTCCTGCATCACAGGCAGATTCTTTACCACTGAGCCACCAGGGAAGCCCCTTGTACATATTTACCTAACATTATAAATAAGAATAATATAATAATCACTGGAGTTCTGTAATAAGTATTTCCTTTTGAAAGGAGTCTGTTTTATTCAAAGGTGAGTAACCCTAACTTAAAGAAGAAAGCCTGAGGTTCCAATCATGTCACATTAGGTCTTCTGCTGCCAGCCTTCACCACTACTCCCTTGCATTTTATCCGTCAGTAAGATAAGGCAGCTTATAGTTCCTGAACACACAACATAGCATTTAAGGCATCCCTTCCTTTGCTCATTCTGTTTCCTCTGCCTGTAAGTGCCTTCCCATTCCAACTTCATCATCCCCAACCACTTCCTACTGGAAGGCTCAGTTCAAGTGCTATCTTTTCCTGAAATTCCTCTATGAAGGCTGCTCCCCCACCCCATCAGCACTGCCATCAATCTCAGGAGCTGGGTGGACCTCAGTAGAGCTCCCATTTTCTTGTTCATATTTCTCCCAATAAACAATTGATTCTATGATGTCAGGAACAATGTCTTCCTAATTTTTCAGACTCCCCTCTTAGCACAGTAGTCATCCAACTGTTATATGAAAGTTTGCATACTTGGCATGCAAAGAGTTCTACCCACAGTTTTTACATCACAAGGGCAACTCTAAGATGCTGGATGTACTCTAACATACACTTCTGCTAAAACAAGTATGCAAATTGTCCAATGTGGAAAATTGGTATCAAGAGCATGAAACAATCAGGAAGCAAGCTCAGGATATATCCATATATTTAAAAATAACTTTCTTTTCCCTTTGGATGATTATCTACCTTTTTTTTTAATGAGAGAAATTCGTGACTTCAGGGAGTTGGGAAGATCTCAGAAATTTTAGTTATGGCTTGCCAGAGTACACTGAGTGCACAGAGGAATCTAACGGGAAAAGGAACTGAGAAGGTAGAACAGGTCTATATTTTAGATGACTTTGAGAGTCAAAATAAGGTTTTGGATTTTACTTTCTAAATACTGAGTAGCTCATAGTTTTTGAAAAAGGAACATAACATAATGATGCCTTACAAGATGATCCATTCCTTCCAGACCAAAATATCAAACACTGGTTTTTATACAAAGCATAACAGGATAGAGTTGTCTGCACTTATGAATTGACAGATTCTCTAAACAGTATACTTATTTTGATATTGGGAATTACATATAGATATTGATAAAAATCTTGGTTTCTGAAGATATTTAGTATTTCATAAACAGTGAAATCACATTTTTCAGAGTTCTTTTCTACTAATAATTAATTCCTATCATTTGTCATAATAAAAATTCCTTTTCCACCATATAGTTCAGATTTACTCTGGGCTTTGCTCTCATTTCTTTATTATTTTTTCCAAAGCGAATTGAATCAGTATAGCTGTTAATCTAAAAACAGTTTTGTCCATTTTAACTGAACTATGGTTATATTTAAAAGTCTTGTTGTATCTCAGTTGGGGTTATTTAACTTCTCAAATTCTTTAAATGGTTCATTATGTGTGAAAAAAAGGTATAGTATATGACAATTTCATATGGTATATGAAAATGAGATTTAAAATTGAAATTATTATAATGAAGTTAAAATCTACATGAAAATTTTCTACTGAGTAGAGTCACAATTCAAGTTTATCTCTCATTTTTTCATATAAACTGAGACTCTAAAGGTGAACGATTTTAGTCTTTGCAATGCTTTATTAAATAAAATAAATCTTAGAGTTTAAGTAGCCTTGGTGGCTGAGAATCTTGCAGCCTTTCCAGATCAATATTCTGAATGTCTCCTTGCACAATTCTTTCTACACAATTCCCTAAATGTGATGAAGGAGTTCAAGTGAAAGTATAATTGTCTCAGAATATAAAATACTCCTTCAGCCTTTTAGGGAAAAGACTCATTTTGTTTATTTTAATCTCATGTCACTTTTTCTAATATTAAAAAAGATTTGCAGGTGAGAAAATTTTATTTGAAGATTTGAATGAATTAGGTTTAATTTATCAAGGCTTAATTACAAATTAAATATATTAAAATTAAATAAGACCATGGATCCAAATAGGTTGTTTCTAATCATTGCAGTCAATCCTTTCTTAAGTTTGAAAACTGAAATGTCCATGTATCAAACTGATTTTATGATTTTCTAAAAATAGCAATGTGTTTTATTTCCCAAGGAACTAATAACCATTTCTTAGTACCTCAGGGACAATATTCATTATTTTTTTCAGTGAAAATTATATTTATCAAGGAATGCCAATGAAGTTTTCTGGGGTCAAATATATTAAATTGTGGGGTTCCTTTAAATGTACATACTTCATAATTATATGAGTTTTTTCTAAAAGATTTTGAATTAGCTTAATATTTTTTATAGGTTTGTAGATTAAGTAATCACATTTTTATGTCGTGTATGGTTCTCTTTTCTTTATTCAGGTTCTCTCTTTAGGAGCAGATGTTCTACCAGAATATAAACTGCAGACACCACGCATCAACAAGTTTACAATATTGCACTACAGCCCTTTCAAGGCCGTCTGGGATTGGCTTATCCTTCTGTTGGTCATATACACTGCTATATTCACTCCCTATTCTGCAGCCTTTCTCCTCAATGACAGAGAAGAACAGAAAAGACGAGAATGTGGCTATTCCTGCAGCCCTTTGAATGTGGTAGACTTGATTGTGGATATTATGTTTATCATAGATATTCTAATCAACTTCAGAACAACATATGTAAATCAGAATGAAGAAGTGGTAAGTGATCCAGCCAAAATAGCAATACACTACTTCAAAGGCTGGTTCCTGATTGACATGGTTGCAGCAATTCCTTTTGACTTGCTGATTTTTGGATCGGGTTCTGATGAGGTAAGAGCTGCTTAAGATTCTTATTTTCCAAAAGGTTGAAAATATAAAGTGAAGCTATTTTAACTACAAAATAAGCTATTGCTTTACAAATTTCTATATCTCACAGATAAAATTCATTTTCAACTGAAAATGCTATAAAATGAAATGAAACCTGTTTGCCACTGCAAATGATTAGCAATTTTTTCCTATTTTTGCTAAGAAACAGTAAAGACTATCCTTTAAAAAACAAATTAAACTTTGAGACAAGTGTTTCATTGTGCTTAGTCACTTATTCGTGTCCAACTCTTTGAAACCCCATGGACTATAGCCCACCAGACTACTCTGTCCATGGGGATTCTCCAGGCAAGAATACTGAAATGGGTTGCCATTTCCTCCTTCAGGGTATCTCCCCAACCCAGGAATTGAACCCAGGTCTCCCGAATTGCAGGCAGGTTCTTTACCATCTGAGCCATCAGGGAAGACCATGGCATATTCCCAGGATGTATAATTTCTACATATTAACTTTATAGATATAAAACTATCTAAGATGAAGATGCATCTTTCTTTCTTAACTCATAATTGTGGTTTGTGAGAGGAGGGACTTGTTTTATGTTCAAGTTATGTGTAAGAGAAATCTTCTGAGATGTTTTATCCAAAACCCTTTCTCTTAAATAATATCTAGGTTTGAAAATACTTTTTGTGCCGCCAATATCTTATAAAGTTGGAAATTTTAAGGAAATTTGACAGTGGATGTGCATTTTCTGGATAGAAAGGCCATAATTTTAATCAGATTCTTCTCAAATGGTTCTTTGAACCAAAACAAATCATGTTCTCCTAAAATCTCTATTTTATTGCCACTGTGTGTGTTGTGCTGTGCTTAGTTGCTGAGTGAGTGAGTGAAAGTCACTCAGTCGTGTCCGACTCTTTGTGATTCTGTGGACTATACAATCCATGGAATTCTTCAGGCCAGAATACTGGAGTGGGTTGCCATTTCCTTCTCAAGGGGATCTTCCCAACCCAAGGATCGAACCCAGGTCTCCCACATTGCAGGCAGATTCTTTACTGTGCTTAGTTGCTACGTTTTTGTAAATAAATTTCCTGGATTCTCTAATGGAAAGTTTTACAGAAGGTGTGAAAGTAGGACTAAGGGATTAGATTGAGAAAGATAAGCTTGGTGTTTGGAATTTTTAAGATTCAGTTTTGGGAATGCCCTGGTGGTCCAGTGGTTAGGACTGCATGCTTTCACTGCAGGCTGATGTCTAACCACTGTGGTCCCATGATCAATCCTTGGTCATGGTCAACTTAAAAAACATGCACAAGCTAGAAGCTGAGAGTTATGTTTTATGCAGTGGGAATTTTTAGGACTCCACATCATGCCCAAGAGACAGCATGTCAAGTAACCCTGAGAGAACTGCTCTGAGGAGGTGAGTGGAGAAGCCAGGTTATATAGTTTTACAAAAAGGGCAGGTAGCCTGAACATCAAAAGATTATTGTTAATTAAAGAAAACTAGATATTCCAAATTAAGGAGTTTGTTGTTGTTGTCACTCAGTCATGTTCTACTCTTTGCATCCTCATGAACTGCAGCACTCCAGGCTTCCTTGTTGTTCACTATTTCCTGGAGTTTGCACAAATTCATGTCTGTTGAGTCAGTGATACTATCCAACCATTGCATCCTTTTCCTGTCCTGTTGCCTTCTTCTCTTCCTGCCCACAATCTTTCCCAGGATCAGGGTCTTTTCAATTGAGTCAGCTCTTCCCATCAAGTGGCTAAAGTATTGGAGCTTCAGTTAAGGAATTTAGCACTTTTCTATGTATGGGAAGATGTAAGAGTCTGGGCTCACTGAAATCATTCCTTTCATATTCATCAAAGCTGTCTGGGGCCAGTATTCTGTGTGTTTCATATCCTGAGTCCCTCAGGGCTTTCCATAGGGATGGGCTGCAGCCTCATGGCTACTGATTACCATGGCAGTCTTGTTTATTGATATGGGAGGAAATATTCCAATTCTTAGTCAGGGAACTAAGATTCCACAAACCGCATAACATGGCCAAAAAGAAAAGATACAAAAGAAACTAAAATTCAGGGTCCTTTTCCACTTAAGAGGGTTTTCCCAATTGCTCAGCAGGTATAGAATCTGCCTGCAATGCAGAAACATAGGAGATAAGGGTTTGACTCCTGAAATCCCATGGACAGAGGAGCTTAGTGGGTTACAATTCAAAGGGTCACCAAGAGTCAAATATGACTCAGCAACTGAGCATGTTCCAAGTCCATCAGGACCTCACTATCTTTTTTTTCCCAAGAGGAGATCGGATATCATAAACAAACACCCTCTGTAGATGGTTGCTCCTGACCAATTAGGGCTTGATGGCAAGAGAATCCTCCTTAGCTAGGAGGACAATAGGTTTAGAGGTAAATTGTCTCCCATAGAACATGCCCATCAAACTGGATGAATAAAGAGCAGGTTCAGTTCAGTTCAGTTGCTCAGTCGAGTCCGACTCTTTGCGACCCCATGAATTGCAGCACGCCAAGGCCTTCCTGTCCATCACCATCTCCCGGAGTTCACTCAAACTCATGTCCATCGAGTCAGTGATGCCATCCAGCCATCTTATCCCTGTTGTCCCCTTTTCCTCCTGCCCCCAGTCCCTCCCAGCATCAGAGTCTTTTCCAATAAGTAAACTCTTCGCATGAGGTGGCCAAAGTACTGGAGTTTCAGCTTTAGCATCATTCCTTCCAAAGAACACCCAGGACTGATCTCCTTTAGGATGGACTGGTTGGATCTCCTTGCAGTCCAAGGGACTCTCAAGAGTTCTCCAACACCACAGTTCAAAAACATCAATTTTTCAGTGCTCAGCTTTCTTCACAGTCCAACTCTCACATCCATACATGACCACAGGAAAAACCATAGCCTTGACTAGATGGACCTTTGTTGGCAAAGTAATGTCTCTGCTTTTCAATATGCTATCTAGGTTGGTCATAACTTTTCTTCCAGGGAGTAAGCGTCTTTTAATTTCATGGCTGCAGTCACCATCTGCAGTGATTTTGGAGCCCAAAAAGATAAAGTCTGACACTGTTTCCACTGTTTCCCCATCTATTTGCCATGAAGTGATGGGACCAGATGCCATCATCTTCGTTTTCTGAATGTTGAGCTTTAAGCCAACTTTTTCACTCTCCTCTTTCACTTCCATCAAGAGGCTTTTTAGTTCCTCTTCACTTTCTGCCATAAGGGTGGTGTCATCTGCATATCTGAGGTTATTGATATTTCTCCCGGCAATCTTGATTCCAGCTTGTGCTTCTTCCAGCCCAGCGTTTCTCATGATGTACTCTGCATATAAGTTAAATAAGCAGGATGACAATATACAGCCTTGACGTACTCGTTTTCCTATTTGGAACTAGTCTGTTGTTCCATGTCCAGTTCTAACTGTTGCTTCCTGACCTGCATACAGGTTTCTCAAGAGGCAGGTCAGGTGGTCTGGTATTCCCATCTCTTTCAGAATTTTCCACAGTTTCTTGTGATCCACACAGTCAAAGGCTTTGGCATAGTCAATAAAGCAGAAATAGATGTTTTTCTGGAACTCTCTTGCTTTTTCAATGATCCAGCGGATTTTGCCAATTTGATCTCTGGTTCCTCTGCATTTTCTAAAACCAGCTTGAACATCTGGAAGTTCATGGTTCATGTATTGCTGAAGCCTGGCTTGGAGAATTTTGAGCATTTCTTTCCTAGCGTGTGAGATGAGTGCAAGTGTGCGGTAGTTTGAGCATTCTTTGGCATTGCCTTTCTTTGGGAATACACAGAAGAACTGTACAAAAAAGATCTTCACAACCAAGATAATCATGATGGTATGATCATTCACCTAGAGCCAGACATCCTGGAATGTGAAGTCAAGTGGGCCTTAGAAAGCGTCACTACGAACAAAGCTAGTGGAGGTGATGGAATTCCAGTTGAGCTATTTCAAATCCTGAAAGATGATGCTGTGAAAGTGCTGCACTCAATATGCCAGCAAATTTGGAAAACTCAGCAGTGGCCACAGGACTGGAAAAGGTCAGTTTTCATTCCAATCCCAAAGAAAGGCAATGTCAAAGAATGCTCAAAGAGCAGGTTAGTTAAACAATATATTCTTCCTGGATTCTACAAAACTTAGACAAAGTCTCAAACTTGACTCTCCTCATCTATAAGGATGATAATATTACTTCCCTTCTTAAGTTTTTTTTTTTAATTTGAGACTCTAATGAAATAATATATGTAAAACTCAGCAAACTACTCAAAATCAGCTGTTGTTAAACTAGTTGAAATTTTAATGTTAGATACTCCTAACTTTGTTTTTAACTAAAGGGCAAGAAAGCAAAATACTTCTTTATGAGTATTTATCTTTATGAACCTCTTATTATGGGTAAGTCCATGTAATTACACCAAATAAGTTCCTATTATAAAGAGTAAAATCTCACTCTTTCAAATTTTAAAATATGTACACCAACAGTAAATAAATTTCAGCTTAGTGAAATGAAAGAATGGGTAACAAATAAATAGACAAACAAGATTGTTATGGGAAGTTAATTTACTAATGATATTTCATCAGTAGCAATCAAACAAGTGAATATTAGAATATGCTGATTATTCTAGGATAATTTCTAGATTGCAACATGATCAGTTTAGCGTCAGTTACTATATTACTTGAAAATAAAGATTTCCTAAAATAAGTAATTCAGGTTATCACTGTTTCAGATAGAACTTCAAGTGAGCTGAAACAAGAGTAAATTTATGTGGTTCACGTTAGTATAGGATGAAATAATCTTGGGGGAAAAATGGTGTTTGAATAACCTTTCTCGTATAGTATCAGAGAGAAAGTGAAGTTTGCATCAAGAAAAGCAATGCCAGTTTCTTACTCTGTTAGATATTATTTCCTGGGTTCCCCCATGTCTCCAAACCTGCTCCTCACTCTTAAAATGTGATGTGATATGGCAAGGTTTCTGGCTTTGGAGTCATACAGACCTGAGTTTGATTCACCTCTGTGCCACTTACTTGCTATATTTGAGCAAGATATTTACCTAAGACTTCATTTCTCTTCTGTTATATGATGAGAAATAGATTCTTGTGATATCTAAACGTAAAGCAGTGTATGTGAAAAGACTAGACCAGCACCAGGTACATAGTAATCGCTTGCCAAAGATTACTTTTTTATCCTTCCCATCCCTTTGGATTAAATCCCTGTTATTTTAATAAGTATTCCTTTTAAAACTTAAGTGTTACCACATTAATCCATAAATACCTTAATTATCCACTTATTCGACAAAGATTTATCAAGTGTCTACTATCGTATAGCAGTTATTAGATTAGCTAGTTGCAGTTAGGATTCCTGGAAAAATAGGAGACAGAAAGGAAATCTTTTGAGGACAGTTTTCCAGCAGGCTGCAGTCCATAAGATTGCAAAGAGTCCAACACAACTGCACACCCACACAAGCAACTCAAATTGTCTTGCAAAGCCCAGGAGCTCGGGGTATGTGGTAGGGAGAAGTGTGTGGGCATCAAAACTAGCAAGTGGGAGCGGTGGTCTGAAAAGAGCATAAAGAATCAACTATGAAGGATAACAAGACCAGTGATGGATTGGACTGCATGATACATTTCTCAAGAGTGACAATGAAGATATTCCTTTCTATGCAGACTATATTTTATAACTATAATCAGGCCTTTCAAGATGTAGTGATATTTCAGAATGAAATTTTCCCCAAAGGGTATAATATACCATGTTGTTGTTGTTCAGTCATGTCCAGCTCTTTGAGATCCCATGGACTGTAGCCCTCCAGGCTCCTCTGTCCATGGGTCTTAGATAAGAATACTAGAGTGGGTTGCCATTCCCTTCTCTAGGCAACCTTCCTGACCCAGGGATCAAACCCACATCGCCAGCATTATTGGCAGATTCTTTACCATCTGAGCCACCAGGGAAAAAGAAATACTTTCAAAGTAAAAGATCTTACATTCACATGGGTTAATTGGGAAGTTTCATCATATGAAGGAAAAAACTTCTTTGGATTTTGGTCCCCAAATTGAATGACAAGATCTAAAATCACTAAGCTTGAGGTCATTCTGATGAGGGGTAATCTAGTTCAGTGTTTTTCAAACTGAGGATTCATGGAGGTGCCTGAGAGTCCGAGAGACCCTCAAGGATTGACAGCAAGACAGGCTGATAAGACTCAGAACCATCCACCTCCACCATACAAAGAGTAACCCAATTTTATCTGCTTTTGCTTTACTAATTACAGTTTCAAGTACATTTTAATAAGAATTAACTTCATTAATTTTTTCATTTCCAGGAGAGGGTACAGTAACTCCCTTCTCAAGTAGATTCATTCATTCTATCAGCATTTACTGGGAACCCTGCTTTCTGTTGTAGTTGTTTAGTCGATAAGTTGTGTGTAACTCTGTGACCCCATGAACTATAGCCCACGCAGCTCCTCTGTCCATGGGATTTCCCAGGCAAGAATACTGGAGTGGGTTGCCATTTCTGAGTTTATAGGAAAGAGTGAGAAAAGACCCCTAGAGTGTTATCTGATGGCAGCTTTAATATTACTATGTATAGGAGGACATGTGAGCATGAAGGGGAAGTTTTTGATTACCAGAGGGAGTTTTCCGGGTAGAAGGGTCAGGCTAGTTAGAAGGGAAGCCCATTAGAGGCATAGAGGTACAAGGTGTTGGTTCCCAGCCCTATCAGAACCAACATAACAGATATTTTAATGACCCTTTCTACTATTGTTAAATAAAAGTCATAGATAATATAGCCTTCTTACACACACATAATTTCCTAAATATATAATACCCATTTTTGATATAAAGGAAAAACAAAAGAAATGTTCATTACAAAATACCTAGTTGATTATGTAAATGCTTCAGGCATGTCTGCATAAAAAGATACAGCGAAGTTATCAGAGGCTTGTTGTTCAGTTGCCAGGCCATGTCCAACTCTTCATGACCCCATGGACTGCAGCATGCCAGGCTTCTCTGTCCCTCTCCATCTCCCAGAGTTTGCCCAAGTTCATGTCCATTGAATCCGTGACGCCTTCCACCCATCTCATTCTCTTTCCCCATCTTCACCTTCTGCCTTCAATCTTTCCCAGCATCAGTGTCTTTTCCAATGAGTCAGTTGTTTGCATCAGGTGCCCAAACTATTGGAGCTTCAGCAACAGTCCTTCCAAAGAGTATTCAGGGTTGATTTCCTTTAAGATTGATTGGTTTAATCTCCTTGCTTTCCAAGGGACTCTCGACAGTCTTCTCCAGCACCACAGTTAGAAAGCATCAGGTCTTAGGTGTTCTGCCTTCTGTATTGTCCGGCTCTCACATGTCCGTACATGACTACGAGAAAGACCATAGCCTTGACAATATGAACCTTTGTAAGCAAAGTAATGTCTTTACTTTTTAACACATGTCCAGATTTGTCATAGCTTTCCTACCAGGAAGCAGTGGTCTTCTAATTCATGTTTGTACCTAGTGATAATGAGGAAGCCCATAATGAAACAATAAATTAAATATTAAACAAGATAATGTTAGTTTTCTTTAAATTTGCATTTTAATAAAGGTTTTCATAGCTATGTATGTATATTGCATACACATATATACATGCATTTATATAGATAATAGAAAATTTTATCTGCATATATTAATATTTATATACCTAAGAACACTGATAACTACAAATGTTGACTGATATAGCTGTGCTGTATGCCATGTATGTTGTATATAAATAACACAAGATCTATTGTCATGAAAATGAATAGTGGCAGTAACGGGGTTTGCCAGTGTCATTAATATCTTCCTAATGCTAACGCCATCCAGATATCAAGGAAAATATTCTCTATTTCTTAATTTTTGTATTATCAAACATCATGCAATCCATAGCAAATTACCTCAATATCATTGATGCAAAGGAAGAATATTACTCAGTCCAGTTCAGTCACACAGTCGTGTACGACTCTTTGCAACCCCATGGACTGCAGCATGCCAGGCTTCCCTGTCCATCACCAATTCCTGGAGATTGTTCAAACACATGTCCACCCAGTTGGTGATGCCATCCAACCATCTCATCTTCTGTTGTTCCCTTCTCCTCTTGCCTTCAGTCTTTCCCAGCATCAGGGTCTTTTCAAATGAGTCAGTTCTTCAAATCAGGTAGCCAAAGTACTGGAGTTTCAGCTTCAGCATCAGTCCTTCCAATGAATATTCAGGACTGATTTCCTTTAGGATTGACTGGTTGGATCTCCTTGAAGTCCAAGGGACTCTCAAGAGTCTTCTCCAACACCACAGTTCTAAAGCATCAATTCTTTGGCGCTCAGCTTTCTTTATAGTCCAACTCACACCCATACATGACAACTGGAAAAAGCAACGCTTTGACTAGATGGACCTTTGTTGGAAGTAATGTCTCTGATTTTTAATATGCTGTCTAGGTTGGCCATAGCTTTTCTTCCAAGAAGCAAGTGGCTTTTAATTTCATGGCTGTAGTCACCATCTGCAGTGATTTTGGAGCCCAAGAAAATAAAGTCTCTCACTGTTTCCATTGCTTTCTATGTATTTGCCATGAAGTGATGGGACCAGATGCATGGTCTTAGTTTTTTGAATGTTGAGTTTTAAGCTAGCTTTTTCACTGTCCTCCTTCACTTTCATCAAGAGGCTCTTTAGTTTCTCTTTGCTTTCTGCCATAAAGGTTGTGTCATTTGCATATCTGAGGTTATTGATATTTCTCCCTGCTATCTTAATTTCAACTAGTGCTTCATCCAGCCCAGCATTTCACATGATGTACTCTGTATATAAGTTAAATAAGCAGGGTGACGATATACAGCCTCGATGTACTCCTTTCCCAATTTGGAACCAGTCCATTGTTCCATGCCTAGTTCTAACTCTTCCTTCTTGACCTGAATACAGATTTCTCAGGTAGCAGGTAAGGTGGTATGATATTCCCATCTCTTGAAGAATTTTTCAGTTTGTTGTGATCCACACAGTCAATAAAGCCAAAGTATATGTTTTTCTTGAACTCTTTTGAATTTTTGTTGATCCAACAGATGTTGGCAATTTGATCTCTTGTTCTCTGCCTTTTCTAAATCCAGCTTGAATATCTGGACATTCTCAGTTCACGTAATGTTGACACCTTCCTTGGAGAGCTTTGAGCATTACTTTGCTACCGTGTGAGATGAGTGCAATTGTGTGCTAGTTTCCACATTTTTTTGGCATTGCCTTTCTTTGGAATTGGGATAAAAACTGACCTTTTCCAGTCCTGTGGCCACTGCTGAGTTTTCCAAATTTGCTGGTATATTGAATGCAGCACTTTCATAGCATCGTCTTTTAGGATTTGAAATAGTTCAACTGAAGTTCCATCACCTCCACTATCTTTGTTCGTAGTGATGCTTCCTAAGGCCCACTTGACTTCACATTCCAGGATGTCTGGCTCTAGAGGAGTGAGTACACCATCCTGGTTATCTGGGTCGTGAAGATCTTTTTTGTACAGTTCTTCTGTGTATTCCTGCCACCTCTTCTTAATATCTTCTGCTTCTATTAGGTCCATACAGTTTCTGTCCTTTATTGTACTTATCTTTGCATGAAATGTTGCCTTGGTATCTCTAATTTTCTTGAAGAGATCTCTAGTCTTTCCCATTCTATTGTTTCCCTCTGTTTCTCTGCATTGATCACTTAGGAAGGTTTTCTTATCTCTCTTTGCAGTTCTTTGGAACTCTGCATTCAGATGAGTATATCTTTCCTTTTCTCCTTTGCCTTTAGCTTCTCTTCTTTTTCAGCTGTTTGTAAGGCCTCCTCAGACAACCATTTTGCCTTTTTGCATTTCTTTTTTGAGGGGATGGTCTTGATTACTGCCTCCTGTACAATGTCACAAACCTCTGCCCATAGTTCTTCAGGCACTCTATTAGATTTAATCCCTTGAATCTATTTGTCACTTCCACTGTATAATCATAAGGGATTTTATTTATGTCATACCCAAATGGTCCAGTGGTTTCCCTACTTTCTTCAATTTAAGTCTGAATTTTGCAATAAGCAGTTTATGATCTGAGCCACAGTCAACTCCCACTCTTGTTTTTGCTGACTCTATAGAGCATCTCCATTTTTGGCTGCAAAGAATATAATCAATCTGATTTCAGTATTGACCATCTGGTGATGTCCATATGTAGTCTTCTCTTGTGTTGTTGGAAGAGGGTGTTTGCTGTGACCATTATGTTCTCTTGATAAAACTCTGTTAGCCTTTGACCTGCTTTGTTTTGTACTCCAAGGCCAAATTTCCCTGCTATTCCAGGTATCTCTTGACTTCCTACTTTTGCATTCCAGTCCTCTGTGATGAAAAGGACATCTTTTTTGGGTGTTAGTTCTAGAAGGTCTTGTAGGTCTTCATAGAACCATTCAACTTCAGCTTCTTCAGCATTACTTCTTGGGGCATAGACTTGGATTACTGTGATATGAAAGGTTTGCCTTGGAAAGGAACAGAGATCATTCTGTCGTTTTTGAGATTGCACCCAGGTACTGCATTCTGGACTCTTTTGTTGACTGTGATGGCTACTCCATTTCTTCTAAGGGATTCTTTCCCACAGTAGTAGATATAATGGTCATCTGAATTAAATTCACCCATTCAAATCCATTTTTGATCACTGATTCCTAAAATGTCGGTGTTCACTCTTGTCATCTCCTATTTGACCACTTCCAATTTACCTTGATTCATGGACCTAACATTCCATGTTTCTATGCAGTATTATTTTTATAGCATTGGACTTTATTTCCATCACCAGTCACATCCTCAACTGAGCATTGTTTTTGCTCTGTCTCTGTCTCTTCAATTTTCTGGAGTTATTTCAACAACAATATTATTGGTTGTCTCCAAAAAGTCAACTTTTCATTATCTGCTTCAAATGTTTCCATAGTTTGCTTCTCTTTGTTAAATGTTACTTTAGAGATATTAATAGTTAGACTCTAGAGCTCTCTGTTTAGTTACATGCTTCATTAAACTCTTACTCCCCTGAAAATTTGTAGTAGTATTTTGATTAATTAATTGACCTTTCACACTTCACTGTTATTTTTCATGAATTCTGAATGTAGGCAAGGCCTTTTGACAGGAAGTTTTAGCAGAGAGGAGGAGTTTCTGCTCACATTGATATGTTTGCTTCATTAGTGTGATAGATAAATCGTGGAATGGTTTACAAGGGAATGCAAAGCAGACCTCTGTTATAGAAACTTTGATCATTTTGTCAGTATTCCTTCTGAAGCTGATCTCTACAGTAGTTGTCATTAGTTTGTTTGAAATAAATTTCTAAAACATTAGACATACTCGTGTTCAAATTGAAATAACAATGAACATTTTGCAGCCCTGCATGTTTATATGTGTCTACACATAAAGTAACTATGTCTCTCATTAGGTAGTTTTTAGGAATTATAGCAGAAGTTTCAACTAATTGTATTTGAGGTTACAGGTCATGTTTCTAAAAGTCTGTGGCATGACAATTAAGAGACAAAGAATCTACAATGGAATAATTCTTGAACTAAGGAATAATAAGAGTATTCCATCAGTAAATGTTGCATTAAGTTCTTCACTTACTCATTACTTATATGTGATCCACTGACTAAAATTTGCTAAAGACAAAATAAGTTTTGGTTAAATGTTTCCAGAACAAGCCAAATTCCAAATATAAAAAGATAACATATTATTCATAATTGTTTATTTACTGCAGCATTTGCCTACTACTATTTAGAATCATTTGATGATCAGTTTTCTGTGTTACTATAACTAAAGAGAAAGTAAGATCAAAATGCAGCAAAATAGAATGTTAATTTTAAAACAAAATAAAATAAACATATCTCGAGAGTAAAGGATGTTAAATATTGGAGATTGTAAAATCTTCTTTTTAAAAGCCTGTTTGTTGAGAAATTTATGAGGTTTGGTACAAATAAGGAAAGGCTAAGCTAGGTGCCCCCTCGCTATGGTTTTTTGCACACTCAAAATACAGCTCTTTGATTGTATTAGTGAGTGTGTTTTAGAGATATTAAAATGATATGACTCAAGCTGAACAAAAAAATAAAAATTAGTTTCAGTATTATTGTGTTTTATTGGGCAATTTATTGAATGATGTTTGCAAGTACTAGAACTTAATGGGAATAGAAATGAAATCTAAAAAAAAAAACGTGAGTGTGGAATTATGAAATTTACTACTCATTAAGTGTTCCCTTTTCCACCTTGTGTGTGTTGGTCGCTTTGTCATGTCCAACTCTTGGGGATCCCATGGACTGTAGCCCACCAGGCTTCTCTGTCCATGGAATTCTCCAGGCAAGAGTCCTGGAGTGAGTTGCCAGTTCCTTCTCAGGGGATTTTCCCAACCCAGGTATCGTGCACAGGTCTCCTGCATTGCAGGCAGATTCTTTACCATCTGAGCCACCCAGGAACCCCCTTTTCCCATTTGAACCCAAATATTATGCTTCCCAGATTATGTAGGTAAAGGATCCGCCTATAATGCATGAGACACAGATTCAGCCCCTGGGTCAGGAAGATCCCCTGGAGGAGGAAATGGCAACCCAGTCCAGTGTTCTTGCCTGTAGAATCCCATGGACAAAGGAGCCAGGTGGGCTACAGTCCAGAGGTTGTAAAGAATTAGACACAACTGAGCGACTAAAAATATACATCACTTGATAAACAGGACAGAATGATGGATTAAGTAGCAAGTTTCAGTGACAATCATGTAACAACCATCAGCCAGAACCAAAGATCGCATATTTACATTTCCTCATTCATAAAAGAATGATTCTATCTACTTACAATAGGCAAGGATTATAGAGATTAAACCCTGAAATAAAGTATTTTAAAAGTAAGATTTTTTAAAATGCTTACTAAAGAGAATTATTTTTCAAAATTGTTTTGAAAAATGCTCAAACATGAGATTTCCTCCTATTGATGATGCTTTCTCAGTTTAACTGTAGCCAGACTTATTCATAAGCAGAGTTGTTAAATACTTCACCTATTTTGATTTTAAAATAACATTGTTTTTCTTCAAAAATAATTCTATTTACATTAAGAGAGAATGCCTGAACTACTGTAAAATATCTAGTAGAAAAAAATCTCATAGTTTTTTTTTAGTCTGGGCCTGTTATCTAACATATTGACAAAATTGCAGTTGTTTAAAGTATATATTCTTAATATAAAATTCAGTTAACAAAGTTGTACTTAATAAGGGAAAGTAGCTTTTATCTCAATATATATAAAATTAAAAAAAAAGTATCTGGGGCTTTAATAAACTATGGATGTGGGTACATTTTTTAAAAAACTGAAATTGGATGATATTCATCAGCTACTCAGAAATTTGAAAAATTAAATTTCCAGGGGGAGAATCATTTTACATTTTTTAAAAATTGTGGCAAAATGAAAGTCTTAAGATCGTCTTTCTTTACCGTGGTATTCAGACAAAAATAGTTTGAGATGTTGTTCAATCAGGGTAAAGGAGTTGAATTCTGAACTGGCATAGGTACTGTTGAGGTGGAAAATTGACTTGTTAAAGTTTATTATATCTCTTTTGTTATATATTAATAGACAGTACTGGAAAACAGTGGACCTTGCTTTGACCTACTGCAAAACAGTTCACCTCTTTCTAGATCTTATTTCTTGTCTTTCTGTCTTTATATTACATCATAATGATTACTCTTACCTCTAGTGAACTTTTATATGCTTTTCACTCTCTACCAAAAGTAATAATAAACAAAGAATAGTTTTCTAAAACCAGTGAAAAATTCAAGATATACAACCTAAGAGAAACTTCTTTACCTCTACTATTTTAAAAGTTCTTGTCATTAGTTTCAAGATAGTTTTATTTCTATTTTCAAAAATTGAAAAAACACCCACTAAGGTAGATTTTCATAGTGTGTCTCAGTATTACATGAACTTAGATATACTGTGAGATAACTATGCATTCTGAAAATATTCTAATCAGCCAAAAAGTACCAATTATAAGGTAGTTGTTGGTCCCATTTTTGACTTGCCGATAATACAAAGATAGTTCATTGAACTAAACAATGGAAACTAATAGCCTGACAAATCAGAAAGAAGAGATTGATTTTTTTTTTTTTTTGGCCCATTTTTTCTGAGATTGTGGTGCAGTCACTTCTCTTTATTGTATTATCTGGGGAAAAACACCTTAAATCTTTAAAGAGATATTTAAAGAAAGAAAACAGAGTTATTGCTAGCCTAAATGTCATCTACAAGCTGTGCTGTACACAGCTGTAACTAAGGAAGAATGCCCAGGCATATTAGCAAGCATCTTGATAACTATAGAAAAGGCATTTGTCACTTGGTACAAGTTATAGAATCAAAAGAGAGTGGCTTTGACTGCTGAAGTCAGTACTCACTCATCCTCAAGACGCACCTGAAGGTTCTGTCTACCCCCAACACTTTCACTCTCCCCTCCCTCTTCCTCTCTGTCCTCCTCTCCTCCTGCAGTTCCTTTGTGCCAGCTCCTTTGGAACTTTATCATGTACCTTACTTTTTCAGCTTTTTTGGTACAGAAAATATGTCACTTGTGTGTTATTCTATTTATTTACCTTCTCAGGAAACTTACTGTCATCTAGATTTCACCTCATTTTGACATAATTGTAGAAGAAACACCAGAGGTTTCTTTTGAGAGGAGGGCAAAAAGGAAGCGGCATATACAGCAGATTTGATTCCTTTCCTTTTCATAGCATCATTTTGCTCCACCATCTTTGTAGCCAAAAGAGTTGCTAGTACTTTTTATCACAATATGTTATTAAAACAGCTCATTTATTCTGAAGCATTTCGCTTCATTAACAAAATACCTATACAAATTTCATTATATTTCATTTATCTTGAGTTTCAGAAATTGCTCCCCCAAAAAGGCAGTTTTGAACAATAGCCCTCAAATATTTCTTATTTCTCCACATAAGTAAATAGGAATCAAAACTGGAGGAAAAATAAATGTGCAAACTTAAGCTCTGAAGTGTAGAAATGGAGTTACACTGAAACAGGTTGATTTCTGTTAAAGAGTCTGAGCAGCCAGTGCAACTGGCTGATAGTCTTGTCTTTTAAAAATCCCTGCAGTTTCCCAGGGGAGCTGAAAGACCAGTGTTCAAAAGCTTCCACTCAAAATTCCCAATATCAGAGTAACAAGTTTGGGAAATATGTACCTCTAAAACTCATTTTACAATATAAAGTTACTGCTTAGTGATGGAAACAAAAGCAAATGAGATATCAAAATAAAAACACAGTTACAATGTACTGGATATTACCTACAATGCTAGAAGGAGGCATTATTATGCCCATTTACAAAAGAAGAAATTGACGCTTAAAGATTAAATAAGTAAATTGTCTGTGATGACACTGTTACAGAAGCAGAATTTCAAACCTAAGTTTGTTCCAAAGTTCTAACTCATAACTGCTACACTGAAACTTTGATAATATAAATAGTAGCAAGTTGTCTTTTCTCCCAGGAACCCACCTTATACTAATTTATTCTCCATTCATTCATTGAAGAGACATAATTTTAAAATTGTGATGAAAAAACACTGTTTCCCTTCGGATCAGATCAGATCAGTCGCTCAGGCGTGTCCGATTCTTTGCGACCCCATGAATCACAGCACGCCAGGCCTCCCTGTCCACCACCAACTCCCGGAGTTCACTCAGACTCACGTCCATCAAGTCAGTGATGCCATCCAGCCATCTCATCCTCTGTCGTCCCCTTCTCCTCCTGCCCCCAATCCCTCCCAGAATCAGAGTCTTTTCCAATGAGTCAACTCTTCGCATGAGGTGGCCAAAGTACTGGAGTTTCAGCTTTAGCATCATTCCTTCCAAAGAAATCCCAGGGCTGATCTCCTTCAGAATGGACTGATTGGATCTCCTTGCAGTCCAAGGGACTCTCAAGAGTCTTCTCCAACACCACAGTTCAAAAGCATCAATTCTTCAGCACTCAGCCTTCTTCACAGTCCAACTCTCACATCCATACATGACCACAGGAAAAACCATAGCCTTGACTAGACAAACGTTTGTTGGCAAAGTAATGTCTCTGCTTTTGAATATGCTATCTAGGTTGGTCATAACTTTCCTTCCAAGGAGTAAGCGTCTTTTAATTTCATGGCTATTTCCCTTACTACACCCTAAAAAATAATAGCTCAGTTTTGGGAACAGAGAAGACTCACCTCTCCTCCCATTCCTAAGTGAGCAATGACCAGAATCCAAATTGTAATAAGACGACCATCACAACTACACAAACTCCTTTTTAGAAGATTCGAATACTAACTGAAAAGAATTCAGGGGAGACAGAAATCTTTCCTTCCCTTGTGACCACTCTGGCATAAGGAAAAAAAAAAATTGTAACCCTGATTTTAGAATGGTAATGAAAGTATTTTCTTGATATTTAGAGCTCTTTTCTCACCAAATCAATATGAAGATATAGGGTGATAGTTCTGCCACATGCTATTTCTTTAATTAAAATATGTGTTCTTAACAAAGATGGATGTACTTTGAGAAATAAACACCAACAATGAACACATAAAATGACTCAATAATTGATTGGTAAATACCATGTAACATGGAATAATTATATACCCTGTGAATTATATACTACTTATAGTTGACATTATTTAGGAAACCTAACAAATGAACTTGCAATTTGTTTACAAATTTCAAATCCAAATTTGTTTACAGATTTCAAATCCAAACAACCAGTTAAATATCCTGTTATTATTTAGAAGTGTCCTATCTTTAGATACCTGGTCAATAATAGTCATGCAATTAGTTACACATATCACATCCCAAAGCAAAATACATACTATCATTGGGATATCAAGAAACAATTTATCGATTCAACACATTTAAAAAGGAAAAACTGAATCTGAATATAGTACTTAATGCATGCATGCAATCATCCAGTAAGTTTCCCAGTTATCTGCTTGACTGGCTCCTCATTGAAACACGTCTAAACTCTAATGTCAGCTTGTCAGCAAGATTCTCTTTGGCCTTCCTTTCTAAAACGGTTCTTATCCCAACCCAAGCTCCTGAATACCCTCTATCATATCGCTCTGTTTTTATTATCATTGCACACTTTTCACTCTCTGAAATGATCTTATTATTTGTTTTAAAAATATTTATTTCCCCCCAATAGACAGTGGGCCTTGTTTCTCTTTATAAAAAGTGACACTTTGTCTAATAAATAAATATCTTTTTCTACTATAAAAATGACCACGTCCATTTGCTCTACACTATAATCCCACTTGCTAGGCCCACCAGTAACACACTGGGTTGTTTGTCAGTGAATGAATGATTTACTGAGTACCAATTATGTTCCAGGCAAATGGTTAAAGTGCAAAACAAAGCATGGTCCCTGTTCCAAAAGTATTACATGCCAAGATACTGAATTAATGTACCATACACTTTCAAAGTACTTTCCAAACAAATGTTAAAAAAAATAAAAAAAACTAACCTTGATGTTTAATTCAAATATGCAGTTATCTTCAGTGCTGCCATATTTTTGTAACCTATTTCTACTTACTTTGCTACACAGGAACACACACTGAATTGTTTACCAACTGTTTCTGATCATGCACATTTATTTCCACAGACAACAACATTAATTGGTCTTTTGAAGACAGCTCGACTCCTGCGTCTTGTGAGAGTGGCCCGAAAACTTGATCGATACTCAGAATATGGGGCTGCAGTCCTAATGCTCTTAATGTGCATATTCGCCCTGATTGCTCACTGGCTGGCTTGCATTTGGTATGCCATTGGGAATGTAGAAAGGCCCTACCTGACTGACAAAATCGGCTGGTTGGATTCCTTAGGACAACAAATTGGGAAGCGTTACAATGACAGTGACTCAAGTTCTGGACCATCCATTAAAGATAAATACGTCACAGCACTTTATTTTACCTTCAGCAGTTTAACAAGTGTGGGATTTGGGAATGTGTCTCCTAACACCAATTCGGAGAAAATCTTTTCGATTTGTGTTATGTTGATTGGCTGTAAGTAGATTTCTCTTTTGTTATCTATTAGGATAAAATAATAGTACAAAATCAATGTCTCAAAAACATTTAAAAGAAAGCAAAGAAAAAATTTTAGAAAGTTGTAGAGATGATGGGATTAAATATATGTGTATTTTATCATATCTGATTCTCTCTGTGAGGGGAGACACCAAAGATGTTGCATGACTTCAGGAAACCATGAGCATAAAACTAGAGTGACATGATCTTGGGATTCAGGAATTGAGACTTGAAGTTCACTTTTACTGATGCAAAAATGTGTCTGTAATTTATTACTAATGGTTATGTTCTGTAATATTTCAAGCTGAGACCAGATTAGAATAGGAAAGACTCTTTTACATTACATAACTAGATATACAGACATTGGTAGATTGATATAGATATGTAAATATCACCCTACTAATTATAATGTAAGCCAATCTTTCATAGGTACATATATGCACATATATACATATATATATATATATATATATATATGTATTTTTCCTTGTCATTTGACTAAAAATTCCTTTGTGACATTATGCCAAGGACCTAAGTGATTGCCTTTTACCCTACAATGGGTAATGCTATGAGCATCATTTATAAGTTATATATATAAGAAACAAAAACTGTGTAAAACTAAAGATATTTTAATATTAATTTTAAAAAAATCACACTTTGGAACCACTAAAAACAACCTTGTTTATACCAGGCAGCAACTGACAAAAGCATGATGGATTTTTAAAATCTGAAAAAGAGCATCATCCTTAGATTGCATACAAATTTGAAAATAGATCCAGAGAGTTAATTTTTGAATGTTAATATATTGAGTAATAAAATGTTCTTGGTAAGCTTTATTTATGAAACGTAAATAGATTCATATATTATTTATTGATTCAAATAGTTTAGTGTTCACTGTGTTTAAAATTTACTTTTCATATGTATGCCTTGTGCTTTTATTTTAGTAAGATTGTATAGGCAAATAATACATTTAAATAATGCTTAAAATATTCTGAAAATTCAGGCTAAGTCTTGTTACAAACCAAAAAACAGAATTACACTCAAAAGGAAATGAAAGTGGAGCCTGCTGGAAAAAATAGAAAATTCATTCGAGAGAGACTGAATCTTACAAAACAAACACAGCCCCAACCATTCTGTGATTGCAACTGCTAGTAAATACTTTATAGTGGCTATCAGTTTTAGTGGCATTAGTAACAAAGAAAAGAAAAAAAGTATGTTTTTAATTATAGAAATATATATAGGCACTTTTCAAAAGAAAACAGTACTTGACTCTTGAAACAGAATTTGCAAGGAAGAATTTTTTAAGAGCTGTGCCATGCTAAGTTGCTTCAGTCCATGTCCGGCTCTGTGTGACACTATGAACTGTAGCCCGCCAGGCTCCTCCGTCCATGGGATTCTCCAGGCAAGAATGCTGGAGTGGATTGCTATTCCCTTCTCCAGGGGATCTTCGCCACCCAGAGATAGAGCTGTCTTATATGTCTAGCCTGCACTGGCCTGCGGGTTCTATGCCACTAGCCCCACCTGGGAAGCCCTTTTTAAGAGCACTGAAGTTTATCCTGTTCACCCCATAGGAATCCTTACCTCTTGTGAGGATTAAGTGAAATGCATGGTACTATTTATCGTGTAAATTATTTTATTTTTTTTGTCTTACAATTATTTTAATTTTTATTTTAATGAGTTCTTTGATTTTGCTTGTCTTGTTTGCTCATGACTTTTGTAAATTCTTTAATTAGTTAATATGATACCTCCAATAATTTTTTTTCTTTTCTTTTTTAACTTTACAATATTGTATTGGTTTTGCCATAACGTGTAAATTATTTTAAATTAGAGAACTCAGTTCTTTACTTGCTCTGTGGTGGTGGTGGTTTAGTCGCTTGTGACAATGTGGACTGTAGCCAGCCAGGCTCATCTGTCCCAACATCTAATCCTTAAATCAGGGAATTACTGCCAGTTTTTCTTCTTCCTTTCTTTGTGTCTTTTTCCTTCCTTTTTTCTTTCTTTTCTTCCTCCCTTGCTCTCTACTTCCCTTCCTTCCTTTCTGTATTTTTGCCTTTTTGAATGTGACATTATGCTATTTCTATTGATTGTTTAGGAAGAATATTTGTTTCCTGCAGAGGAATTCTATCTTTTAATAAAAAACACTCTAGTTAATTGGGTTGACTAAGATATATCCATATCCCACATAATATCTTTTATTTGAATAACAGACTTGCTTCTACAAAACTTAATCAAAATGGGATTATGTAAAGCTTAGCATCACACAGGAAAAAAAATTTATACATATTCCTAGAGAATTGGATCATGAGCTATTATGCCATAAAAGGTAAAATAAGATTGGAAACTTAGCAATAATAAGCATGCCTTGAAATTTTCATAGCCATTTAATGTATTTGTGTATACCTACACATGATATTTTCATTTAGACCCAAATGTATTAAGAAATGATTTAATTTTCTGTATTTAGTTCTATTTTTATACTAAGTACATACCCCTCAATTGTATGAGTAGTTTGATTTAAACCTAAAAATAAAATATAATATCCAAAATATAAATGTAAAGTATTGTATATATACTACTGCAAGTTAAAGTTGTTACAGTCAGTTATCAAGTTGAACTCTTTTTCCCAAAGCTTCTTTAAAACTAATCTTTATTCTAAAATAAAAATTTTAAGCCAAAGTAATCTTCAATCCCTTTTGCAGCAATACAATTCAAGGAAACTAAAAAGTAAACATTAAAGGCTATCATCTAATTAAATTCAAATAACTCAGATACCTATAGACACATTTTTAAAAACTATTTGCAAAGATAGTCACCAACTTTGCTTCTGAATATGTACAGAGAACAGTAACCATAGAATTCTTTTTAAAAATATACACACTTCAAGATGAAAAATAAAAGTATAAGTGGAATTAAATAAGTGAGAATATAAGTTAAGATCACATATTTATATCTATTTTTCTGATATTAATATATAATATAAGTATAATCTTTATTCAAATATTATAAATATAATATACACATTTGATTTTTTAAAACCTATAAACCAGTATATAAAGGCAAATGTATTTCATCTCTGACCTGCTTGACAAACATCTTAGGAGCATTTCTTGTTTTTATAATGTGTAAAACAAAGTCACTAGATTTCTGCTTCTAACCATGATGGCAAAACTGAAACCTTACACTACTCCTATAACTTCTTTTTTTAAATATCAGAAAACTAAACAAAGTATATAAGCATTTGGATTTCATCAAAATTAGTAACTTCAGCTTTCCAAAGGACACTGTTAAGAGGAACAAGCAAATGATAGACTAGAAAAAAATACTCTCAATACTTAGATCTAGAAAAAGACTTTTATTTAGAATACATCAAGAATTCTTACAACTCCATAATAAGAAGACAAGTCAATTTTAAAAAAATGAGAAAAAGTTTTAAACAGACATTTCACAAAAGACGATATGTCAGTGGCCAGTAAATACATGGAGAGATATTATTAGTTGTCACGGAAATGCAATTAATGCTCTAAGATGGTTAAAATAAGACAACACCAAATGTTCGGAAGGTTGTAGAACAGCTGGTGTTCTCAAATATTGCTGGTGAGAATGTAAAGTCACCCCAAATTTGGGAAATAGCTTGGCAAGTTCCTTAAACATAACCAGCGGCATGTGTGCTCAGTGGCTACGCCATGTCCAGCTCCTTGCAACCCAGTGACTGTATCTCCCCAGGCTTCTCTGTCCATGGGATTTCCCAGGCAAGAATACTGGAGTGGGTTGCCATTACCTTCTCCTGGGGATCTTCCCCAGCCAGGGATCAAACCCTAGTCTATTGCATTGGCAGGCAGATTCTTTACCACTAAGCCACCAGGGAGGTCCGAACATACCACACAGATCCGCAGTTCTATTTCTAATTCTTGCAAAGCGAAATGAAAATGTATACCCACACAAAGACTTGCACACAAATGTTCCTCACAGTTTTATTCATAATAGCCAAAAACTAGAAATGGTGAGATTTTATCAACAGAAGAGATAAATGAACTTGGTAGAACCATGTGATGCAAATCTACTCATGATAAAAAAAAAAAAAAAGAACAAATTGCTGACACATACAAAACAGAATTTCAAAATTCATATGACTGAAAAAGAAGTCAGACATAGATGAATGTGTTCATTATGGTTCTATTTATGTGAAACTCTAGGAAATGCAAACTAATCTGTAATGACATAAAGGAGCTCAGTGATTGTCTAGAGTTAGCCTAGAAAACAGTGGCCAAGCAGCCAAGGGACACAGTGGAATCTTCTGGGATGATGAAAATGGTCTATAATCTTGATTGTGTTAACAGGGGTGTGTATGCTTGTCAACTAACTGAGCTGTGCATTTAAAACAGATTCATTTTGTTGTACCTAAATTATACATCATCAAAATTTATCTTTTTAAATTGGCATACTAGGTAGAAAAGCATTTTTATTTCTTTTATCAGTATGTTTCAGCTATTACCCAATGACCCTACATTCATTGGGATTCCCTGGTAGGCTCAGATGGTGAAGAGTCTGCCTGCAATGTGGGAGGCCCAGATTTGATCCCTGGGTTGGCAAGATCCTCTGAAGAAGGAAATGGCAACCCACTCCTGTATTCTTGCCTGGAAAATCCCATGGACGGAGGAGCCTGGCAGGTTACAGTTCATGGGAGCCCAAAGAGTCAGACAGGACTGAGCAACATCACTTTCACTTTCTAAAATCATTAGTTTGGTGAGCTTCTTAGATTTTGAGTGTGGCGTGCTAAAGTTTTAAATTATACCTGTTTTATTTGTATAGTACCTCGAGGTGAAGCAAATCATTTTGGTGAAAGAATTTTCTGTTAAGGAAGGGTAAACAAAATAGTGAGTTGAGAGAAATGATTGTATGGTCTGCCAGCTTGCTTTTGATTCATATTTTATGCCAGTTGATGCGCATTAGCTAAATAATTGGAGAAGGAAATGGCAACCCACTCCAGTGTTCTTGCCTGGAGAATCCCAGGGACGGGGGAGCCTGGTGGGCTGCCGTCTATGGGGTTGCACAGAGTCAGACATGACTGAAGCGACTTAGCAGCAGCAGCAGCAGCTAAATAATGTATACAAAATAGAATCATTTTATGATTTTCTCTTGCTTACCACCTTTAGCTCCATTTGCTTCCTAAAAATATAGGGGAAAATGTACGCCTTTATTATAATTTAAAAAGTCATCAGCATAGAATTTCCTTAGAGAAATATATGCTATTCATGTATTCAACTGTGTACTTATGATCTAGATTTTGCTGTCCTATCAATGAGTAGAAATACCTGTTTATGATCAAACTAATGTTTGGTTCATTTTTATGGCAGTATGGAGATACAAACACAGTATCTATTAAAAACAAAATAAGAATGTTTTCCCTGACTCTTCTTTGCATAATTATGTGGTTTAAGTAAAATAACTAGCATTGATTATGGGCTCTCTAATTAAATCAAGTGAAAATCTGTACCAAACCATTTCCTGAGAACATGATAGATACTTTGGACACTTATCAGCCAGCATAAATATTTCCAACACTAAAGTTAGTCAGAGTAAAATATATTTTTCACATAAATCTCTTTGAATCGTGGTAATCCATTTCAGACACGTATTGCTAGCTCCCTTCTTAACTGTTCATTTACTCAAATTATGCCCAAGTTTTGTTTGTTTTTTTTTTTCTTTTTCACGCCTGTGGAAGATACAACCTAAACAGGTTTTCTATATTAATGAGACTTACTGTCTTTCACAAACCCCAATTCAGCCTTCCTATAGATTTCCCCAATATTTTTCCCTTTACATAGATAAAGCACCACCCATTTGTCTGGGACATTCTCTTACTTGGGACATCTATGATAAACAAGGACCATGCTAACCAAGAGACAGAAATAAGATGGAAAAGAAAGCAAATGACCAAGAAGATAAATCATTTTAAAACACAGACTGAATCTGGCCAAAATTTACCTTAAAAATGATCAAGCGGTTTATATAGGCAATGGTTTGTAAAATGTGTTGTGGAAAAAAAATACGTTGGGTGAATATTGTTGAACAAATACTTTGAGGAGTTGTTGATTGTTGTTTTTGCTTTTTTTTCCCTTTCCCCCCACCTGCTTGATACATTACAGTTCCATTACCTCTGCTCTAAGTGTCTGACATATGTCCAAAGCAAGATGTAGGCCATTGTCATCATGTGACTTTCTGTATAGAATATAGAATTTTTTTTAGGATTATTAGAAACTAAACAAATATAAAAAGAAAGACAAGATATTTAAAGAGCTTCTGTTAAATTATAAATATTTTGCCCAGGAAGCTTTAGAAATGGTATTCTAAATAATGAATGTTAGGTTTTTTTCTTCCCATAGGTGAAAGAACAAAGACGTCATTCTATTTTTCTCTGCAAAAATAAAGCTATTTTCTCATAGTCTAAGCCAAAGATATATTTCTCATATAGAAAGTAGAAAAATAAATTTTAATAGATTAAAAATTACACATGAAGAAGCACTCTAAGGAAACGGTGATTTCCTTGAAACAATTTATGGGGACTCCCCTGATGGTCCAGTGGCTAAAACTCCGGGTTCCCAATGCAGGGGACCTGGGTTTGATCACTGGTCAGAGAACTAGATCCCACAGGCCACAAAGATCTCACATACCACAACGAAGCCCTGGCACAGCCAAATAAATGAGTAAATAATTCAAAAAATATTATTCCTTAGCAAATCCTTAAATTTTATAGTAAATTTTTAATATTACAAGGTAGAGTTGTCACAATTTAAAAACCTTTACTCCACTTCCAGAATACAGATCTGTGGTAACCCCATGATGTACCTTCTTATTACATTACAAATAAAATGTTGATTCTAAACATATTTTATCTCTAGTCAATAGTCTAGATTGGTTACAGGTTGATATTGTAAATGGTCTGAGTTTTTACTTTAATATTGAATCCATGATGAATTCGGGTATTTTTCCTCTCCAGATTTACCATGAAAATTATAAACTTTACAACAGTATTGACTTAACTACTTTATTCCCCACGGGCCAGTGATAAACCCTCACAAATGGATTGAGATTTAAAAAAAAAAAAAATCTGCATTTTGAGATTCTGACAAGATATAATATCCCCAAGTGCAGTCTTTCCCCCATAACTTTGTTTTTTATCCAATCCAGCATTAATGTATGCAAGCATTTTTGGGAATGTATCTGCAATTATCCAAAGACTATACTCGGGAACTGCCAGGTACCACATGCAGATGCTTCGAGTAAAAGAGTTCATTCGCTTTCACCAAATCCCCAACCCTCTGAGGCAACGGCTTGAAGAATATTTCCAGCACGCATGGACTTACACCAATGGCATTGACATGAACATGGTATGTATTACTGTTTTCCAAAACTGGAGCCCCTCAGGCATTATAGCTACAGCCAAAATGAAAAAAAACAGTCTCACCAGCTTTGAACCCCTTGCTTTTGTTTTCCTTTCTCGGATGTTTATTTTCTCCCCTGGAGATAGTCTTTCATTCTCAACTCATGGCATTGCATGGTGCTATATCTAGTTATACTGTGTGGCAAAGGCATAACATGATGCAAACTGATATAACTGTGTGTCGTAGAGCGCCCACTTCTGGTCAGAGAGAGCATTGCTAAGTTAGGACTTGGGCTTTCCCACATGGCCTAGCTGCCAGAGCCTGCAAAATAGATGGATCCATATGCATTAAGATATTACCAGGAAACAATAAGATATTACCAGTAAACAGTAATAACTATAATGCCTCCAAACAGAAATTTTTTTAAAAAATATGACATTTTAAGGATCTGTGGGAGAGGTTAAGGAACTTAAGTATACCATAAACATTTTATAATAGGAAGTTTCATGTTTCTGTTAAGGACAATTTTTCTATATTTTAATCAATTAAATATGTGCCCTTTTACTGTATCTGGTTTAATGCATCTTTCCTTTCAAGGGGGAAATATGTATTCCTTCATAACTCTTAAACAAATTCAACATCAACTTTTCATAACCTTCCCTCCTCTATTAATGCTTAAAAATCAATACAACTAATAAAATTAATTGACCTAAAGAGCTACTTTAATTATTAGGAAAATTACATATATCTTTTGGATCTAGCTATTTGGCTATAGAGATTGATTACTAAAGATAAATTATATGATAAATACAAATTCAATAGCGTGTCATAGACCTATTAAAAAATGATTAGAATTATGATACCCTCCCATCTAGCTATTCCTCCACTGGGCAAGGATCTTTTTTCTAAGAGTTCTTTAGAAAATGAAATCTTTCAAAGTTAGTGACAGCAACAGTATGATACAACTTTTTCATACAACTTATTCAATTGAGATTGACATTTTTTTATTTCATTATCAATAGCCTAACAAAAAAAATAAAGGTTCAAAATTAGCAGTTAAGGTACAGAAAGCATTGCAAATACTGCCCAGTTTGAAATATATATTTACATATGATAAGTTTACCATAGCTGTGCATGATTTATTTGATTGAGAAGTAATGGCATGCCATTATAAAATTTTTAATTTGAGGAACTAATCAATCAGCACATTTCATACAAAACCATAACTGAATTCCATGAGTTATTTCTAATTATCCCATATTTACTTGTGAAAATTCATTTGCAAAGTTGATCTCACCAGGATAACACTTTAATCTCTTAAGAAAGTACCTACAAATTGGTCACTTTTGTTTATTTCCATTCATATTATTATTTAATGAAGATATCAACATTCAGAAACTACAGGGGATTCTCTAATGCTGGGTTGGCTGAAGCAGTGTCAAGAATCTTTAATCAAAACACATGTCACTCAATTTTGTTGTTCCATTCTGCCAGATTATTTCAATAACAATAGTTAAACATTTATTTATTTTACTTCCCCTCTCCATATTACTCTAGTTTTGTGACCATTTTTTTTGTGATAAAGTCTATTTTGTAAAAACTATTTACCTTTCATTGTTTGACTCTATTACCTATGAATTTGGTTTATATACCACTTGCCTATTTACAATGTACTTATGAAAGATTTATCTCTTTCCTGTCTGCTTCACACCTTAATACATGGAATCACAACACCCACCGGTAAGAACAGGAGGTATTTATATCCAATTTAATTCTCGTGTAAATTGTGGAGAACACCCTTGTGATCTGTCAGGTTTAGAGCTTGTTAAATGATTTCTAATGTTAGTTCTGATCTTTTTTGCATGGTGTAGCAGAGGAAATACAAAGCAAGAAACTGGGGAAGATAACCTGGAAGAGGCCAAGTACAGAATAGAAATTCTTAACTTGAACAACAACTTGACCTCTAATAATATTTATATAGAGTTTCCCCCCAAACCCACCCACAAAAAGTCATTTATCTGCCCCTTCCTCCACTCTGGTAAAGGTTATGGGTATACGGTTTGCATTAGATAATTGTCATAAAGAAAACGTCATTCTCTTTCATCATCCTCTATTTTCATGATGTAGGTGCTTTTCTTTCCTCTCATCTGCATGCCTGTATTGCATGATCCAGGAGTTGTGTGAGCTCTAAACCATGTGCCACTGAGTCTTGCGTGTGGTTTTGAGAGCTTGACTTTGCACGAACTTCTTGTTTGTACACAGTGTCTACATTTCTCATCTTGTGACTGCAATGTGAGTAAAAGATCCAAGTGCAATATAACTCTGAAAACTCAGCAAATGGAAGATGCTTGCTAATTAAGCACAATGTGCTAAAGAAAGTTGATTAGAAAAAAGCAACCCTACTCTTAGACTACTGAGAGGTTAAAAAAAAAAATTCTTTTTTTTTTTACCTCTAACACCACATTGTTAAATCCCTGTGTCTTATTAGTTTTATTGTTAACTAAATTGTGATTTAATAACAATTTAATGCGACTTAACTTTATGTACTGTGATACATAAAAATACATCAAACTGTTGTATTTTACATCAGCATTCCATGTTATTTCATTTAAGTATAACCTTAAATATAATTTATCATGAAACATTTCAGGCCATTTTTGCTGTTTAACCATGTCCAGATGAAGTACAAGATGTTTATTCATTCTCTATTAATTGACTGAAAATTCTTTTTCATAGCCCCAAACATTTGTTTGATAGATCACAAAACATCACAAAGAATTTACCTAAAACATGGAGCCATATTCCTTATTCCCTGTATTTTTGCTTTTAGTGGAACATCTATTGCCAGAATGTTCCAGAACCCAAAGCATTCTGGGAATATTTATGGGCTTCCTCTCAGTTGTGCCAAATGATTCAGATTGCAAAAGGAAAGCAGTCAGAATAATGAAGTGAGTGAAAGGAAGATGTCCTTTTGCAAATTATGTCAGGTTTAGAATTAGTAAAAATTAGCTCAGAAATGTCCATAGGTCAAGCTTGGAAAATACTTTTCTTTCTGCAATACTTTTTCAGATTAGGACTGAAGGTTCCTCAATGGATTTCCCAAAAAAAAATCAAAGCTGTCTTATAACCCAATCTGAAACTTTCAGACATTATCTAACATTGATTTTAGTTACAACACTGCCAGAAACTGAAAATCACCTTCCATGTCATTGTAGAATCAAGCCATGCACATGAAGGAACATGGCTTGAATGACCAAGGACACCAATAACTATGATCTGTCCATCATTCTGGATGGAGAGAAATAAATCACTAATGACAGAAACCACTCCATAATTTAAAATTATATTTGCATGGAAGAAAAGCCTTTTTAAAAATGGCCCTCTAATAATGCCTGAATAATAGAAAAAATATATATAGAATAAAAATTCAGAAAACCCAAGTACTAGCTATCAATATGCCACTAATCTTGGACAAGTCACTTAACCTGTCTGTCGTTTCATTAAACATGCCATTTTCAAATAGTTCTAAAGCGCCAGAACTGCCCTTGCTAAATCTGTGAAGCAATTATTATAGGAGTTTTTCTGCTTGAGGATGTAGAGTCTAACCTATCTGCTGCACACTCTTTTGCTCCCTCTGAGTCTCCTTTGTAGAACAATTGTTTCTGTGTTGAGTATTATTCAAAAGCCACTGAAGTAAGTGAATGGTAGAATTGTGGATGGCAGAGAAATCAAGGAGACCATTTCAGGTAAAGACAAGGACAGGAATAGAGGCCCTGTTTTGAGACTTCCAAGGCAGAATTAAGGCAGATAATCTAAAAACAACTTCATTTAATTTATTTTAAGAAGAAGGGAGAACAGTTGAGTATTTTAGTCTGGGGTGTTGATGCAGAAAAATTTGAGAAACAGATATAGAAAGGAGCTGAAATAAGAACCTAAAAAAGAAGAATAAATTCTTTAGCAGCCAGATAGACAAAGTTTCCTTAAAGAGAGGTAGGAGAAGAAAGAAAAATGATGGAGGCTTTGGTTTTGAGGAATAAAGAAGGCGACTCAGTGGCACTCGTACATACCACACAGTCCAGCCCTTGTGGTCAAGCAGAGACTAATTCCTCAGAAAGAAGAAGGTATAGGGCCAGAGAAGAGTTGAATAAGGGAGAATATTTAGAGATTTCAATCAAGAATCAACCTAGTGGGCTAAAATTGCTTAGAATCACAGTGGGACTCTTGCCAGGCAGATTCTTTACCGCTAAGTCACCTGGGAAGCCCCAGAGTGGGACTCTCGAGTGACAAAACATACACTTCTAATGGACCAAATGAGTGAAGCCGATGAAAATAGAAAAGAAAATAATGAAGAATGACATACTGTTTAATAGAAATTCCTACTTCTTGGGGCTGATGTGATTTCTAAGGACATTTTAATGAAAATCTGATTTCATTTCTTTCCATGACTCTTTTCCTGCTCCTCTGTTATCTGATAACTCTGACTATAGACTACTACTACTAACTGCTTGCTGCTACTACTACCATCTATTTAACTAGCAATTACTAACACTAACCTGCATCTACAATCTAACTGCATTCCATCAAAACTATTGTTGCACCCATCCCTATGTTTATTTAAGTAACTTCATCTGTGCCAGACTGTCACTTTCAAATATACTCCTGCTGCTGCTAAGTTGCTTCAGTCGTGTCCGACTCTGTGCGACCCCATAGACGGCAGCCCACCAGGCTCCCCCGTCCCTGGGATTCTCCAGGCAAGAACACTGGAGTGGGTTGCCATTTCCTTCTCCAATGCATGAAAGTGAGAAGTGAAAGAGAAGTCGCTCATTCGTGTCCGACTCTTAGCGACACCTTGGACTGCAGCCCACCAGGCTCCTCTGTCCATGGGATTTTCCAGGCAAGAGTACTGGAGTGGGGTGCCATTGCCTTCTCCGCAAATATACTCCACTAATGTTCTATTTTAATATGTTGTAGTGAAATGTAATTTTGAGCTCTTTCAATGTCTAATTCAGCAACTCAGATAAAATAATGCTTGTGACATTAAGCCACATAGGATATAAAGCAAAATTTATAAAATAGCATATCTTGTCTCTACCATAATATTTTTATTACCCTTTACTTTTTTCTAATGATACTTTATATACCAAAGTTGATATAGTCAGTGAAAAACCTTGGACTAGTTCATTATAAGGCTACAGTAAAATAACTACAAATATGATGCCTTTCAAGTGTGACTAACCATCCAGTGGGCAGGGACCCAGTTACCAAGAAGTCTTCAGAAAATAAAAACACTCGTATTTAAAGATATAAGCAGCATAATACAATTCTTGCACAGGTGAACCTACAATTTAGATTGATATTTTTATTTGATCAGTAATAGTTTAACAAAAAAGCACCAGTTCAAAATTAGCAATCAAGGTACAGAGAACATTACCAATGTCTCCTAATATGAAAGACATATGCTACTTCTCTACACTTAGGTAGAAAAGTGTAAATCCACATATTTAAAAAGGGAGCATGGGGATTGGCAAAACAAAAAAACAAAAAAACACCTGCATTTAAATGATAATGACCCTGAGGATTGGTGACATCTTTTAGTTTTCTGTAAAGAAATTGTTGCTGTTTAAGAGTAGAATTAAAGTAATGGCTGTCTACAATGAACCTTAAAAGATATTTTCATCATCATGCTGATTAGTTGACAGGAATTGCCTGGATCATCAGAAACTGGATATGTGAAATTTTCCACTTGCAAGAAATCTGCTATTAACACACATACTTGGCAATTGTATTTAACACCTGAACCTCAGGCGTTTAAGAGAGGGCAAGTCACATGTCCTTCCTATTTTTCCTCCAGGCTCTTTATTCTAAAGTCTCAAAATGCCACAGAGCACAATAATTATACCATCTGGAGCCCCCTGACATGAACAATACCAAGCTTAAGACAAGCATCTGGTATTTTCAGATTACAAATGGTATATGTTAAATTATGGTTCACAAATGATGACGGTCATTTCAGGCTGGTCTCCAACCATTAAAGACTTGTTTACATCGAGCACCAAACCTGCTTTAAGCAAATCAAGTTCAACAGTGGGATCTGATCCTGAGCCATTCCTGAGTCAAGAGAAATAATGACAGCTTGGTCTGTGGCATTACACATGAAAAATAATCATTGCAGAAATACCACACTGAGGCAATGAACACACTTCTATGCTTCAGTTTCTCCATTTGTTAACGTTCTTCCTATGGTAGTAGGAAGGTGAAAATGATGTTTCAAGTTGTTTTTCAACTTCCAAAATTTATGGTACTATTCAAACAGGATTCAAGTGCAGTCTCTTATGCTGAAGAGTGATCTATGTGTCTAGATGCTTTCTTTGGAACACAGGAATAATTCAAGCTCAATACAGTTTAGGATCAATTAATAATCAGTACAGGCGAGCCAATAATGGAAAATAAAGACATCAATGTTCACTTTTAAAATATTCTTTGGAAACATGAATTTAGGTCCATTAAATTCAAATATTAGAGGAACTTAGCACTTATCAAACTTAATAGAATCAAACCATTCACAATTTATCCCAAAATAAAAGTCCAGTATTTAGTTAAAGAATTTCCCGAGACATCACCAATAGCTTGAGAATTTATATTAAAAATGGATATGTAAATTTCTACCCACTAGACCAGATATCATTTTTTAAAGGCAAAAATAAGCACAAGTAGTTCATCTTAGCCAATTGACCATATAGCCTTATGGCAGCAGACTCAGGAAAATTACATTTAATTATTTTTCATGGTTTAGACATATTACTATCCATGGAGATGAGTGTGAATGGAAAAAAAACATATCTAAGCATGCCTCTTTCATTCCAGATATTCTAAAAGAATCTTTTAGTTTGCATCTTGGGCTGCTGTTAGTCCAGTGTGCTACCCCAAGAACTCTACACTCAGCTTAGTGACCATCTGGTAAGAATCTTCCTCACTTTGGGTCCAGTACCTTGTATAGTGCATTTTAACACTTCTGGAGCCATGCTAAAGCATTTTCCTCACTCTCCTGGCCATCTTCTTAACTCAGAATGCTCTACAATTCAGACAGAACTGAAACATGTCAGTAGTTAGAAACACCCACTGTAGTGGGAGGGAAAACCAAAGACTCAGTCCACACAAGTGTAATTATTGTACTTGAATCATAGAGGTTCACATCTAGCCATTACCTAGTTTTATCTGTGAGTCAGTGTGTGGACACTAGGAAAACAGGGCGTTAGTCGTGTTTTCTAAGATGGGAACATTGGCCCAGATTCTAATTCTAATTTTACATGCCTTATGTATGAGCTGTGCTGGAGTAGGCAACACCAGAACCGAGTTCAGAATGCTTTTTTATAATAAAGCAGGAATGGTTAATTGAGATGTCACTCCTATGAATTACTTATTCATAACATTTTTGTATAGATTTTGGTTACACTTTCCTTGTCATTTTTAAAGAAATCTTTGCAATTTATAGACATTGATGCTCTATCTCTCATCTAGATTTCAATTTATTCCTAGTCTCTTTCTAATATGCTGAGTTTGTTTAGGATATTGTCTGGATTTTAATTTTTTTGTTTTTTGTATCATCCAATTAGTCAACTTTTCCTGTATACTTCAGAGATCCTGTCCTGTTTCACAAAGTTCCCAGTAAACCTGTGGATTACACAAGTAGTTTCCTAGGCTTTGAGCTTTGTTATATGATTAAGGAAGAAAATTCTGAATCTGTTTGAAATGTAGTTTTATAAATTTTCTTCACATGGATGGAAGATAGGACTTTTTCTTTTGGTCTTAAATACCCCTGATTTATACATTAAATTATTAGGTATAATTGGAATATATATTCCCTGATGGCTCTGATGGTAAAGAATCCTCCTGCAATGCAGGCAACCCAGGTTCAATCCCTGGGTGGAGAAGATTCCCTGGAGAAGGAAATAGCTACCCACTCCAGCTTTCTTGCATAGAGAATCCCATGGACAGAGGAGCCTGGCAGGCTATAGTTCATGGGGTCTCAAAGAGTCAGATGCAACTCAGCACAAATACCTTTACTCCCATATTGGCTCTATTCCCTGGTGGCTTAGAGGGTAGACCGTCTGCCTGCAATGCAGGAGACAGGAAGATCCCCTGCAGAAGGAAATGGCACCCCACTCCAGTACTTTTGCCTTGAAAATCCCATGGACAGAGTAGCCTCATAGGCTACAGTCCATGGGGTCACAAAGAGTTGGAAACGACTGAGCAATGACACACATGGCAATATAAATTCTGATTTATTGTTAATAGCTTTATATCATACTTTGGTATCTGACAAGGCAAGTCAACTCTTACTAATCTTGCTTTTCTTATTTGGGGGGACATATGAGAATATTTATTATTCCATACAAAATATATGACTATCTTAATTCAATTATGACAGATTCCATTTGGGCTTTTGAGATAACCCAGAGATCAGATTGTTATTTCTGGCACACAAAAATCAGAACTTGTAACCAATATCAAAGTTTACTCAAGAATATATGTAATCATAAGGCAAATCAAGGCATGGCGATCCTTCTTCTAGTATGTGTTCTAAGTTTTAACATTGTTGTTCAGTCACTAAGTCATGTCCGATTCTTTGCAACCCCATGGACTATAGCACACTAGGTTCCTCTGCCTTCCACTATCTCACAGGGTTTGCTCAAATTCATGTCCATTGAGTCAGTGATGTTAGTTAACCATCTCATCCTCTGCTACCCGCTTCTCGTTTTGCCCTCTACCTTTCCCAGCATCAGGGTGTCTTCCAGTGAGTCAGCTCATAGCATCAGGTGGCCAAACTATTGGAGCTTCAGCTTCAGCAACAGTCCTTCCAATGAATATTCAGGGTTTATTTCCTTCAGGGTTGATTGGTTTGATCTCCTTGCTATCCAAGGGACACTCAAGAGTCTTCTCCAGCACCGCAATTTGAAAGCATCAATTCTTTGGTGCTCAGCTTCACTCATCCAACTCTCACATCCATTCATGACTAGAAAAATCATAGCTTTGACTCTACTGATCTTTGTCAGCAAAGTGGTGTCTCTGCTTTTTAGTCTAGGTTTGTCATAGCTTTTCTTCCAAGAAGCAGGCATCCTAAGTTCATGGCTGAAGTCACAGCCCTCAGTGATTTTGGAATCCAGGAAAATAAAATCTGTCATTGTTTCTACTTTTTCCCCTTCTATTTGCCACGAAGTGATGGGACCAGATGCCATGATCTTAGTTTTTTGAATGTTGAGTTTCAAGCCAGCTTTTTCACTCTTTTCTTTCATCCTCATGAAGAGACTCTTTAGTTCCTCTTCACTTTCTGCCATTAGAGTGGTATCATCTGCATACCTGAGGTTGTTGATGTTTCTCCCAGCCATCTTGATTCCAGCTTGTGATTCATCCAGCCAAGCATTTCGCTTCAAGTATCCTGCATAAAAGTTAAATCATATTTAACATAGGAGGCCCCTAAACCATGTGTGTGATAACATAACACTTAAGCAGAACGAAGCTCTTTTGGTCATCAGACACACACATTTTAGAGTCTGGAAGTTACATAGCTTACAAGACATTTTCTAAAAAGTAATGTCCTATAAATCAATGAAATATTTGTTTACTGTAAGCAATTTAAACTAGACACACCCTGCCACAGATAAATGCCACTCCATAGATAAGAGCTGCCCCACACCTTTAGTGTGCTTGTGAAGAGCAGGTCATTAATCTTTGTCATTATCTAGTCACTTTTCTTTCCAGGTATTACTCAGAAAGGAGAGAGAATGAATCAAATACCTGTTGCTAACCCTTTCCATTCTATGAATTTTATATTAATTTTTACATGACTTTGAAATTTCAATATTAAGTTCCTTGCTGCACATTAAAATCATCTGAATATATAAATGTTAGTGCTTCAGACCTACCCTGCAACAGTTAAACCAGAATTGCCTATAGCTATGTCAGAGCATCAGTATTTTTATGTCTATTCTAACATGTATCCAGGATTGCAAGCCACTGATGTAGAGCCTAAAAAAATTATGTCTCCTTCAGTAAGATTTTTCTAATGCTCTTAGAAATTCTTACCTTTGTTATTAAATTCATTCTTAAATTTATATATCTTAGTCAACCAAATGAAATACATTATACATTTCCGTTTTTACCTGCTATTTATCTTCCTTATAGCCACGTTAACATATTATCTGTCTCATTGTTTTTTCATTTGTTCTTTTTGCCTTACCACACGATTTGCAGGATCTTAGTTCCCTGACCAGAGATTGAACCCTCACCCCCGGGGAAGTGAAGGTACAGAGTCCCAACCACTGGACTCTCAGGGAATTCCCTATCTGCCTCACTCTTATCGGACTTTTCCTTTAGTTTGTTTTAGTCTGATTTGGGTTGCTTTGTTTGGGCAGGAGGAGAGGTCGTTGAGGATTTACTCTTGGATGTTCTAAGTATCATATCAGCAACAAAAAGAGATACATCCATTCTCTTTTTTAAAACTACTATTTATTTTCCATATGAATTCACTAGATTCTTCAAAACAGTTTTGAATAGTAGTAGCTGACTTTTTGAAAATAACTTTACCATTAAAACTAATAGTTTTAAAAAATTATTGCATTTCTGAAATAAATCCTACTTGGTCACAGATATTTTTGATATTTTGTTGATTGTATTAGCCAGTAAATTATTCATAACTGTGCATCTATTTTATAGTGGTATTGTTCTATAGTTACAAGCTTTTTAAATGTTAGAAAGAAATCATCTCTTAAACTATGTGGTCGTTGTGGTTTTAATAGTAGTTCTTTAACCACCATTCAATCTATACTATGGTAATTATTTATTCTGCTTCTTTCTTGGTCAATATTGATAATTCATATTTTGGGAAAAATTCATCCATTACATCTAGGCTTTCAAAGTGGTTACAAAATTGCTTCAAAGATTCTCTTTTAACTCATTTATTTAGTCTTTTCCATATCTGTAGCTACCTCTGCCTTATCATTGGTAAATTTGCATATTTTTGTTCTTTTTTTCTTCCTTTAGCAGGCCTTTGAAAGATTCACTTATTTCACTGTATTTTTTTCAAGGAACTAGCCTTTGGATTAATTTATTATTGCTACTATTTTTTCATCTTCAGCATTTGCCTTCATTACCTTCTTTTTTATTTCTTTGTTTTGTTCTATTATTTTTACCATTTGTTTTAAGTTTCTTTGAGTCTTTCTTTCTGAAATAACTAAGACATTAAGACTAATATTTTCCTTTCAATGTAAATTTTTCTGTGGTTCCATGGATTTTGGTATGAATTTTTCTACTGCATTCTAAATTATGTATTTTTTGATCCAAAGGTTATCATAGAGTGTGGTTCTTAATTTTCATGTGCTTCTGATTTTTAGTCACTTTTTAATTATTTTTTCTAGAGTTAATGGACTATATAAGATTTCCACTTTTATAAATGTTTAAGTACCCACACCTAATACAAAACCAATCTATGACTGCATTTGTTTGCAATGACTCACTTTTATAAAGTTTTTCCGAAACATGTCGTTTTATTTTCATGGAGATGGGGGAACCCTGCTCTCTTTCTTTAGTCATACTTACTTCATTCTTTTATGTGCAATACAATTGAATTATGTGATTTCATTAACAAGTACAGCTGATGTACACGTGTTTCGGAACTTACACAGCTGGTTTGAAACTCAATTTGTAGAAGTAGGAATGTACGAGAACACAACAATATGGAACATTTGGAGTGCTGGGTAACAAGACTAAACACATTTTACAGAAGGGGAATCTACTAGATAGAGGAAGAGAACTTCTGCTATTTTGAGAACTTCTGCTATTTTGAAAAAAGTTATAAAATTGCCAATAGAGCCATCACTTTCCCTAGAAAACAACTGAATTGTCTAGTTTTAATCTTTCTGGGAAACAAAGACCCTAACCAGTACAAAAAGAAAATAGCATTTATGCTACGTTGCTATTCTTTGTTGCTTATCGATAAAACTGATGAATGAATGGAAAACATTTTGTACTTCACCATACTAGTAGCAACTTTAGAAATCCACTCTGATGAACAGCTATGGCAAGTCACAAGGGTTGAAGGAATCCTGGACTAAGTTTAGAGTCTTAATTCTTCCACAAATAAAATCCCTTAATGCATTTTTTTTGTTGTTGTTTATGCACTTAGTCATGTTCGAATCTTTTTGACCCCATGGACTATAGCCGGCCAGGCTCCTCGGTCACTGGGATTTCCTAGACAAGAATACTGGGTTGGGTTGCCATTTCCTCTCCAGGGGATCTTCCCAATTCAGGGATTAAACCTGCATCTCCTGCATTGGCAGGTGAATTCTTTACCACGAAACCACCAGGGAAACCCTTAATACACTTATTCTTTAGTTTTCGTGTGAAAAAATGGGGAAATCACCCTTCTACATTCCTTATATAAAGCTGATAAATCAAAACATGATTGTAACATATTACACATGAGAAAATTTTCTGAAACATAAAACTAGATTCAAGTTCAATATGGTATATCAAATGTGAAGTGGTACTTAAATCACTTTTTCATTATATGGCAGACTGCACCTCCCTTTTCCTTAATTTGTAGGCAAACTCAGCTCATCTAAAATCAGTCCATTTATAAAAAAGTATTTATGAGGTATTCCTTCATCCCTTCCTTCACTCCCTCTCTCAAATAATTGGGAGGTTGAGGGGAAGGTCCTGAAATTGCTTTTCAGGATGCAGATCCCTTCTTTTGCCTTTAGAAACTTTAGTGAGTTCCAGGGTTTCCCCCGAGACCTTATTTCAAAAATCCTAGTGTACCCTCTTAAGTCAGGCCTTTGCTGATTTAGCAGAAGGGCTCCAGAGTTGGAGTAGCAAGAATAAGTATGTAAAAGCAGTAAATCCCCTCTGCCTACACATCATCGCTCGTGCTGCAGCCCATCCTAGGCCCTGACTTAACTGGGATCAGGTTAAAGTTTTAGTGTCCTTCTGAAAGCAAAGGAACATATCATAATTAAGCTGTTAACTGGGGACGGGAACTGCAGGACAAGGAAGGGACAAGGGAAAGATACAGGAGGGAGGACTCTGTTTTCATTTTTCAGAGAAAATTTACTTGTAGCACAACTGGTTCAGGATTTATGACACTGTTTTCCATGTCTATGTGCAGCAGCATTTTGATCTGCTTATGTTTTTTGCCTAAATGATGTAACCATATGATATATGTTGAAAAGTTGCATGCAGAAAATTAGTTAATTTTCGCAAGACTTATAAAAGCCCTTAGTCATGGATTCTACAATGCCCTGCTTTGCCAGCAATCTTGCCACGTGTGATAGTGCTATGCATTAAAACAATTCTTTCTTCTCATTAGCCACATGAAAGTAAAACAAGCAAGTAGATGAAAAAGCAGTTTGAGATCTCAGACTAAGACTATATATATTTGTATGTTTAAAACTACTAAAAGAATGTACCTGACTTGATCAGTGGATAAACATGTAATCACCAAGGAAAGACGAAAGATGTATTCTCCCTATTCCTTAATGATAAACCATAATCATAGAAATAATATAATCTGGGATGACCTCAAAATTATGAAATCCATTAAGGAGCAACATTATCTTCTAGAAAGAGTGAAAAGTGAGGTTTAGTATCTTTTAAAGATGTTATCAAATCTAGAATGTCCACATAGTATGTAATAATCATATTAGAATTTTTAAAAAGCTATAAAATATTAAGGCTGTGATTTAGGGCAGAGATTTAAGATTTGTTTTATTTCTTGCATAATTCATTTGATAATCATACTTGAGTTTTAATGTTTCATTAGTCAGTGTTAATTTATGTTTTGATTAATACTAGTTTGTCAAGATTTAAGTATATTTAAGGACCCAAGGAAATTTCCTACTGTTAGTTATCACAGTTACCAAAGTTGTTTCTGTGATTAATTTGCTGTTAGGGGAACCATTTGCCACATTCAGACTGTCTTTCTCCATGTGCCCTCTGCAGGCTGCCTTTAGGAATGGCCCTCTCTGAAGCCCTGCTGAGTGAAACAAACCAAAAGCCGTTTATTACAGCATAGGTCAGCTTGCCAATGCTATCTAAATAGGGGACCTCTATTAGATAATATTTTTCTTTTTTTCAAAATAAAATACAAGAGTTCAAAACACTATGAAAGGAGAGTTTTGTTTTTGTTTATTTTTTTGGTAAAAATTCAATTGTTGACATTCTTCCAACAGAACTTAGATAGTATACACACCGCAAAAAGAGTGTTTTGCATTGCAAGCTAAGAAACAGCAAACACTGAATCTTGTATCTTAAATCTGAGGAAGGAATAATAGAGTTTGATAGATGGTTAATATGGAATAGTTATTTCCATTTTTGCTGTCTCCATTTGTCATTTCTTCAGTCTGACTGTGATTTAATACTTCTATCTTGTTTTGTGGTTGTCGGGTGGTTTTGTTTGAATGTCCCTAAAATTTTATTTCTCTAGTACTAAGTTATGGGATTGATTTAACAGTCACAGAAAGCACTTCTTACTCACTTAAGAGAACAAATGTCTCATTTATCTTATATAATCTGAGAGTTTCATAGAGTTTTATCTACCTACATTCAAGTAAAAGGAAGTTAATTTTGCATTTATAAAATATTCAAATGACTTTATATCATAATTAAGATATGAAACTTTTATCAGCCTTGAAAAAAATGTTCTGGAACTTTCAGGAACTTTTTAACTCACCTTAAATTAGCTATTACCTTGATAGTTCCTTTGAACAGCCATTAGTATTGTAAACTTGCATTATAAAAGTCTAATTTGGCATGAAAATGTGGGAAATTCTGAGTAACCTTATATATATATTTTTTTTTCCTAATCAGGGCATTTAGAGGCTTAAGGACCAGGGATATTTTAAGAATGTTTTATTCATTGTTATGCTCTCATGCCTAGTATAGTGCCTGGCATACAGTAGATACTTAATAAATATTTGTTAAAAGAATGAAGACTTCTTTTCCAAGCTGCAGGCCATGAAACTGAGCAATGGCCTTAGTCTGACATCAGGCCAACTCAGTAAAACAATAGCTGCATCTGCACAGCAAAAGATGCTGTGTCCCCTCATAGCAGCTCCAGAGCCTGACAAACAAGAAGCTCGTGTCGAGTGTAGCAGCATGGCTGCAATAATCATTAAACCAACCTGTGTCCCGGTTTGTACTTATGTATTTGAAACAGATTCTCTTTTAGCCAGGCTAAAGACTAAATAAAATGCTAAGGCTTTTATCTGCTCAGGCTCAATAAAATGCCACTATTCGAATGCTAAATGAGGAAGTTCCAAGTCAGGTAGTTTAGCAGAGGAACCACCTGACCAGAAAAGGAAATCAGTTGGAAGCAAGAAAGGCAACATGGCTGGGACAATGGAAGGGGTGCCTTGGATAACTATCCACTTAAACCCTACCCTTTCTTCCCACCCTTTCACTGTGCCTCTACCTCTGTTTCAATACAGCTCCCTCTCTTATAACTCCCATTGTAAAATCCCTTTACTTAGGCATAACCCAGATTCCAATGCTGCTAACTTACTTAGGACTTCCAAATCTCTGGGCTAGGAAGAGATTCAATGAATAAATCTTAGTCTACTGAGTTCTATGTAATTGACTTAAGAAAATTAAGGAAGTCAGTTAAGGGCTAACATCATAGGAGGATTCCTTAATCTAGACAAGTCCTTCATGCCAAGATCTGCGAATCTTACCCCCACTACATACAAACAAAGGCCTCTCCACAGAATTCTATAGTACTTCCTTTGTTATTGTTTAGTCACTAAGTCATGTCCAATTTTTTTGTGATGGACTGTAGCCATGAACTGTAGCCCACCAGGCTCCTGTGGCCCTAGGATTTTCCAGGCAACAATACTGGAGTGGGTTGCCATTTCCTCCTTCAGGCAACCTTCCCAATTCAGGTATCAAACAAACCTCTGTCTCCTGCATCTCCTGCATTGGCAAGTGGATTCTTTAGGCCACTGAGCTGCCAGGGAAGCCCCATGGTACCTCCTACTAGAGTTATTTTCTCCAGTGATTGTCACTGCTATTAGGATTAGTGTTAGGAGCTGACAACACATGAGAAAGACACTTGATAAGAGAAAGATATTGAAAAACTTTCCCAAGTGCCCTTAAGGCTTCATGGGTGACTCCAAGAACGCTGGAATTCCAAAAACATCTTTCTAAATTGATTTAGTAACTGACTACTTTCAAAAAGGATTTAAGACAACTCACAGTGAAAACCTGAGTGCAAAATTACAAGCCAAAATATTTAACACAAGTCATAAAGAGGAAACAAAAGATAGAGAGATGAAAGGAAAAATAATCAAAACTCTCCTGAGGCAATGGAACACAAAATTTAGTGGTGAATTTCTTAGTCACCAAATGAGACCATCAAAAATACATTGGGCACTGTATCTCTCAATTTCTAGCAAAGAGAATGTAACAATTTCTCTTTAGGAGAAATTGTTAGTTCTTTAGGAACAATAAATATGTGTGAAAAAAAACCAACAGGAAAAGCCAGAAGTAAACTTTCTATTGAATGTCTACAATGCACGGGATGATTTACACTCATTATCACATTTAATTGTGGGCACAACCCTGTGAGGTAGATATTATTTTTACAGTAAAGGAAAATGAATCTCAAGAAAAGTTAATTGACTTGATAAGTCACAGCTAGTAAGGGATGGAACTAAAACTTCAACTCATGCCTGTCTGACTCCATAGCTCATATCACACCCAGTAAGTGTATAACCCCTACCTTGATCTCATCTGCATCTCTAGCTCAAAGCACGCATACACACACACACACACAAACACACACGCACACACGAACACACAAATACACACACATGCATGCATGCACAATTTCTTATTCTGTAGCCAGGTTATACTCAGGAAATATACCTTAGAAACCTCAGGAAAAATACAAAGCTAGCAGCTGTAAGTTCAACATCCTCGTTCTGACTACTATAATGATAGCAGTATCTCCACTGGTGGCGGTCAGTGGCTTCAGTTGTGTCCGACTCTGCAACCCATGGACTGTAGCCTCCCAGACACCTCTGTCTATGGGATTCCCCAGGCAAGAATACTGGAGTGGGTTGCCATTTCCTTCTCCAGGGAGTCTCCCTGACCCAGGGATTAAACCCACATCTCCAGAGTCTCCTGCATTGCAGGCAGATTCTTCACCACTAAGCCACAGGGGAAGCCCAGTATCTCCACAGTTTGTGTGAAATATAAAATGCCTTTTTGTACCATATTATAGATAAATCCTAAGAGAAAAATAGCCATATCCAATTTGTTTCTTGGAATAATGTTCCTTATGTTTTTATTTGTATAAGGATACCTGAGAGTTATGCTGAGATCACAACAGTGGGCTTCAGCCAGGAAAAGTAAATCATATGCAAAGACACCAGTGAACTGGAGTCTGTTCCTACCAGAGCAGAAGACAGTTTCCAAACCTGCTTATCTTCAGTCTAACATCACTTGCCAAAGCCAATGTGATTAGTTTAGACTGGCAGAAGGATCAGCAAACTAGAGGACTGCTTCCATGAGAGGAGCTGTGTTGCTTGTAATCCCGATAAAGAGTAAGAAAAAGATCTCCAACCCCAAAGGCAGAAATGGACAGAGCTGTCATTCTGGAGAGATCTCTGGTCTAAGTAGGAAATGAGACAGGAGTCCAGTCATGGAGGTGAAGCCTGAAGGTTACAGTTAAGGGGAGAGAGAGAGCTCATTCTTTGGGTCTGAGCTAGGTCCTACAGAAACTTCGGGATAAAAGTCTGAGTTTATGCAGCTGTGTGGAGCTGGGTAAGCAGTGTCTTACAATTGGCACACAATATATTGGTAACTTATGACAAATTCGAGTATTGCAAAGGCTCTTATTCTCTGTCAAAGAAACACAGATGGATAAAGTGACTTGCACAAGCATCAACCTGTGGCAGATTCATGACCAGAACACATAGTATGTGGCTTTTCTTCTAAAACACTCCTGAGCTATTTCTGTGAGTGACTCTACGATGAAGGAAGCAAGATGGGAAACAGTGGCTGTAGTGTGTCAGGTCTTTCAATGATTCCTTTGTATCATGTCACAGCCAGTCTGACCAAGTGCATCACACAGGAGTCCTGCAGTTGCAGGATCCTTGTGGCTGCTTTCATATATATATGTTCACTAAAATATGATTTAATTTGAAGGTCTTCTATGAGCACATGTATTAGAATTACATACACAAATAATTTATTATTACATTTAGCTATAGTGGACAGCAATAACAAGATTGACCCAAAAAGGTCAGAAATCCTAAAATTACATTATCAAGCACTTATAATGCCTCCTCCCTCTACTCCAAAGAATATTTAAATGAAATTTATTTTTACTGACTGACAGAGGAAAGTCAACCTGAGAATTAAAATCTCTATATGCCACCCAAAATAGCTAAGAAACATACAGAGACACAAGAGTTGAGTACCTTTGACTCATTGTATATGGGACATTTTTTTTTTTTTTTGAATAACATAAAATTTTATTCAGTTTAAAGTGAGTAGCACTTGTCACAAGTTATTGTTTAATCTTTTTTACAAAATTTTATTTAGTCGCTGAATAGGTTGTCAAGACAGTAGAGCTGTTAGAAGCTTTATATATGCATCATAAATTCTGGCACAATTTCCATTTCTGAAAACTGAACTACACTTTTAAAGTACTTCTGCTGTTCTCCTTTCCTTTCTCTATTTTCAGTACTTATCAAAATATTTAGTGTAAAATAATGTGCTTATGAAATGTAAATACTCAAAGTATTGTTAGCTAAGAGCCCTCTCTGGTATATGACATTTACAAATACCATGGCTATTTCAGTATCATTATTTATATTAATTATAACTGAGATGTATACCAGAGATAGCAGTCCAAATTGACTTGAGATTCCTTCAGAAGATTGTCTTTCTAGTTGTACCACCTTTCATTAATTATGTCCTATTAATTGTCACATTGCATTATCTCTGTGCACAGTATGGTGCTACATAACATAATGCAGGCAATGAGAAGCAGCGTGGAATGTTGTAGGCATGGTATTTTAATGAGACAGCATTTGTGTTGAGTCTGTATGCCTGCAGTTAATTCAGAGAACACGTTATTTGAGTTCAAATTCTGACATGTTTAGCAAACCAAATATGCATCAAGTTAGGTGAAGTAGAAGCATTGTAAGAACTCCTGTGTGACAATTACTACACCTGAAGTGCTGTGAACAAGAAGTGTACTTTATTTCAGGTGGAGATCCTCTGTGTGCTGGTAGTATGAAACTCTTTCTCTTTTTTTCTTCAGGTCCTAAAGGGTTTCCCAGAATGTTTACAAGCTGACATTTGTCTACATCTCAACCAGACTTTGCTGCAAAACTGCAAAGCCTTTCGGGGGGCAAGTAAAGGTTGCCTTAGAGCTTTGGCAATGAAGTTCAAGACCACCCATGCACCTCCAGGAGACACCCTGGTTCACTGTGGGGATGTCCTCACTGCGCTTTATTTCTTATCCAGAGGCTCCATTGAAATCCTCAAAGATGACATTGTGGTAGCTATTCTGGGTAAGTGTTTTAAAACTGGATAGTCACAAATTCAGCTTTTAGCCAGTGTCGTGCATGGTTTAAAATGACAGAAAACAGGACTTTCCATTTATTTATGAGTACTGTTTAAGATTGATGAATAATTTTAAAGCTTTACTTAAAATTCAATTCAAATCAAATTAACCTTGCAGAAAATACATTTTCTTGACTCTCTCACTTGTTCTCTGGTGTGTAAATGCTTCCATTCTTGGCAGCCACTTAAGCCTTTGAGGCCAAATATATGAAAATGGCATTTTCCTTTTCATGTTACAGGATCGTGGATTCATGCTGAGTCCTTATCACCTTTAAATAAGATGTATATGTAGTAAGCATACTTGCTAGCATGTGCCAATGCCTGTCATGAACTGGATTTGTATGTTGATGAATCCATCTATTTGCTGTACACTTTACTACTGTGTCCCATCAGACAGAATTATATGAGTCCTTACCTAGGTTATCAGTAATATAGCGCTATAAACAACACACAGGGATCAAGGTGTTGAGGAGATAAAAACTCATAAGTTAAACTGGTTTGGGTGCAAAAGAAAGTCCATCTCTCCAATCTGCCTCTTCAAAAATAAATTTAGCCAGTGTGAACTGGTAGGATTTCTTTGGAATATTAGAACAATTGGCAAGCACGAGGGAGCAGAGAGAAATGAGATCAGTTTTTGTTCTCTCCTATCCCTTAGCCAGTAAGTTTAAGGCTCTGTCTCCCTGGGAGCACCCACTCCCAATGTTTGGGAACATGTGCACTCATTTTTTTCCCCATGGATTAAATCTGGTTCTATTTAAATAAAAAGTACATAATTCAATGATTTCCTTTTACTTGACTCTTGATATTAACATCCAAAGGATGAGGATATGGGCTGTTTTCTTCACTATTGTATAGAACCAGTGGGCATAACACAGACCCAATACATGAATGAAGATGTTTGAGAGATTTATATATCTTGATAATTATACTATGATGAGAAATTTTAAAAACATTTTTTCAAACTTGATCAGAGGTACAATTTGGTTTATAATCCAATAAGCAGACCAAGAATAAAAATATATTTTAAATCACTTAGCAGCTACAGAGTAAAGTGAGATTTTCACTTGATTTGGCCTTGACAGTTCTAGTCTGTTGCCAGGGAAGAAGCATGCATCACTGCATTCCTGATCTTCAAATCAGCCAGCCTTAACTTCTACAGGAAGGTAACAAGCTGTCTTGCTTTATAAAATAGTAATTTTAGAATGTAGTTAAGCTGTACATGGTGACTGGCTTACTCTTTGCTCACTTACAATCATGTAAAATACAAATACAAAGCTCATGCTGAATTTAGTTCAGAGCTTTTCTCTGATAATATCTGTACTAACATATCAAAACTATAAAGAATTTCAAGAGATTCTCCTTTCCTGTCTCCATTTCCATGTAAATCTTCACTTAAAAATCTCAGAAATTATGATTCCTCATTCAATTTTTTTAAAAGCTAAGTATTTATTTAAATGAAAGTTAAAATATTCTCTCCAACATCAATTTTTCTTATAAAGATATGGCATCTGATTTCTCCCCATTACATTCACATTTAAAATAAGAACATCACAGAGTTTTTCTTTTACCTTGAATTTTTTTGTTTAAAAGTCTTTGGTAGTTTCCATAGTTGGGTATATATGAACTTGTTTACCAAAAAGATAAGTAACAGATCCTCTAAGATTTTTCTAAATCTGAAAAGTAGCTTTAGGATATATGTATATATGTAAGAAGGTACATTTTACAGTGCCATCTACTACCTTTAAAAGTTACATAATCAATACTCCATCAGTAGTTAATGCACATGTATTTCAAAAGTACAATTTTTAAGTATCTTGGCTTTCTGAAGAAAGATCTAAGTGGCCGTGACATTCAGGGAAAATAATGGGAAGAGATGAGATATATCAAGTGTGCAAAGATTTTAACTGGAGTCAGAATTAATGGGATGTAGTTATGGCTGCTCTCTCTCTACCTTTATTTCACCCAACTAAGAAGGTGACCTTGACTTAATCCGTTTACACTCTTTAATCCTCTTTCATTTTCATAACATTTGGATAATAATTAGTAATTTTTTCATTAGGTTATTTTGGGGATCAAGTGAGATAATGCGCCTAAGCATTTGATGCAGAGCCTGACACCTACTTAGTCTTCAATAAGCATTTGTTGTTACTGTCATTATCATCCTCATAGTTGAAGGAGACCTAGGAAAGAAGTGACATGTGGCTAGGCAGAGGGGATGGGAAAGGCCCATCAGAAACCAGACACTGAAATAACCCCAGGCTTGGCAAAAAAGCAGGAAGGACACACCTTTGGAATAAAGGCCATACAGTTTAAAAACATGACTGTATTTGTTGAGAAAATATAACTAGATGTATTATTAAGGGGAGTTCCAAAAGTAGTTACCAAAGGAAACCGGGTATATTCAAATTGTACCCCTAGTCCTCTAGGTTAAAAAAGATCTACCATAAACCCATGCTTGGCATCACCTCCTGAGACCATTCTGAGATAGAAACTTTGGGGCAGAATTAGACCACACTAGACTTGCCAAAAACATAGCAGACCAAAGCCATGTTTGCTGCATTCCAGATGCTTAGCCAAAGAATCAAAACTAGGAAATAATGGGGATTATACCAGGACCAGGGCTCTAAAAGGTGAAATTCTGGTCAGCAAACAAATACGACTGGGGCAGTCAGTACGTGGCTCTAGGGTTGTGCTGCCCAAGTGTCTGTTGGCCGTCAGGTCTCACATGTGAAATGTTTGGTTCAGGGATAGGTCAGTGGTCCCCTTCAAATTTTAGAAGTAAAACATTAAGTTCAGATTTCTTTCATTTCTTTTTTTTTTTTTCTTTTCTCCTTTTTGATCTTTTAGGAAAAAATGATATATTTGGAGAAATGGTCCACCTTTATGCCAAACCTGGAAAGTCTAACGCAGATGTAAGAGCACTCACATACTGTGACTTGCATAAGATTCAGAGAGAAGATTTGCTAGAGGTTTTGGACATGTATCCTGAGTTTTCCGATCACTTTCTTACAAATCTAGAGTTGACTTTCAACCTGAGGCACGAGAGTGCGAAGGTATATGTTACCTGCTCATTTTTGGACTCTGACGTTTTATTTTATCCTTTGATTGCCCAAGGACCTCTGAAAGATCAAGTGAAATAGTGTAAACAGTTAAACAATTGTGAATATTTGAAAGGAAAAACCAACTTAATATTAGAATTTCTCAATTATAAAGAAGGAATTAGGTCTAATTGCCCTCAAGTATGTTGAATAACTTTAGTAGTTCAATTTGACCTTTTAGGAACTTTTAGGAGTTATGCTTGATCTATAATACCTTTTTTTTATATTGAATGTGACAGTTATTTGTTATAAATGGGTGATTCTAGGCTATTGAAAATCACCTAAAAAGAGTTTATCTTATACAGAGGTTAAAATATTCTCTCAGATACTATTTACACTGTATATTGGTTAGCAGTATCTTTTCAATAATCATGAAGAAGTTAAATTCTTAAAGTTTAGATACATATTTAACACAATTTCTAAATTGTAGAAGTATAAATTAATCAGGCCTATACCTAAGTCAAAATTATTGATGCAGAATGAATATCATATACTCTAGTAGAAATAGTATCTTAAATAATGTTACAAGTGATTTAACATAGGATCAATTTCCAGGGCTTAGCCTCTAAGGCCCTCACTCACCCTCCTCCACCAGGAAAGTGTGTCCTTATCACCCATGAGTATTCTAAGAATAGATTTTATGTTGCAGCCCACAATTTATTACTAGGTTATTCTCTATCTCTTCCCCCTCCCCACCAAATTCATAATCCTAACTCCAACTCTAAATACATTTTTTGCCAGAAACCAAATGTTTTGACACTTGCAAGTGTATTTTAATGTTAACTAATAAAGTCTCTGGAAAGTAAGATTCTCAAGTCAATAGGTAAAACACGGTAGATTTCATTTTCCCTGGAGTTATAGTCATTCCCAGGATTCTGTGAGAGAAGAGACTTAAAGAATTTAAGGTCACCAGAGTACTATTTGATAACCCGAAGCACCAGCTCAGAAAATTACTTTACAAAATGCTGAAAGTTGAAAAATCAGGTGGTAAGAGGTTCAAGTTACCAAGAGCGTATGCTTTTTATAATGATTTTAATTCAGAATTTTATCAAGTTGCAGTTTAATATCACTGACCTCATTTTTATTTTGCTTCAAAAAACAAGCATCTACCTCAGATAACTTCTTTGTAAAAATTTTAGGCAGCAACCAAATAAACAAAACAGAAGTTTCCATTTGTTTTATTTATTTGGAAACCTCCAGTTTTGTTTACAAGAGAGGAAGGAAGAATGGGGAACAAAACAGGGTTCAGAGCATAGTGTTTATTGAATTCGACCTTGTATTTATTATGAAATTTAACCTTGTAATCTTTACCATGTAATTTAAACATCATAGCTAATTATAATTAGTCTACACATTTTTTTCTGCAATGATACAGATTTTTCAATTTTTAAAATTATTGCTATTTTTATTTTAACTTTTCCAAGTTACATAAAATATATTACACAGGAAGGAATATATGTTGTCTGTAAGTATTGACATCATCCCGAAACATTTCTGATAAATAACTTCTACAACTATGATTTCCCTGGTTAAACTACTAGAATTATTCTGTCTATTTTATAATTTAGAGAAAATCATTAAGCAAATTGTTGTAGTTATTTGCCTGCAATCTATTAATTAAGTCTTAGTGGTTGAAATGATATGAAATAGTAGAGTTTACTGATGATACACTGTGTTCAAACTGAATAATCTTCCACTTTATCTTCACGTTCCATTAACAAAGGCTGATCTCTTACTACGATCACAGTCCGTGAATGATTCTGAAGCAGACCACTGTAAACTGCGAAGGAGATTGTCATTTGATAGTGAAGAAGACAAAGGTAATTCATTCTTTTCTAAAGTTCAAATATGGAGCATGTGAATATTAGTCCTGCTTATTTAAATGCTCATTGTACTTCTTATGTCAAGGGTAATTAATTAATTCAGATTTTAAGAAGGCAAATCCTTTGCTTTTTTCAGTAGTTAATGATGTGGTTTCTGATTGATAACTCTCAACAGTGTTTCTCAAGACCCGATCCTAGGCCCTTTTCTTCTCTTCTTATTCTATATCATACTCTTCCCCTAAGTAATTTCGTTTATACCCATAGTTTAATTATATTTTTTGCATGCATGTGTGTGCTAGGTCGATCCAGTTGTGTCTACCTCTTTGCGATCCTATGGACTGTAGGTTGCTCTGTCCATGGGATTCTCCAGACAAAAATACTGGAATGGACTGCCATGCCCTCCTCCAGGGATTGAACCCTCCTCCTTCCCAACCCAGGGATCGAACCTGCGTCTCCTGCATTGTCTCCTGCATTGGCAGGCAGGTTCTTTACCAATAGCGCCACCTAGGAAGCCCTATCCTATTTTCACGTAGGAGATGTGCATGAAAGTGAAAGTGCAAAAGTGTTAGGTCATTCAGTTATGTGTGACTCTTTGTGACTTCATGGACTGTAACCCACAAGGCTCCTCTGCCCATGGGATTCTCCAGACAAGAATACTGGAGTGGGAAGCTATTCCCTTCTTCAGGGGATCTTCCTGACCCAGGGATCAAACCCGGGTCTCCTGCATTGCAGGCAGATTCTTTACTGTCTGAGCTACCACAGACGCTCTGGAGAAGTACATATTTACATCTCAATACCAGAATATCTAGGGACTCCCCTGGTGGCACTAGTGGTAAAGAATCCACCTGCCAATGCAGGTAGACGTAAAAGATAAGTGTTCAATCCGTGGGTCGGGAAGATGCCCTGGAAGAGGACATGACAACCCATTCCAGTATTCTTGTCTGGAGAATCCAATGGACAGAGGAGCCTGGCAGGCTGCAGTACATAGGGTTACATAGAGTCAGACACAACTGAAGCAACTTAGCATGCACATACCAGGACATCTGAACTTCAGCCTCCTATATCCAAATGCATATTAAACCATCTATATGAAATTGCAACAGCAACTCAAACTCAGTACTTCTTAAATTGAAATCATTAGTTTCCCTGGAAACCTCTCTCTCCATCAGTTGCTATGTCTCTAAATGGCACCACCATTCAACACATTGCACAGACTGGATATTCTCTCTAGGAACCAATTTTCTCTCAACCTCTCCATCAGCCTTGGCAACAAGTCTTGTTATTAGTACCTCCAACACAGCCATTTACTCTTCAGACCAGGTCTTTTTTTGGTTCACTCTTCTCCATGTTCATAACCACAACTCTGGGTCAGTGAAACATATTTCAACTCACCTTGCCAACTTGCCCCTGTTTCATCTATTGTTCACACTGGACCACTGGTAATTCCTTTTTCTAAATCCAGTTTGGTTTATGCCAGCTATATATTTAAAGTCCTCTAAGGACCTCCCATTCCCTAAATTCTTCATAGGGTGAGTCTATGCCAACCTTTTGAGTCTTATCTCATACCATCCTTCCTTTACCAACTCCTCTCTTTTGCAACATTTATTCCAGTTGCACTTCCATATTATTTGCATCATTATTTAATCAGTGATGTCTGCCTGTAGAGCATAAACATGATGGGAAATATTTGGTCACCTAAAGCTTCAGTGCTTGCCTCAGCAGGTGTTCAACAAATATTTGTTGAAAGAATGAATGAATTCATGAACTAGCATTTCAGCATCTTCCATGTGATTCTTTTCCTCATTTTGCCTTTTTAATCAAAGTTCTTTTCTTTGTCCTCTTTCCTCTGAATTCTCTCCCAAGGGGAGCTCATCTCTCAGCTTTAACTTGCTCTATATTCCAAGTGAACTCAGCTGCCCTTTCTTCCATGTACATCACTTTTGTGTTTTTGATTATATCCTTTCCTTAGTCAGAATTTGCCTCCCTGTCCTCAAACACACATATGTGCACACATACAAGCAAAACTATACCACACCACTTTTTAATCAATTAAATTACTTTTTTTCAAGGTTAAACTTCAGTAATAATCAACATGAACTCTTTCTTGATTTTCTCAAAAATAACAGGTTTTCTTTTTTTATGAATTCCTAAGACACTTTCCTCTTGTTATCTTGTTATACAGATGGTTCTTGACTTATGATGGTTTAACTTGTGATTCTGTGACTTTACAGTAGTGCAAAACAATACACATTTAGTAGAAACTATATTTCAAATTTTGAATTTTGATCTTTCCCAGCTAGTGATATCCCATAATGTAATTTCTTGTGATGCTGGACAGTGGCAGCTCTCAGTCAGCCACATGATCACAAGGGAAACAGCCCATATACTTACAACCATTTGTTTTTTACTTTCAATGCAGTATTCAATAAATTACATGAGATACTCAACAATTTATTGTAGAATAGGCTTTTGTTAAATGAGTTTGCCCAACATAGCATAATGTAAATGTTCTGAGCATGTTTAGATTAGGCTAAGCTATCGTGTTCAGTAGATTAAATGTATTTTCAACTTATGATTTTCAATTTACAGTGGGTTTATTGTACTGTAACCCCATAGTAACTCAAGGAAGATCTTTATTTTTAAAATATGCCCTGTGCAGTGGTTATTGGTATATTTGTGTTTTTTTTTCTCTATCAAATAGTAGACTCCTTTAGCAAAGCATGGTGAATAAATATCTGTTGAATTGGGCTAATTGTTGAATCTTCTGGCTGATTGCAGAACAATAAACCACTCACAGCTAGGTGATAATTTATTTCTGCAATGTCCTTAATTATTCTCCTGGTGACTTTTTCTAAAACCAGAACCACAACAGCCAAGCTGTTCTATCGACTTAACCTAAATCCCTTATCCTGAAGTTAATCTCATGTTTTGATCTCACTAAAAATAAAATACTGCTTAACAATACTGTCTGTATAATAATGTCACCCATACTGTTGAAGATTTATTAAATCTCCTTTCAATCTTGTTTAGTTTCCTCATTCTCAAGCTAAATAATCTAACATTTTTATCTCCAGATAAGACCCTAAAAGCATGTCACAATTTATATTGTGCTAATGCTACTAGACATTTCTATTGATTCTGAAGACTTTTCCTTTAACCTCAGGCTTAGTCTCTAAGACCTGTTTTATATAAAATGTTGATGATAAGGCATTTGCCTGCCTATAACTTTTTGAAGTTTACTGGTATAACAGTAAGTCAATATAAAAAAAAATTAAGTCCAGTCTAAACTGCAGCTCAGTTAGTAAAGAATCTGCCTGCAATGCAGAAGACCCAGGTTCAATTCCTGGGTCAGGAAGATCGCCTGGAGAAGGAAATGGCAACCCACTCCAGTATTCTTGCCTGGAAAATCCGATGAACAGAGGAGCCTTGCAGGCTACATGGGGTAGCCTTGCAGTACACGGGGTAGCAAGAGTCATACAGGACTTAGTGACCCAACCACCATCCAGAGCCTGAGAGCCTATTCTAGTCTTCAGGACTTCATGGTGCTATAGGGAAGTTTAAAATTTGCTGAAACCAATTTAGTCCCAATCACCCCAATCTAAAGATCTAAAGGGGCCATCCATTCTGTACTTCTTGATATAGAATCAATATCTAGGAGAGGGAAAAATGCATATAAGCAAGTATAAAGAATAAAGAACATTCAGAAGATAATTGATCCCAAATGATATGAAGGTTACATAAATTAAAAGCTGCCCATGAAATGTACTGATTACTTTAGAGTTAGTTTACTGCTCAGTTGAAACCATACCTTGAGGGGATATATCCAAGAGTGCTGATGACTATGCATTAATCAGCAGAGGCATCAAGAACCAGAGGGAAGAACAGGTGGTTGCCCATTGGTGACAGACACATTGAATCTTACAGTTACTGCTCACAACCTACCCAGAAAAACACTGGGACTCTTCAGGTTTCAGTTCCCACTTATACCTCCCTCCCACCGTGTCTACCATGTGGTGCTAAGGAGTTTACATTCAAAAAGAAATATTAAAAATGAAAAGATGTATATAGAAACTTTGAAGGTTGATTTGAACTAAATAGAAGCTTAACATATTGGACCTCTTCTCTCCTAAAATACATTTGTGGGTGAAAGTGGTTTGTCCTCATAGGCTGTGCACTTCTGAGGAAATAAACTCTGTTCTTCAATAGAAAGAATTGCCAGTTCAAGTCCAAATTTGAAGACACTTTTTTTTGTTTTTTGAGGATATTTTCAAGAAATTCTCTTTCCTTCGTAAAGTTCTGACATAGAGGTACCCAGGACCTTCCCAACTTGACTGTGGTTATTGTAGGGGGAGGTGTTACAGTTTCTGAGATGAAAGCAGAATGTTACTGTTACAGACTGTGAAGAATAAAAGTGTATCTTCAATGACTTCCTTAGTGATCACAAGCGTTGAAAAGATAGTTGGACAGAACAGAAATAAATGAGTTATAAACATTTAGAACATGTTGAAAATAGTCCAAGTACTCTTCAGAGTTGAATTGTACTTACTTCAGAGTGTGCCAATATAGTTTATTCAATATGAGAATATTTCTTTTAAAATTTTATGTTGTGAAATTTTCAGGAATTTTATGTTGCTGCATGGTGTGGCCAAAAAATAATAATAAAATAAAATGTTATATTGTGTATATTTTATAATACTCATAAGTTTTACAACAATAGCATGTATAATGGCCCATGAGATACATACACACAAACATATATATATTTTTACTGATAGCTCTTTTGTGACTGCATATTTGGAATATTCTGCTTAGCTTTTTCTATGAACAGAAAATGCAATATCAAAGTAGCTATTAAACACTAATTTAAGGAATCAGTTACCCTTTGAGAGACACTAATTCAATGAGAGCATCAATTAATAACCCACCCCCCAAAAAGAAAATTGAACTGTGTTAAATGTTCAACATCCTCTTTGCATTAAATTTAGATGGTTGTCACACATCATTAAAAAAGAACCCATTTTAAGAGATATATATATTCTAAGAGCAATTTTCTTACTTTCCCACTCATGTGTTTTTTATTAAATTCTATATATATTCAACTGAAAAAATCTAATGTTCCAGAAAATAAGAATGGAAAGAGGTATTTAACTCATATACCTATGTTTCAAAGAACAGCAATAAACATTATCTTTTTCTAATATTAGTTTAGTGATTTCACATTGTCATACAAAACTCAGTAAAGTCTAGCAAGTGTTTCTCCAAAATAACTTCTAGGAAAGTTATTGAAGTTAAGAATAAATATATACATTGTTAAACTTATTTTTACAAAATAGGAATGGGTCAAATTCTAATTTTATGAAGTTAATCCTTTAACAATATTGCTGTTATAATCTGGCACCTCTTAGGAACATCTTCTTCAATAATAAAGAATGATTAGTTTTTGTTATCCATTTCAGTAATATATAAATATATCTTTATTTATATTTTTAAAATAGATTTTTATCTGTATTTATGTAGAAAAGTGATGCTAATTTGTTTTCAACTTTCTTTGATGCTAAAGAGGAACTAAAGTACTTGAAATCAAATGAAGACATTTATTTTAGATTCCAGTGTTCCAATGCAATAAAATTCTTAATGCACTTGACTGGAAAATGCTCAACTTATCTCAAAATTGTTACCAGTGGGAAATCTTAAATGATGAGAGAGCACATTAAATGCCTCTCTTTTACCTAAACTTGGGCCCAGCTGTTAGGTCTGACAAATAAAAATGATAAATAGGTTGAGAGAAAAACTCCATAAATAATGGAGAGAACACAGACATTTGTTCCCAGATTGTTTGAAATGTAAAATTTTCTATAATCATTCTTATGATGGATGGGTCAACCTCTCCATCAAGACATTCACTCTATGCTCTTCAACCCATCCAGACTTAGAGAGACACCCACAAGACAATTCATAAATGTTTTAGAATTGTATCCTGTGAGAAAGAGGGGAGAGGGGGAGATAGACTGTCAACATACAGAAACAAGGTTTTTTGGGGTTTTTTTTAGAGTTTTCAGTCATCTAAGTCAGAAAAATTCCAAGCTTAATTAAACAGGCCAGCTTTTTCCTTTGTACAATGATTGGAACAGGAATGATTATACAATCTCATTTCTAGCAAAGGGGAAAATGTAAAAAAACTTCTTCTGATTGCTATTCAGAATACTATTTCTACATAGCATTCAAGAAAGCAACTTTAAGAAATAATAATAATAAAATAGCACTAAGAATAATATTAAGAAAAAATAGTATCTAATGCTATTTAATGTCTATTAAGTAATCCAGTTTAGGGACTTCTCTGGATATCCAGTGGTTAACACGCCATGCTTCCACTGCTGGAGGGCATATCCCTAGTTGGGGAACTGAGATTCCCACATGCTACCAGGAGTGCCCTGCCCCCATGCCAAAAAAAAAAAAAAGCCAGTTTAACTAGAAAAAGGCAGAAATGGAATATGCCATAAAAATCTAGAGGTAACTGGAGGCTAATTATAACGCATTTCAGTCCAGTTTCATGTATTCCATTAACCAACCTCCAGCCTAAGACTGAGAGGTTTCCATTGTTAATCCACAAATAGATTGTCATTTCAGCTGTCATTTTAAATGATCAAATTTGAAGCTTTGTTTTATCTAGTATGGAATAGAAAAATGTTGTTGCAGTTGGTCTGTGTCAGAGAAATTGTTCATGTGGCCTGAGTTCCAAAAAGCATCTGGCTAATCATTCAGTCGCAAAGAACACAGAAATAAATATGGAGTAATTTCCCCTAAGTATATAGGGGAATAAAATTGAAAAAAACCAAGAATATAAAACTTTTTCTTCTTATTTCATGATCCTGCTTTCACTGGAGATTTTTGGTAAAGGATTTAGATATCATGTATATAGAACAATTTGCTCCATTTCACGAGAATTAAATAATAATTCCCCATTCACCACATTGTAAACACATCCCAAGTTGAAATCAGCAGTATATGTTAACTGATGAATTTTTACCTAAACATCCAAAATCAAGCCATAATTTAGTAAACTAAGACCAAGGCCCATGTGGTAGGCGGGACAGAACATTTTACTATGTATGAGTATTTACAAATCAACAGAGGACTCCTAAGACTGCCCAAGCTGAAAAAACCATGTGATTTAATAACTTGTGATGTGCATTCATTACAAGTGTCCACCTTGTAATGCTATTATCCTTACTTAGATTAGAATTATGAATTAAATGATAATTTAGTTTGCATTCGATTCTGCTGGAAAAGATTCCATGAAAGTGTTTAAAAGAAGAGCATTTCAGGGAAAATGAGAAGCCTTTGCTGATTCAATCCTCCAGGTGCCCAAACTGCACAAAAGTTACTTAGAAGCAACAAATTGACACAATCCACTAAGCAGGTATGAGGATAATTTAGAGAAATGAAGCATTTTCTATTTTTAACATTTACTTGCATAAAGTTGGAAACTATTGTGTTTTGAAGAATGAAATGGTATGTTCATAAAGTGGGAGAAATGATCACATTTTCAGGTGGGAAGAAGTTAAAATCAAAGAAAACAGGAGGAGATGACAAGAATGAAGGAGGGCTGTGTCAGTGACCCTAGAGATAGACGGCTTGTGTAAGAAGATGAATTTACAACCAGCTAGATTAGTGGTTGAGCACCGAAGACAAATATAAGGGACACTGAGTTATCAAGATGTCTACAGAGCTTGAGACTAGAAAAGTCTGTAGTCTTCTCAGTAATGATGAAATCACTGTGCAAGTGAGAAATCTTAAAGAAAATAAATTAAGCAATCTGCTTTCATCACATTTAACTTTAATTGGCAGGATGTAAACAACTACCTCCTTAATAACCATGTCACATGAAGCTGGTTTTTGCACTTTATCCATTTGTACCTTGGGCTGCTTTCTGGCTTCTCAAGTTTTAAATTATGATTTTTTAAAAAGAAAAGAAAAAGATCTCTGTTTAATTTTGTGCCATATGGGAATTTTAAAAAACAGTTGGAAGTTTCTCTGGAGTGGCCTTAAATCATTTCATTTGGCCTTCTATAAATAACAAAGTAAGTATAATCAGGCAGAGAGTAGATGGAGACACTGTCTTAAACATTTCTCTAGAAAATGATATACCTTCTGGAGTATGTTGGTTAGTTATTAGTGGTAACCAGATGGAGAATTATACTGTCTCCCCAGGACACTAATGGAAACAAGTTCCGAGATTTGTCTTAGAGTTTTTCCTGCTGAAATATGTTCTAACACAATGCTCAGGGCTGAAATTATCCTGACATTTTAGTATAAAACAGCCAATGTGCACTACTGGCTTTAATGTAATTAGGTAAACCTACCTTAATTAATGAGTGAAGTCGCTCAGTCGTGTCTGACTCTAGTTTTATATTATTTGCAATATGCTGCACAACCAAACTGCATGGTATGTCAAGGCCATTATACGGATTGAACTAAGGCTGAAAGTCAGCCTGCCAGCCTTTACCATAGAGGGCTTCTGGATTTGACCTTCACAATGAGTAGATGACCACCACATGAGAGGGCATGAAGGTTAAAATAAACGAGCAATAAGCTGCAGAGTGGTGATATTTTAGAATTGGGACATGTTTTTCTTCACTGTTTCATTTCCTTAAGAGATAGTACACCAGATTTTAAGAATACAAATGACTGTTGAGTGTATATAAATAAGGTTTAAATTACCCTATAGTTTTTTTTTATGAGATATAAATGTGATTACTGTCACAGGTATTCTTTTATTTTGAAATGAATAATGTATTTCATGACATTAATGTCCTGTGAGTTAAGATTTTAAAAATCTTCTTAAATAGCTACATTTTCAGTAGGATAAAAAAATAAAGAACAACATTTCTGGAAATTAAAAAAAATTCTATGTTAAAGTTATTCAAAAACACACTATGAAAAAGCTAGTTTATGTAGTTAGTTTAGAATGCGTAGAGTCTCATATTTGACTATCTTCTATAAAATAACTTTTCTTTGATAGATTTTGGCAAAGGAAGCACTACAAATGACCCTGAAGACTCTGTAGATACAATAAGACACTACCAGAGTTCCAAAAAGCACTTTGAAGAGAAAAAAAGCAGATCTTCATCTTTCATCTCCTCCATTGATGATGAACAAAAGCCTCTCTTCTCAGGACTTGCTGATTCTCCTCCAGGAATAGGGAAAGCAACTGGACTTGATCTTGAAGAAACAGTGCCCACCTCAGGAAGAATTCACATAGATAAAAGAAGTCACTCTTGCAAAGGTAACCAAGTTTCTCAGGAATCAGTTTGTCTTATGTCAGTGCTAGTCACAAAATGCTGACTTTGTACAAATGAAAAGCATTCCACATGTTAGTCGAATCTGCAATTTCATGATGTATTTGCAAAGATCAAATCTTAGATCATCTACAAAGTGTCTGCAAGATTCTGGGATAGTGGTCATTATTCCCAATTATAGCATAATAGGTTCTGTGTGGTCAGTCAGGCCTAACACAGTGCCACATAGAACATTCTAGGAATGTCTTTTGTAGTGATTCCATGGGAGAGGGACCAATGAGTATTTGAAGAATTCTAACCCATTGATTCTTATATGTATCTTCTGTGTCCATGAAAATGAAAGCGTTAGTCGCCCAGTCATGTCCAACTCTGTGACCCTGTGGATTGTAGCCTGTCAGGTTCCCCTGTCCATGGAATTCTCCAGGCAAGAATACTGGAGTGGGTGGCCATTCCCTTCTCCTAGGCATCTTCCTGACCCAGAGATTGAACCTGGGTCTCCTGCATTGTAGGCAGATTCTTTACCATCTGAGCCACTGGGGAAGCCTTCTGTATCCATTCCCACCCCCAAACCTGTTTTTATAGCATTAAAGGCCAATTCAATCAAAATACAATAAATACTAAAAAAGAACTTCAGTTTACTGTGAATTATGAGAAAATGGGGATAAATGACCCTAAATAAAATATGCTTTTGATTCAACTCATTGGAACACATTTGTTTATTAGGGATACCCAAATATATGGGCTATGTTTTAGACAATATGCATGAACTGTGTAACTGCATTTAATAAATATATCCAGATTTGATGCTAAAGGATGGAAAACTCAGGAAAACTTGAGGACTACTACATGAAAGAACAATTAGCTAAGCATAACAGGATCTAGATCTACAGATCTTATTATCTCACGAAGAATATGTAAGAACAGGCATGGGCAGACTGCCTGGGTTCCAGGTCCAAGTCTGTGATATGCTCTCTACATGTCTTGACAGACCCTACTAAGACTCAGTTTGAACACCTTCAAAATAGGAATAATATGTTCTAACCAACTAGTCTGTTGTCATTATCAAACAAGATAATCGCATAAATTCAGTTCAGTTCAGTTCAGTTCAGTCGTGTCTGACTCTTTGTGACCCCATGAATCGCAGCACGCCAGGCCTCCCTGTTCATCACCAACTCCCGGAGTTCACTCAGACTCACGTCCATCAAGTCAGTGATGCCATCCAGCCATCTCATCCTCTGTTGTCCCCTTCTCCTCCTGCCCCCAATCCCTCCCAGCATCAGAGTCTTTTCCAATGAGTCAACTCTTCGCGTGAGGTGGCCAAAGTACTGGAGTTTCAGTTTTAGCACCATTCCTTCCCCTGAAATAAAATCCCCAACTCTGTTTAGTATTTTCTCACAGTTTTTACTTTTTAACACTTTAATCTTTGAATATATTCCTAGACAGATAAAAACGTAGAGATGAAGAGAGTATAACAACAAAAAAAAAGAAACTATAACAAAAATGAGGGCAAAATAGGGTGTTCTTGAACTGGCAGGATACAAAATTATGGTACAGGGTAAGTAAATATTACTTATCATTGTCACCATTTTTCAAAGTGACTGTATCTGATAACAAAAGCTTTATTGAACCTAGGATGTTTAGGTTTTACATTTGTCCAGAGTTACTTTCCCTATTTTACCAAATCAGCTTTTGCCATGACCCCAAGTTGAAGTAAGCTCAGAATATATGCAAATGTTCTCTGGACAATCTAAAATCTTGATGAAGTGAATGAAAATAGTACCTCATTTATCACAATGGAAGAATGGAATATTAGATGTGATTACTAAATGTCCCATTTTAGTTATTTATGAAAACGGATTCTGGGAAGTGCTAAAAATAATAAAAGGTTGCATCATGGAAGTCAGGAGTTCTGAAGAACTTGCTGAACCATCCTACTGTCTTCAAAAGAGTGTAACTGAGTGGGCCTGATTTTTTTCAAAATATTTTTTGTTGTTTTCCTCTTGAGTTTTAAACTCTCAAGTGACAAGTTATTAAAGATATATTTGGGGGATTTTATTCAACTTGATGATGACTCTCACTGACAATGAATTCTCATGCCCTTCATCTTATGTTTTTCCTTGCCACTTCTTCCAATTATTTTTAATTAGTTATTTTACATGCACAATAAAAGATAGTATTCTATAAAATCTAAGTTAACATCTACAAATTTTAATTTTCAAAAATGTATAGTGACATCTCTGTTCAAACAAACAGTTGCCTTTAAAACTCATAGTTAAATATTCATGTCAATTGAATAGGCATAATTGATGCTACATAGAGTCAATCTGGAGAAGGCAATGGCACCCCACTCCAGTACTCTTGCCTGGAGAATCCCATGGGTAGAGGAGTCTGGTAGGCTGCAGTCCATGGGGTCGCGAAGAGTAGGACACGACTGAGCGACTTCGCTTTCACTTTTCACTTTCCACTTTCATGCATTGGAGAAGGAAATGGCAACCCACTCCAGTGCTCTTGCCTGGAGAATCCAGGGACGGGGAGCCTAGCGGGCTGCCGTCTATGGGGTCACACAGAGTCGGACAGGACTGAATCGACTTAGCAGGAGCATCAGCAGCAGCAGAGTCAGTCAGTGTGACACATGGTTAACCTAGATAATTAACATAACTAATCAGTGGAGAATTCTAAAACTTGATTCAATGCAAATTTCTTTCCCTAATAATTTTTTAAGGTGAAATACTGTGTGATTTTCAAGAATTTGAATAATGTGTAGGGTGTAACTGTAACTGTTGTGATTCATACTACTAAACCCCCAGAGACTTTAGTTTTATGTTTTATCGTCAATAGGAAATGCCACTTACATTTCTAGCATTTGTCATGCTGAATCCAACAGAGAAGCACCTTTGGACAGAACCGAAAAGAGAAAAATCAAACTAAATGCACTCTGATCCTGCTTAGATTGAGGTCAAAAGTTGACTCTAGGAAAATTGTGTACCCAGAACCAAATGAAAGTTTACTTTCTGTTCATCCATTTCCAGAAATGTGTCTTGCAACTATAGCAACATTTTCCAAGGCAACCGAGTGCAGATTCTTTCTGAGCTATATTTAGAAAGTATCTAAAAGGATGTTCATTTTGATTAAGACCACTAAGCAGGATCTCCCCTTTGCACTCTTTTTTTTTTTCCCATATTGCTGTTAAAACAAGCTAATCACACATATCCAGATTTTAATAAAAGAGTAAATTATAATCAAGGAAGACTTTACCCAATAGTTTACGAGTATTCTTTTTTGCTAAGAGATTATCAGTTTTTTTCTTGAGCACTGAAGAAAAAATAAAATCTTATATAATTTATTGCAAGTAATTCACCACTGTTATTTAAAAATCAATATCTTATATATGATTTGAGAATGAGAGAGCTATTAGGCATAAGTGGAAATACTGTAAGCTTTCTCAGCACAAAACTTCTGAGTATAATATGTAACTTCCATCCTGTCAGTTTTATTGTTTTTGTTTTATTGTCTAGCAAAAGGCTAGACAGGGGGAAACATTGGCATCATCCAGCCATTTATATGAGTGTTCTATTTGTTTGGCATTACTTCTCCAAAAGTGAAAACCTAGTATACTAAAACATTATATTATTGTTTTGCATTTTAAAGTCACATGTGTGTGAATAAGAAATCATACTTTTCAGTGAAAATTGCTGAAATATTACTTAAAAGTTCAGCCATAACATTTTTGATGTTCAGTTTCATAGGAAATTACATATTGTCACTTTAGAAAACAAAACAGCAGTTGTATCCGACTCTGGGATCCCATGGACTGTAGCCCACCAGGCTCCTCTTTCCATGGAATTCTCCAGGCAAGAGTAATGGAGTGGGTTGCCATTTCCTCCTCCAGGAGATCTTCCTGACCCAGGGATCAAGCCCAGGTCTCCTGCATTGCAGGCAGATTCTTTACCAACTGAGCTACTAAGGAAGCCCCTTCCATAGAATAAAGAAGGCTTTAATTTCCTCTGAGGTCTGTTAACCATTTCAATAGTATAGGGAACCCTGACCTTATATTTTCCTATTACCATCTTTGGGTGTGCTAATCCCTTTGTTAGAGCTTCACCCAAGTGAAGCAGAAATTGTTGGCACCTCATTAGAGATTTCTATGCATTCAAAGATAAAAGTATAGTGATAGAAAAACCATGAAGAAAAGGTACAGAAATTGTGTCTGCTACCTGTGGATAGGGGGTACTTCTGAAGAAACTGTAGGAAAGGAAGGGATTTCAAGAAACCCTACAAATCCTGTTCCTTGTTTCTAGAATCATAGTTAATTCTCCCTAAATGGGTTACTTTCTATCCAATTTTTAAAATAGCCAAAGATATAAATTCCATAACTTTACATAACTTTTGTCAGTGTTTAATCATAAATACTTGTCCAAAAGAAAAAACAAAAGTCATTCTATCAAAGCAAAATCACTTTTTGTTATTTAAGTCTATTTCCATGTGAAAATGAAGTCAGTCTTTTTTTCTACCAGTCCTCTGAGTGAGGAAAACATACTCCTTCTTTCTCTCTGAAATAAACTCCCAACTCCACCAGTACTGGATTGGTGTGCCATGTGCTCAGTCATGTCCAACTCTTTGAGACCCTATGGACTGTAGGCTTCCAGCCTCCTCTGTCCATGAGATTTTCTAGGCAAGAATACTGGAGTGGGTTGCCATTTCCTTCTCCTAATGCTCTTCCTGACCCAGAGATCAGATCAGCTTCTCATGTGTCTCCTGCACTGCATGTGTATTTTTTACCCGCTGAGCCACCAGGGAAGCCCCAACTAGTATTTTTTCATGGGTTCTATTTCCCAAACTTTCAATTGTTTTAAGCACTTCTTAGATACATGAAATGCAGAGGGTAAGAAAGCATAGCAGAAGTCATCAAAAGTATATTACAGAAATGAGAGGGAAAATAAGATATTATATTTGCCCTCAGATATTGACAACTTGCAAATACAGATTGTTAGAGAAACAGTAAATTAAATGAGGTTCAGAAAATGAACCTCTGTAAGAAAAATGATTAAAACCTTTTTAGACTGAATTCCTCAAGGGCAGGGCCTATGTCTTCTTCATCTCTAACTCCTCTACAATTAGCAAAGTGTCTGGCACATAACAGACATGCAGACCATCTGAAAAGTGGGCTTGAACAGATAAGTGATATGTTTTACAGTATAGTAACATAAAAATATTTTAAATAAAAGAGCCCCAAGGGAATATATTGAAATTTAATGTGCATAAATTAAAGGACAGTACAGAAGGAGCTACAGGAAAACATAAAAACATGAAAGAATGTCACGGGACATTAGGACAAAGAGACTTTAGGCCTCTTCCCATCTTTAATGGCTCATTGTTCTTTGGGTCTACTTTGAGTTTAGTTGGTCTAAGGGAATCCTGAAGATCATCACTTCCCCATGGCTCTCTCTTCTCGAACCCACTCTGAATCATTAAGTATGCAAATTATTCTGTGGGAAAGAGCCCTAAAATCTTCAATCTGAGGTGAACCAGTACATACATATGGTGCTGTTTCTCCCCAAATGTAAAAGCTCAAAGTCTGTTCTCTTACTAGAGTTTAGGGTTGGCCATCCATGTTTCCCCTTAGCACAAAATAGAAGGGGAAATTGTACTGAAGACTCATAACCAGCTGTGTGGAAATAGGTGGGGGAGGCGGCAGTCAGGATCAGGGTGGATGGGAGTCAGCTACCTATTGGTTGTAGTTGCTCGACGGGTCCCTGAGCCACTATGGTTCTGTCTTCCAGTTAAATTTCAAGGTCCCTTCCTGCTTGTATTGTGGATGTCTCTGTAGCTATAAATGGGCACCCAAAGAAGCTGACATCCATCTTGCTGTTTCTCACAGATATCACTGACACAAGAAGCTGGGAAAGAGAAAATGCTGGAACTCAGGCTGATGAGTCTAGTCCCTCAGCACTTCAGCGAGCTGCCTGGGGAGTCTCTGAAACCGAAAGCGACCTCACCTATGGAGAAGTGGAGCAAAGATTAGATTTGCTTCAGGAACAGCTTAACAGGTATAAGCAATCGCCAGGCAAAGGAATAACATAATCCAAGCCCTTAGTGGGGTCTGGCTTTACAGTTTGTAAATAGCAAATTCATCCTGCCATAGATCTCATATACACTTTCCTTATACACTTTCTCATTTAAAATAAGACTAGAAGTTGACAGAATTATTAATGTCTTGCAAGGAGCATTTATTTAGAACACTTCACACTTTTGGCAGCATGAATCCTATTTTTTTCTTTACTTGTCATAAAATCAGTATCTCATCAGCATTGCTTGCTTAAGAAACTTCCTTTTTTTAATCCCCTCAAATAATTCATATTTAGTTTGAATTAAACTAAATATGAATTATTTAGTTTAATGATACTAATAATAATAACACCCTTCTTCTTTCAATCCTCCTTTTATACTTTGTGGTGGTTCCTGGTAACTTAGTTATGTGTTATGGCATTTGTTTTAATATTGACAAAATCATTTAAACATTTATTTTTTCAGCCAACTTGTCAAAATGTGATTGAGTTGAAGTCCAGATCCTCTCCATTTTCTCTCCATCTTTGATCTATGACCTTTTAAGATAAGGAATAAATTTTGGTTTTAGAAAGGAGAGAACCCCTTAACCCAAATCTACATGAGTTCCTTAAAATTAAACTGATCAATCATATTTAAGAAAAATAGATGCATGATACTGTCTTAGTTGTGTTACATGTGGAAAGTGACCTTGATTCAAGGTATTTTCCAGGACACCACTGGGCAAGGTATTCCAATAGTCACACACGAAAAACTGCATGGATTAAACTAAGATGCTCAAATCACAGGATTTACTAAATCAACTTAAAACACGCAGTGAGTGATGAGGAGAGCCAGATGGGGTAATTAACACATTTCCAATACGTACAATCCTGGTAAAAGAATCGCACAACCTGAATCCTGATTTACATGACATTTATATATATATCTCTCTCTCATCAGCCTTTCCTGCTGATGGTGTGGTTCTGAGGATGAGAATCAAGATTTCCACAAAAAAGGTCCACAGATTAAAAACTGCCCAACAGCAATGACACACACTTACTCCATCACTGAGATGTAAGGTCAAGTACACTTGGCCACAGTATAAGCCACACTCTGGTTTGTTACATCATATTTCTATTCTATCTTTGGAACGTTTTGCAGGTTACTAGCATGCTGTTTGTATTTAATGCATCTTATGAAGTCTGCCCATGTCTAACAAACTACTTGCTTACTCATTATCTATACTTATCACATTCTGTGTGTTTTGCTTATACACATGAACTAGCTACTATGCTTACTTTTTCGTGTGTTTTGTTGATGTTGCTTGTTGTTTTATTGTTTTTTTTTTAATCTTTATGCCAGAATTGAGCAGTGTCAAATAATACAGTAAACATAAAAATGTGTGTCTACACAAATATACATTACCATTACCATGAAAGATGAATTAGCAATTAAAATAGACAAAAGGAATTAGAAAACCAACTAATTAGTAAATTTAAATAACCTTGTATGCCTTAATTTCAAAGAAAAGTATGACAATACTGCATGAACTAATGATATTTTTTGTATTTTTTCATGCAATTTAACCAAACTTTAAAAGTTAAAAAACTGAGATCTATATCCCATTCTAAAGTGTCAAATATCAGTCTTGTAAAACTGAAACATATATGAGAAAATTAAAACAGATGATCACTTACTTAGATTCAGTAATTCCTATTTAAGGTATAAGAACTTGACATGATCATACTTATTATTGCTCAGAGAAGCATATTTAGTTAATTACTACATTTCCTATCTCTCTTTTCTATTTATACCAAGCTACATTGATCTTTTAGCCATAGTATATATCAAAATACATACTGTACACACAGAACTGATAGATGAAAGTGTGATTTCTGAACTTGACCATCCTCTATTCCTGCGTATTTCTTTGTGTGTTTGGGTGTGTGTGTGTGTGTGTGTGTGTGTGTGTGGGTGTGTGGCTCAGTGGCTCAGTCATGTCCAGCTCTTTGAAACCCTATGGACTGTAGCCCACCAGGCTCCTCTTTCCATGGAATTTTCCAGGCAAGAATACTGGAGCTGATTGCCATTTTCTATTTCAAGGGATCTTCCCAACCCAGAGATAGAACCCATGTCTCTTTCATCTTCTGCATTGTGGGCAGATTCTTTACCACTGTGCCACCATGCAGTATGCATTCAATTCCTGGAGTAAATGAAAAAAAATGACTGAATGAATGGGTGAATGACAGGGACAGTGATTTCTTCAGCACAGTACTTGCACAGCACTTAACAATTGTTCAGCCTAAAGTTATAGCTCTCTTACTTTAACTACTAACAGGATTACTAGGTCAAGTCATTTAAATTTCTCCAGCCACAGTTTCCTTTTTCAACCTCTTCTGACCTGCAATATTATTGTGAAGACTAATGTAATACATGTGGAGAGTATATATGCTACAAAACAGAAAGAGTTTTTGGTTAGGCCAAACATAATTAACAATGAACTTAACTTCATTTCTATTATTGATACTTGTTTGAGTATATTCTTCTACTCTTCATATATTTCTATGTTACCTAATTTGGATCTTTATTGAAGGTGAAATCTGAGATTTTAATTTTCCCTTGTTGCCTTGTCATGGATGCCAATCATTGCTGCTGGTGTAAATCAAAGATCACTGAAAAAACTTGCCTTTAATGTGTCCTGGAACTACAGTATAAATTTTAAGGGCATGTACACCTAGTTCCCATTTGGTTTGCAACCACCATTAATAGTATTACTATTAATACTAATACTAATACTAATGGGCTTCCCTGGTATTTCAGTTGGTTAAGAACTGCCTGCAAGACCCAGGTTCAATCCCTGGGTCAGGAAGATCCCCTGGAGAAGAAAATGGCAAACCATTCCAGTATCCTTGCCTGGAAAATCCCATGGACAAAGGAGCCTGGTGTGCTGCAGTCCACAGGGTCTCAAAAAGTCAGGCATGACTGAACAACCAACACACTGTTAATACTAATAGCTGTTATTATTTATTATGTTAGTTTTAAAATTACTTTTATACAATACTTTTTTTCACAGCCAAACTGCAACTGAATCTTTTTGACATGTCCTAGCACCTGTATCGGAGAAGGTGATGGCACCCCACTCCAGTACTCTTGCCTGGAAAATCCCATGGACGGAGGAGCCTGGTGGGCTGCAGTCCATGGGGTTGCTAGGAGTCGGACACGACTGAGCGACTTCACTTTATTTTTTCCCTTTCCTGCATTGGAGAGGGAAATGGCAACCCACTCCAGTGTTCTTGCCTGGAGAAACCTAGGGGCGGTGGAGCCTGGTGGGCTGCCGTCTATGGGGTCGCACAGACTTGGACACGACTGAAGCGACTTAGCAGCAGCAGCAGCAGCACCTGTATGTTTTTGAACATATCTACTTTCTTGTACTAAATTCTAGCTAGCTCTCAAAAACATTTTATTGTCTGATTCAACCTCTTTGGATTTAAAATCCAATATATTACATTTTTACTGCACAGACATCTCCAAGAACCTGTTTCCTCCATGGTAGAAGCCAAAAGTTTGAAGAAGGCAGCTCGATTTAAACTTCAGCTTTGCAGGATGAGAATCCTGGTATACTTTTTTAAGTTGGATCTACTCTGTTTAGCTTCAGCATTCTGTTCAAATGTAGTAGAACTGTAAATTTCTACCCCATTTGTTTCATCCAAATACACATATTAAGTACACAGTGCAATAAAAACAAATATAAATAGTCTATCTTGAGTCATCCTGGCTGTTGCTGCTTTTTGCTTTAATGGCCAATTAAACTCTATATGGGGTTAAAGGTTTACATAAGAAATGTTCTTACATACTTATATATTATGCCTACGGATATACATATTTAGGAAAAATCACTAACGCTTGATCCCAAAGCCATGCTTCTCAAACTTTAATGTGCTTTCGAATCACCTGGGGATCTTGTTAAAATGTAGA